>NC_140580.1:214470546-215118880 GCF_964204655.1 Triturus cristatus | reverse complement strand
GACCTAAAGGTGGTTATGTATTTTTGTCTCTAATAGCTTACCACCTACAAAACGTGTTAAATAGTTAACTAATCCCTAATATCAAGTGATTGTATGTGAAGGGTCAGGCTCGACTAAGTTGGTGGTGGTCAACTTTTATAACAACGCCACTAGTGGTGAAATTATAACGCATTTGTGTAACTTATACGAGTCCTTGGAAAATCTGGATAATAGCAATTAGAAAACGTTATCGATTGTGTGGGGAGGCGACTTTAATATTCAACTGTGTAGCTCACTCATTGAGAAAGTATGTGGCATGAATAATTTAGATGGTTCAAGTAAATCGCATTTTACTTTTAACTGCTATTCAGACAAACTAAATGAACTTATCTATATGCTGGATTTATAATTTTCAAGCAAAATGTCACTCCCATATGCTCCATTCAGGTGTACCTTTAACGGGAGAAATAATCATAGTACTATCGATTATGTTTTAACCTCTAATACTTTGAGCCCTCATGTTCTTAATTTTAACACTCATTCTATACTACTAAGTGACCATTATCCACAATCTGTACAAATCACAAATGGCTTTTTAATCAGAGAACAGAATAGGCCCGCCAAGTCCCTAGTGGAGAACTAGAGATAGACACAGTTAATGGTTTCTCACTGTTTGCGATGCGGGGAAGCCTTTGAGATAAGCCTGGATGGTAATTCACAACCGACGGAGATTATAAACTCTTTTTTAATCATTAGTAAGACTGTGAAGGAGAATTTTCAATCGGTTAGGAAAACAAATAAAGCTAGAAATGGCTGGTTTGATGCACACTGTACCAAGGCTAACAAGAGGCTCACAGAGGTACTTCATAGAAACCTTAGGTGCAGAGCTGAAGTCCAGCAGTGTAGGTCTGTCTACAGACAGGCCCTAAAACAGCGGAAAAGCCGAATAAGGAAAGAGGCTTGGGTTGCATTATGCGAAGCAAGCAGTAAGAATGATAACAACACTTTCTGGAGGATATTAAATTCTGCCCTGTTAAGAGAAGATCTTGGTCCTGGGATCATGGTTGCAATACCCGAGGATGACTGGATCAAACATTTCTCCGCCATCTACTCTGCACAAATCCCTGAATCTGATCCTACTCAGATTTTTAACATCAATGGTAACCCAGACCTTGAACAACAGCTTAGTATTACCCCATTCACCCTAAATGAAGTGACTGACGCAATAACTTCTAGCAAAGGGGAAAAGCACCCGGCCCAATGCCATTCCGGCACAAAGCTAATATCCCTTTGTGGGGGCCCATCTTAACTGTTGTCCTAAGGGCCTGTTGCATTTCCAAATTTCTTCCAACTTGAGCTGAATCTACAATAGTGCCCACATACAAAAAAGGGGATCAACATAATCTGCCCTGTTACAGGCCGATTTCATTCCTTGATTCACTTAAAATAGTGGGTAAAATAATCTTGAACAGACTTCAAGAGTGGACCGAATCTAGGGGTGTTTTGGTGGATATACAATACGGGTTTCGAATTGGGGTGGGGACTATTGAACAAATCCTAACCTGAGCATCCTAGTACGGAAATACACAAAGATCAAAGGTGAAACTTGTATTTGGGGTTTGTAGAACTGTCCTTCACCTTAGACTGCGTTAACCACGCAATTATGAGCGATATGGATGTGAACCTCGCTATTATTTCCTTTCTGAGGGACGTATACTCTGGTACTAAGGCTAAGATCAGATCTCTGAATAAGGGTGAATGTACAAAGCCATTCAGCATAGAAAGAGGGGTGAGGCAGGACTGTCCTTGCACCTTTTCTATTCTCGCTCTACATAAATAATGTAGGCACTGCCCTGACATTGCAACAGAGAGATCTGGCTCAGGTGAGACATCGCCCTGTGCCTGCCCTCCTCTATGACTATGATGCTGTCTTGATGGCACACACCCCAATCTCCATGCACTTGGTACTGATTGATTTTGTTAATTATATGCAGAATCTTGATTTGAATGGGAATCAAACCCAGACATTTATAATGAAGTGCAGCGGAAAACAGGCAAATATCCACGATATCAGAATCCTGGATTCCAGCATTGAATGCACCAACAATTTCTCGTCCTGGGTGTCTTATTTGATTAAGACGGTACACCGACCCACACCATCAAGACAAGGACACTGCTTTTTAGAAGCGCTTTTATGGTATTACGTAAATTTGCCATAAGATTAGGTACAAACCCTCCACAAGAGCTGCTTACTATCCACAAGGCAAAGTCTGTTAGTAAAGCAGTATACGGGGCTAGCATATTGGCAAAACAATTAGTGGAGAACGGGTTTTTAAGGTACCTACTTGCTTCTCCTAAATCTGCTTCAACCTTTGTGTGTCACGCAGAGCTGGGGGCACCGTTTCTCATGTTTATCTAATTAAGATCCAACTGATCCTGCTGTGGCACAAGGTATGGTCGTCGGAGTACTCTGCTCTAAACCGGCTCGTTATATGGGATTGCCTAAGTCAACCCTATACTCGCGTATCTTATGGTTGAGATATATAGAGTGCTTTTGTTGGGATCTGGGACATCAGGAATATTTCACAAACACCAAATGCCTAATTGAAATAAACAGGAAAGACCTGAAGGCCGACTGTCTAACACACCTAGAGAACATTAGGACGTCTGCAGAATTGTTAAAACCCCCTGTTTTAAGAAACTAGCTTATTTCAACTAGTTACGATATGCAACTATACCTTAGACTTGTATCACATTAAAGGCACAGATATATTTTAACTGGTTTAAGAATGGACAATTTTCACTGCGTGGTCACCTACTCTGAGCCAAATAATTGGTCCTCTAATCTGTCAAATGTCCCCTCAACAATGTCTCAACACAGACTACAATGTATGTTGTATTCTTCTGTAAATTCTACAAAAAGTGATGGAAATACTATATATTAAGTTTTTTAAAACACTTCGGGGCCGATTCCGATCTGGGTCAGAAGGGCACCGAACGCAATCCGGCTGGAAAAACTACAAGCCAAACGCGTGTTTTCCGCCCGACTCGTACAGCTGTACGATCGAGCAAGTACGATGCTAGCTACGTGAAATTCACCGATCGAGTCGTTTCCGGGTCCAAACCACTCCGTACGTCTCGGTCGGAAGCTAACCGTGGCGTGCAATGGATGCGATTTACGACCGAGCCAGTACGATGCACGCATCGGACAGCCTGTGAGAGCCGGAGTGTCCGGCTCGCAAAACGTGCGGGTCGTTGCCTCTGGGAGTCCGCGTCGGACCCCCTCTCAGCCGCAGCCCTATGACTCGGACACAGGGGGAGATCCAAGGATACTCCCAACACAGGCATGTACGGTGCGGATGGCACCGACGCGTACCCACTGTAGGGGGCGCACTTGCGCGAGACATACCCATTCAGTCAATGGAAGCCCATGTACGCGTCGTACGACCGGCTCCCATTGACTTCTATAGGAGTCCGACCGAACCGTGTCCGACAGCATACGACCGCATCGTACTCGCTCGGTCGGACTGCAGGAGTTCGGATCGGTCGGAAAACCCCCTGGATCCGGCTCGGTCGGAGTGCTTTCCGACCCGAATCGCAATCGGCCCCTTAGATTTTACTCAATGTCGCCCGTCCCATTTTTTTTTTTACAGTCCTTACCTACAATTGATATCTGTGTAAGAATGTCATCTTTCTATGGAGTGTCTTCAATACCAGGAAGAGCATATTGCAAGAGGAAACAGATAATCCAGATGGATGGGCTAATAATGGCTAGGAGAACCATGCGAGAAATCTAATGTGTGTCACTTTCTGTACTGTATATATTTATCACTGTTGTCTCACATATAATTTTATCAACAAGTTTTATAGAAATCAAGTGGAAATAGGATTGTATGGCAGACCCAGATTTGAGGTTTTTACCTTCCCGTGTTTTCCATTACACTTACACTGTTAGAATTTTAAATGGACATACGTTATCATAAGGTATAGACGAATTTTGGGATTGGCATAGAATGAATTGTTTTAAAATCGAAGTATGATTGTTAGTTTTTGGTACTTTGTATTATTATATGTGCACATTGTTGTGGTACTGAAATGGGATTGATAATGTACTGTTCTATATATTATATATGTTTGTTTATGTTTAATGTGCTTTTATGGTCTAATATTTTTTGACCAAATAAAGTTAAAGAGAGACTATGGCACTCCGATGTTGCAGAATTGTAACATGTACTTGCAGTTTGGTGCTGCCTACGTACCATAGGCCGCAGGTGCATTGAAGAACATAAACCGCAAATTCTGTTCTGCATGTGTAGTAACCTTTAAGATCTTTGGGTTTGGTGCTTAAAGCTGTGATGTAAGACGAGACGTTGACTCCAAATTTGCAAGCATGATATGCGCTGCATTTGTAAAAACCATGTTTGGGTGACAGCCAACTGGTTTTGCTGTCAATTTCGGGGATACATTGAACTAGTTCGCTGCGCATAGATGGTGCTCTGCGAAAAGTGAAGATGAGCTTGTTTGGCAAATATTGACTCAAGGTTGCGTCCGTGAGAACTATTGGCCATTGCTGGTTAATAATAGCTCTGATATTTCTGGCCTGTCTGCTGTATATTGTAATTAGTCTAGCTCTGACATCATTCTCAAGAGTGCTGTGAATACAATCACTGTCAGAATTGCCTGCATTGTTAGTGTTGCTGAGCAATTCTTGTCTGGGTTTAGAGTTAGCTTTTGTCAGGGCCTGTTCTAGAATTTTGTTGTCATATCCCCTGAGAATGAATCTATGCTTAGCTTTCTGCTGATGTTGGAAGAGATCTTTGTCTGCACTGCATACTGTACGAATTCTTAAAAAGTCTCCATAGAGAATGTTGTTGATAAGGTGCTTAGGTTGAAAACCCGAAACACGCAAAATGGAATTGCCCACTGTGGGCTTCCGAAAGAAACATGACTCAACTTTATCTTTTTCAACATAGACTTGCACATCTAGAAAATTGGCTACAAATCTGTCAATGTTAGCAGTAAATTCAAGATTTAATATGTTGACGTTGATTTTGGCAACAAATTCTTCTGTTGTGAATAGTAGAATAGTGTACTGTGGAGTAGCATACAGTGGAGGGACGTGCAGTGTATTGAAGTACACTGTAGTGTCATAAAATGCAGTGGCATAGAGTGTAATAGCATACAGTCTACTGGTGTAGAGTGCAGTGTTGTACAGTTGATTAGCATGGAGTGGAGTGGTGTTTAGTGGAGTGACATAGAGTGGAATGGTGTAGAGTATAATACCGTAGACTAGAGTGGTATAGAGTGGAGTGTATAGAGTGAGGTGGCGTGCAGTTGAGTGTGGTTATTGAAACAGAAGTAGTTGGAAAGTGTTTAAACAGATATAAATGTAATATGGCAGGAAAACAGATCATTTGTTGTAAATGGTAATTTGTGTTAGTATGTGTGATTTGTGATTTGTGTAATTAATGTTTAGGTCGTAATTTAAAAAATACTTAGTTCTATATTTTGCCACAGTATACTGTGGTATGTTTGCAGCATAAGGCTGTACATGCATTTGAGAAGGCAGTATGTGATTGGCTAATGGCTGTGTTTACCAAACTTAAAAGGCAGCCATGCAGTTTTCAGCACATTTTGGCTGCGGTCTGCTTTTCCCTGCATTCTGGGTCCGGGTCTTAGAGTTAGGTAAATAGTAGGTTAGATTGTTGTTCCCTACTTATTAAAACTTTATTAAACACTTTTATTACATTTTTAGAAGGTAGAGAAATATATTTATAATTTTCTGTATATTTTTATAGGAGTTTAGGGATAATTGCACATTTGTTGTTTTATTTTTTAAAGTAGTGCAGTGAGTTGTAGGTATTACAGTGGCACCATAGTATTTTTAGTGAAGATTTAAATATATTAAAAATAGAACATACACTGTAGTACACTCTATTTGTAATACATTGTGTACTACAGTGTATTTATTCTGTATATTTCTAACATTTTGTATTTATTTTCGGTCAATTTCTTTAAATGTATAAAAAATTACAATTATGAATATGTTCTATACCTATTACCACTTGAATAAAGTGGTGATAGGTAGAGGAAAAATGTCAAACCTAATACTTAGCTACTTTGAATGGGAAACACAGAACACGCATCACACAGACAAAGTGTACCTAAAACAACTTGGCTGCCTTTAACTTTTGTCGAGGCAGTCATTAGTCAATCACAAAATGACTAGTCAGCACTATGTACTGCGGTACTTCCGCAAAATACCACAAACCTCCATGAAAATACAGCTACAACACATAACATTAAGTTAAAAAGCCTTATAATTAAAAAATGGTTACCCAACTTACCTGTAGTACCCAAAAGGATCATCTACATACCATATTGTCTAATCCTGCCTAAATTCATGTAAATCCATTTAGTCATGTTTGCAGCTATGCGAGATTCAAAAGTACACAGAAAATGCATTGGTAGAACAAGGAGTTTTGAGACCCCCCTTCTACCTTAGTGCCCTCTTGACCAATCACCACAAAAGTGTGCATCATCTGCAAATTTAGAAGGAAGAATAGGTCTGCAAAGATTTGTTGAAATTCTTCAAACTGGTGCACAATTATTAATGTGAAAATATCTGAAGAACTCCTATCGCTTATTACCATGACTATAACTACAAATTGGCATAGATATGTATATAACTATAATACGTGCCCCCACAATGCACTGCTTATGACCTCACTCATGACATGGTCAGTGACATCACTCATGACATCATTGATATCATCCGGTGACTGTGAGTGTTTCTAAAAAGTATATGAGTGTTAAAATATATCTATGCCAAGGTGTATTGATGAATGAGTGGGTGTATAAGTGCCTGTATGGATGATTTAGTGGGTGCATGACTGACTATTGATTGATGATATGTGTCATTGAATGAATGGATGAGTGACTAATCTGTGTGAATGTCTGTATCAGTCTGTCAATTGGTGTATAAGTGACTGCATTGGTTGGCGAGGAGGTACATGAGTCCCTATATGGATCATTTATTGGTTGCCTGAATACCCGTATGGGTGCCTGAGTGTCTGTTTGGGTGGGTGAGGGTGTGTGTGACTCTCTGGTGTGGGTGATTCACTGGCTGTATGGGTTCATGAGTGTGTGTGAGAGGGACAGAAGGGATGAGTGAGTGTGCATATGGCTGTGTCAGTGAGTGAATGGATGTCTCAGTGGTATATGGGTGAGTAACTGCATATGCGAAAGGCAGTATGTCTGAGTGTTGGAGTATATAAGTGACTGTATGTGTGAGTGAGTGATTGTGAGAGTGGCTGTATGGATGAGTGTGTGCTTGTGTCAGTGACTCTATCGTGAGTAAGTATATGTTAGTATCTGCATGAATAAGTGAGTTGGTGTGTGTATAACTGTATAGGTGAGTAAGTGGCAGTGTGATTGACTCAATGGGTAAGTGAGTAGATGTGTGAGTAGCTCTATGAGTATCTGACAGTGTATGAGTGGCTGTATGGGTATATGAGTAGAAATGTCAGTGGCTGTATTAGTGACTTAGTGGGTATATGAGTGGCTGTATGGTTGAGTGAGTGGATGTGTGTGTGTGTGTAGACCTATGAATTGGTGAGTGGGTATATAAGTACTGGTATGGGTGTGTTTATGGTTTCAAGAATGGTAGTGTGAAAGTTAGAGTGGGTGTATGAATGGTTAGATGGGGTTTGAATGGCTACTTCAGGGATTCTGTGGAAGATGTCATCAGTGATGTCATCAGTGATACCATTTGAGATGTCATCAGATTTGTCATCAGTGATGTCACTGCCCTTGTTATGAGTGATATAATATGTGAGGTCATTAGCAGTGCATTTCAGGGGCGCAAGTTATAGTTAGCTCAGCTAGCTATAACTGCTGAATTTCTCTGGTTTTGTAAGAGTGAAATGACAGCCTAACTATAACGTCCCTGTAACCTTTGTTTTTTTCAGTGAATTTCTACGTTTAAAAAAAATCAATTTCCTAACTATAACATCCCTGTGACCTTTGGTTTTTTAAATGCTAATTGTTAACTATAATGTTCCTGTATCCCTATTTTTTTTTCAATTTCTAAGGTTTTAAAAACATACTATTACTTAATTGTAATGTCCATTTTTTTGTAAGTGAACCTGTACGTTTTTTGTACTTTCTTTCTAAAATTGGATAGTATGTATTATAATTATATAATACACCACAGATTTTGTTAATTTCATATGTCTTTATCAGAAAATATATTAAACTGGTTTAATTTATAACAATTTTGTAAGTCGGCATAAGATTGTTCCATTTACCGTGGAAATTGTGTCATCAGTAAATGTATTTCACCGCCTGAAAAATACACTTAAAGACAATTTTTAAATAAAGTTTCATTCGAAATATGTAGTAAAATATTCCATTAACTTTTCTTTCTATGATCAATTTAGAAAAAAGCCGCCATCTCACCCCAAAATTTTTATTTGCGACTACCGAAGTCATCGCAATGATGTCTATAGTCGCGAGGAGCGTGTGGTTTATACACAGTGTAAAACATATATATAGACATATTCTACAGTATATTTAACAGTAGAGGTATTATTAGTGTACTTTTTAGACTCATATTTTTCTAGTAAGTTTCCAGAATAATCGCCTCTAATCACTTGAACACGTCGTGAGAACGGAAAACAAAAGCAGACATTCAATAGCCACCAACACATCCAAAAATAACATGTAAAAAATCCATTCTGAACATTGCACAACACATATCACTATATCCATACTTCCTTCAAAGCATATTTACACCTATATTTTTGTACTAAGTTTCTTTTAAAACCATCTTTCAGAACTATTTTCCGTTTTTCACGGTTATTCAGGACATCGCAATGGTGTCGTTAACCGTGACAATCGTGCCTTTTCCATAAAGTGAAAACACATACATGAACACACATTACAGTATTTTTTTTGTCCTCATAAAACCTCAATTGAATAAGCACCCTCCCGGTCTTAACCATCCCAGTTGCTTAAATCTTGGGGGTTTGAGCCGAGCTGACAAAGAGGTGTAATCATTGGACACAGTATTCCTAATGCAACCTACTGATCGATGTCTAATAAGCTCCAAAATAACCCAAGCTCTGTTCTTTTCCTAAGACAATTGACCTTTTGATCCAAGTCTCTAATGAATCTCACAGAGTTCCACCAGCTGCACCATGTTGGGGAGGGGGTGCCTGGCACCAATTTTTACACATTTCCCTTCTTGCTAAGAGAATCAGGTAAAAAACAAGTTTACTATGTAGTCCCGAGGGACCATCCCTGCCCTCAGGTGACTGCACAGCGCCGAACAAAATTAAGGAAGGGTTTACCTTAACTTCTTTGCCCAATGCGTCTGACATGGTCTTAACCACATTATACCAAAACTCCTTCAACAGCAGACAGGTGGTAAACATGTGGATGTCATCTGCTTCCTGGGTACCACATGTTGCACATCTGACTTCTCCGCCTCCTCTTATTTTGGACAACTTAAGTGGGGACCAATAGATCCTATGAAGTGTAAAAAAGTGTTTTTCCTTAGTGCAGCAGATTTAATGAAGGAGTAAAGTATGTCTAAGGATACTTGCCATTCGTTTTTCAGCTCCTCGTCCGGCAAGCAATTCTCCCAGACCAGATGGGGGGGGGGCTCAAACTCTTGTGTGATGCAGTGAGTATGTATCCATACCAAAGTGATACTTCCTTCTTTCTTGGTTTTAGGTCTTTCTTGAATGTATTATTGGGAGGAGTAAGCCACTGCTGGTTCCAGCACCATGCTGAAATTTGGTAAAACTTAAACCTGGATAGTGAGTTGTTGGTCAAGTTCCTCCAGGTATCCAAGGACAAGCAGCTACCCCTTCCACTATGTCCCCCCTTAGTGTAACGCCAGCTGATTTCAGTAGTTTTGCTAGGGTGTCTAAAAGGCACTCAGGTGTTTCCGGGGATTCCCACACAGGAGCCCATTCACAGTAATAGGGTATGCCTAGGCATAAGCGACAGTTGTACCATAGTTTTGCAGCAGCATGTAAGATCTTCAGGTGGACTTTTTTAAAGAATTTGACAGCGCCAAATTTGTACATTAAACCCTCTTCCGCACTACCTGCTAACATGGCCGTATACATGTGGCCGACCAAAGTGCCATCTAGCCTAAGGGGAAGCATCCTACAATATTTTAGCTGATATGCCCAGCAATACAATTGAAGATCTGGAAGACCCAAACCTCCATGTGACAGCTTCAGCCTTAGCTTTTTCCAGGATAGCCTAATCCCTTGCTGGCCCATGTGAATGCGGAGATTCTTCCCTGTATTTTAGCAAGAAGACTCTTCTCAAACCCCAAAGGAATATTGTCAAACAGGTAAGCGAACTTGGGCAAAATACACATCTTAACCAGATTTGTCCTCTCATAGTGTGTAAGAGGGAGATTCTGCCATCTTTTCAACAGCTTATCAACTTCCTTAGAGACTTTCATTAAGTTTACTTTAGGGAGTTCTTTTAAATTTTGTAGTATTGTTACTCCTAAGTATCTCAACTCTTTTGACAGTGTAACCCCATGAACTTCCACGTTCCATGCCATAACTTCTGTCTTACTGCTATTAATCTCATATCCAGACATTTTCCCAAATATCTGCACTCCAGTAAATAATTACGGAATGACTTGGTTAGGATCAGACTTGTACATGATCAAGTCATCAGCATAGATAGCTAGCTTCCTAGAGAAGCCACCTATCGAGAAGGGGGTTATGTCCTTATTTGCCTTAGACTTTGGGCCAAGGGTTTGATGTAGGGATCAAAAAGGATAGGAGATAGAGGGCACCCTTGTCTAGTGCCTTGCTCTATTTGTACAGGGGCTGTAAGGTTACCGTTTACTATTATTTGGGCTTGTTGATCTTTATAGATTTTTTTAGGGATCTTCCTGAAGGTCTCGTTAAAGCCAAAAACCTTCAACTTTCTACTAAGATATTGCCAATTGACCCGGTCAAAGGCCTTTGTGACGTCTAGGGTAATTATCGATAATGGAGCACACTGTGTCGTGGCAAGGTCTATTGAGCCAATGAAAGCGTGTACTAGGTCTTTCATATCCCTCCCTGGGAGGAAACCCTTCTGGTCCTCATGAATTATAGGCCCAACAATTTTACTTAGTGGAGCTGTTAATAACTGAGTGACGATTTTATAATCACAGTTCAATAATGATATTGGGCGATAAGACTGACAATGTGTGGGGTCTTTCCCAGGCTTTAAGATTAATGTAATGACAGCCTCATTCCAAGAGTCCGGGAGTGGAAAGATGCCCCTCAGTATTTTGTTGAATAACTTTATCCCAATAGGAATAATTTCTTCTGCCACTAATACATAGATCTCATTTGGGATCAAGTCTAGTCCTGCTGCTTTCCCTCTCTTAGTTTTATTGAAAGCGATAAAGATGTCCTTCCCTGATATATATCCTGGTTAAGAAATAGTAAGCTATCAGGGCTCAGCATTTGAAGCTGTTTTTTAAGAGCCACTGGTCCAAGGCGGCCTCATCCACCACTAAATCCTCCTGATACTGCTTCTGAACAAATTTAGTAAAAGCCAACGCAATGTCTTCCCTATCCTCAACAGCCTGGTCCCCATCTACAGGTTTGATCTTCCTAATATAGTTGTGTGACCTATACAATCTACTCTTCATTGCTAACAGTTTCCCATAGTACTCCCCTTGATCAAAATCTCTCATTTTGATAACCTCCTATTTCTGCAACACATTCCTCTCTATCATGAGTCACAGGCCTTCAACTCTCCCAACTAAACTCTCTTTTTCAGCCCCCTGGAAATGCCCAGACTTCAGGTTTGCACTGCTATTGCTAGCTGATCTTCCAGTGAAGCAATTTTCCTTTTTTCTGATCTGACCCAGGCCACCGAACCGCACTTCAAAGACCCTCTTAGCCAGGCCTTAAAGGTATCCCATACCACGTGCACAGGGGCGGTCGCTGAGTTCCATTTAAAAACGTTGGATGTATCTCTTTCTATCTTACTCATGATGTCTGGTTGTCAGAGTAATCTTCTATTCAAAGTCCACCTTCTAAATATCAGTTTTGAGGGGAGTTCAATTTTTACCTAGATTGCTGCATGGTGTGATAGATGGATCAGTAAATAACCTGTTTTTTAAACTTTACTAACTGCTGAAAGCTCCAAACAATCTTAGAATAGTGGCTGTTCTTTTTTACTGAAAAAAGGAATAAACTCTAGAACCATCATTAATCTTACACAACACATTGCATAAGTTTAGATTATTTAGCATAGAGAGGAGGTAGGGTTTAACTTGTGGAGTAGTAATTTGGGTACTGGGAGAAGATCTATCCAGTTTGTTGTTTAGAAGAATATTAAAGTCCCCACCAATTATGAGAGGGGCTTCAAAGTCAAGCAAGCTAGAACAGAGATTATTCAGAGGAGAGGTATCGTCTTCATTCGGACCATAATAACTGGCCAGGTTATATAAAGTGCAGCAAGATTTAACTTCAGCTACCACCCACAGCCCACTTTCATCTGTCTGCGATCTACATAGTTCTATTCCAGAATTTGATTTGATTATTATGGCAACACCCTTAGAGCAGTATTGTTGGGTCTGTAGCTATAACCTTATCCACCCATCTTTACCTGTTAAATAATGCTAAACATTTGGCACGTAGAAGGTACGTCTCTTGGAGCAGGAGAACCCTAGTGGGGCTTTCTTTCAGATACTGAAGGACCAGCTGCTGTCTCCTTTTAACCCTTAAGCCAGTCCCGTTAAAGCTCAAAATCTCCAGGGACTCCCCACCCGGTGACCTCTCATTTTCCCCCCATCATCTGCTTTCAAGGTCAGGCCACATCTTTCGGGCTCTATTGTGCTAAATAAGGACCATTTTTTTACCCCTATGTTCCCCACCACACGTGCTCCCCCCACAAACCCCCTCCCTCCCAGGGAACCCTCCCTTACTGCCAATTGGCTGGTGCCAATTTTAGCTGCTAACCACCAATCAAAATTCACATATAAACGTGGCTGTCACCACGCACCAATTTCTATGATGGGTGCCGTAACTATTTGACAGCTTTACTGAGTGCCAAGAAACTATACACCTCATCTGTAGTTTGAAAGTTGTGTATTTTATTGGCCCACATCACTTTAAGAAATGCAGGAAACCTTAGCTGTACTTGGGCGCCCATGTCCTTAAGAGGGTCTATTCGGTTGCCTATCTCCCACTTTCTATCTTCTGTCACACAAGGGATGTTGGAAATGATTATAAAAGTTAAATCCTGGACCTGGATAGTTTTTTGCTTAAGGGAGGCCCCAAAGGTTTTTCTTGAGGGTGTAAGATCACCAGAATTTTCCTGGGTATCTTCCGACCGGGTTTTAATTTGCATGGGTCACAAAGTACCTGTTGGATTTCAGATTCCAAAGTAGTGGCGGAGATAACATGTGGGAAAGCTTTTGCCAAAAGATCTATTATAAATGCTTTGCCATTGTCCCCTTCCACTCCTTCCTTAATATCCAAGATCCTGATATTATTCCTTCTGGAGTTATTTTCCAGTCTTTCCAACCTAGCTGATAAGTTGTTCTCTCTCTGCTTAAGCCTGACCACTTCCTGAGTAATATCTTTTGCATCTGACCATAGCTCCAGGGCTTTATTTTCCAGAACCTCCATGTGTTGCGTTAACACTGATAAGTTCACCTCCCGATTACTACATGTGTCCTGAATTCTCCTCTGATGAGTCTCTGAAGTGGAGAAACATTCTTAAAATTCTAATAAGTGGCTGAGCATCCCTTGAACTGAGTCCGGACCTGGTTTATCCTTAATAGCCTCTTCGCCGGATTTGTTAGATGTAGGATTCTGGGACTGGGTTTTATGTGCATCTCCTCAGGTTTCTTTTTCCCCTATCTGTTCACTGCTCCCAAGTGCTGGGACAGAGTCTTACAGTGCTGAGAATCTTTTTGAGACAGGGATTGCTGAGTGGGGGAGAGGGGCATTTTTCTGGAGAGGCAGCTATCCCACTGAGGCCTCCATGTTGAGCTGCGAGTTCAGTTTAAAGTATGACCTAAGAGAAGGAGTCACTTTTTTGCTTTTTCATGGAGATGGCCTTCACTTGTGGGGGTTTAACAGAGAGACTTTTGCTTTTGTTTTTACCCAGAGGAGGAGCTAGGAGCTGTTCAGTTACAGATTCATGTATGGGATTAGACTCCTTGAGGAGCGAAGTATTAGAGCTCAATTTGTACCTTTTACCTATGAGTAAATCGCTGTCATTGTCAACTAATGGGTACACCAACTTATGTCCAGCTATTGACCTGCCCCCCTTAAGTGCACGCTCCTTACCTTCGAGTAAATAGGTCATGAGATCAATAGGCAAAAATCCTGCACCATAGTAGTAAATCGTTTATTTCGGGCACAGCCCATAAAACACATCAGATTAATACAGCAAAAATACTTTTGAATAAATTAAAAGATTGTGCAATGTAAAAACATAAAACATCAGGGTGCAGTTCCCTTACTATAATTAACAATTAAAAATCATTACGTCGTCATAAACAGAAAGAAAAAAGAGAGGGTTTATAATCTAAATATAAACAAATTGCAGGTCTGGTGAGTCCGCCTATATTATACAATTTGGTGGCTAATATTACCACCAATCAAGAGATAATCATGTGTTCACAATGGGGGAGATGTGCAAAATAGCTATCATGGGGGCTATGCAGAAGGAAAAGGTTACCAGAATAAATATGTACATCATTTCATAATCGTACGTTAGATAAAAAAGGAAATGAGGCAAAGGGTGGGCAATGTAGAAGACAAAATCGCAAGGTTTCCTGATTAGGCCTGTGTTTTGTCAAGTTCTCTGTCAAGGTTCGGAATTACGAATGGCCTTCTTCCTTAGTGCCCAAGCAATATACAAATACTTGGAGACTGCGAGAGCTAAGAGTTCTCTAGTATCACTCTTGAAGAGTTTCTCCGCTTCCCAGTAGTGTCCCACACCCATCTGGTTACATGCAGCCAATAGCCATTTTTTACCAGCCTTCCTGTATAGGGGACAGAATAGCATGAAGTGGGACTCGGTTTCCACTACATTTGGGCAATTTGGACAGGAATCGATCTGGCAAGTTGCATTAGCCCATTTAGATGTGTGTGTGTGGTCTCAGGGCAAAACCCCACACCTACATTGAACATACAGACATTTTAACTGGTGTGGACACATTCTGTTCATGTATGGTTCTAGCCCAGGTATACTCTTGTGGTTCAGAAATTTACCCGTGAGAGTGTTAGTCTGATGCACTTCCCAGGTTTTGACTAAAACTGCCCAATATGACTGTTTTGCTCTTAAAGCATCTCCTATTACTATTGAATCTGGGGCTGTCCATAGCTCACTCATGCTTTTTCTGTGCGTTATTTCTTGGATGTGTTTCAGCCATGGTGTTCTCAGATTTCTATCGAGAGCCAGAAGATCTTTCACGCACTCTCTATAGGCTGCCAATTTATTAATGGACCATAGTCTGACCCAATATAGGAGGGGTTTTAGAACCACTGTTAAATGAATAGGGTTGAGAGCCAGGTCTAGGTGTACAGGTGTGACAGAGGGAAGTTTTAAAAGTGTTCTAATAAACCTGTTTTCTACTTTTGTTAAACTTTCAGCATCAGCGTAGCCCCAGATCTGGGGTCCATAAATTGCTGATGCTACAGCTGAAGATTTATATATGGTGATAACCGGAGAGACAGCTCCTCCAGATGGTGCCTTATATCGCCTCACTATGGCAGAAGCTTTCTGATGGAGAGTAGTTTTACTATTTTCTATCTGGGGGCCCCATGCATGGGTGCCGCTTAGCTTCACCCCAATATAATCGAAGTGATGAACTACATCTAGAGGAAACCCCTTTACGGTCACAATACCTCTGCACTCCTTGTGTGGATTAATAATCTTTTCTTTAGATTTGGACGAGTTTAATTCTAGGCCCCTTTCCTCACAACATGTGACAAAGGCATTCAGTTCAGATTGGAGACCCATAGGGGTTCGGGAGATCAGCAGGGTGTCATCTCCAAACATTAATATTGGGGTTGGTATTCCCGCCACTCTCGGGGCATCATGCTTGCATTCCTTCAGTCTCGTCAATGCGTCATTGATAAATAGGCTAAACAGTGTTTGGGCGAGAACGCACCCCTGTCTGAACCCTTTCAAGATCCCTATCTTTTCTGTCATGTCCCCTGTAATGTTCCTTCTGACCCTCTCATATGTGTTGTCATGAAGGAGCCTGAGTACTCTTAATAGATCTGTAGGAATGCCATACCCAGCTAGTACCTCCCACAGTGTGTTTCTCGGCACCAGGTCAAACGCAGCTCTTAAATCAATAAAAGCAACGTATAGATGGTCATGCAACAAGGTGATATATTTTCAGGTTATTACCTTGAAGAGGAGGACCTGGTCCAGTGTGCTGACTTTCAATCTAAAGCCTGCTTGGGACTCTTCCAGACGTTGTTTTGTCGTATCCACTCATTTAGTCTATATAAAACCTGTCTGCAGAAGATTGTTTTTGAGTCATCAGGTAAACTTATCGGCCTGTAGTTTGAGGGGATAGGTCTCCCACCTTTTTTAAAGATAGGTATGACAACGGCACCTTGCCATGAGGGGGGGGTCAAGTTGCCTTTTGCTATTCTATTCAATAAAACATTCAGATAGGTGACCAAATGTCTGATTCAGAAAGCAAAAGGTCTCCCGGAATACCATCCATCCCTGGGGCCTTGCCTTTTTCCGGTTGTTTTATTGCTTTGAGTGTTTCGGATAGAGTAAATGTAAGAGTGAATATACAGCTGATATGGAGGATAAACTAGTCACATTTAATGTTTGGGGTCCTTTGACCTCTTCAGGGCACGAGCTCACTATGATATTATTTTGCTGCAGGCAATCATATAGGCCACTGAAATGAGTAACCCAGGTATCAGGGTTAATCACTGGATCTAGGGAGTTGGAATTGGAGGAGATCACAGCTATAAGTTTCCAGAAGCTTTTTTGGTCACCCTTCTCTAGGGCTTCGGCAATCATAACCCATTGGTCCTCCTCCCATTCTCTTTTGACTTTATCAAAGAGGACTTTATAATCATGCCTGGTCTTTATGATTTCAGGTCTTAAGCCCCTTTTGATTGCACTCAGCAGATGGATCTTTCCTAATCGACAGGCCTTGTTATGACAGTGTTATCTTTTTAAGTACTCCTCTGCTCTGTTCCCTCATGAAGCACGGTCTGAGTGTGTCCATGAGATCGCAGTGTATGGGGATGAAATTAATGTTCTGGATATTAGTTGGGTCAATCTGGGAGAATTTTGACACAAACAGATTCTAAATTAAAGGGAGTTTATTTCCATCTACCACCAATCTGCCCACTTAACATTTCTCATATTTTTGGAGGTTATAATTAGCGCAGTAGATACGACCATCTCCACTTTTGTGTCTCTGAATCTGGTCATAGAAAGGATCCGCTTAATGCCTGGTGGTCACTGTCTGGTCTGGGGATAACTTGCATGTCCTGCAGATCTGGCCAGAGGTCGTTATCCACTAGTATATGATCGATTCTTGATTTGCTAAGACCTCTATTAAAGGTAAAGCGGGGGCAATCAGATTTAGTGTTGCCATTTACTATTCTTAGGCCATGGTCAATGAGGAGCTCAACAATTTGGGTACCCACCTTTGAGGTTTTTGTTAAGTTCTTGGGTTCGCGAGAGGGTGATATTTCTTGATGTCTACACGCTGTAGATATAGGAATGCATGTGTTAGTGTCTCCCGCTACGACTTTTAGGGATTTATGAGCAATCTGTCCCAATATGTTATCTAGCTTACTTACTATTGGAGATTGGGCATTTGGGAGTAGTGACCAAATGTATATATTCACTAGGATTATGTGTAAAGGACCTGATGAGGTATTAATGTTAATTCGGAGGGCAAGTAGATCTTTAGAGACAGTTGGAAGCGTTTTGACCACTGGAAACAAGTTCAATGTTAGCCGTATTAAGAGGCCACCTGATGGTCGCAATACCAATGATGGAACTGCACTTTCGCTAAAGGCAACAAAACCAGGGCGGTGAGCCGGTTTAATAGCCCAAGTTTCTTGAAGCAAGATAATATGATGAGAGTCAATAAACATTCTCCACTCGGGGTCAGAGAGTTTGGACTTGATGCCCGCAATATTCCAAGATAATAGTTTTAGATATTTGCCCTCTGTTGACCCTAAGGCCCGCATAGTCATTGTAGTAGATTCTCCCTGCAGTGTTATATGCTCCCTGTAAATGAACCCTGTGTCCTGCCATCCCAACTCTGCCCTCCTCAACATACGATGGAGACCTTTCAGCCAATGTGGGGCAAAATGATTGAATTGTGGTGCACAGTTCTGGGCAATCGATAGTGAGTCAATCGATGTCTGTCGTGTTTGAAAGGCTGACGAGTTCCCTGGAATTGGGCTTCAGTACACTAGGGGGGGCGATTTGTGACAAGTCCAATGTGTGACAAAGAGGGTTCATTTTTATAGTTATCTGCAGATCTGTATCTGAAGCACAGTTCTAATGCAATTAGGCCCTCTGCTACGGCTACATCCCTGAGAGCCACACCTATATAATCCCTTTCAGGTTTTCCAACATTTATTATATCCTCCCTTATAATTGATCAGCATCCCCTTTTGTAGCGAATCCAATGAATCACTTTGTTCACTAGTCCCTCGTATGTTTCAGTATGGAGCCTCAGGAGCTTTGGGACATTAATCATATACAGATCAAAACATTGGGTATTAGGAGGTCCTTTGTTAATGCCACCTATGTAAGTTTTCTTTATGAGAAGGGAGTGGGACTTATAATTCCAGACTACTTTAGGTGGAATAGCAGATTTAACATGCGTCATTTCCCTTGGAGGAGCACAATCCCGTTTAGGTACATTGTCCTCATACGTGGTGTTATATCTACTTTGGCTTTGTGAGAAAGTAAGTAAGTTTATGTGATGATCAGCTGGCAGATTGTGAGACCTGTTGAAGGGCCTCTTAAGGGGCTCATTTTGTACAGTTCTCTGGGTGTCGCTGTTCCCTCGTGGACTTGACGTCCCCTTGCTGCTACAATGTCAGTAGGTTTTTCAATTTTTCCGATTAACAAATTGGCCATCCTTTCCATAGTCGTCTTTAGTGATTTAACTTCCTCCATAAGAGCATTCAATTGGTCGACCAAGCCCAGACTAGTCGGAGATGCACATGCTGCTGTTGTGACCACTTTTCTGGGTGAATATATGGGATAATTTTCTCCTTTTTCCTGGTTATCCAGGAGCAAGTATTTCTCCGCACAATCGACTTTAATAACAAAGTTGTCTCCATCATTGTTCGCAAGTTCTATCGTGCAGAGAGTAGATTGTTGCCGATGGGCCATCTGTGGGTTTGGCTAGGGGAAGCGATAGCTGGAGTTAAGGCTGAGGAAGTCCCAAAATAAGAAGCTATGCCTCTAGAACTTGGGAGTCAATTCTCCAAGGGACATTTTCCCTTTCTCTTTAGGCCAGATAGTCCTGATTTGGGAGCTAGGAAGACCTCTACCTCCTCTATTAGCTCGTTTATTTCGGTTCAGGTACAGTTTTCTGCAGCATGTCTCGGGATTTTCCTTACACTCCCTGGGCCCATACTTTTGTCAGACACTTTCCTTTTGCCCAATATAATGAGCATTCAAGGGGGATGGCTGTGGAAAGGGAAACCAGGAAAATTACAGGTTAGTTCCAGGAGTCACGGTATACGGTACTCACAGTTTCAGGGTGCCGCTGAGTTTAGACCAAGGGGGGTGGCCCTGACCTGCCTCTGTCTGGCGCTGATGCCTTTAACCTGGGCACACACACGCGTGTCCAGGGCTGCGGGAGTGTCGTGCCCTTTTTTGCGCCTCCTGGCGCAGCAGGAGATTGTCGGCAGCCTCTCTAGCCACAAAGGGTGCTGGGCAGTGTAGTCCTCTGGCCCATCTGACCCCAATGACTCTGTGCTCGTGTCACGTGCTGCGGGAGTGTCGTGCCCTTTTCTGCACCTCCGGGCACAGCAGGATATCGGCGGTGGCCTCTCTCACCACAAAGGGTGCTGGGCAGTATAGTCCTCTGGCCCTCCTGACCTCAGTGACTCTGTGCTTGCAACCCGCGCTGCAGGAGTGTTGTGCCGTTTTCTGCACCTCCGGGCACTGCAGGAGAACGTTGGCGGCCTCTCTAGCTGCAAAGAGTACTGCGCAGTGTAGTCCTCTGGCCCCTCTGACCCCAGTAACTCTGTGCTTGCATCCCGTACTTATGCCTCTCTTTCTTCCCCTGGTTCCAAGAGCTGGATAAATGCCTCTTTCTTCCCCTGCTCTCCCTGGTTCCAGGAGCTGGATAGATGGTTAATTTTTGGGGCACACCCCCTTTCACAAGGTAAAGCTGCCCAGACCGCTGAGCTGCTGGCAACAACCTCCACACAGCCTCTCCATGATTTCCCCAGGAGGCTGCAGAATGTGCTGACTCTGCCAAAATTCACCCCAGAGCTAGATCCGGGGCTTCCAGGTCGGGGGACAGCGCAATGCGCTGCTCGAGACTCAGAGAGCCCACCTGCAGCCCTAAGCAGAGCTAAACCACCACACATCAGCGGGGGTCCGGAGCCCCCAAGCAGCCGTACGTTTTTTGGCCAGAAACGAGGGGAAATGGGCGGGAAAAGGTCCGCTCGGAAAAACAAGCGAGTCCTGCATTACGGTGAGTGAAACGGGGTGCCGTTACGTAGTCAAACTCATGATAACAGCCTGTAACAATCCATAGCGTTGGCAAAGGGAAAGCAGCTCCTGGCCAGCTTCTTTAGCGGGCAGCCATGTTCCCTCCATGAAGCCCAGAGGTTTATTACTGTACACTTCAAATTCATATTTCTCTAGTGTATTTCTAGAACAACCATCTCTAAAACCTATTTTCAATTTTCTCGGTGACTCCAGAGATCACGATGATGTTGCTAATGGCGATCCTCTCAGTTACATTGTGAAAGCGGAAACCAAAAGCAGGATTTCAATAGCCACCACCACATTAAACAAGCATTGGCATAGCCAATAGGTCTCGCCTTTGGGACCTTATAAGTGTTTTGCCAGAGCTATTGGCTTTGCCAATGGGTTTAAGCTATGTTGTAGAGCAGTGCGGGTGCTGTATAGCATGTTGAAAAGTTATAATAAAGTGTTATAATCATTTTAGTTTCCTTGTATATAACCAAGTAAACATTATGTACAAATGGACAATCCTATTAAAAAAAAAATTAACATATACAATGTCTTCTAGTTTGTCTGTCCTGGTGCTGAGGTGATACTGTGCTGATGGTCTGGTGATGCTGAGTTATACTGATTTGGTGCTGAGGTGGTGGTGTGCATGTGCAGAGGTGGTGCTCAGTGATGCGGAGGTGGTGCTGAGTGATGCTGAGTAGGTGCTGTGCTAATGCTCAAGTGGCGCTGCACTGGTGCTGAGGTGGTGCTGCACCGATGCTGTGATGGGGCTTCGCTGGTGCTTTGCTGGTGGTGCACTGATGCGGAGGTGGTGCTGTGCTGATATGGAGGTGGTGCTATGGTAGTATTGAGTGATGCTGAGGAGATTTTGCGCTGGTGCCAAGGTGGTGCTGCACTGATGCTGAGGTGGTGCTGCACTGATGCTGAGGTGGTGGTGCACTGATGCTGAGGTGGTGGTGGTGCACTGGTAGTGAGGTGGTGCTGCACTGGTAGTGAGGTGGTGCTGCACTGGTGCTGTGCTGAGGTGGTGCTGTGCTGGTGCTGAGATGGTTCTGCCCTGGTGCTCAAGTAATGCTTTGTTAAACTGACGGTAGAGCTAAGGTGATGGTGTGCTGGTGCAGAGGGGGTGCTGCGCTGGTGCTAAAGTGGTGTTGGCTGGTGCTCAGGTCATGCTGAGTTAAGCTGATGTAGTGCTAAGGTGGTGGTGTGCTTGTGCAGAGGTTGTGCTCCGGTGGTGCTGAGTCATACTGAGGTGTTGTTCAGTGATGCTCAGGTGGTGCTGAATAATGCTGAGGTGGTGCTGTGGTGGTGCTGAGTGATGCTGAAGAGATGCTGGTGCTTAGTTGGTGCTGAGTGATACACAGGAGTGGTCTAGCAGTAATCCCCAAAGGACGAGACAAAAGGTAGCAAACGGGCACTATGCATGGAGACAGGGTGCCAAACAACCACACACTGCAAGAACGCAGATGAATCAAAGTCACACAGCACAGAAGGAAATTGGCAAGCACCTGGCACAGAAGTAACAGGTGGTATACAAGCAGAAAGCCCATACATGGAATTCGTGAAATGGGGGAGGATATATCCAAAACAGGCAGGATGGGGGAGGGAAATACCCAAAACAGACAGTGTGATGGAGGGTTTTAGCCAGAGCAGTGGTTGGGATGGGGGCTAAAGCCACAGCAGAGGGTGGGGGAAGCGGATATAGCACACCTTGTTTGGGGGGATGGGGATGGCGACACAGAAAGGTTCATGATCAGCAAACACCGGACATATTACCCTGCTAAACACACAAGAATTCAACTCCTGGACAAAGGCAAACAATAAATAACAGAGTGGCACGCAGCACCGATTAATGAAAAGTTAAAATAAAAGTGGTGGCGACATTCCGAACCAAAAAACAAATCACAATTAATGAAGCAACAAGGTTTCACTAGAAGGGGAGAGAGAAACGACTTGTAGGTATGCGGGCGGAAGGTTAGAGACTTTTGCAGGCCCCTACCATGACCCCGATGCAATTACATCAACTAAAACTGAAACAATGACGTACTGAGAGGTAATAACGTGCACTTTTATGCTCCGCTTGGTGCCGAGAAGCCCCTGAGCTGGAATGCAGGGAGTTAAGCGTTCCCCTCCCCCATCCATGTTTCTGATTAAAGCCAGCTGCCCTCACGGGGGCTGGGACCGCTGTACAGATTAATGCAAACATGCAGGGCAGCTTCAATAAATGCAGGAGAGGGGGAGCATCTCCAGTAAACCTTAATGAAAGTCAGCTCTTAGGAGTAAGGCAAAAGCTATGATCCACTTACAAGGAGTCACTGAGCCTAGAAACCTGCTGTGCTGATGACATCACTGGAAAGCTCAAAGGGCGGTTCAGGGGGTCCATGTGAGCTGAAAGCACTGAGAAATCTTAAACGAGTCCTGCCTGGCAGGAGCGTTCCTGGGGTTGACAAGGGCTCAAATGTCGAGCACACCTGTGGATGCTGGAGAACCGTACAGCACTGTGGCCACTGGGGACTGTGCGGATGCTTTCTAGATAGGCAGTTGTCTCTAAAATACTAGTGGGGCAGTGCAGAGTCAAACACATAGCATGCAAGGACACTGGAATCACTGATCACTTAAATGGTGGTACTCACTGTGACACTGGAATCACTGATCACTTAAATGGCTGTACTGTTTCGGATCGGTCTTAGAAGATTGGGCACGTGGAACTAGGTATTCTTACAGTCGGGTGCACCTGTGGGTGAGGAGAGTTCTTATACGCGCCCATCTGCAGAAGGCATGCATAACAGTAGGGTTCCCTGCAACTATACACTCATGTGGACAGCACTGGGTCCACACAGCTACGGACACAAACCTGCAGATGCTCAAGCTTCTGGTAGCCTTCCAGAGAAGCAGAAAACGTATGTTATTCCTGCATCAGCAGAAGTGAAAATAGTTTTGTTTCCTACAACCACGCACTCGGTTTCCAACCTCGCACTTTTTCGAGAGATTAGGGTCCATTCAGTCCTGCCTGCTTAAGGGCACTCACGGTGTGAACAGTTGTGCTCCTCTGGGAAAGTTTAGGGTTTTAGGCAATTGTGCTTTCCTGTGCATACCACATTCCTAGGTATTTGTTTCTAGGGAAAATTATGCTAATGGCTGTTGGACCAGGCTTCCCTTGAGGTGTCTAGGGTTTGCCTCACATTGTTTCTCCAGGGAGTTAATAATCTTCAATGCATGTTTGCCAGTGGAAGGGGGGGACGAGGCTAGGGTCCTCAGCAGGTGTGTCTTCTGCTAGAGGATGCTTACGACTTGGGTACTTGCCCACCAGCGCTCTGGTGCGCAGGGTTCAGCCATATACACCACAGTGCAGTCTCTCACACTGGTATGGCTGCCTGCAGGTGTCAACTCACAGGTGAGCACCCACACAAAAGCCTCAGTAGGTGGTCAGGTGCTACAGGCTGTACCCACATGGCAGAAGTTTTTTTACACTTGTATATGCCTGTGAACGCATAAGGCTGTCAAAGACTGGCCGTCTGTTTAACAGGTCTGCTTTCTCTCGTCCTTGCACCCCCGTGGGGATGTTGTATATTGTATCTAAGGTCAGTAAACTGGGTGGGCACAGGATGAGTCATGCTACCCGCGCTGGCCACTTGCCATGCACCACTTACCAGTCAATGTGCGGCTCGTCAATGACCAGGAGCTGTTTGTACTTCTTGGCTTGTCCTGTCGCCCCCGAGGTCAGCTCCACCAGCCCAGCCGAGGCTGCGGCCGCCAAATGCTTCATGGCGTTGGATATGGAGGAGAAGAAGCTGCTGGTGACTGAGGCAGACCGACTGGACTGGCGCCTCTCCGGGGCCGACGAGTGAGCGGCAGGGGGAGACTGCTGAGTGGGAGCTGCAGCGGCAGACACAGCGGCAGGTGGCGGCTGCTGGGGCTCCGGGGGCTGCAGGTCGATCATTTATCCGTTGGGCAGGTTTGCAATGAAGCTGCTGTCTGAAAGCCGGCAATGTAGAAAGTTCATAATTAGGCAGGAGTAGCGCTGGACCTAGAATGCAAAAACCGATTTCCAAGAAGAAAAAAAAATCAAACAATAATAAAACAAGCATTTGCAATGGGCGCCGAGAAGGCACGGACTGCAGGGGGAGTTAGAGGCACGGGATGAAAATAGAGCTCACAGTGTAAATAAAACTTACTGTGTAACACTCGAAGTAATGGGGCCAGTAGCCATGGAAGGATACAAATGAGGACATGGCCATCATGAGGAGGGACTAACAAGCCTACAACCAATTGGAAGGCAGCATTAAGGCACTAAGCCAATGAAAAAGATGGGCGGAGAGTGGGTGGAGCTTCCACGAAGCTTCTACTCCATACTGAATACTGCATGCCTCACAAAGCGAGCAGCGCATGCGTGCTGCCGTTATAGGCTCGACCTAAAAACGATAACTATATAATTAATTCCAACCATCATAGTAGATAACTCACTATATAAATAACTCTATAAAAACATTTATCAGAATCTCAATATCTCCATAAGAATGTGCATTAATTATTCACCAGTATTCATGACGGCATTGTTATTGGCGATATCCCACCAATGGTACACGGGGGCTGCACTGGTCATCACGGCGTCATCGCGAATATCGCGCACTATTAGAAAAATCAATTTTGGACACATAACTTGTGTCAAAAACACCTCCATTTCTCAAACATGGGGTCAGAGTATCTCCACCTTGACCACCTATGTGGGCTTTCACACACATTTTTAGCCACGGGAACCATTCCTGGCAGCTGCAACTTTCTATTCAGGTTGCGACCAGCCAATCAGAGCATTCCCCTTGACGTGTGCATTCATGATTCATAGCAAAACCATAGTGAAATATCCACGGCCGGAGACATCACTATAATTTCCAGATTAATTTTCTCAAAAACTACTGAAGGGATTTACACCAAATAAGTAAGCAAAAGGCACTCCCTTGAACCAACATCTACCTCCCTGCCAAATTTGGTGTAAGTCCATTCAGTGGCTCCGGCTGTAGAGGTGGGTGAAGGTTCCCAGATTGGTCAAACAATACCAAAGTTATTGCCAAGTCAAAAAATGCCTTTCCTATGGAAACTAGGTCCTAACTATGAGAAAATGCCTTCCCTATGGAAACTAGGTCCTAACTATAACTGCTTACTGGCAAGTCAACCACCTGTAGGTAATATATATATATATATATATATATATATATATATATATATATATATATATATATATATATATATATATATATATATTTTCTACCAGTCCTGGTTCAGAGGTACGTGAAACAGGCGCTGACTCCGTGGGTGATATCATCAAAGAAAAAATGCTTTATTCCGTCTTGTTGGCGAGACGCGTTTCGACGGTCTTGCCGCCTTGTTCACTACAACAAGAACACTACCATACTTTCAAATGTAAACTTTACACCAGGGCACAATTTGACCTTGTTGTCGTGGCAACCCTCTACTAGCCATAGACATAGAAAAAATTCCTGTTACGATGAAACAGTATTCTTAATGTTCTGACATAATGCCGTTCAAACAAAAATGAAAAACATATATGATAAATACAATCTTGTATATTCGTAACTCTATATATTAGTGCACTCCTAGGCACAAAATCTCAAAAGCAGATTGAGAACATATACATTAGCATTCCTCTTTGTATACCCAGCTCTTATTCAGTCTCGTGACTAAGTGTGATGGAGTAATATATCGTACCTGGATGTACCATTAGGTGTTGTGTATTAAGTCGAGTGACTAGTTACGATAATACTAATGTATCTTAAAGCGACAATTACTAAATGAATCAAACTCTAGTGGGTATTGTTTAGTGTCTACATATATCTCAATCTGTTTATAAGGTCCATCTAACATGCAAGTGCCTAGCTTATGTTATAAACACTAAAGGGGTAGAGCAAGCCCTACTTTACAAAAATATTGTAAAAAGATGGTCGTATTGTTGTCCTGGTGACTAAAGAAAAACTATTATATACTTCAGAGGAACCTGTTGTTTTTAGAAAAGGGTAAAAAAAAATTGGGACAACCAGCTGGTCATTATAGATGTACATTTAAGGCCTCATCAGCATTCATTCCATTCGGAATTTTGCTGTCCAGTAATATTATATATCTTTATTCTAATTTTCTCAGAGACAGTTGTCTGTTTCCCCCTCTGATGTTTTTAGGGATACTGTCTATGACAAAAAAGGAAAGTTCTTCACTTTTGCCACCATGAAATGCGTTTATATGTCTTGCGACTGGATATGTTGGATCGTCATGATTTATTGCTCTTAGATGTTGCAAAATCCGTACGTGTACGGGGTGTATTGTACTACCCACGTACATTTTATTACAAGTACAGCGCAAAACATACACCGCAAAATCCGTTATGCAGGAATAACTGCCTCGGATTTCAAAAGGGGGTTTTCTAAATGGTAATACCAAACTGCAAATGTTCACACCATATTTACATGCTTTGCATTTAGAACATTTAAAAAATCCCTTTTGCGGTTTGAGCCAGCCGGCTCCTATGTCGAGCACTGGTGCATTGCAAACTAACTCTTGGCGCATTGACTTAGCCCGTCTGTATGTAATTTGAGGAGGTTTCGTACATATTCCTCCTATAACAGGGTCACTACGCACCAATGGCCAGTGTCTGTGCAATATTTTACGTAGATTATTGTGGTAGATGTTATAACCTGTTATGAGTCTCGGTAGTATGTTGATCTCATTGCTCACTTTAAGTTGATTTTGCGAGCTTCGGTGTGTAGAAGATCTACTCTCTTAGTATCAGCACATTTCATTTCTGCCCTGTTCAATATCTGTTTATCGTAACCTCTTCCTCTGAGTCTTTGGAAAAGACCACTCTTTGCTTCATTGAGGCCAGCTACTGTACTACAGTTACGTTTCATCCTCAAGCATTCTGCATAGGGAATGCTCTCTAATAATTTCTTAGGGTGAAAACTGCTGGCATGCAAAATTGCATTGCCTGATGTTGTCTTTCTAAAGGTCCTGGTTTGAATCACTCCGTTCTCTATATACAATTCTAAATCCAAAAATTTAATTGACTCTTTACTAGTTGTGCATGTGAATGTGAGGTTCAAACTGTTCCTATTGATATCTATCGCAAACTTCTTGGCAGTTTCTTCAGTGTGCTGCCATAGAATGAAGATGTCATCTATATATCTCACATATACTTTCACATTTTCTGACATGGACTTTTGATATTCAGTCATGAGTACTTGCTCCTCCCACCAGCCCATATGCAAATTAGCATAACTGGAGGCGAAGCAAGTACCCATGGCCGTGCACAGTTTATCAAAAAGAAAAATGTTATTATTTAAACACCATTCTGCCATATTCAGTAACATTGATGTGTGTTGATATAGTTCTATAGCTCTCTTTCCTAGATAGAATTTCATGGCATTTAAACCATCTTTATGTGTGATGCTGGTGTACAAACTTTGTACATCTAGTGTCATAAACACATAACTTTCATTCCATGCATGATTGTAGATCTTCGTTAGAAAATCACCAGTAGCTTTGATGTAGGCGGGCAATTTGCGAAAATATGGCTGAAGAAAATAGTCAATGAAGCGGCTGGTGTTTTCAAACAACCCCCCAATAGCTGAAATAATTGGTCTTCCGGGGGGGCATGTAGAGTTTTTATGTATTTTGGGAATGAGATATAACTGAGGTGTTACCGGATAGTCATTTTTCAAAAAATCCATCTCATTTTTAGTAAGCAGTCCTACACCTTTCCATTCATACAGTGCCGCATGAAATTTTTCTTTTATCCCAATGGAGTACGTTGAACTAATACGGCAGTAGCAGTTTTTGTCTTGCAGTTGGGTCATGGCTTCTTTGTGATACATCTCCTTTGGCCATAGGACTATGTTGCCCCCTTTAACTGACCAACGCACAACTATGTCACTTCTTTTTTTGATTTTTTGCATCAAATTGTTGTACTCAATTCTTTGATTGTGTTTGGTCTTGATAAATTCTTTACTGCCCATGATTGCTAGTTCCTTAAGATCTTTGATTACATTTTCAGAGAACAAGTCTATTCCATCTTTAGGCATCATAGGTAAAAAGATTGATCTTGGTTTGAAGGGGGTCCTTATGTTACCATATATATCTATATCCGATCTGATTGCCGCTTCCGTAGGTGATATTTGGCTAAGTACTCCTTCATGATCTAATTTCTCTAAATTTAGCAGGAGACTCATATCCCCCACAGACAGGATGCCTGTAGTGGGATCGATGTTACTTTGCGTTGAAACTTCTGCCTCCTTTCTAGTGGTATTGAAGAAATGTTTACGTAGTTTCAATTTACGTATAAACTGGAATACGTCTATCCTTGTTTGAGTATAATCAAAGTTTGTGGTAATACAATATGATAGTCCAAGGGATAAAATGTTTTTTTCTTTAGGTGTTAACTCCATGTTTGTTAGATTGATTACTGTATTGTCTGTGGCAGCTTGTATTATCATCTGCGTCTGTTTCTTCTGTATGCTGGTTTCCCCGTTTTTTGCGTTGCATTTGCCCCACCTCCTATTTTTCCTCCTCCTTCTTTTTGATTTACTGATTTTGTCTGTTCTTGCCTTGTAGGTCTCGGTCTCAGGCTCATTATACGTTCTAGACGTAAAAAAACGAACTCTTGAATGGGTGTAGGGGCACTGCGATTTATGTTACCAGTTGTTATTCCTTCTGGATCTGATTCCAGTTCCGAACTCAGCTCTGATTCACTTGGGTCGCTCATGCACGGAAGATTTTCTACTGTAGAAGATAATTGCTGACGACGAATATTATCGTATTTCTTAGAGAAAGTATAGATTCTCCCATTGAGATAATCATTTCTATCTCGTTGAAATGTCATGGCTTTCCTTTCTTTTATTATTTGCTCATGTTTCAATACTCTTTTTTTTTTTTTTATAAACATTTTTATTGACATTTTAGTTTTCTTCTGGACAGCGAATAGAACAACCAAACAAGCAGATCGGCACCGGTCAACACACCCACCTTGCCCACCAGCCACCCCCCCTCTCTTTCAGTACACAAGGAGCCTGGTCCATAAATATTCCGTGGTTGGTACCATCGTCCCCAGTATATACCAACGCCCATGCCCCTGGGCTGTACACACTTTCCTCGAATCGTGTAGGACCCCCCCACTCAGCCATCCCTCTAGAGACCCCCTTCCAGGCCACGATATTTCCACCACCGGGACCACACCCTGCAAAATTTTTGGGGGCAGCCCCGCGCCTTATACGTAACCCTTTCGGCCGCCATGTATAAGTCAGGACCCCTCCTCCATTCCTCTAGTGGGGGTGTCGAGGGCACTCCCCAGTATTTAGCCACATCCCTTTTTGCCACCACCAGGGCCAGCACCAGGAAGGTCAGCAGCGGGCGGGTGAGATCCACGTCATGTATCATGCCCAGCAACACTAACTTGGGGTCCTCCTGCAGTGGAACCTCCAGCACCCTACTCAGCTCCCCCAGGATCCCCCGCCAGTACCCCTGAATCTGTGGGCACAACTAGATTATGTGATAGAAGTCCCCTCCTTCCCTTCCGCATCGTAGACATGACGTGTCCCCAATCCTCCCCATTTTGTACAGTCTGAGTCTGTCAAAATACGTCCTATGCAGAATATTGAATTGGATCAGCCACAGCCTGGACTTAATAGCCACGTCTCGCGGATGCATGAGAACTGTATTCCAGTCCACCTCGTCCATTTCACCCACATCTGCCTTCCATGTTGCCCTAAGCGCCCCCATAGTATCAGGCATATTGTTCATAAGGGTCCGATACGTGAGGGACACCGCCCTTTCCACAATGTGTTCCTGCAACAGTCTCCCCTCCAGTGGTGCGTATTCTGGGAGAGAAGTAGTCTGTAACCCCTCTGCCTGCCAGGCATGCTTCAGCTGTGCGTATTTGTAGTACTGCGTGGGGAGAAGTCCAAATTCCGTGCGGAGCACCGAAAAGGACTTCAGTTCCCCCCTCGCTAGCACATCCCCCCCAGTGTCGACACCCCGATGGTATCCCAGTGTGTGAACCCTCTCAACTTGTTCAGTTCTGGTAGCCATGTGCAGTGCCATAGGGGCGTTTGTCTACTTAGTTTCCGTTCCCTGCCAATCTCCCGGGTCGCCCTTTTCCAGATCGCCAAGGTGATTTTAGTGGCCGTCAGTAACCGTCCCGTACCCTTACCACCATATAAGTAGTAGTTATACGAGTGGGAGCTCATGACATACCTCTCCAGAGCATACGTTGGGTGCATTGCTGGGGCGTGGAGCCAATCATTAATGGACACCAGGTGTTCCGCCCAGTAGTAAGCCTCAATGTTGGGGAGCGAAATCCCCCTGCTATATTGGTGCCGTTGTAGGGTTTTTAGCACCACCCTGGGTTGCTTGCCTAACCAGAGGAAGCCACGTACTTCCGAGTCAATCTCCCGAAAGACCCGCCTAGGAACTGGATAATATTAATTCTGGAGCGCGTACAGGAACCGGGGCAGCGTTATCATTTTAAACATGGCTGCACGCCCTAGTATTGTGAGCGGCAGCCGACGCCATCTGTGTGCGTCCTCCACGAAATTGTTCAGGACCCTCCCGACATTCTTGCTATAGGAGACAGCCCGGTCCAGGGTTATGAACACTCCAAGATATTGAAACCCAGCCTTCGTTGTCTGGAGCCTGTCCGGGAGGCACGGCCAGTGCTCCCGTCCCTCCGGGTCGTATAGCACCGACTTATACCAGTTAACCCTATATCCTGAATGGGCACCATACCGTTCCAGCTCAGAAAAAATTATCGGGATCGTCGTGTCGGGGTGGGTAACATAAAGCAGAACATCATCCGCATATAGGGATATTTTTTCCTCCATTTCGTCTAGTGGTCCCTTCCGAAAACCCCTAATCCCCGGATGTCATCTGACCCGCGCCGCCAGTACCTCTATTGTCAACGTGAAGAGCAGGGGGGACAACGGGCACCCCTGCCGCATACCCCTACAGATAGGGAATTCCCCCGACGTGACCCCATTGACTCTCACTTGTGCCCTCGGGTCCGTATACAGTAAGCTCACCCACTGGCGGAAGACGGGTCCGAAGCCCATGCGCCCCAGAACTCCCTCCATGAAGGGCCAATGCACCGCATCGAACGCCTTCTCCGCATCGAGGGAGAGAAACCAGTGGGGATCCCGTCGGTCACTCACCGCCTGTAGCCAGTTGTGCGATCTCCGCAGATTTAGTCTCGTCGCCCTACTGGGGAGAAAGCCCGTCTTATCCAGGTGAACCAAATCTGGGAGCACCTTCCGCAGCCTGAGGGCCATCACCGTCGCCAGTAATTTCACCTTGGTGTTAAATAGTGAGATTGGGCGATACGAGGTGCACTCCTCCGGTGGCTTCCCCTCCTTGAAAATCGGGACGATCGTGGCCAGTCTGAGATCTGGGGGGAGGCACCCCTCCTTTCGTGCCCCCTCAAGTAATGCCAACATATGGCGAGCCAAAAGATCCGCCGTTTTTTTAAAGAATTCCGCCGGGAACACGTTTGGGCCCGGCGCTTTCCTCACCCGCAACTTGGCCAGCGCCTTTTTAACCTCATCTAGCATAAGGGGAGCCTCCAGCTCTTTGAGGTCCCCGTCCGCGAGCATCGTTATGTCTAGATCCACCATGTACTGCAGCGCGTCGTCTTGCGAGCCTAAGTCCCGAGCTGCATAGAATGCCCGAAAGTGCACCGCAAAGGCTTCCGAGATCTGGGCATCAGAGCTAACCAGATTACCCCGCTCATCTCGCACCTGCTCTACCCATCGCGCATCCCGCTCTTTTCTGCTTAACCACGCCAGCAGCTTGCCCGACTTATCTCCTACGTCATACAGACGGTGGAGTGTCGCCAACGCCTGCTTTTTGGCTTCTCCCGTAGCCAGATCCCTATACTGGTGTTGTGCATCGAGCAACCGGCGCAGTGTCTCCCACGCCTTATCAACGAGATACTCCCATTCCAGCTGAAGTACCTGACGCTCCAGCGTCTGCAGCTCCCTTTGCCGTTCCCTCTTCTCCTCCGCAATCCTATCCTGGACCCTGCCTCTCATGACTGCCTTCGTGGATTCCCATAAGGTCACCGGCGACGACACCGAGCCCACATTTTAGGCTAAGCAGACTTTGACATCTATGCGGATGCTCTTCAGCATCTTCGGGTTCTGCAGGTCCCACGCTGATACTCGCCACTGCCCCCGCCCCGGTACCCTGGGGGCCATTGTCACCATAAGGGGAGAATGATCCGACAAACCCCTCGCTTTATACTCAGCTAGAACCCCCTCATTTAACATGTGTCGCGCCATGAAGATATAATCCAACCTGGAGTACACCTTGTGGGCTCCTGAGAAAAAAGAGTACTCTCGCCGTGTCGGGTGTGACCAGCGCCATACGTCTGTCAGACCTAGAGTCGCCATCATGGTGGCGAGGGCTGTCGGAGGCTGGTCCCTTCCCCTGTCTCCCGTCCTGTCCAGCGCCGGGGCCAACACATCGTTAAAGTCTCCCCCAAGCACCTGCGTCGTATCTGACGTGTCGAGCAGTATTTCGGCCACGCCTTTTAATGTGGCTACCTGGAGCTTCGGACAGACATTATTATGTATTCCTTCCGCCTCCACACTCCCCGGACCCCCACGTAGGTCCCCCGTGAGTCCGTCCAAGTCTGTGTCACTCGAAACTGGTGTGTTTTCCGTATCAGTATTGCCACCCCTCTCGAACCTTGGGTAAAGCCCGCATGTGCTAGGACCTTGTATTGTCCTCGGGCCAGGAATCCACATTTAGTCCCCATAAGGTGTGTTTCCTGCAATAACGCGACGTCTGGGCCCAACTTCTTAAGGTATACGTTTACCAGGCCTCTCTTGATTTTACTACCACGCCCATTGACGTTCCACATTAGGATCAATAACCCTTCTCCGGCTGCTCCTTGTGTTACCTGTGTGTCTTGCATTGCGTCTCCATCTGTGTGGAATGACGGGGTGGGTCCTCGTTGGCGGCCAAGCCCCGTGTCATGTCATGTGTGCCTTCAATGATCTGTCCCCACCCCCTCCCCAACCAACTGGCCCCAACTGTCCCGTCTCCCCCTCCCATCCCCCAACACCCCAAAACTGTGAACCCCCAACACTCCCCCGCTCCCTCCCCCCGTCAGTCCCAGTCTCCACAAACACAGGACTGCTGGCGGAGTAGGCCTGTCGCCCTCCCTTGCTATCCCTCCCATTGTCAACCTATCACGTGCCCTCTATGTGGTCAACACTAGAACAATCCCAGTCAGCCCGACCCGAGAACACAATACATTGACGACTAAATAGGATGATAAACAGAGAACAAAAAAGAAAAGCAAGAAAAAAGGGGGGTAGTGTAGTCACTTGCGTGCTCCATCAGGCAGAAGCTGCAATCAGAACTGTCCAGTCCGGTCTCCCTCAGGAGTGGGAGTCTTGGGTATCTGGCCTCAGCTCTTCCGTGGGATCAGGTGCGTCCCGCTCTAGATCTCGGATCGCTTCTTCCAGCGGATGCATGGATCTCTGGTCCGTCGCTCCCCTCCCTGACTCAGGGCCAGTCCCCCCGTCGTCCTCCTCAGAACTGCCGCTGCCCGCCAGGCAGCCGAAGCGAGATCCCGGCACTCTAGTCCCTCCGGGTGAAGGAGAGTCCTGCCTGCAATGTCTCGGCGAGCCACTCTCCGAGCAGGGCGTCTTACGCAGCCTCTTTCCAGTTCTCCGTCTTGACTGTCCCTGAGGCTGTCGGAGCGTCATCTCCTTGGGCCGTGCGCCACTGCCATGCGGCCGCTCCCGGCCCTCGTCTCGGTCGGCGGTCCGCCGGCCCGCCGCAGGTCTTTCCTCTAGCCACTGCCAGGCCTCCTCCGGGTGAGTGAAGAAATGCGTTCCGCCTTCGTATATCACCTTGAGCTTCGCCGGGAAGAGCAGCATGTAGGTAATGCGGTGATCTCTCAATTTCACTTTAACCGCGTCGAAGGCTCGCCTCTGCTTTTGCACTTCTTGGCTATAATCCGGGAATATCATAATGTTCGTATTTTCTAGTCGGAGCACTCCCTTCTTCCGGGCCTCCCGTAGGATCAGGTCCCTATCGGCATAATTAAGGAACCGGGCAATGACGGCACGCGGTCGCGCTCCCACCGGCGGCTTTGCCAGGAGCGCCCTATGTGCCCGTTCAATCACAAAACAGTTCGAAAATTGGGCCTGTGGAAACGTGCTTCTTAGCCAGGTATGGAGATAGAGCGCCATGTCCGATCCCTCGATGCCTTCTCTAAAGCCCACGAATCTGAGGTTGTTGCGTCGGGCCCTGTTTTCCGCATCATCCACCTTCCAGAGCAGTTGTCTGTGCGATGCCTGCAGTTCCGACACATCTCTGCGGAGATGGGTGATGGTATCCTCGGCTTCGCTGATCCGGGTTTCGGCCGTCTGCACCCTCTCCGACAGGTTGCGAAAGTCCTGCTGCAGCAGTGTGACTTCAGAGCCCACCTCTCCGATCTTAACCTCCAGCGCCGCCCTGGACTCGTATGGCCTCCATCAGCCGCTCCGTGTCAGAACGTGCAGCAGGGGGGGAAGGGGCGGCACCCCTGTCTGCGTCCGGGTGTGGGCATACTCTTCCATGGTCCCTTGCCTGGTGGGTTTTTCCAGCGGGGCCTTCTTCCCCATTTCCAGCCGTGATGTCAGGTCCCTGACTCCCGTGCGGGCCCTCGGTTTGCACTCCACCGCTAGGTCCTGGGGGCTGCGTCTGCCGTCTCCTTACTCTGTAGGATCCTGCCGTACGAGCCACTCCGCCCGGGCCCCACCGGCCCTTGTGCTGTCGTGCGCCACGATCCCACCGGTGGCGCAGGGCTCCCCAGCAGGGTGGACTTCATCGTCCAGCGGCCTCCGCAACCCGGGCCCCGCAGCAGGCCGCCGAGTAGGTGGGGGGGAGAGCCAAGGCCTATGACACCGCTCCCGGCAGGGCAGAATTGCGCCCAGGGCCCACCAGTCCGGCTCCTCCGTCCCGTGGCCCCTCTGCTTCCCGCAGCCCCAGATGTCCGTATAGCCGGATTTCCCACTTTGCGGTCCCCACCGTTCAGCTCCCCCGATCTGTGGGTGTCGCACCGTCAGTATCACACAGGCCGACCAGGTCTCCCAGCAAAAGTCACTAATGCGGGCCTTGTCCGTCCGGACCGTGCCGTAGCGCTGAGGGGAGGCGACACACGTCCCAGCCCCCCCGCTCCAGCCTGTGCCCTCCTACCAGGGATATGCGGGAGAATCCGTGGCTCCGGCCTGTCTACTCGGGGGGTCTAGACGGCCTCTTGATGTTCTGCGCCGCACTCCATCCGTCCGCCGGGCTGTCCCCTAGGTCTCGGGAGCCGCCGCCATCTTGCTGCCTCCAGGCCGCGCTCGTCCCGCGGGCAGAACCTCACGGATTCAGGAGTTGTTATGCTGCGCGGGTCTTTCCCTCGGCTCCGTGAGTGCCTCCGATCCCGGGGCATATCAGTCCCGCCTCAAGCGGACCGCCAAACACAAGTATAATGCTGGATTTAGAGCAGCTCTGCCAGAGCTAGCGCGGAACACGTCTTAAACGGCCATGTTGCTGGCCACGCCCCCATGTTTTAATACTTTTGTCTCGATTTATTCTCTTTTTATCTCGATCACTTGTAGCAAATTTTATCAAAATATGTAACATATTCCTGGATGATTGCGCACTATTATCTGCCCACATTTGTAACATTGCAGGGTCAGGATTTTCGTACTTAGGCGTAACAAGAATTCTCAGACCTCTGGGGATACGCCCAACATCTAAGTACCTTTGCAGTGATTTACATTCCCACCATTTCGAGGCTTCATTCTTTAGTAATTTTTCTAGCTCACTTGAAAGTTTTTTAAGCTCGCAAACTGGGGGCATATCTCGCGTTGCATTACTGGTTGATGGTACATTATTGCCTGTGTCTGAATCACAAAATATGTCCAAAGCTGCCTCTTCCCGTTTTTTGACCCAATCCTCTGCCATCTTGAGGAATTATCCGTCTCTCTTTGACACCCACTGTTCGCACTCGCAGGTTATATATATATATATAAAAAACATGGGTTTCACACACGTTATAGTTAGGAATTAGCATATAAAAAACCTTGCAAATTCACTTAATAAACCATAGGTTTCACACATGTTATAGTTAGGTGGATACACTCTCTGTGCATGGCATATTATTGTCATCACTTACAAATTAAATTTAACAGATTACCTATCACAAGGAAGCGCATAATATGTCCTCCATGTGCGCACGGTGCGTAACGTGGGCACGCGGTGCGCGTAGCGCACTGCGTGCCCACCTTGCGTGTACGGCACTAACTGCGTAAAGTGGGCGCGCGGTGCGCGAAGCGCACCGCGTGCTCACCGTGCGCGCACGGTGCGCGAAGCGCACCGTGCGCGCACGGAACGAACTGCGTTAAGTGGGTGTGCACGCCACGAATGGCGTAAAGTAACTTAGCATTTAAAAAAACGTACAAATTCACTGAAAAAACCATAGGTTTCACACACGTTATAGTTAGGAATTAGCATTTAAAAAACCTTGCAAATTCACTGAAAAAACCATAGGTTTCAGACATGTTATAGTTAGCGGAAATTTTACTGATAAAAAACCAATGAAATTCCCCCGTTATAGTTAGTGCAGGCAACTATAACTCACGCGACTGCAATCTTCTGCTGATGACATATGTGTCTTTATGAAAAAAAAATATTTCTAATATATGTATAGCTAAAAATTTATGGAAGAAGACATGGGCAAATAAGTGTCTAAATACAGTATTAGCATCAGCAGAGGATTGCGGTCGCGTGAGTTATAGTTGCCTGCACTAACTATAACGGGGGAATTTCATTGGTTTTTTATCAGTAAAATTTCCGCTAACTATAACATGTCTGAAACCTATGGTTTTTTCAGTGAATATATATATATATATATATATATATATATATATATATATATATATATATATATATATATATATATATATATATATATATATATATATATTCCCTGAAAAAAACACAGGTTTCAGGGACGTTATAGCTAGAAATTAGCATTTAAAACACCTTAGAAATTCACTGAAAAAAACACAGGTTTCAGGGATGTTATAGTTAGTTGGACATTTCACTCATACAAAAGCAGAGAAATTAATCCGTTATAGTTTGTTGGGCTAACTATAACTCGTGCCCCCGCAATGCACTGCTGATGACTTCACATTTTACAGCACTCATGACATGGTCAGTGACATCATTGATGACATCACTGATGACATCTCAAATTACATCACTGATGCCATGATCCAGTGACTGTGTGTTTCTGTAAAGTATAAATATGTTTTTATATATATATATTCACTAAAAAAAACATAGGTTTCAGGGGTGTTATAGTTAGCTGGACATTTCCCTCGTACAAGTCCCTAGAAATTCCCCTGTTATAGTTAGTTCAGGTAACTATAACTCGCGCCCTCACAATGCACTGCTGATGACGTCACATATTACATCAATCATGACATGGTTAGTGACATCACTCATGACATCACTGATGATATCTCAAATGACATCACTGATGTCATCACTGATGACATCATCCAGTGAATGTGTGTTTTCCTTAAAAGTTTAAATATGTTTTATATATTTATAGTGAAAGGCCTATGGAAGAATGAGTGGGTGTATAAGTGTGTGAATGGGTGATTTTCTAGGTGCGTAACTGACTCTATAAGTGAGTCATTAAATGTATCTTACTGCAGACTAGTGACTAAACTGTGTGACTGTCTGTATGGGTCTGTATGTTGGTGTATAAGTGGCTGCATGGTTTTGTGAATAGCTATATGAGTGTCTATATGGGTTATTGATTGAATTCTGAGTATCTGTATGGGTCCCTGAGTGTTTGTGTGGGTAGGGTGTGTGTGACTCTGTGCATAGATGTGTGAGTGGGTGATTCTATGGTGCATGGTTTTAAGAGTGCAACTGTGATGGACTGTATCGTTGGGTGAGTGTATGTATGAGTGTGTTAGTGATTGAATGTATATGTCCGTTGTACATGTGTCAGTAACTACATATGTGAAACGCAGTGTATATGTGTGTAAGAGTATATAACAATCTATATGTGAGAGTGTGTGATTGAGGGAGTGCCTGTATGGATGAGTGTGTGCTTTTATTAGTAATTGTATAAGAGTGTCAGAATGTGTTAGTATTTTTATGGGAAAGTGAACTTGAGTGTGTTTAACTGTATAGGTGAGTAAATTGGACTTTGTTTAATTATTTGCACAACTGACTAGGTGTGTCAGTACCTCAATGGATGATTGGCGGTGTGTTAGTGTCTATATAGGTGTATAAATGCATATGATAGTCTTGTACGGAGTGACTGTAAGTATGAGTGACTGTACAGGTGAGTGAGTGGAGGTGTATGTAGTCCTAAGAGTCAATGAGTGGGTATGCAGTTATTGGTATTGGAGTATGTATGGTTTTCAAAATGGCCGTCTGAAATTTTGAGTCGGTGTATCAAAGGTTATATTAGGGTGTGAGAAGATGCACTAATTTATCACATGGATGACGTCATCAGTGATGTCATCAGTGATGTCACTGACCATGTCATGGGTGATGTAATATGTGACGTCATCAGCAGTGCATTGCGGGGGCGCGAGTTATAGTTAGCTGAACTAACTATAACAGGGGAATTTCTAGGGTTTTGTACGGTGAAATGTCCAACTAACTATAACGCCCCTGAAACCTATGGTTATTTTAGTGAATATATATATATTTATATATATGTGTGGATATATGTATATATATATATATATATATATATATATTCACTGAAAAAACCATAGGTTTCACACATGTTATAGTTAGCTGTACATTTTATTCGTGAAAAACCAATGAAATTCCACGTTATAGTTAGATCAGGTAACTATAACTTGCGCGACCGCCACTCTATCATAAGGATGATGTCATCAGTAATGTCATGAGTGATGCCACTGACCATGTCATGAGTGATGTATTATGTGACGTCATCAGCAGTGGATTGCGGGCGCGCAAGTTATAGTTACCTGATCTAACTATAACATGGAATTTCATTGTTTTTTTACGAGTAAAATGTACAGCTAACTATAACATGTGTGAAACCTATGGTTTTTTCAGTGAATTTGCAAGGTTTTTTAAATGCTAATTCCTAACTATAACGTGTGTGAAACCTATGGTTTTTTCAGTGAATTTGTACGTTTTTTAAATGCTAAGTTATGTATTTATTTTTAATTTTTGCGCGCACCGTGCGCGCGCTGTGGGCACTCGGTGCGCTTCGCACACCGAGCGCCCACATGGCGCATTTCGTACCGTGCACGCCTCGCCATTTTTTACAAAATATCCATTGTTTTTTTCTCTCTTGGGGGTCCTTAGATTTATATATTAAATGTGATTGTTAATTCTTTTTTTTTTTTTTTTTTTTTACCGTACGCGTACGGTAAGCTTACCGTACGCACACCCCGCGATTTTTTTAAAAAATATTAAATTCATTTTTCATACTTTTTGGTCCTTCGTGAACCCCCTGACGAACGCTAGGGGGTCTGCAACTCTCTTCATGGCCCCCTTTTCGTGTTATCAACCTTTTTTTCTCAGTGCGAGAGACAGAAAATGGCGGCCGATACTTCCTGGTTTCGACCGATTCGAATGTTTACTTTGATCTAACAACCAATCAGAAACGCGCTCGCGGACGGCACCGTACGCGTACGGTAAGCTTACCGTAAGCGCACGGTAAGCGCACGGAGCGCTGCCACAGATATATATATATATTGATTTAAATGCTATTTTCTCAGGAACTACTGAACAGATTTACACCAGACCTACAAAAGGCACTTCCTTGACCTTATGGCTACCTCTCTGCCAAATTACAAGTAATTCAGTTCAGCCGTTCGGGCTGTAGCTGTGTCTAAAGGTCCTATGGAAAAATGCATAGGGAAAACGCATTTTGGGACCCCCTTTTTTTCTCAGCCCCCGCTTGATGAATCCCCCCGAGACTTTCAGGGTAGGAGCGGAGCGTAGCGCCCCATTAGTTTTGAAAATTTCGCGAGGATTCGTCGACCGGCGCCAAAGTTATTCCAAATAGAATGTTGCGGATTTCCTATGGAAACAGGGTCCTAACTATAACTACCTACTGGCGACCGCCAGTAGGTAAAATATATATATATATATATATATATATATATATATATCACCAGATTCCGTAGAACAGCTTCAAAGCAGATACGGACACGGACCAGGTACTTCGTGCAGAAATTTTATTCAGTGCAGTATGTCGCCATAACGTTTCGGCTCGTCCGAGCCTTGATCACATGACGCGTTTCACCCATTTCGGGCTTGTTCACACAGCAGTGAAATGCGTCACGTCGGGTTTATGGAAATAATAAACCCTTTTTGATTGACCTTTGGAGTTGGTGAACTTTTTTCCTGATCTGAGCGCACGAACGGAACTCCGTTTCTTCTTTGGATATTAAATTACCGGTATACTCCACCGGCATCGTGCCACCCCTCGATGGGCTACGATCTCCAACGGGAGTGCTTTTCTGTGGATATATATATATATATATATATATATATATATATATATATATAAACATACAAACACTGCCATTTGCACTCATTTCTTAACATAATATTTTTACATACCTTTTTAGCCTTTTATGTGGGATTTTAAGAAATTGTGAATTTTATCATTATATTTATTAATTGTTGAAAAATAATGGATTGTATTTTTTTACAAATATTTATTTGATGCATACTTTTATATTTAAGCATATACTTTTTCTATTATAGATTGTATTTTATTTGCTTATTTAATATTTAATATTTATGCTGTCATTCATCTATGTGTGGAAGTTACTGATTCCCTTATAATTATAAATGTGATATTACAACTTCTTTCAATATATTTCCCACATGGGGTTATCTCCAAAAATACTCATTTTAGAAATGATTGTGAGATTATGCTTGAAAATCCCTCACTTGGTTGACTATTAGCCAAGTTACTGTTTGATGTTTTGCACTTGCACTTTTCGATAATCATAGTAGGGGAATTGCAGGGGCTCCTAGCAATTCTTTCACCCCTCTATTATATCCTTTTGAATAAATATTCAAATCGCTTTTCCAGTATTAGACGAGATGTATTTCACATCTACATATCCAAAAATGGTATTTGACCAAAACTTGAAGTGTTCCCTGATCACTTAGTGCCAAAACTTGTCTGAAAAAAGAATCCTTTTTTTAATTTTAAACTCACACTTTGCACTAATTTTGCCCGTTCTCTTGTGTGTTTCTATGTATAAAGATTTGCAGTTTGTATGTCATTCATGATGGACTTGGACTCTTAAATGAACGCAGTTACTGATACATTATCTGTAGTAATGTTGTACTCCATGCCTTGATTAATATGTAGTTTGATTTTGTTATATTAGGCTTCTCATGACTTAGATTTGTTTGACATTAATTTTAAACTTTATGGAGTGAACATAACTGACGGATTTGTAGTTCACTACAAGTCTTTCATCCATTTCAATTGCTTTTGTATGCCTGAATGCTCCAATGACTACGTCTGCAATTCAATGCTATTTAAACCAATGTAGACTCTTACTCTGTGTCATGTGATCAAGGCCCGTGGGAAGGGCTGAAATGCGTCATGGCGACCTCTTACACCGATTAAATTTTTGCACCTATTTTGTGGTCCGTATCCGTTTGTTTGCCAGAAGAAGTACGCAATACAAACAGAGCGTCCGAATATATATATATATATATATCTATATATATCCAAAGCAAAATTTACAAATGCAGTCGTGCATAAGCAGGGACACGGGCTCGATAAATAGCTTGTGCGAGATTTTTTATTTGCAATGCATAAAAACGGTGCTGTCTCTGACGCGTTTTAGACACAGGTCAGTGTCCTTGATCACATGACTCACAGGTTTATATATCCACCACACCTTTTCTTTGAGATTCCCTGCCACCGGAATCAGAAAGGAATGGACAACTCTTTCTGCGTGTAACTTTCTTAATTTTCGTGCTCATCCGCCATTACGCGTTTCAGCCCATAGAGGCCTTGATCACATATCACACAAAACAGGTAGCCCTGGTGGGAACATCCCGCCGCTGTGCGGATCCGGGGCGCTCAGACGTCTGCGTGCCTGCTCAGAATAGAAGGCTTGAGCTGGAGGACGTGATAAAAGCAGCTCCCACAGAATTCAAGGGTTTCTCAGACCCACTGTTGGATTTTATCTGGACGTTATTCAAGCATTTAGCAGCATCCACTTGGATCTTATTTTTTTTAACACTACATAACCAGAATCCTTGGTGCTTATCGGTTGTTCCTATACGCCCACTGGGGTGAAACATTCAATAAATTGAAATGGGTGTTCAACTATGGCTGCTGTGATGTTTTTATCGTCAGGCTCGTGAACAAAAACCGAGGTTCGAAACGTATTGAGCCATGAAATATTGATTGATCCTTAAACTGTTGTTGCTGCAAGTCCCCAGAGTCAGAGAATAACCTTCTTTGCGGATGTCCCACCAGGGCTACCTGTTTTGTTTGATTATATATATATATATATTATCTACTGGCGGTCGATAGTTATAGTTAGGATCGTGTTTCCATAGGAAATCTGAAAATTCTATTTTGAATAACTTTGGCGCCGGTTGACTTATCTTTGTGAAATTTTCAAAACTAATGGGGCACTCCGCTCAGCTCCCATCCTGAAAGTCTCGGGGTGATTCGTCAAGCGGGGGCTGAGAAAAAAGGGGGGTCCCAAAACACGTTTTCCCCATGCATTTTCCCATAGGACCTTTAGTCGAAGGCACAGCCCGAACGGCTGAACAGAATTACTTGAAATTTGGCAAATAGGTAGTCCTCAGGTCAGGCATGTGCCTTTTGCAGGTCTGGTGTCAATCTGTTCAGTAGTTCCTGAGAAAATAGCATTTAAAAGCATATAAATATCTATAAGCGCGCACCGTGCGAGCACCCTAACGTGCGAGAGCGTAATTCTGATTGGTGGTTACATGTTAGTCAACGTTCGAATCGGTCGAAATCAGGAAGTGTCGGCCGCCATTTTGTTTGTTTTTAGTGCGAGAGTCAAAAAGGAAGGTGGCGAACATGAAAAGGGGACAGGGTAGAGAGTTCCTAACCCCCTAGCCTTTGTCAGGGGGTCCCTGAAGGACCCCGAAGGCAGAAAAAAACATTTTAATTTTTTATTTTAAAAATCGCGGGGGTGCACGCACTTTGCGCGCACGGTGAAAACCCCCCCCAAAAAATTTTAATACGTAATTTATTGTAAAATAAATATATAAAAAAAATAATACATACATAACTTAGCATTTAAAAAACCGTACAAATTCACTGAAAAAACCATAGGTTTCACACACGTTATAGTTAGGAATTAGCATTTAAAAAACCTTGCAAATTCACTTAAAAAACCATAGGTTTCAAGCATGTTATAGTTAGGTGGATATTTCACTCGTAAAAAACTAATGAAATTCCCCCGTTATAGTTAGTTCAGATAACTATAACTCGCGCGACCGCCACTCTATCACAAGGATGATGTCATGAGTGATGCCACTGACCATGTCATGAGTTATGTAATATGTGACGTCATTAGCAGGATTGTGGGCGCGCGAGTTATAGTTATCTGAACTAACTATAACGGGGGGGGGGAATTTCATTGTTTTTTTACGAGTGAAATATCCACCTAACTATAACATGCGTGAAACCTATGGTTTTTTAAGTGAATTTATATATATATATATATATATATTATCTACTGGCGGTCGCCAGTAGATAGTTATAGTTAGGACCCTGTTTCCATAGGAAATCCGCAACATTCTATTTGGAATAACTTTGGCGCCGGTCGATGAATCCTCGCGAAATTTTCAAAATAGGTGGGGCGCTACGCTCCGCTCCTACCCTGAAAGTCTCGGGGGGATTCGTCAAGCGGGGGCTGAGAAAAAAGGGGGGTCCCAAAACGCGTTTTTCCCATGCATTTTTCCATAGGACCTTTAGACACAGCTACAGCCCGAACGGCTAAACAGAGTTACTTGAAAGTTGGCAGAGAGGTAGTGCTCAGGTCAAGGAAGTGCCTTTTGTAGGTCTGGTGTAAATCTGTTCAGTAGTTCCTGAGAAAATAGCATTTAAATCAATATATATATGTGGGCGGAGCCTAACCACACATCTCATCCTGAGATCTGATTGGCTGTCAGCACTTCATCCAAGAAGTGTTGGCAGCCATCTTGGGACCAATATACATGATAGCACCTCATTAAAAAGCATTGCAGTTAATAGAAGGTTTTAAGACTTTAGTTACATTATAAATCATTTGTTGATGGTACCATACTCATTTTAGGAATTGTGGTATGTTCTAAGGTGATTTCACCATGTGAAAAAGCCTTCTGCTGGGATATCATGATTGAGAGAAAAATATTTTCTCATGCTTTTACCACAGAGGTTTGGAAGGTGATCTATAAGCTAAACTGAGAGCTTATTTTCTGTAAATTCACATTATCTTTCTCAGTCATGTGAGAATGAAGTCTGACATTCTCAGTAAAACATGTACATCCAACAAGGGCAGAGACTGTCAGTTGATTCCTTTGTGTTCTACTGCAGCTTTCCAGAGTGTTCCAAAGAACTACTAGAGCGCTAACCGTCCTACTTATGATAAATGTATGGCACACCTGAAGCCATCTTGCTTGGATTAAAGTGGTAACTCTTAAAACATTTAATTTAAAAAGGAACAAAATGAGGGGGTTCATTTTTCCATAAAAAGTATGATTAGTGCTGCAGAAAGAAAAATTAGGGCACATTTTGAGTGACTTCTCAAATCCTCTTCTATTTCATTAAAAAATTCTGACATGCAGACTGAAACATGCACTTTCAATACCAGCAGCAGTTTTCCCTGGTGAGCAGTAGCTTTACTACAGTGATCTAATGAGCAAAAAGAGTGCTAACATTCTGATTTTATGGCAAATGTGTGACACATTTGAATGCCTTCTTGATGGAATCAAAGTAAAAAACTGAAAGTATTTCCTACTGAGGAGACTGCAGTAAATGAGGAAATTAGGAAACTTCATAACAAATAAGTCTCCCAAGATGGCCACCAGAGACAAAAGAGCCCAAATGTAGCCCAAATATCACCCAGATGTAGCCCAAGTATAGCCCAATGACAGAATGTCCAAGAATGTTCTTAAAAACAACTAGAGCACTTACTGTCTTCATTATGACAAAAGTATGGCACACCTGAAGCCATCTTGATTGGAATAAACTGGTAACACTTAAAACATTTAATTTAAAAAGGAACACAATGAGGGGCTTCATTTTGCCATAGAAATTATGATTAATGCTGAAGAAAGAAAATGAGGGCACATTTTGAGTGACTTCTCAAATCCTCTTCTATTTCATTAAAAAATTCTGACATGCAGACTGAAACATGCACTTTTAATACCAGGAGCAGACTTCCATGGTGAACAGTAGTTTTACTACAGTGATCTAATGAGCAACTAGAGTGCTAACATTCAGAATTTATGGCAAATGTGTGACATATCTGAATACCTTCATGATGGAATCAAAGTAAAAAACTGAAAGCATTTCCGACTGAGGAGACTGCAGTACATGAGGAAATTAGGAAACTTCATAACAAATAAATCTCCCAAGATGGCCACCGGAGACAAAAGAGCCCAAATGTAGCCCAAAATCACCCAGATATAGCCCAAATATAGCCCAATGACAGAAGTGTGCAAAACACTTATTATTTTGTGTTTTTGCAGTGTTATATAGTGCAGACTTGTCAGGTATTGGAGTGCTTTACATGAGCATTGGTTACATCACACAAGAACAAATTCATTTTGGTTGTAGACATGGGGAGACTAAGTGATTTGACCAGAATCACAGAATGTCGAGCTGAAGCAGAAACTTCAACCTGGTTCCCCAGTTGCAAAGTCTGCAGTTCTGGAAGTAACACCACATCCTCTCCCCTAAGTGCAACATTTAATCAAGTTGTCAACTAGATAAAAAAACATAAAGATAACAAATAATTTAAAAGTGCTTTGTCGCTATTTGAAAACTCAGAAAATATGTCCTTATTTTAGTCTTTTAGAGCACTAACCATAATTTTGAAGCCAATAAGACCCTCTCATATATGTAATTTCTAAAGGAATGCTCTAGGTATTACAGTTTTGATTACATTAAGATGATGTCAGGCGTTCCACACTTTTGTAATAAATATAGAATGTTAGCAATCTAGTTGTTCATTAGGATACTGTTGAGAGGCAGAGGCCAGGGGCACGGACTCTGAAAATTGAAGGCAGGTAGGAGGGTGCAAAGGCAACAATTTAACCACACTGAGCAGGCAGGAAGGGCCGTGGAAGCACAACAGACTATGGAGGGCAGTGGAAAGGGGGGCAGGGGCAACAAACCAACAATACAGGACTTGCAAGAGAGGCTGTTGGAGGGAAGATCTATTACGGGTCAAGGAAGCTAGGGGCGGTCCCCAGAGCCCCGGGAGCCACCACAGAACTGAGCAGGAGAGTGAGTCAGGGACAAAAGGGGCACCTTAATTTGAGCCGGGGTGCCTAGGAACGCTTGCTCCAAAAATGAAGAAAACAGACATATGAGACATGGAATTGGAGGCAGAATACAATGGCAGTTTAATGAGAAGATGCAACTTCAAAGAAACCGCAGAATAGAGACATAAAGTACAAAATACAGAATCCAGATAATCATACAGCTGTCATGATATTCTCTGTATCTCAATTAATGGACTGACAGAGAGAGAGAGAAAACACATCTATAAATGCATCATGAGAAACAAGTTACACCAAGGAAAATGTTACCTAGGGACACTCACATTTACTCTTAGAGCAAGCATTCCTGCAATTACAATACAACATCTTTTAAATGCAAAAGTAAAGAGAACAATGGTTAAAAAATAACATGACATTTCATATAGGTAAAATAGAATAAGATACTTCAAGCAAAGCAGAGCAAGACATTTTAAGCAAAGGAAGACAAGAGCTCCCAGTTCTTGGGGAAAACCTGCACAGCCTGTTAACCTACATACAGACGACGAGGTTGTCCGTCGATATCTGTGGGTGCTCCCTTTTTATATCATTTTGTGGGCTCCTTTGCACGCTACATCTACCTACGTATGCTACCCAAAAGCTTCGTCTGCAGATTTTACCAGACATTTCGTCATTTACCCACTTAATGCTGACAATGGACTGGGTGAAAAGGTCAGTCTCTCAGGCCAATCGCTTATCGTAAGTTCCATAGAGCAAGCAGAAAATAATGGGTATTCTACAGGAATTCAATATATTCATGTATAAAATCTCCTCAGTTCTCCGAACTTGACGCTCTGCGGTTGCCACTTCCTTAAAAGCGGGAAACCTGCCCAGGAAGCAAGTACCAGTCCAGGATGCAGCCTACTGTATGTCGACAGCTTCAGGGGGATGTTGAACTTTGATACCGAGCACGGAGCACTCGGGTAGGGTGGGGGCTACTAGTTTGGAGCAGAAGGCCTCGCAGACCTGCCTTCAGACTGCTATACACTAAAATTGCAGAGCTATGGTCAATTTAACAAAGAGGCCTACATATTGAACAGAAGGGCCTACACAGGGGTTTTATGCTGGCTGAGTGGTAAGGATGTCTCAGGATAATTATATAGCAACACAGGACCCGCTGGTCAATTTAATACGGCCTACAAATGCCGCTGGCAGGGCAAGGACAAGGGTCTCATACTTCAGGTGTGGACAGAACGGGCCAGGGGCCCCCTGTGATACAAAATCTACCCTCCTTCAAGGCTGTGGCAATGTAATAGACCATTGTGGGGAGAAGGAAGAGGCAATGGTAGTACAACCATACATGCCAACAGACCCGATACAGCCAGGAAACGTCCAATGTTTTTAAGCTCAAATGGGCTTTATTTGATCTGTCTCCTGTCTACAATATCCTCTTTTTCAATGTAACTCAAAGGGGAAAATCAATACCCCAGTTTTTTTTCAAAATCTCCCTCTTACCAAGTTCAAAATGTTCGCAAGTATGGTACATTGGATCATGAAAGGAAATTGGATAGGGACATGGACTTGGATAACAGAGGACAGGAGAGACATGGAGAGGTGCACCAAACTGACCCTGCAGGGCAGGCATCAGGGTTTGCAGCAGCACAATACACCACACAGGGCATGCAGGACGGGAGTGCAGCACAACAATCCATAGAAAGCAAGAGGGAGGGGACAGGACCATGCACATGGACAACAGAGAACAGAGGGGCAAGAGGCAATGGTAGCTAGCTGACCATAATGGACAGACAGGAGAGAAGGCTGCAGCATAACAGACCATAAAGGGCAGGAGGGACGGATCAGGGGCATTACAATGGAACAGACAAGCCAGGAGGGAGGGAGTAGGGGTCTGCACATGTAAACAGAGGGCTGGGGGCAAGGGGGCAGGGCAGGAGCAGCAAGATAGCCATGGAGGTCAGGCAGGATGGGCACTAGAAGCAAGACACAACATGAAGAGCAACAGTGAGACTGTGATGGCATACACACAGACCATGGAGGGAAGGTGGGAGGGGGTCAGGGGCAGCTAACTGACCACACAGGGAAGGTGGGAGGGGCCATGGCAGCACAGAAGACCATGCATGGCAAGTGGGAGGGTTAGTGGCAGCACAATGGCTATGATGGGCAAGAAGGAGGGTGCAGGGGCATGCACAAAGGACGATGGAGGATAGAAGGGAGGGTCAGGACCTGTGCACAGACAAGAAAGTTCAGGGGAAGGGGCCTCACAACAGACCACACGGGGCAGGCAGGAGGAGCAGTTGCAGCACAACAGACCAGGGAGGGCAGAAGGGTGTGGCAGTACAATGGACCATGTAGGACAGGAGGAAGAGGATAGAGGCATGGCATGTGGACAGGCAGGGTGGAGGTGGCAGGGACAGGTTACAGTCATCTGACAATGCTAGGCAGGTGGAGGTGGGAGGGGAGTGGCAGCTCAACAGAACACTCAGAGTAGATAGGAGTGGCAGGTCCATGGGACATGGTGGGCAAAAAGGATGGAGCAGGGGCATGCACAAAGACATCGGAGGGCAGGGGGAAGGAGAATAGGGGCAGCAAGCTAAGCACAGAGTTTAAGCAGGAGGTCAATGATGGGGCATAGAATTGGGCAATGGAGGGCAGGAGGAGTGGACTGGTACATCATACTAAATTGAGGGCAGTGGCAGCACATCAGACCATGCATGGCAGGAGGGAGGAGGCTAGTCCATGGATTCACACAACAGAGGATAGGGAGGAGGGGGATGGGGCAGCAAGCTAACTGTTCAGAGAAGGCGGGTATTAGAAACTTTATTGTTTTTAAAACATTTTGTCTGTGCAAACTACTTAAAATATGAACAAGTATGCAGCATAATCTCACTTTTATTCAGGAAGAAGAAGACGTTAGTGACTGTGACTCCGGGCTCACTTGGCAAAAACACCCCCTGACCCTCCACCCCCTATCGCAAAATGTAATGCCCGTGAAAAGGGTAGGTGAACACAGTGTTATATAGAACATAGTCCTGAGAGCACGATTGAAAATGAAAACTAGATATAGTGTATGGTATAAACTATGCACCAAAAAGTGTGATATAAGATGAACCAGGCGTGAAATATAATATGCAATACATTGTGCGCAATGACAGATTCATTGGAGAGCGCGAGATAGCACAGGCACTAGCGTGTGCTATGCGATATGCGCTTTGGAGTGTAATATGCACAGGGCAGTGTTGTGTAACCTAACTAGTCTCTAAAGTTGTAATATAAAATATGTGCTGGGGAGTGTAACGTTGCATATGCACTGTGACAAAGATATGGATCCCAAATTGTAATATGTATGGCATAGCACTGTGCGTTATAACATAGGCATCGAGGAAGGCACGTTAGATGGGGCAATATAACCCGTGCGAAGACAAGTGTGGCATGACATTTTCACGGGGTGGTGTTACAGTGCACATGGGCTAGAGAGTGTCATAGCATATGCACTAGCTAGTGGAATACAATACAGAGGTGTGTGGCACTCGGCAGGCAATGGTGGGTGTAACACAGCATTGGGCTCTGTCAGGAGCGCGCTGTGACTCGCAAGTGATGTTCGTCCCCTTTCCAGAGAGTAAAATAAAAAGTATTACACATCCGGCAGTGGATGTGTGTTTTATGAACTGTGAGGGGGGTTTCTTGCATAGTTTTGGTCGAATTTTTGTCGAATCCCCTTTGAATGGCTTGGTGTGCATGTGTATTAAATGTGCCCGTCAATAGCTACCCATGTTTGTATAAATAAACGACAAGGGTGTCTACCGGGATTAGGCACGGTAGAGCATCAGACATGTCAGAGCTTCACTAGTGGTGTAAATACATTCCACGTGGATTAATTGCATGCATAGTCGCCTTTTAATGAATATCACGCAAATCGTCATGGTGATAGGTACGTACGGTTTGTCCAGCATGTCCTAGGTAGGTCTATAAATATATATTTTTCAAAAATAATAAAAAACAGTGGCCGGCCCTGGGGATTGGGGTCAAAAAAATATAATTAGGAGACAGGCCCTGGGGGATGGGGTCATCAGGGCCAATAAATTAGAATAAGAAGGGGAACCACACAGCCCCCCTTCTTAAAAAAATAAAATAAATAAAAGACTGGCATCGTCCCGGAGGCCATGCCCCCTCCATGCAGCACTCTGCAAACGCGCCCCCAACAGGCATCTCCAGTATGCGCCAGGGAGCTGCGCTGCAGACAGGTGTTCTGAGGCCAAGCCCCTTTTTACACCTCTCTGCAACGCAGCTCTGTGGCGCTTACTGGAGGTACCTAGTGGTCTAGTGTGACCCTAGGGACCCTTAGGATTCAAGGGGACTTAATCTCTCAACTTAGAACAGCCACAGGGTGCGTTTACACAGTGGTGAAGGGAGGAGACGGGGCCTGAGGTGACGTGTGCAAACACGCACCATGGCACATTTTAAATTGGGGATATAATTTCCCTTCAATACTGAGGGCCCCTGGGGGCTAACTAGCCCACCAAGTGCTTCCAGTAAGCGCCACTGAGCTGCATTGCAGAGAGGTGGTCCAGGCCGTGCCACTTTTTACACCTCTCTGCAACGCAGCTCTGTGGCACTTACTGGAGGTACCTAGTGGGCTAGTTGGACCCTAGGGACCCTCAGGACTCAAATGAACTTAATCTCCCAACTAAAAACGGACACAGGGCGTGTTTACACAATGGTGAAAGGAGGGGACGGGGCCTGAGTTAACGTGTGCAAAAACGCCCTGTGGCCTGTTTTAAGAGGTAGTTTTAATCCCCATGCCCTATTATATACTAGGGGCTTATAGAGGAGGTAAGGCTAATCACAGGGGGACCCCAACGCATAATGTTCCCTAGTGTATGTAGGTGTTTTCACTGTATTCTAAGTGTCTTTTAACATAGCACTGGCTCTAGGACTGGTTAGTCAGACTCAGTTACCACCAGTATCCGTCTGAAAAAGTTGAGGGTACAGGATGATTTTGCAACAAGGATTCTTTCTGCTCTTCTTTTTGTTCTTTCTGCACGTTATCCTTCTTTCTGCACTTTTCTTCGTCTTTGAGGACTTCTGTTGCTTCTTTCTGCACTTCTTTTGTTTCTTTCTGTGCATTTTTTCTTCTTTCTTCACATGTCCTATCTCTGTAGGCATAGTTAGAAATTAGCATTTAAAAAACCTTTGAAATTAACAGAAAAAACCATAGGTTTCAGGCACGTTATAGTTAGGAATTAGCATTTAAAAAACCTCAGAAATTCACTGAAAAAACCATAGGTTTCAGGGGTGTTATAGTTAGCTGGACTTTTCACTTGTACAAAACCATTGAAATTCCCCAGTTATAGTTAGTTGAGCTAACTATAACTCGCGCGCCCGCAATGCACTGCTGATGACGTCACATATTACATCACTCATGACATGGTCAGTGACATCACTCATGACATCACTGATGACATCTCAAATGACATCACTGATGACATCACTGATGACATCATCCTTGTGATAGAGTGGCAGACCTCCTCTCACCCTAATATAACCTTTGATACACACATTCAAAAATAGAGACTAAAATGTTCAAAACAATGGACATACCAATACCAGTTACAACAACCTCTTCAGTAATTCTAAGATCCACATACACATCCACTCATTCACCAACAGTCCAATACAGTCACTCATACATGTACTCACTCATCATATGTACTCATACACCTATACATCCTGTTACACAATGCCACTCATCCATAGAGTTACTCACACACATAGTCACTCATGCTAATAAAGAATCAAACATACATTTACTTGCATATACAGTTATACACACACCACCACACTTACTTCTACGGAAACTTACACATACTTAGTCTTTTAAACAATCACTTATAGAAACACATACTTATTCATACAGGAACTCTTTCAATCTCTCACTCTCACATATACTCACATATATACACCAATAGTCACATATACTAGTTTAAAACATATGTAGTTACTCATAAAGACACTATTGAGACAGTCATTCACTCACTAACACACCCATACACACACTCATCCACCCATACAGTCCTGCACACATACTGTGTTCAACACATACAAACAGTGAGTCACTCATTCATGCACCTATGCACTACGTAATACCCCCCACCGAACCATGCAGACCCTCAGACTGATACTCAAAAAACCAACTAATAACCTATATAGACACCCATGTAGCTACTCACCAACCCATGCAGCCACTTATACACAAAGTGAGAGACTGATACAGATATTTACATATTTAAACATTACTCACTAAGCCATGTATTCACTATGATACACTTAATCAGTCAGTTACACAATCAATTTTTCAAAAACAAATCATCCATTTAGACACTTATATACCCATTTATTCTTCCATCGACCTTGAGATATACATATATAAAACATATTTAATTTTCAGAATAACACACATTCACTGGATGATGTCATCAGTGATGTCATCAGTGATGTCATCAGTGATGTCATTTGAGATGTCATCAGTGATGTCATGAGTGATGTCACTGACCATGTCATGAGTGATGTAATATGTGACGTCATCAGCAGTGCATTGCGGGCGCGCGAGTTATAGTTAGCTCAACTAACTATAACTGGGGAATTTCAATGGTTTTGTACAAGTGAAAAGTCCAGCTAACTATAACACCCCTGAAACCTATGGTTTTTTCAGTGAATTTCTATATATATAAATATGTGTATATATATATATATATATATATATCTCTATATCTATACTGAAAACAACAGAGGTTACAGAGAAGTCCTAGTTAGGCTGACATTTCACTCGTACAAAACTAATACAAAACCAGAAGAAATTCAGCTGAGCCACGCCTCCGCAATGCACTGCTTATGACCTCACATATAACATCACTTATGACATGGTCAGTGACATCACTGATGACATCTCAAATTACATCACTGATGACATCACTGCTGACCTCATCCACAGAATCTCTGATGCTCCCACATACACCCCAATATAACCTTTCATACACTCACTTTAACTTCCAAACTAATATTCATAAATATTCTCAAAACCATTGACATACCCATAACCATACTTACACATCCATTCACTGATTCATAGGTCTACACACACATGTACAAAGTCACCTATTCATCCACTCACACACCAACGCACTCACTAATACAGTCACAGATATTTCCACTAATAGACCCATACAGCCACTCACACACTGCCAGTCACCCATAGAGCTACTTACACACACACTCACTCACCCATAAAGTCAATCCCACAGCCACTTGCTCACTATACAGTTATTCACAAACCCACTCACTTATTCACACAGATACAAACACATACTCACCTATAAAGTCACTGTCACAAGCACACACTCACCTATACAGCCAGTCATAACCAACTCACTGACCAATACAGCCACTGATATATCAACTCATACACCCATACAGTCACTCACACACAAACTTAGAAATCGAGGCAACCCAAAACAATTGGTCAAAGACGCATCCAAGAGGGAGTGGTTTACACCCAGGGAAAACATTCTTACTACCAAAATACGTCAGGACACTATCCCCCTCACATGCATTATGACATATAATCAAAAATAATCATCCAAAGGTATTGGAAAATCTTTGGGAATACAAAAACCTATGTTTTCTTTTAAAAAGGCTATTAACCTTTCAAATAACAGTGAGTGAAGCACGTCCCAGGAAAAAAGAAACATTTGGAATGCTAGAGATGCTGCCAATCACCTGCAACTAGAGATGCCAAAATTGCATGTATTTTCAATGCTGATACCAAACCATCACATTGAACTGCAAAACACAGAAACAAGTGAGATTTTCTAATTGCTGTACTAAAACGTAGTTTATTGCATACAATGCCCATGCAACCTGGCTTACCCAGACAGAAACAGCAAGAATCCTTCAACATGGGGCAAGAATAAGATGTGGGGTAATAGGTGCCCCCTTGGTGGACCACTACAAGCAACAGAACCACACTGAAGATGAGATACATTGGTCAGTACTCCATGTGGTACAAAGACTACAGGGCGGCTGTTCTACTGCTACTATTCTTAAAAGAGCTGAAGCTAAAATGTTTGAGATATAAGACAGCGAAAGGAGGACTCAATGATGTGGACGAAATGTGGGACTCGTTGAATAAGAACACCTAGTGTGGTGCAAATGAGCATTTATTTTTCTTTACAGATTAGAGTGATACAATGGAAGACTATTTGGCTGCAGTATGTGTAAGCACTTTCTATAAAAATGTGGTAGGCTGTTTTGACATCATTATATATATGGATTTGTGTATCCTTATATTACTTTTACAGTTCTATATTAGAGTTTTATGTTATTAACTGTGAATCCTCTTCTCCTTGGTCGCTTTATAATACCTGCTAACTAACATCTAGGTAATATAGGGGACACAACCACCAGACTCACAGCAATGATGCCCATCGCACTATGTATTGCATGCAGTAAGTTGCTACCATGTCTTGGGCACTTAACATACATTTTCTTTGCTTTTTCAGGTTGAAAGGTATGTGCCCTGTCTCCACTTCAAGATGACCACTGTTCTTTTCTTTTTCGGCGGGTCATCATTCATCTCCAGGAGGACCTGCAAATGTTTGGTGCCGTCCATATCCGGTTGAGATCGCTTTATATATATGACCTCCCGATTCTCTTCTGATGCAGATACATTTTGGTAGACGGCCCCATTGAGCTCCACGACCAAGCTGAGCATGGAATCCCGCCCCTGAAGCCGATTGAGGTCTCTTTACTTAGATGACCTCCCGATGCTCTATCTTCTGGAGCCGATCCCTTTTGACGCAGATTCGTTCTGGTAGATGGCCCCATTGAGCCCGGCCGAACAGGGGATCCCACTCCTGAAGCTCAGAGGACTTTTCTAGTAATTTGCTTTTTCTGAATGACAAGGCTTCAGTTATTAGTAAACCGCTACCTCTGTAATCAAGTTTGTTTGGACTCTGAAGTTGAGAGTTTTAGTTTCCCCTTTCATGCCAGGCTCATAATGGGTTTCCTGGCTATGTATGGACTACGGTCTATAGCCCACAATGTTTTTGGAGTGGCTGAATCACATATGTGCCTGTGTAGCATATGAGGTCTGCTAGTGGATGTTCCTTTCTTCAGTTTCCTCAATTTTGCTAGAGAGATCACTTCACAATGTTAATAACAGATCACTTTGGGGTGTTTATTGCTTTCCCATTCATGTGATCTATTTCCACCTTCTGTGGGTAACTGGGCATAAGTAGCCGGGATTTATAGGATGTAGATTAGTCAACCACCCATTTCCTTGCATACTGCTTTGTTTGATGTTCTAATGTTCCTTTATATAGGGCCTTCTTCATGGGGCTTTACCAAAGCTCCCCCAGAAATTTGCTTCCTATTCATGGTATTCCTGGCATTTGGATTTTACAGGATGCTTGCCTCCTGTGGAGGATTATATCCTCCCATTAGAACTATCTATAAGACCCAGTGTTTCATTTCATCCTGGTGTATACTCCTATCTGCACTAACCCTGGACATCTTTTGTCATATTACTTGGTCTTTGTATAGTCCACGTGGGTGGCCCATGATATCAACCTTTCCTGCATGCTTCAAAACCCCCATGCAGGATCTAATACCACCTATAGCCATTATATAGACACATAAGGGTTTAAACTACACAGGGAAGTATGACTCACTATTGCCCTCACGGGGCATGCGACTCAAGGAGCACAACAGTTGAGGTTCGATCATGTCTCATAATATATGAATGAGGTGGGCCAGTTTTTGTTAAACACGCTGAACTGATTACAACCCACGGATGCACCAATGTGTCTTGTCAGATGCTCTTGGTTGAATATGTATTTATGTGTTTATTTTTCTATTTAGGTACTCAGTCTTTCTTCTGTCCTGAATATGGCTCAGAGCTCAAGGCCAAAAACGCATTGACACATGTTGGAGGAGTCTCTACAAACTTGAGTCAACCTGGTTAGGGACATTTGGCACACACATTTAAAAAAAAAAAAGAGGAAAAAAATGTTCCTTATGTGTGTATAATCCATAGACTATCTCCAGTTTGAACTGTGTGAAAAATTAACAACACAGCCACAACCGATTAAACAATAAGAAGACTGAGGAAAAAGAAAACATTTTCTAATTGGCACATTAGGGTACGACTCGTACCCGGGAATTCCACCTTACAAACCAGCAAGTACGATTCGTACAGAAATACCATTTCCGTACGAATTGTAAAAAACACCGTACGGCTAAAAAATACATACAATTCTGATCCTGGACAGCGCGTACGTGACGTCCGCACGGAGTCAGGCAGCGTTTTACGGACCAGCAAGTACGATTCGTACCTACAGCACTCCACACGGCTATATTTTTACGGGAGCCAAAAAGTGCCGGAAAAGCTAAGTACGCTGTGATGTACGACGAAAAGGGGGCCCGGTACGCGACGTACACGCCATCACCCACATCGTACGTGTCATCATGTACGGTGCGTACCCCAACATTGCATATGTACGGTGCGTACATACGCGCTGTTGGGGTACGCACCGTACATAGGCCAACGTACGTACGCGAGGATTGGGGTACGCCTGGGGTACGGTGCGGACATACGCGGGTGGGGGGGTACGGTCCGTACATACGCAGGTGGGGGTACGGTCCGTACATACGGGGGGTGGGTGGGGGGTACAGTCCGTACATACGCGGGTGGGTGGTACGGTCTGTGCATACGGAGGGTGGGTGGGGGGTACGGTCCGTACATACGGGGGTGCAGACGTACGCGGGGGGAGGCTGTGGGGGGCCATACGACTCATACCCCGGGCACAAGTGTACTCGGGGTAGGGGTCGTACAAAGTTCGTTCCGTACGGGGCCTTTTCCATGCGCTTGTGTTTTCTGAGGGGCGGTACGGATCGTACTTGCGTGCTTGGACTTCAGTTTTACGATTCGTATGTATTTTTCACGTACAAATCGTACTTCGCCATTTGTACGGGACTTGTACGATTCGTACGTAAAAAAATACGGATACGAGTCGTATTGTAATTTTTTTTAACGGATCGGAATCGGCACCTAGGTGTTGAAGTCTTGCGTTATATGTTTCATCTACGTGTAAATATTTTGTGTTAATTGTTCTTTATACATATTTGGTTTATTTGATGTGTTTTATGTATGTGCCATATGGTGAATTGTTTGGGGTATCTTTGTTTTATTTGACAACATCGAAGAACCCAGGTATGCAGTGTAAATTTGCAGAAATCATGCAGGGATTGCCAATGATTAATTAAGGTAATCACAGGACAAACTACATTTAACATATTCATTCAAGCATTACAACCCCTTCTTTATTTACATATGTTTTAGCCCATGTGATGTGGGGTAACTAGGGCTTGCCCCTATATTTTGCTGTTCCTTTTGTACATAGTCAGGTGTGCGGGTGCTCTTTCAACAATCTTAACATTAAAGAGTAGAATAGAAAGGAACTAAAACACATTGTAGCTATAACCGTACCTCCTACACCACTGTGCCCACCAGACATAACAGAACATCATATGGTTAGCTATACGGATGCCCAAATCAATAGATTGTTAGAACATCCATCTTTATTGAGTGGCGATCAAGCAACCCCAATTGCAAATAACCATGATAAAGGGGAAAGACTGAAAGAGCTCAAAAAGAAGAATACTAGGAATCAACTACATGCACAGGTGTTGCTGGACCACCTCAAGAACAACACAATATCTTTAGGCTTGCAAGTAAAAAATATTCCCATGATTTTTTGGGGGCTAAATCCTATCGACTACAATTTAGTTGGGTAGGCACTAAATGCTCACAAGACCGGCTAGCATTATCAATAGAAACAGCTTTGTGCATTAGTGAGGAGGAATTAAAGGAGATAGAGGCACTCAAAAGAGAAATAACAAATGATTTCACTATCCAAGATGTTAAACAATTGCTAGTAACAGTAGGAAAAACAATTTGCTGATTTGAAGATACAATCAGTAACCCAGATAACAAAAAAGGTCTCTAAGAGATATCAAGAACATCAAATTTAACAACGTATACCCCTACCTCAAGGACGATATAAAAAAAAAAACAACCTGAGTAGTCTTAACTTGGGCTATCGAGGTAGATCACAGAGAAGATTTTTTGCTTTTTCAGATACTTCATGAGACTCAAACCAAGAAACTTCGGGTCCTCCAAACTCCAATATACAAGGGCACAACATTTTTAAAACAGAGGTGGAAGCCGGGGGGAGGATGGAGAGGCCAGTTTATAGAACAATGAGATTTCAGGACCAAGAAGTGAGTGTACAGGAGATAGATAATCTCAATACCAGATCTTCTGAACCCATCCCAATATACAGCTTGTCTGCCCACAGCTAACAGAAACTCAAAAATGAGTATTGAACAAAGGGTTATCTTCTGTACCACTTAGAGTGCAGGATCCTGTTGAGACTAAAATTGAGGTTTTATTCTTTCTACGTAAGGTTAGACTTAAAATATACTTTATAGAAGCCACTGACCACTCTGAGATTAACTTTAGTGGTCTACTTTCTGCCCTGATACTGATAGTATGCCACCTGAGATACTCATCTTTGAAGATACTGTAATCAGAAAAATAAACAAGTTGAATAATAAAAAACTATTTTTCAGTCAAAACTGCTCAAAAGAGGAGGCCGCAGCAATCAGAAACCTGGCTAACAATAAAACAATTGTGAATAAGCCTAAGGATAAAGGCGGTTGTGATAGTCGTAATGGATAGTTCACTATACGACTTAGAGGTGATGAGACAGCTTAGTAACTGTGCACATTACAGCCCCAGACAAGACAACCCCACTGGGGCTCTCTCTTCAAAAACAATGAACTCACGAAGGAGGCTCTAAGAGAAGAATGGTTATTTAAGAAAGAATTTGGGCTCCTGAATAGAAAAGATTGCAGGACACCTTCAATATACATCCTATCTAAAGTCCACAAGGATCCAGTTACTCCTCCAGACCGACCCCTAATCTCTGTTTGTGGATCAGTACTAGAACCATTGGCCCAGTACATAGACATTTTTTTAAGCCATTTGTGGCAAACACTCAGGCTTATGTACGTGACAGAATGGATAATATTAACAAGGTTGGATGGCTTCCCTTTGACAAAAGTAAACAACTGTTAGTAACCTTTGATATCGAAGCCCTCTATACTAATATCCCACAGCATGAGGCACTTAAAGTAATCAAAGATATTTTGGACACTAGACCAATACCACATGACATCCGGACAGAATTTTGGGTATCATTTGCCTCCTTATGTCTCAAGAATAACTTTTTTCAGTTTAAAGAGAATCTTTATTTACAGATTAAGGGAGTAGCTTTGAAAAAGTGGGTATACACTAATGGAAACCCTTACAGCATCCATATCACACAATTGTCTTGTTATATTGACAATGTGCTAATGGTATGGGAAGCAGACGCTTCTACTTTAGAAGCATTCCCCAGCTGACTCAATAGTAGAACATCTGATCTTAAATGAACCATGACCAGCAACAACAGCAAAATCAACTTCTTTGACATTTGGATACATAATATTTCTGGGAATATAGAAGTTAGTCTCTATACCAATTCTACAGACCGTAGCACTTTTCAAGTGGGCATCCACGTACCCCGAGAGGAAAATCTACCCTACGGGCAATTTCTCCGTATCCGAAGAAATTGTTCCAATAAAGTTGACTACTTTTGGAATGCGGAGGTTTTGATAAATAAACGGAGAAATCGAGGCTACCTGAAAAAATTGGTCAAAGCCGCATCTAAGAGTGTGTGGTTTACACCCAGGGAAACCCTTCTTACTCCCAAAATACGTCAGGACACTAATCCCGTCATGTGTGTTATTACATATAATCCAAAATCCAATAAAGTTAAAAACATCATCAAAAGGTACTGGAAAATCGTGACCCCTTTGGGAATACCAAAACCTATGTTTTCTTTTAAAAAAGCTAATAACCTTTCAAATTACATAGTGAAGGCAAGCCGTCCCAGTGAAAAAAAGAAAACCTTGTGTGGAATGCTAGAGATGCCGCCAATCACTGGCCACTATGGATGCAAAATTGTAGTGCGTGATACCAAAACCATCACTTTGAACGACAAACCACACAAACAAGTGAGATTTTCGAATTGCAATACTAAAAACATAGCTTATTGCATAAAATGCCCATTCAACCTGGCATACATTGGACAGACTACCCAGACAGTAAAAGCAAGAATCCTTCAACATAGGTCACGAATAAGATGTGCGGTAGTATGTGCCCCCTTGGTGGATCACTACAGGGAACTGAACCGCACTGAAGATGAGATACGTTGGTCAGTACTCCATGTGGCACAAAGACTACAGGGTGGCAGTTCTACTGCTACTATTCTAAAATGATTGAGAGATATGGGACAGCCAGAGGAGGACTCAATGATATGGACGAAATGTAGGTACTCTTTGAATAAGAACGCCTAATATGGTGCAAACAAGCAGTTGTTATTATTTTACATATTAGAGTGATACAATGGAAAAATGTTTGGTTGCAGTGTATGTAAACATTTTGTAAAACTTTTGATAGGTTGCTTTGACATCATTGTATATATGGATTTGTGCATACTTGTATTACGTGTACAGTTGTATATTAGAGTTTTATGTTTTTAATTGTGAATCCTCTTCTCCTTGGTCGCATTATAATATCTGCTGACTAACATCTAGGCAATATAGGGGGGCACGACCACCAGACTCCCAGCTATGAGGCCCATTGCACTATATATTGCATGTATTAAGTTGCTACTATGTTTTGGGCACTTAACACACATTTTCTTTACTTTTCCCCTTTGAACAGTATGTGCCCTGTCTCCAATTCAAGATGGTCATCGCTCTTTTCTTTTCTGGTGGGTCGCCTTTCATCTTCAGGAGGACCTGCACATGTTTAGTGCTGTCCATATCCAGTTGAGGTCGCTTTACATAGATGACCTCCCGATTCTCCTCCAATGCAGATTTGTTCAGGTAGACGGGCCCAATGAGCCCAGCGGAGCATGGAATTTTGCTCCTGAAGCTCAGAGGACGTTCCTAGCAAGTCGCTTTGTCTGGCTACCTCCGTAATCAAGTTCATTTGGACTCTGAAGTTGAGAGTTTTATGTTTCACTTTCATGCCAGGTTCACATTGGTTATGGTGGGATTCCTGGTTATGTATGGACTATGGTCATAAACCATAGTATTTTTGGAGTGACTGACTCACATATGTGCCCATGTAGAATTAGAGGCCTGCTATTAGAGGCTCCTTTTTTCATTTTCCCCAATTTTGCTAGTGTGATCACTTCACAATGTTGATGACAGATCACTTCGGGGAGTTTATTGCTTCCCCCCTATGTGATCTATTTCCAAGTTCCGTAGGTAACTGGGCATAAGTAGCCGGGGTTCATAGGATATAGACTAGTCGACCCCCGTTTCCTTGCATATTGCTTTGATATTCTAATTTTCCTTTATAAAGGGCCCGGACTCTTCATCACGGGTGCTTTCCAAAGCACTGGTGAACTGACATAATATCGATGTTAAAAATATCGACAATAAAAATATTGATTAAAAAAATATAGAATGCAAAAATATCGACTCCCTATACTAAAAGGGTAAGTACTCAAATATTGAAACAAAAATTATCGAAGTAAAAAATATTGATGTAAAAAATATCGATTTAAAAATATATATTAAATAAATAAATAAATAAATGTATTAAATATTAACATTATTTTTAACAAAATAAATTAAATGTAATTTACATTTTAGCTAAATATTACAAATAAACCTAATAAAAAAAATATAAACACACAAACATAATAATTTATACATATATTTAACTATTATCTTTTTTTATTTTTAAACTTTAAAATTATATAAAAAATAAATATATATTTATATATATCAATAATTTAAAATAAAAAACATTCTATTATAAATTAAAACATTAAATTATTTAAAAAAATTAAAACTTACATTTTGCAATACAATAAATGCAATAGTAGGGAAAATGTTGGATAGCAAAATAATGAAATGTACTATTCCAACTCCAGTGAGGGCAACAGTAGGGAAAATGTTGGTTAGCGAAGGGGTAACAATTACTATTTCCACTCTAGTGAGTACAACAGTAGGGAAAGTGCTGGATATCGGAGGGGTAAAAATTATTATTTCCACTCCAGTGAGTGCAACAGTAGGGGAAGTATTGGATAGCGGAGGGGTAATAATTACTGTTCCCACTCCAGAGTGCAACAGCAGGGAAAGTGCTGGATAGGAGGGGTAAAAAACAACTGTTCCCAATACGATGAGTACAACAGTAGGAAAGGCATTGGATAGCGGAGGAGTCCAAATTACTATTCCCACTCCAGTGTCTGCAACATTAGGGAAAGCAGAGAAACACAAATTACTAATAACATTTATACAATAAAAACATTTTTAAAAAGCATACAAATAAACAAACAATATTAAAAAAATATACAATTAAATATATTAAACATAACAAAAGAACACATATTATAACATAAATTACATGCAACAAAAAGCTACAAATATAAAATAAATGAATAAATACATTTATAAACAATAATTATTTAAAAGGATATGAACAAACAATAAAAAAAATTAAACATAAATGTATTTCTTTTATTTCCTACCCTATAACACCACACCAATAAAAAACACTTCAAACGTTTTATTTAAATGTATTTCCATATTTAACATATTTAATAACTTTTTAAAAATATTGTACATAACAAACTAACAATCATTCATTAAATACACATGCTTTAACACTATAATATCCACAACAATCATCTAAAAGTAATCACACAGTTACCATAATTGATTTCTAATGCATTAATTTAAATGAATTAACAACTAATTATTAATTCATCAATTAAAAAAAAATTACTTCCCACCCTTCCCACCATTTATACCTATAAACACCACAACAGATACCTCAAACTAATTACACAATAGCCATAATTATTTACCAATTAATTAAAAATTATTTAACAACAAATAATTAATTCATAATAAATGACAACACATTTAACACACTAACAGCTCAATTAAACAAATATTAATAATTAAAAAATATTCAATAAAGTTAATATAATTAAATTGCTTCCTACACTATTCCCCTATAAATTCACAACCCACAACGGAACTAAAAACGCAAAATTAAAATAAAAAAATATTAAAAACAACAAAAAATAATTGAAAAATGTTATATAATTAAATTACTTCCCACCCTATTCCCCTATAAACCCACAACCCGCTACGGAACTAAAAACGCAAAATTCAAATAAAATAAAATTAATAGCTACTAAAATGTTAACACATGATAAAAATACAAACAATTCTAATACAAAAAAATACATCACATACATATAAAATATACACTAAAATACATAACATTAATAACAAATTGATATTTTTAAGAACTATATTTTTGCAAATGATATTAAACACTTTGATATTTTAAACATCGATATTACTTACCTAAATTCGATATTCTTGACCACGATATTTTGTCTGGTGATATTTCTGACCCACGATATTTTTACCTCGATATTTGTGCAATTCGATATTTTTGCATCGATATTCTTTCTCTGTACTGTGGAGGATAATGTCCTCCCATTGGAACTATCAGTAAGACCCATTTTTAGTTTCACTCTGGCACATACTCCTATCTGCACTAACCCCGGACATCTTTTGTCATATTACTTGGCCTTTGTATAGTCCACGTGGGTGGCCCATGATATCTGCCTTTGCTGCATGCTTCAAAGCCCCCCATGCATGATCTAATACCACCTATAGCCATTATATAGACACATAAGGGTTTAAACTGCACAGGGCAGCATGACCCACTATTGCCCTCTTGGTGCATGCGACTCAAGGAGTACAACAGATGAGGTTTATTATGTCTCATGATATATGATTCAGGTGGGCCAGTTTTTGTTAAGATCACTGACCTGGTTACAAACCGTGGATGCACCAATGTTTCTTGTGGGATGCACTTGGCTGAATAGGTACATATGTCTTTATTTTTCTATGTAGGTACTCCATATTTCTTCTCTCCTGAAGAGGCATTTAAGCTCCAGGCTGAAAAAGCATCGACAACTATGTTGGAGGAGTCTCTATAAACGTGATTCAGCCTGGTGAAGGACATCTGGCACACACATTTAACAATAAAGAGAGAAAAGGTTTCCTTACGTGTGTATAATCCACAGACTATCTCCAATTTGAACTGTGTGAAAAATAAACAATACAGCCACAACCGATACAACAATAGGAAGATTGAGGGAAAAGAAAAACCTTTCTAGTCAGCACATTAGGTGTCGAAGTCTTCTGTTATATGTTTTATTTAAATATACAGATTTTGTGTTAATTGTTCCTTATACATATTTGGTTTATTTGATGTGCTTTAGGTATGCACAATACAGTTAATTTTTTGTGCATATTTGTTTCATTTGACAACATTGAAGAACTCAGGTATTCATTGTAAGAGTGAACGATTATAAGCTTAATTTATGTGTCAAAAATAAATTTGCAGAAATCATGCAGAGATTGATGTGATTAATTAGGGTAATCACAGGACAAACATCAGTATACTTAATAATTCCCACATTACAACCCCTTCTTTATTTACTCACACACTGTCACTCACCCATAGAGCTACTCACACACCTAGTCACTCACCCATACAGTCAATTACACAGCCATTTACTCACCTATACAGTTATACGCACACCCACCCATTCATACAGATACTTACCCATACTCAGTCACTGACACAAGCACACACACACCCATATGCCGCACTCACAATCACTCAGTCTTACTTACCATCACTCATATACTCTAAAACTCACTTATACTGCCTTCCGCACTTTATTTATTCACCCATATATCACTAGCACATCCTTTAACTCACTGACACAGTCATACATACACTTAGTCATGCTTGCAGCCTCTCACACACATACTCACTAACCCATACACCCACTGGCACACTCACTCACTCATCCATGCAGGCAGTCACACACCCTCTCCCCCACCCACTCAGGCACTCATACAGGTACTCAGACAACCAATCAATCACCCATACAGCCACTCACGTACCTACTCACCAACCCATAGAGCCACTTAGACACCAATTTATAGACTGATACAGACATTCGCACACCGTAGTCACTCACCAATATATTTACTGAGACACCTAATGTCAAACAACGAATCTCGACCTCCTCAGGAGCAGATGATCTTGCCCCAAATCCTCTCCACCGAAACCCGCGCCAAGTGAAGACAACTGTCTCAGGCTTCAGCAAGGGGGAAAGGGGAAGTGGAAGACAAAACAAGAGAGACTGCTCGGTCACTACTGCTTCTTCAGAAACTCTTTTTGGAATCTTGGAGTTCCCTGCAAAACACAAGGGACAATTATTTAACCCTGCTCTCGCTCGCACTATTCTTATCTACATTACTCTTTCTCTCTTTTTAATCTTGATTTTACCTGTAAATGACCCGAGACTAGCTTCTCTCTAGAATATCTGTTTTGTCTGAGATATTGTGGTATTTGATTGACTGTTCGAATCTTCAATCTCAAAAGAGACGTTAACATCACCTTAAGTTCTTAAGAATTTAATTCCATTGTGTGTGTGTCAATATATCCTGCAATTCCTACAGTCTTATCTGCGAAGAGTGGAATATCCAAGTCTCTGAATTAGGTATTTCTTTACTACACTGCTGCTCCTTTTACTCGATTCTGCTGAGCATAGGCAAGTAATGAATAGTCTTACTTGAAAAGCTGAGAGTCGGCTTCTCTTCACAGAAGTGACTCCCTTGTTCGTAAAGCCACACCTCCTTCTCACAAACTATGCTTCAGGAAACAGGCGGTTCTCTGGAAATTGGAGAGATTGCTCTTGTAGAATTACCCACGAAGTCTGTCAGCAACTTAAACTGCCTTTCCTCTGTCGAGAGAATTTAACAACAAGTAAACGAATTATCACTGAACAAGCATGAAACTAGTTCTCTGTACTTTCCTTTAAAAGCGGAGTCAGACGCGAACTATTCAATTGCGAGGAATTCCTGACAAGATAATGGAGCGCTGACGAAACGTTCCTCAAAGAATTAGTCTTCAGTTGAAGTGCGTCGCGCGACGCTCGCGCAGACGCAAAGACAGCTCCGGAGTGTCTCGAGGGAAAAACAACTAGACCGCAAACCCCACAGGAAGTGGTAGCGACTGAGTCATTCCCTTAATAAGCAGATTTTCTTAACTGGCGCAATACAGTACATAGGGAAGATCTCCAACAAGGATGAAGTCTACCCTTTGTACAACAGTATTTAACCCAAGGCCTTCTTAGTGGTGGGGAGAGAGCTCCTTTCCAACGATTACTGACATCGGGCAAGGGGTTCCTGACACCTAATCACTCACTTATACGGTAAGTCATGCACCCACTGAATCATCCATACAGTCACTCATACACCCACTGATTCACCAATACACCTTGGTATATATATTTAACACTAATAAACTTTTTAAAAACACTCACAGTCACTGGATGATGTCATCAGTGATGCCATTTGAGATGTCATCAGTAATGTCATTGCCCATGTCATGAGTGATGTAATAAGTGAGGTCATAAGCAGTGCACTGCGGAAGCCCAAGTTATAGTTAGGTCAGCTAACTATAACTGCTGGATTTCTCTGGCATTGTACAAGTGAAATGTCAGCCTAACTATAATGTATCTGTAACCTCTGTTTTTTTCTGTGAATTTCTAAGGTTTTTTAAATTATATTTCTGAACTATAACATCTCTGTAACCTTTTTTTTGCAGTGAATTTCTAAGGTTTTTTAAATGCTAATTCCTAACTATAACATTCCTGTAACCTTTGGTATTTTCAGTGAATTTCAAAGGCACTTTTAATTTTATTTCCTAACTGTAACCTTTAAACTTTAAGAGTGGGTGTTTGGGTCTCTGTATAGGTTGGTGACTGGCTGTGTGAGTGGCTGTATGGGTCTGTGTGTACCTGAGCCTCCCTCATTTGGAAATAATACAGATAACCTGGGTCACATGATGGACCCTTGGGAGTCCACCCGCAAGAGGTCTCGCGTTGAGGTTTTTGTCTCCCTGGGTCTGACTGTAGTTATAGGGCTGCATTTTATAAGTTTATGTACTATGTTGGAAATCTATTAATATATGTACACTGGAATGAAATGTGATTGGATTGAGTAAGTTTTTATGTATTCAAAATAATTCTTGCCCCTATGCACCTTTATGGTTCATCGAACCGAAATAAAGTTAATATCGATCGATTGAAAGTATAATGTCTGGGTAATTACAAAAGTGCATGAGTAGTGCCTTGGTGATTGTATGATTGCATAGGTAGTGCCGGTATGATTCTATGAGTGCAATTGCCAGAAACACACTTCGAATACTGGGCATTTTTGACAAAGTGTAAAACACATATATAGACATATTTTACATAAAGTTTCAGTGTAGCTATTTATTAAGATACTAATTTGTACCTTTGTATTGATTTGTAAATCAAAAATGCATTTTCCTTCTTCAAAGCAACATCGGAGGTTACAATGACATCAGTAGTCACAAATACAAATGATAAAGTGTGAAAGAGATATATAGACCTATTTTACACAAAGTTTGGGTCTGGCTGTTTAGTAACATTTTGGTTTACTTTATTTTAACAACATACTTGTGCAAAACAACAGTTTCAAAAAATAACTCATTATATGAACTCATGAATAGAACATAACTACCAAACACCAGTCAAACTACCCATTGTTACCCAAATTCAAGGGGAATAAACACTGCTGCAAAACTAGTGCTATGCACAATCTGCTAACATCACATGACTGACGTATACCAAATTTGGCAGGGAGGTAGATGCTGCTTCAAGAAAGTGCATTTTGCCTATTTGGTGTAAATCTGGGCAGTAGTTTTTTTGAGAAATGTACGTTGAAAATTATAGATATATCTCTGGCCGTGGATATTTTGCTCTGGTTTCTTGATTAATCACGCAGGCACGCGCCAACAGAAATGCTCTGATTGGCTGGATGCAACCTGAAAGAAAGTTGTGGCTGCCATTTTATCGTTCATGAACGGTTCCCAGGGCTGAAAATGTGTGTGAAAGCTAAAACATGAGAAGTCAGTGTGGAGATACTCTGACCTCATGTTTGAGAAATGGATTTTGGACACAAGTTATGTGTCCAAAATAGATTTTTATAATCACGCGCAATATTCATGGCGACGCCACAACCAGCAGCACGGCCCCCCTTGTACTGCCATGGGGACATCGCGAATATCGCTGCAACATCGTGAATATTGGTGGAAACATTAAAAAACATATATATTTGTTCACACATGCCGGTCACTGTAAAACACTCATGTATGCATTCACAAACCCACTCAGACACTTATACACCCATTCACACACCCACTCACACACTTATACATCCAGTCACATACCCACTTAGATACTCATGCACTCACTCACATACCCATTCAGGTACTTATGCACCCACTTACAGACCCACTCAGAGACTCCTGCACCTACTGAGAGACCTAGTTATAGACCTATGTGCACAGTTCCATACCCACTTAGAGACACTTACACCCTCTCAGAGACACACCTGGCACTCCCAGATTCATGCATACAGTTTTGTTCCTACTTAGTCTAACACCCACTCACAGAACCTCTTAGAGACTTATGCTCTCACTCACAGACCCAATGAGATACTTGTACACCCACTGACAGAGCCACAGTGTGCAAATTCTCACATGAGGAACTTTCATGGCTTGTGGTAGGCATGAAAGAATGGAAGGTAACTTAAAAGAAAGGAAATGGTGAATGAGTGAAAGGATGGGTGGGTGAAAGGGTGCACAGTGGATGGGGTAAAGGATGGTTTAAAGAAAGGATTGCTACTGAATGGATGGCTAATGGATTGGAAATTTTGGTGAAAGACTGGATCGGAGAAAGAAAAGCTTAATCATGGTGGCTATGGGTGAATTAGAATGAAGTCTTGCACCACCAGATTGATGCAATGGACCAAACACAGGACCCTGAAATAGCCTCCGTCTGACATGGCCTTGACTATGTTAATGTCATTGTCCGTGGCAACAAACCCACTTCTAAGACATCTGGGCCACAGCCATTCATGCACCTTGCTATTAAATTCCTGCAAGATGTTTACAGCTGTATGTGATTTCTCCATTGTGAACATGGCCACTGTTGCATTCCGCCGAATGCTCTTAAAACTTTCTTTTGGGCCAAGACCTGAAAATATCTTCTGCTTTATCTCTGCAAATAAGATCCAGTGTGCAGTGATGCCCATGTAATCAGTCACCTGACAACTGGTCTACATGTCTGTCCCAAGTTGAATGGTGTAAACATCACTTCGCCGCAAAGCTTGTCAAACCAAATACAGCACATCATGATGCAGCACTGGATCAGCCACTCTGGCAAAATGGGTCCTAATTGGTACCTTCAAATTTGGACAGATGGCTGCCACAAATTATAAGCGTCCCACTTCTTCCACAAAAAAAGGGAGGAGTCCAGCGCTTACATTTTTGTCAGCTTCCCATTGTACAAACGTGCGGTTGGGTGGTTTCGCTTGTAGGGCCCCTCTTGCCTAAACATGCCCATAATAATAGCCTGGATTTTCTTCTTTTCTTGGGGTGCTGAAACAGGTGTCTTTTAGGAAATAGATGCTTGTGGTAGACCCAATGTGCATTGTGGTAGTGGGGCAGTCACTGTATGCCGTGGTGTCACAATCCTCTCACTCTAAGTCTTCTTGTGTCATTGTGAAGTTGCTGAGGTGGGTGAATATGCTGGACACTTCAGGGGACAGGGCTGCTTTGTGTGAAGATGCCACCCTCTTCTTTCTCATCATCACCTTCCACCGTGATTGGACTTGTAGCTGATGTTCCCCAACTCTCCCCACAACCACAACCACCTTCAGCAAAGTTTTTGAGGTGCTCCTCCCACCTGATTGTGCGATGTTTTATCATATGGGTCGTCTGGCATCCAGTACCAGAATATGTACCAGGCAGACCTCGGCTTACATTTGTGTGGCAAATGGTACATACTTCAATGTGCTCCCCCTCTTTGCAAACTGTAAAAAAGTCCCAAACTGGGGAGGAGTACTTTTTTTACCGGGCCACTGCCAATGCCTGAAGAAGAACTGGAGGTGGGTGGGCAAGTCGTTGATCTCTCTGCTTCTCCTGAGGCAGGGGTTGGTACAGGACTCAGCAGGGGCTTTGCAAATACGGGAGGTTGAGGTGGTGCTACTTGTGCCGCATCCCTCGGAGCTGGTTGAATAGCAATGCCAGATTCCTCTGTGTCACCTTCCACCATGACTACCTTGTCATCGTCATCCTCCTCTTCATCCTCTTCCATAAGTCTAAGCCTTTCTGGAAGTTTTATTTTCCCTTGCTTCTCTTGTAGCCTCCTGGTCTCTGTTTGGGTCCACTCTATGTCCCTCTCAACATCATCAGAAGTGGTGCTTGGACACGATGGTGCAGTAGTATCCTTCCTTTTCCTTGCTGGAGTTCTGGAAGCCAATGATTCTAAAAGAGGAGGTTAAACTTCATGCTCGAAAGGAAGCTCAATCTCATGTGCTGCTCCAAAACCAGACAAATGTACTATTGCTAGCTGCGGCCACTGTCCACTTTGCTGTGTTTCCTGAAAGGTTTGTGTACAACTTTGTGAAAGGAACAAATCTAATTGCAAATCACTACTCATCTGCATCGACATGATTGCACTGGCTGTATCACTGACAAATATGGTCCTGGTTGGGGGGTGGTGCTGTTGATGCAGGAGTGCTGCTCTCGGCTTGCTCACCATAGGCTGGTGCGTCTGGTTCATCTTTCCTGAAAAAGGCTGCGGTCGTCACCCCAGTGGTGGAAATCTGCTTCTTCTTCTCCCCGTTAGCCACTTTCTTGGCAGCATCTTTCTTTGGGTCCATCTTGAAGCTGTTAGTTAGCACTGGCACTTAGCATCACAACAAGCTGAAGAGATGACCACGTTGCGTAGTCAGTCACGCTCATGTCGAGCACAGGCCTACTGTCTGACACTACTGTGGGTGATGTTTCTTCTCCTGTGCACCTAAAAGCAAACAAGGAAGAAAAACATTAGTGAAACATGGCATTGTTGCAGTTCAAGTAGTAGGATAAACTATATCATTTAGTGTGGTGACTTAGCAATAATACAGTCTAATTATCCATTTGTAAAACCACACCAACAAACTTTCATTGTGTGCAGTACACTCAGAAAGCATCAGAAAGAGCAACAACAACAACATACAGATGTAACTTTTTGGTTTATGTGCATCACTTTGGGATGGGGCACTCAGGGAAGTGCAGGTGACAATGGGATAATCCTTATACACTGAATGCTGCTGTGCAGTGCACCTATTTCATTCATGGTTTGATGCAAGATGTCATGAAAATGGACACCATTTTATCCAATCAAAATAAAAAAAAGTAAATTAAAATACCTTTTGAAGAAAATCAATTTCAAAAGTTTTGATTTTTTTTTTTAAATTAAAAAATGTAAATATGTATATTTTTGTGGGAAAATTAAAAAAAAATGTTTTTACTAATTGAAACATCTAAATTTCAAAAAATGAAAGGTTAGTGAAAATATCCACAAGCCTATTAATTTACCAAACTGCTATCACCGTCAACCATCCATGCAATTCTATAGAAAAGGGCCACACTGCTGGACATACAAAATGGCCACCAGCCAGTGCAACATGGTCATCAACAACATCTAACACTGAGCCTTGGAGGCATGGCCACATGACATGCAGGCCAAAGAACACCGACTGACTACACAAAATGTCTGCCAGCCACATAGTCAGAACAACAACAACCAGCAAGGAGGCCTGGTCACAAACAGAGAAGACATGCAGTCCTACAGCAAAAGCACACTGGCTGGCTACACAAATGGCCACCAGTCACATGGTCAGAACAACAACAATCAGCAAGGCAGCATGGCCACAACCAAAGAAGACATGCAGGCCAATGGGGAAAGCACACTGGCTGGCTACACAAAATGGCCACCAGCCACATGGTCAGAGAACAACAACAACAACCAACAAGGAGGCATGGTCACCACAAACAGAGAAGACACGCAGGCATATGGCCAAAGCACACTGCCTAGGTACACAAAATGGCCACCGGTCACATGGTCAGAACAACAACAACCAGCAAGGAGACATGGCCACAAACAAAGAAGACATGCAGGCCTATGTGGAAAGCACACTGGCTGGCTACACAAATAGGCGGCCAGCCATATGGTCATAACAACAAGCAGGAGTCCTGAAAAACAAAGAACACATGCAGGCCTACGGTGAGCACTGACTATACAAAATGGCCCCAGGCCACATGGTATAATGAACAACAAACGAATCCTGGGTGGGGTTTGTTGTGGTCCACTATGTGGAACTCCTCAAAGTAACAAAAAATCTCCACCAAGCTGCACTGAGTTCTGTGAGTGGTGGAGTGGGTTACCTCGCACCGTTCACACTGCTTTTGAGGGCAGGGTGTTTGTCCCACGCTGTAAAATCAGTGCAAACAGCCTCTCGCACAGTGCAAGGGGTGCTGCTTCTTTCTGCTGCTCGAGTAGAAGTTCTACTCGAGCAGCAGTTTCCTCAACGCGAACTGAAGGTTTCTCAGTACGAGTGGTAGCGATCATCCGTGACCGGCCAAGTTGAAAAATCTCACTGGGAATTGGTCTAGCTTTGGATTTTCCTCATTCGCACACGCCAACTTACCATTGGCGAGCGCGGGCGAGGAAAAAAACTTCGATCTGCTAATTTGAGTGGAGTTTTTTGGAACTCCATGAGCTCTGCGGAGCGCGTAGTGCAAAAAACTTAGCAAACTCCACAAATGGAGTGGAGTTCACTGAGCCCGGCATACAACAAAGGCAAATGGTGGCCTATGGCAAACACATGCACACACACACTGGCCAGACAAAAGAAAAGCATGGTAGCACAAAGAACACAGAATTAATTCAGCAATGTCAAAAATGAAAATTAACAGGGTTAAAAATGTTTACAACAGCACGCATTCTCCAAAGCCATTACCCCGCCTATACACTGTTTGCCGGGCAATGAAAGTGAAATACAACTAAAAAAACACATGTTGTATTTTATTCCAATGCCATGTATGATCTAAATGTTGTTTCAATTCAACAGACACCACAGAAACAGTTTTGTTTTTATACACCCATGAATGGTACAGGGCCTACTGGCTGGAAGGGCCATTGGCAGACTAGGCCACAAAGTGAATTAAATCAATATTGCAAATTTATTAAAAACCAGGGAGAAAATATAGTAAAGTGTGCAACATGTTTCCTTTACAAAAGAAGAAAAATTAAATGCAACAAAATAACTAGACCCCTACTAAAACTGCCTGCCACCCACCACAATAAATTTGAAATTTCGAATAAAAGTACAAGTAAATCAAGATGCATGTCCAATGAAACAAACAACCCCTTATACACCAGATTTTCAAGTTAATAGTGATATCTCAAAAACAAAGTCCTTAAATCCAATGGCATATATGCAGCAGGTAAGGAGAGTGATCCTTCCAGCTCCAAATCCCAATGAAAAGGGACCAGGAGAGGGACAAAGCACAGGGAGCAGCCTGCTGGACAGGAGCAGGAAGTGGATATTTGGGGCACTTGCTTCTGGTTTAAAAAAAAAAGTTTAAACAAATGGCTTCTCGCACACAAAAAAACAACTCCAACAGCCAGTTTGAGAAGAAAATGCATTCTAAATCCCTCGCAGCTGCATTCTCAAGCAGAAAAGCTACTCGACCGATCCATTTGCGATCGCGATCTTTTACCCAGTTATGTGCTGAATAAATGTTGTTCGGTTTCCTTGAAACTACCCTCATTTATTATGCATAAGGATACTTAGCATCATGTCATGAGTGATGCAATATGTGAGGTTGTAAGCAGTGCATCGCTGGGGCATAAGTTATAGTTAGCTCAGGTAGCTATAACTGCAGAATTTCACTGGTTTTGTACGAGTTAAATCTGACCCTAACTATAATGTCCCTGTAACTTTTGTTTTTCTAAGTGAATATATATATATATATATATATATATATATATATATATATATATATATATGTGAGTGTGTGTGTGTGTGTATATATTTATATATGTGTATATGTATGCATATATATTAATATATATATGTATACATATTTATTAATATATATATGTATACATATTTATTTATTTTTAACGGAAAAAAACAAAGGTTACAAGGTCCCTGTAAGCTTTTTGATATTTTCAGTGATTATACATATATATATACATTTGTATACATATATATATATATATATATATATATATATATTACCTACTGGCGGTCACCAGTAGGTAGTTATAGTTAGGACCACGTTTCCATAGGAAATCCGCAACATTCTATTTTGAATAACTTTGGCGCCGGTCGACGAATCCTCGCGAATTTTTCAAAATAAGTGGGGCGCTACGCTACGCTCCTACCCCGAAAGTCTCGGGGGGATTCGTCAAGCGGGGGCTGAGATAAAAGGGGGGTCCCAAAACACGTTTTTCCCATGCATTTTTCCATAGGACCTTTAGACAGGGCTACAGCCCGAACGGCTGAACAGAATTACTAGAAATTTGGCAGAGAGGTAGTCCTCAGGTCAAGGAAGTGCCTTTTGTAGGTTTGGTGTAAATCTGTTCAGTAGATTCTGAGAAAATAGCCTTTAAATCAATATATATATCTGAGCCAGCTTACGGTGCGCTTACGGTACGTTACCGTACGCGTACGGTGGCGTGCGCGAGCGCGATTCTGATTGGCTCTTAGATCTTAGTAAACATTCGAATCGGCCGAAACCAGGAAGCGGCGGCCGCCATTTTCTCTCTCGCACTGAGAGTGATTTTTAAAATATAAAGCCCAAAAACATGTAAAGGGGCTGTTTAGACAGCTCCCACACACATAGCCATGTTGAGGGAGTCCCCAAAGATCCCCCAAGGCCAAAAACGGAATTTTTATTTTTTCGGTAATTTCGCCGATTACGCTTACCGTACGCGTACGGTAAAAAGTTAAAAAAAAAAAAAAATATCCACACTCTCTCCACCCCGTGTGCAATTGGTGCCCGAAGGGTACCAATTGAGCATGGCTTATTACACCTGAGATAAACTAAAATATTTAAAAAAAAAATAATAAAAAAAAAAATTATCCACACTCTCTCCACCCCGTGTGCAAATGGTGCCCGAAGGGCACCATTTGTGCATGGCTTATAAAATATACGAAAAATTAAAATATTACCTTTCAAAACGAAGTGCATCATATGTCCTCCATGTGCGCACGGTGCGCGAAGCGCATCGTGCGTACATGGCCCATCTAGCGTAACGTGGGCATAAATAGCTTAAAAATACTTTAAGAATATAAAAACACAAAATTAGTGTAATTAATCCATATTGAAAGTATAAGCTAAATAAAAGGAGAGTTGAAAAATACATTTAAACTCAATTCATCCCATGTATGTGCAATATGAGCAATATTGTGCAAACTGAGCAAGATTAAGATGTAACCCTAGTGGGTAATGTCTCATTTAAACAACCTGTCATGCCGTTGAGTAGCATGCATACCTGGAGATATAATAGAGCCAGGTAACAATCTTAACTAAGCCAAGTATACATACATAGCAAAGCCTACTCAACATATATTGTTGTGTACCCATAGATGCTGTAAATGGACAGAAAAAAATATCTTGAAATATGTCCAAGTGGACATCAATGTATCTATGTCCAGGTAGAGTTGTCAGTGCAAGATAACGTGCAAAGATGCAAAATAGTGATAAAAAAATTGTGTAGAGGTGTTTAAAAATACTGTGGATTCGGGAGGCATGACCATAAAAAAATATAAAAATGTAAAATACATGATGGTATAAGACAAAGGGACCAACCTACAGATATGTGTAAAAATCTTCACTCGAATTCAAGCCCTGAGGTGTCTTAGTGTCCAGTTCCAGAATGTATTTGGTTTCTAGGGCACGCAAGAGTGCCTCCCAGTTTCCTCCCCGTCTGAGGGGGACCACCGAGTCAATGACAAAGTACTTAAGAAGCTCGCTCTTGTTATCATGTCGTTCTTTAAAGTGACGCGCGACTGGATAGGAAGCATCACTCCCATTGATAGCCCTGATGTGCTGAAGTATCCGTTTGTGAACCTGCAACTTGGTACTACCAATGTATTGCAGGCCACACAGACACTCCAGCACATATACGGCAAAGTCAGTTTTACAAGTAAGCAATTTGGTGATAGGCCGAGGGACATCAGAGAAGGGAGTTCTAAACTCTGTTTTGCTGACACCTTGTCTGCAAGCTTTGAAGCTGGTGCATCTCCTGAAGCCCTTACTAACTTGTAGCCATGGTTTACTGGTGCCTATTTCAGGACTAGATTTAACTAATGAGTCGCTCATGGATCGAGCTTTCCTGAAAGGGATTTCAGGACTGACTGCCATTAGGTCCCCAATGACAGGGCCATTGCGTACCAAGCTCCAATTTTTCTTTAAGATTTTCCGAAGAGCTTGGTGCTGCCGGTTATAAGTCAAAATCAGTCTGACTGGCTCTTTGGTTTTTACCGATAGTGCATTTGATGTTTTATTGTGTAAAACATAATTCCTGGGAATCTGGTTGGCCTTGTGGATCGCCCTGTCAATCATGGAGGTTGAGTACCCCCTAGCCAGAAATCTGGCTTCCTGTGCTGTGAGACACTCAGAATCTATACTGCATATGCGCCTGATGCGCAGCATCTCCCCATAAGGGATCAGATGCGCCGGATGGTGACTTGTGGCATGCAGCACGGTATTGCCCGCAGTGGGCTTCCTGAATAACCGTGTCCCAAGTTTATCATTTCTGACAACAATCTCTACGTCTACAAAGAACACATTATCCTGACTTATGTTAGACGTGAAATTAAGGTTCAGTGTGTTGACATTTATCAAATCAATGAAGTCCAAAGCTTTTTGTCTAGTGCCCTTCCATATCAAAAATATATTGTCAATGTAACAATACCATTGAATTACATGTTTAGTGAAAGTATCACGGTGTTTGCCATAGAGAACCTGTTCCTCCCAGCAGCCCATATGCAGACAGGCATAGCTGGGAGAAACACAGGCCCCATAGCAACACCCCTGACCTGTTGGAAATACTGATTGAAGAACATAAAAAAATTGTTTTTTAGGCAAATGGAAATCATAGCAAGCAGCATTTTGTTGTGGTTAGACATATGAATAGACCTCCTCCCCAGATAATGATTAACCGCTTTCAAGCCATCTAGATGGTGAATAATGGTATAAAGGGATGGAACATCCAATGTTATCAACCAGTAGCAGTGGTCCCATGACAACCCAGCAAGTTTCCTAAGGAAATCGCTTGTGTCTTGGACGTAGGAGGGCAAGGCCTTTACATGTTCCTGCAAAAAAGCATCTATGTACACAGACGTATTCTCTAGCAATATATATATATAAACTTTCCCATTTCTCCATCAAAACAGGGGTCCTGTACTCAAATCTCCGACATAATCCATTTATTTCTCAGACACCATTAATTAAAACTGGAACGCATATCGGCTGTAGGATCAGCCTTTGTCAACCATACAATGCCATGAAGTTTGTGTATTTATATACCCTCCCCTCAAGTGTTGCCAATAATAGGAACATAGAAAAGTTACTTCATTTTTTTCTTATAGTAAAACTATAAGCAGTCTTAATGCAACCGCCTGTAGGGATGTTTAAAACAATAAAATGTTGCAGTCCAAGCAGAAAATAAAAACGATGTTACATTTTCCTTTATCTTCGTGGAGACAGTTTTGGCAAATAACTGTTGATTTCTTTTCTTCATTAAAATGTGCTGGCATTCTTTCTCAAATGCAGGTTTGTATTTAGCCATTAGTGTATTTATTGTTGTTCACAATCAATATTTAGCCACCTTCGTTTGAAAATTTTACAAAACATATGTATTTGCTGCTCCACAAAGTTAATGCTACAGTGCTCACCTTGTTGTTTCTGAGGTTTGCGCTGCTGGAACCAGCATTGTGAACAAATGCTGTCAAATGATGATTAATGGGCTCTTGAGAATCACAGCTCGGCTTTGCCTTCAGCTGTGCCTTGCTTCAAGCATTTCCAAATGTCAAATCCAGAGGGTTTTCTGTAAATCTCGAGTCCCTGCCAATGTATGTATATATATGTATATATATATATATTCACTTAAAAAACCATAGGTTGGGGGAGGAGCCTAGCGCGCATCCAAGATGGTCGCGTGAGCACAGGGCTCCCCGGACCCTTTCTGCTCCTCGGAATTTATCCTGATAATATCCTGATGTGGTTTATGGAATCTGGGAGATGAAGACCAGCTGAACACATATCTCTTTTCAAAAATCAATTCGGACCTGGGAATCCTGAGTTGTCGTCGTCGGAACTTTTGGGACCCACCCGACGGAGGTGACCGGGGTGAAGGTGACCCGTGGGGCCGGGCTGCAATTGAACAACAGCGGCTTCAGCGCGGTACCAGTTGCCGATCCACCACTTTCGGTTTCGGTTTTGGACTTCAGGAGACCAGCTGGCGGGTGCGCTCGGGGTGGAGAGGTGCTTCCTGGGCCTCTGCACGAGGTTTTCCTCCACCTGCCACTAGAGTGCCTATAGCCTCGGACCCCCTATACAGACATTTTGAGGTCTTCTTGCTGGCGCCCTTACACCTCTTGGTCGGAGGTCCCTTTGAGTGGCCGTGTTCACATGGGGGGCAAAGGGGGTCCCGAGGGGCGCAAGACCAAGGCCTCCCTCCGCGGGGGAGCGGTCCAGAGCAACAACATGGACCGCTACACCCAGGGCAGAGGGTCCCCTGGCGCTGCTGGCCTCCCCCCGGACGCTGCAGGGGGAGGCACGAACGTCTCTACGGAACCTTCCCTGCAGGACATTATGGGCGCCATTGCTGGCATCAGGGAAACCATCGCCACGCAATACGAGGCCCTGGCCCGTAAGATCGACACCGTCGCGGTTGATGTCACCCTGATCCGGGCCGACCTCTCCAAAACAAACGAGAGGGTCCAGGCCCTCGATACACGGACCTCCACCCTCGGTGCGGAGGTGTCGGATCTGCGGGCCGCGCTTGGAGACATCAGGGTGGTCAATGATCATATGGCCCGGCGGCTTGAGGACTTCGAGGGACGGGCCCGACGCAACAACATCCGCGTCATAGGTGTACCGGAGTCCTCCGACGGCCGCCCGGTTGACCTCGTGGTCGAGGAACTTATCCTGCAACAGTTGTCCCCGGCTGGCCTAAGTAAGTTCTTTGCCGTGGAGCAGGCCCATCGAGTTCCGGGCGGTCGGCCACGGCCGGGGGCCCCCCCGAGGCCTATCGTGGCCAAACTATTCCACTACAGGGACCGCGACGCTATTCTGCAGGCCTCACGGACCCACGGCCCAGTTCGTCATGAGAACTCGACCATCAATTTTTACCCGGACTTCACGCAACTGGTCCAGAAACAGCGGATGGGATTCCAAGGGGTGAAGCGTCGTCTCCGCGAGCTGGGCCTAAAGTATTCGATGCTCTACCCTGCAAAACTCCGAGTGGAACATGGGGATCGGACAGCCTTTTTTGACTCTCCTGTGGCCGCAAGTGACTGGCTAGACTCGCTGCCGGACGGAGGTGGCCGTCCCGGACCCTCTGCGGGCACCGCAGGTGACGGGTCCCCTTTAGAATGACTTTTGGTCCTTGATTTTGCCGTTTTGTACTGTTCAGTTGGGTCTTACTTCTTTTGTACATTGTGTTTCATTAGGACCTGTGAGGGGGGCGGGCGGGGACGGGTCCCTTTCCTCCTCCGGGGTCTTTTCGTAGAATGGGGTTAGTGGGGCGACAGGCACACTGCAAGTTGGGGGGGTTTTTTGGCCCGCAGGGGTGCAGGGTGGGGGGAGTTGGACTTGGGGTGGGGTTGGGGGGGAGGAGGGGTTGTTTTGTTGTGTGTTTTTTGTTTACAGGGCGAGCTATTGATTTTTGTCCACATCTGGGAACTGTGCTGCAGGCTGGGGGACCCTTGATTTATTGGGGGGGATGGGGGGGGACGGGTTGAGGCTTATGTCATGGAACGTCAATGGGTTGGGGGACCGTATCAAGCGGGGTGTAGTGCTGCAATATTTGCGTCGTTTGACTCCTGATGTGGTGTTTCTCCAGGAGACGCATCTGGTTGGCAATGTTTGTCATGCAATGAACAGGGGGGGATATCGCCTCGTAGCCCATTCTGGTTTCACAACTGGTTCCAGGGGGGTGGGCATTCTCCTGCGAACCTCCCTTCCGGTGGAGATCACTAAGATAGTCTCGGATGACAGAGGGCGCTATGTGTGTTTGATTGGGAGGTGGGAGGGGCAGCCCCTTACCCTGGTTTCAGTTTACGTCCCCCCGGGCCTCCAGAACTCCACCTTCACTGACTTGGGTCGAATGCTGCTTGACCTTCCGGACGGCCTCCTGCCCATGGGCGGGGACTTTAACTCTGTGGTTTCGGGTGAACTAGATCGTCACCCACCAAGGACCCTCCCCGCTGCCCAGGCATGGCTGGGTGGGATGTTGGAGACCTTCGGCCTGGTGGATAGCTGGAGATTAATGCATCTGACCCAATGTCAGTTCACCTTTCACTCGGGGGCGCATGGGAGTCTCTCTAGGCTAGACTACTTCCTTATGCCCGCGGCGCAGACTGGTCGGATTAGAGAGGTCAGGCACCTGGCGCGGGGTATCTCCGACCATTCTCCGCTGTGGCTTCTTTTTGACACCGGGTCGCGGTCTGCAGGGCGGATCGCTCCCATTAACCCATGGTACCTGCGAGACCCTATGACTCGCGACAGCCTGGTTAAGGCTATGGACCAATACTTCCTTGATAACGAGGGGTCGGTGTCGTCTGCAATGTCCCTGTGGGAAGCCTTTAAAACCGTGATCCGCGGACACGCCCTCTCCCAGATAGTGGTGGCTAAGAAGGTCAAGAGTGAGGCAGTGGTGAGGCTGGAGACTGACATCTCGGGGCTGGAGTCGGCCTTGGAGGCGAATGTCACTCCGGACGGGCTCCATGCCCTTAGCCTGAAACAGTTTGAATATAGGTCCCTGGTCACTGACGCGGCCAAAACTATGTATAGGGAGCAGCAGGGTCGACTGTACGACGCCGGGGACAAGGCGGGAAAGTTGATTGCGTGGCTGGACAAAAAGGAGAGAGTGAGTCGTGTGGTCCCGGAGTTGCGTGCTGCGGATGGTGTGTGTGTGACTGAGCCGGATGAGATTGTGGACTGTTTCGCCGACCACCTCCGGGCTGTGTACTCCCCAGTGACTGACAGAGATGAGGACGACTCTCGCCTTCTACTGAGGGATATTGCCTTGCCCGGCCTGTCCGTTGAGGACCGTGAGCGGCTGGACGCCCCCTTGTCGGCGGATGAAATAGCGACCGCGATCCGCTCCCTTCGCTCGGGCAAGGCTATGGGTCCCAACGGTCTGCCCATTGAGCTATATAAATTGCGCCCTGATAAGCTTGCGCCCTTCCTCAGTCGCATGTTCCGTGAGTCTCTTGCGGCGGGTTCCCTTCCGGCTGACCAGCGTTTGGCTACGATAGTCGTGATCCCCAAGGAGGGCAAGCCGCGAGACCGTTGTACTTCTTACCGGCCTATTTCACTGCTAAATGCAGAGCCTAAAATTCTGGCGAAAGTCCTTGCCAATCGTTTGTTGAGCGTCGTGTGCGATCTTATTCATCCGGACCAATGCGGCTTCATCCCGCATCGCAACACCGCTCTTAACTTGCGGCGTCTTCACGGCGCCCTGGCCAGGGCGGAGCTCCTCTCCGAACCGGCCGTGCTGGTTTCTTTGGATGCCACGATGGCTTTTGACACCATCGAGTGGCCATTCCTCTGGGCTGTCTTGGCTAAATTTGGCTTTGGGGAAGGATTTATTGGCTGGGTGAAGCTTCTTTACACGGGACCCATGGCTCAGGTGGTGGTGAATGGGCGGGTCTCTCGGCCCTTTGTCCTCGGCAGGGGCACGAGGCAGGGGTGCCCGTTGTCCCCTTTGCTCTTTGCTCTCGCCCTGGAGCCACTCGCTGCTTGGCTCCGCTGGGAGCCCTCGCTTAGGGGGATCCGGTGGGCCCCGGGCTTCGAAGATCGGGTCTCGCTGTATGCGGACGATATTCTCCTGTATCTCACCTCACCGCGGCAGTCGCTCAACGTCCTCTTTGATGTTCTGACTTCCTTTGGGTACAATTCGGGTCTCACGATCAATTGGTCTAAATCCTGCGTCTATCCTATCTCTGGTGGTCCTCCTCTCCTGCCGCCTCGGCTTCCGATCCAAATATCTCTGAGCGGCTTTAAGTACCTGGGGATATACGTTTCGCTGGACCCGGTGGCTCGCTATGAGCAGAATCTCCTGCGTCCACTCCGGCGATTGCGGGAGGACACGGCCCGGTGGTGCAGGCTGCCCCTGTCCCCGCTGGGTCGGGCCGCGCTGTTCAAAATGATGTCCCTTCCCAGGTTCCTCTATGCACTCCAGAACTCCTTCGACGTTATCCCGGTGGCCTACTTTCGGGAGGTGGAGAGCCTGCAGAGGAGACTGGTGTGGGACGGGCGGGCGCGTATTGCTCTTGCTAAGCTTACTCTCCCCTGGTACGACGGGGGCATCGCGCTTCCTGACATTCGCAGGTACTATTGGGCCTCGCAGCTAGCGGCCATTAACCATGCCACGTATGCGCCTGGCTTGAATCCGGCGTATGAGATGGACAAGTTCCTGCTTCCCGGCGGGAACTATAACAGGGCACTTTACTCCCGCTCGGCTGGCCGGACCCTTACGGGTCCTACTAAGATTGCGGTGCGGACCTGGAGGGCTGCCACTGCGGCCACGGGCTGGAGTGAGCGACTAACATGTGCTACTCCTTTGTTTGCCTCCGACCGCCTGGGCAGCCTCTGGACTACGAAGGGGTTTGACCAGTGGGATACGATTGGTATCAGCAAAGTGGGAGACCTGTGGCATAAGGGCACGGTTAAGACTTTCGCGGTGCTCCAGGCCGAATACGAGCTTACGGACAGGGAGTTCTTCCGCTATGCCCAGGTTCGACACGCCCTGCTCTCGGTCTTTGGGGAGGGGACCAGGATCCCGGTTTCCTCGCCCCTCGAGGACCGCATACTTGACGGACATGTCCCTGACAGTACTATTTCTTTAACTTATAAAAAACTGATTAATCATCGGGCTGACCTCTTTGTGCGCCTCCGGGAGGCTTGGACGGGGGACGGGGTGGAATTGGATGACGAGGACTGGCAGTCTGCACTGTCGTCCCCCAAGGAGGTCGCCATTCCGGCCCGTCTCCGGTTGGTACAGCTCAAGATTCTTCACCGGGTGTATGTGACGGGTCCTCGCTTGGTCTCGATGGGATTTTCCGACGACGGGCTCTGTAAGCGGGGTTGTGGGCTCAGCGCCACCTTTCTCCATATCCTGTGGGAGTGCCGCGAGGTGGCGGACTACTGGCGCCGGGTCCATATGGTTATGGGACAGGTCACTGGGGTTGTGCTGCTGCCGGAGGTGCGTCGCTGTGTCCTGAATGTGTGGGAGCCCAATGATTACAGCGCGGCTCAGACTCGGTGGGCGGCCCTAGGGAACATGATTGCCAAGAGAGATATAGCGCAGCTTTGGGGCGCCCAACGGCCGCCCACCGTGTCAGTATGGAAGGAGAATATGGACTGGTGTATGTTCAGGGAGAAGACTGTGTATGTGGCCCGTGGTAAGCCGGGGGCATGGGGTAGAATCTGGGGGCAATGGAATGCGTATCGCGGGGGTATCTGTACGCCCCCCCTGGTGGACACCGATATCGCCTTGTCCCCCTGACCCCTGATGGTTCCTGGCACCTTTTGGAATAACTACATATGGACGTTCATCTCCCTTGACCCCCCCCCCGTCCCCAGCCTCCCGGTACTCCTTCCTTTTGCCGGCTGCTTAATGGTCTGCACTGGAGTTCCCCGGAGGAAGCCTGATCCGCACTGTTTGCCCTTATGCCTCGCCTTTTGTTTTTCTTTTAGTTTTTGTGTCTGTTGGACTTAAGTCTCCTGTTCCTTTAGAACTATCCGGAGCCACTACGGGGCTGCGCCCCGGGACTTGACTGCAGCCATGATAAATGTATATTTCATTCTGTACCTAGCGGCCGGCCCTGGTGGTTGTAGGCCCGTGCGTGTAACCGAATTATTGTTCAATAAAAATTTAAAAAAAAAAAAAAAAAAAAAACCATAGGTTTCACACAGGTTATAGTTAGGTGGATATTTCACTCATAAAAAACCAATGAAATTTCCCCGTTATAGTTAGTTCAGATAACTATAACTCGCACGCCCGCAATCCACTGCTCATGACGTCACATATTACATCACTCATGACATGGTCAGTGGCATCACTCATGACATCACTGATGACATCATCCTTGTGATAGAGTGGCGGTCGCGCGAGTTATAGTTATCTGAACTAACTATAACGGGGGAATTTCATTGGTTTTTTACGAGTGAAATATCCACCTAACTATAACATGTGTGAAACCTATGGTCTTTTAAGTGAATTTGCAAGGTTTTTTAAATGCTAATTCCTAACTATAACGTGTGTGAAACCTATGGTTTTTTAAGTGAATTTGTACGTTTTTTTAAATGCTAAGTTATGTATTTATTAATGGTTTTTTTCCAAGGTTTTTCACTGTGCGCGCACCGTGCGTGCACAGTGCGCATCGTGCACCGTGCACACGCTTTGGGCGCACGGTGCGCTGCTCGCACCGTGCGCGCACCCCGTGATTTTTTTCAAAAAAATCAAATGTTTTTTTCCCCTTGGGGGTCCTTCTGTGACCCCCTGACAAAGGCTAGGGGGTCAGGAACTCTCTTCCCTGCCCCCTTTTCATATTTTCCCCCTTTTTCGCCCTTTCCTTTTCAGTGCGAGAGACAAAATGGTGGCCGACACTTCCTGATTTCGACCGATTCAAATGTTTACCGACATCTAACAACCAATCAGAATTTCGCTTGCGCACGGCGCTTGCGCTTTTGCCCTCCCGTGGCCGCAGCATTCCAATCACACTATCGATCCCTCGATTCACCTCCGTTGTACCACTCAGGTGCTTGGTTCGTTAGGGCGGGTCTCCTCAATTGCGTTGTGGCCCCGCAAATAATATCCAAACAAAGTCGCCTCCGCAAAGAAACAACAAGGGACTCAGCGGGCAGTGCTCAGGTAGGTTTATTCAGGAATGTTGTGGCATAACGCGTTTCGGAATTGTCCTTCATCAGATGCCTTTTACTCCCTAAAACTGGCGCCAGAAACAGTCCCCCTTTAAATGTAAAATACATCCTCCCCATTGGTGGAAATCAAGAGACTGCAAGTTCCAGCATCCTTCATTGCGGATGATGGAAAAGGCTGCCAAAATCCAGAAAAATTTCTTGTGGGACTGAAAATGCCGTCCTGTACTGCCCAACGCCTTCTGCAGCCTCCGTTACGGGCACATCCGGGAAGCGCCGTGTCAGTACTCCGTGCCTCACCGTGAAGTCACGGTCCCATCTAGGCCAGATATTTGCCCTCCCGTGGCCGCAGCGTTCCAAGCACACTATCGATCCCTCGATTCACCTCCGTTGTACCACTCAGGTGCTTGGTTCGTTAGGGCGGGTCTCCTCAATTGCGTTGTGGCCCCGCAAATAATATCCAAACAAAGTCGCCTCTGCAAAGAAACAACAAGGGACTCAGCGGGCAGTGCTCAGGTAGGTTTATTCAGGAATGTTGTGGCATAACGCGTTTCGGAATTGTCCTTCGTCAGATGCCTTTTACTCCCTAAAACTGGCGCCAGAAACAGTCCCCCTTTAAATGTAAAATACATCCTCCCCATTGGTGGAAATCAAGAGACTGCAAGTTCCAGCATCCTTCATTGCGGATGATGGAAAAGGCTGCCAGAATCCAGAAAAATTTCTTGTGGGACTAAAAATGCCGTCCTGTACTGCCCAACGCCTACAGCAGCCTCCGTTACGGGCACATCCGGGAAGCGCTGTGTCAGTACTCCGTGCCTCACCGTGAAGTCACGGTCCCATCTAGGCCAGATATTTGCCCTCCCGTGGCCGCAGCATTCCAATCACACTATCGATCCCTCGATTCACCTCCGTTGTACCACTCAGGTGCTTGGTTCGTTACGGCGGGTCTCCTCAATTGCGTTGTGGCCCCGCAAATAATATCCAAACAAAGTCGCCTCCGCAAAGAAACAAAAAGGGACTCAGCGGGCAGTGCTCAGGTAGGTTTATTCAGGAAGATTGTGGCATAACGCGTTTCGGAATTGTCCTTCGTCAGATGCCTTTTACTCCCTAAAACTGGCGCCAGAAACAGTCCCCCTTTAAATGTAAAATACATCCTCCCCATTGGTGGAAATCAAGAGACTGCAAGTTCCAGCATCCTTCATTGCGGATGATGGAAAAGGCTGCCAAAATCCAGAAAAATTTCTTGTGCGACTGAAAATGCCGTCTTGTACTGCCCAACGCCTTCTGCAGCCTCCGTTACGGGCACATCCGGGAAGCGCCGTGTCAGTACTCCGTGCCTCACCGTGAAGTCACGGTCCCATCTAGGCCAGATATTTGCCCTCCCGTGGCCGCACCGTTCCAAGCACACTATCGATCCCTCGATTCACCTCCGTTGTACCACTCAGGTGCTTGGTTCGTTAGGGCGGGTCTCCTCAATTGCGTTGTGGCCCCGCAAATAATATCCAAACAAAGTCGCCTCCGCAAAGAAACAACAAGGGACTCCAGCGGGCAGTGCTCAGGTAGGTTTATTCAGGAATGTTGTGGCATAACGCGTTTCGGAATTGTCCTTCGTCAGATGCCTTTTACTCCCTAAAACTGGTGCCAGAAACAGTCCCCCTTTAAATGTAAAATACATCCTTCCCATTGGTGGAAATCAAGAGACTGCAAGTTCCAGCATCCTTCATTGCGGATGATGGAAAAGGCTGCCAGAATCCAGAAAAATTTCTTGTGGGACTGAAAATGCCGTCCTGTACTGCCCAACGCCTTCTGCAGCCTCCGTTACGGGCACATCCGGGAAGCGCCGTGTCAGTACTCCGTGCCTCACCGTGAAGTCACGGTCCCATCTAGGCCAGATATTTGCCCTCCCGTGGCCGCAGCGTTCCAAGCACACTATCGATCCCTCGATTCACCTCCGTTGTACCACTCAGGTGCTTGGTTCGTTAGGGCGGGTCTCCTCAATTGCGTTGTGGCCCCGCAAATAATATCCAAACAAAGTCGCCTCCGCAAAGAAACAACAAGGGACTCAGCGGGCAGTGCTCAGGTAGGTTTATTCAGGAATGTTGTGGCATAACACGTTTCGGAATTGTCCTTCGTCAGATGCCTTTTACGCCCTAAAACTGGCGCCAGAAACAGTCCCCCTTTAAATGTAAAATACATCCTCCCCATTGGTGGAAATCAAGAGACTGCAAGTTCCAGCATCCTTATTTGCGGATGATGGAAAAGGCTGCCAGAATCCAGAAAAATTTCTTGTGGGACTAAAAATGCCGTCCTGTACTGCCCAACGCCTTCTGCAGCCCCCGTTACGGGCACATCTGGGAAGCGCCGTGTCAGTACTCCGTGCCTCACCGTGAAGTCACGGTCCCATCTAGGCCAGATATTTGACCTCCCGTGGCCGCAGCGTTCCAAGCACACTATCGATCTCTCGATTCACCTCCGTTGTACCACTCAGGTGCTTGGTTCGTTAGGGCGGGTCTCCTCAATTGCGTTGTGGCCCCGCAAATAATATCCAAACAAAGTCGCCTCCACAAAGAAACAACAAGGGACTCAGCGGGCAGTGCTCAGATAGGTTTATTCAGGAATGTTGTGGCATAACGCGTTTCGGAATTGTCCTTCGTCAGATGCCTTTTACGCCCTAAAACTGGCGCCAGAAACAGTCCCCCTTTAAATGTAAAATACATCCTCCCCATTGGTGGAAATCAAGTGACTGCAAGTTCCAGCATCCTTCATTGCGGAAATATATATATTTTTCCATCCTACTGGCGGTCGCCAGTAGGTAGTTATAGTTAGGACCTATTATCCAAAGGAAATCCGCAACATTCTATTTGGAATAACGCTGGCGCTGGTTGATGAATCTTCGCGAAATTTTCAAAACTGGTGGGGTGCTCCGGTCCGCTCCTATCCTGAAAGTCTCGGGGTGATTCGTCAAGCGGGGGCTGAGAAAAAAGGTTTTTTTCCATGCAATTTTCCATAGGAACCGTTAATCACAGCCGCAGCCCGAAATGCTGAACAGAATTACACTAAATTTGGCAAAGAGGTAGCCCTTGGTTCACACTCATGCCTTTTGGTTAAATGGTGTAAATCCGTTCAGTAGTTGCTGAGAAAATCAAAAGTAAAATCATAGATATATCTGGGCAGAGCCTAACCATACATCTCATCGTGAGATCTGATTGGCTGTCAGCACTTCATCCAAGAAGTATTGGCAGCCATCTTGGGACCAATATGCACGATAACACCTCATTAAAAAGCATTGCAGTTAATAGACGGTTTTAAGACTTTAGTTACATTATAAATCATTTGTTGATGGTACCATAGTCATTTTAGGAATTTTGGTGAATTCTAAGGTGATTTTACCATGTGAAAAAGCCTTCTGCAGGGATATCATGAACCATGTTTGAGAGAAAACTATTTTCTCATGCTTTTCCCACAGAGGTTTGGAAGGTGATCTATAAGCTAAACTGAGAGCATATTTTCTGTAAATTCACAATATCTTTCTCAGTCATGTACATCCAACAAGGGCAGAGACTGTCAGTTGATTCCTTTGTGTTCTTCTGCAGCTTCCCAGAGTGTTCTAAAGAACAACTAGAGCGCTAACAGTCTTACTTATGACAAACGTATGGCACACCTGAAGCCATCTTGATTGGAATAAAGTGGTAACTCTTAAAACATTTAATTTAAAAAGGATCAAAATGAGGGGGTTCATTTTGCCATAGAAAGTATGATTAGTGCTGCAGAAAGAAAATTTAGGGCACATTTTGAGTGACTTATCAAATCCTCTTCTATTTCATAAACAAATTCTGACATGCAGACTGAAACATGCACTTTCAATACCAGCAGCAGACTTCCCTGGTGAGCAGTAGCTTTACTAGAGTGATCTAATGAGCAACCAGAGTACTAACATTCTGAATTTATGGCAAATGTGTGACACATCTGAATGCCTTCTTGATGGAATCAAAGTAAAAAACTGAAAGTATATCCTACTGAGGAGACTGTAGTAAATGAGGAAATTAGGAAACTTCATAACAAATAAGTCTCCCAAGATGGCCACCAGAGACAAAAGAGCCCAAATGTAGCAGAAATATCACCCAGATGTAGCCCAAGTATAGCCCAATGACAGAATGTCCCAGAGTGTTCTAAAGAACAACGAGAGCGCTAACAGTCTTACTTATGACAAAAGTATGGTACACCTGAAGCCATCTTGATTGGAATAAAGTGGTAACACTTAAAACATTTAATTTGCAAAGGAACAAAATGAGGGTGTTCATTTTGCCATAGAAATTATGATTAGTGCTGCAGAAAGAAAAATTAGGGCACATTTTGACTTCTCAAATCCTCTTCTATTTCATTAAAAAATTCTGACATACAGACTGAAACATACACTTTGAATACCAGCAGCAGATTTCCCTGGTGAGCAGCAGCTTTACTACAGTGATCTAATGAGCAACTAGAGTGCTAACATTCAGAATTTATGGCAAATGTGTGACACGTCTGAATGCCTTCTTGATAGAACCAAAGTAAACAAGCATTGAAAATGCAATAGGTCTCGCCCTTGTTTAAGTTAAAGCAATTCTGTTTGTAATTAGGTGGCTTTTTAGCTTTGCTTCTATTAGTGTTTTTCAAACGTTAATGTACATAACATGCATATATATGCATATATGTATATGTATGCATGCATGTATATTTGTATTTATATAGATATGCAGATTATATATATGTTTATATATGTATGTATATATATACACATACATATATATAAATGCATATATATATATGCATATGTGTGCGTGTAGAGAGAGGTAGAGAGGTAGAGGTGTAGAGGTGTAGAGATGTAGTGGTAGAGAGGTAGAGTTAGAGAGGTAGACGTGTAGAGAGGTAGAGGTGTAGAGAGGTAGAGAGTAGTAGAGAGAGAGGTAGAGAGTAGAGAGTGAGTAGTAGAGAGTAGCAAAGTGAGTAGTAGGGAGTCAGTAGCAGAGAGTGAGTAGTAGAGAGTTGTAGAGAGTGAGTAGTAGAGTAGTAGAGTGAGTAGTAGAGAGTGAGTAGTAGAGAGTGAGTAGTAGAGAGTGAGTAACAGAGAGTGAGTAGCAGAGAGTGAGTAGTAGAGAGTGAGTTGTAGAGTGAGTAGTAGAGAGTAGTAGAGAAAGAGTAGTAGAGAGTAGTAGAGAGGGAGTAGTAGAGAGGGAGTAGTAGAGTGAGTAGTAGAGAGTGAGTAGTAGAGAGTAGTAGAGAAGAGTAGAGAGAGAGTAGTAGAGAGTGAGGAGTAGAGAGTGAGTAGTAGAGAGTTGTAGAGAATGAATTGTAGAGAGTGAGTAGTAGAGAGAGAGTAGTAGAGAGTGAGTAGTAGAGAGAGAGTAGTAGAGAGTAGTAGAGTAGTAGATAGTAAGTAGTAGAGAGTGAGTAGTAGAGTTGTGAAGTAGTAGAGAGTGAGTAGTAGAGAGTAGTAGACAGTGAGTAGTAGATTGAGTAGTAGAGAGTAGTAGAGAGTGAGTAGTAGAGTGAGTAGTAAAGAGTAGTAGTGAGCGAGAAGTAGAGAGCAAGTATACAGAGTGTGTAGTAGAGAGTGAGTAGTAGAGAGTAGCAGAGAGTGAGTAGTAGAGAGAGTAGTAGAGAGTGAGAAGTAGAGCGAGTAGTAGAGAGTAGTAGAGTCGTAGAGAGTGAGTAGTAGAGTGAGTAGTAGAGAGTGAGTAATTGAGAGTGAGTAGTAGAGAGTAGTAGAGAATGAGTAGTAGAGAGTAGTAGAGAATGAGTAGTAGAGAGTGAGTAATAGAGAGTGAGTAGTAAAGAGTGAGTAGTAGAGAGTAGTAGAGAGTGAGTAGTAGTGAGTAGAAGAGAGTAGTAGAGTGAGTAGTAGAGAGTGAGTAGTAGAGAGATAGTAGAGAGTGAGTAGTTGAGTAGTAGAGAGTGAGTAGTAGAGAGTGAGTAGTGGAGAGTGAGTAGTAGAGAGTAGTAGAGAGCCAGTAGTAGATTGTGAGTAGTAGAGAGTGAGTAGGAGAGAGTGAATAGTAGATAGTGAGTAGTAGAGAGAGCGTAGTAGAGAGTGAGTAGTAGAGAGTGAGTAGTAAAGAGAGAGTAGTAGAGAGTGAGTAGTAGAGTATTAGAGAGTGAGTGGTAGAGAGTAGTAGAGAGTAGTAGAGTGAGTAGTAGAGAGTAATAGTAGAGAGTAGTAGAGAGTGAGTAGTAGCGAGTGAGTAGTAGAGAGTGAGTAGTAGAGAGAGAGAAGTAGAGAGTAGTAAAGAGTGAGTAGTAGCGAGTGAGTAGTAGAGAGTGAGTAGTAGAGAGTAGTAGCGAGTGAGTAGTAGCGAGTGAGTAGTAGAGAGTGAGTAGTAGAGAGACGTAGTAGAGAGTAGTAAAGAGTGAGTAGTAGAGAGTGAATAGTAGAGAGTAGTAGAGTGAGTAGTAGAGAGTAGCAGAGTAGTAGAGAGTGACTAGTAGAGAGTGAGTAGTAGAGAGTGAGTAGTAGAGAGTAGTAGAGTAGTAGAGAGTGAGTAATAGAGAGTAGTAGAGAGCGAGTAGTAGAGAGTGAGTAGTAGAGAAAGAGTAGTAGAGAGTGAGTAGTAGAGTAGTAGAGAGTAGTCAGTCAGTGTCAGTCTGAGTCAGTCAGAGTCAGTGTCAGTCAGTCAGTCAGTGTCAGTCAATCAGTGTCAGTCAGTCAGTGTCAGTCAATCAGTGTCAGTCAGTCAGTGTCAGTCAATCAGTGTCAGGCAGTTTCAGTCAGTGTCAGTGTCAGTCAGTCAGTGTCAGCTAGAGCAGCTCTGCTGACCTGGTTCTCTGGCTCTAAAGCAGCCCCGCTGACCTGGTTCTCTCCCTCTAAAGCAGCTCTGCTGACCTGGTTTCTCTGGCTCTACAGCAGGTCTGCTGGCCTGGTTCTCTGGCTCTAGAGCTGCTCTGCTGACCTAGTTCTTAGGCTACAGAGCATCTCTGCTGATCTGGTTCTCTGGCTCTACAACAGCTCTGCTGACCTGGTTCTCTGGCTCTAAAGCAGCTCTGCTGACCCGGTTCTATGGCTCTAAAGCAGTTCTGCTGACCTGGTTCTCTGGCTCTACAGCAGCTCTGCTGTCCTGGTCCCTTGGCTCTAAAGCAGTTCTGCTGCCCTGGTTCTCTCCCTCTAAAGCAGCTCTGCTGACCTGATTCTCTCGCTCTAAAGCAGCTCTACTGAACTGGTTTCTCTGGCTCTACAGCAGCTCTGCTGACCTGGTTCTCTGGCTTTAGAGCAGCTCTGCTGACCTGGTTCTTAGGCTCTAGAGCAGTGCTGCTGACCTGGTTATCTGGCTCTAAAGCAGCCCTGCTGACCTGATTCTCTGGCTCTAAAGCAGCTCTGCTGACCTGGTTCTCTCCCTCTAAAGCAGCTCTGCTGACCTGGTTTCTCGGGCTCTACAGCAGGTCTGCTGACCTGGTTCTCTGGCTCTAGAGCTGCTCTGCTGACCTAGTTCTTAGGCTACAGAGCATCTCTGCTGATCTGGTTCTCTGGCTCTACAACAGCTCTGCTGACCTGGTTCTCTGGCTCTAAAGCAGCTCTGCTGACCCGGTTATATGGATCTAAAGCCGTTCTGCTGTCATGGTTCTCTGGCTTTAGAGCAGCTCTGCTGACCTGGTTCTCTCCCTCTAGAGCAGCTCTGCTGACCTGGTTCTCTCCCTCTAAAGCAGCTCTACTGACCTGGTTTCTCTGGCTCTACAGCAGCTCTGCCGACCTGGTTCTCTGGCTCTACAAAAGCTCTGCTGACCTGGTTCTCTGGCTCTAAAGCAGCTCTGCTGACCCAGTTTTATGGCTCTAAAGCAGTTCTGCTTACCTGGTTCTCTGGCTCTAGAGCAGCTCTGCTGACCTGGTCCCTTGGCTCTACAGCAGCTCTGCTGACCTGGTTCTCTCCCTCTAGAGCAGATCTGCTGACCTGGTTCTCTCTCTCTAAAGCAGCTTTGCTGACCTGGTTCTCTTGCTCTAGAGCAGCTCTGCTGACCTGGTTCTCTAGCTCTAAAGCAGCTCTGCTGACCTGGTTCTCTGGCTCTAGAGCAGCTCTGCTGACCTGGTTCTCTGGCTCTAGAGCAGCTCTGTTGACCTGGTTCTCTGGCTATAAAGCAGCTCTGCTGATCTGGTTCTCTCCTTCTAAAACAGCTCTGCTGACCTGGTTTCTCTGGCTCTAGAGTAGCTCTGCTGACCTGGTTCTCTGGCTCTAAAGCAGCTCTGCTGACCTGGTTCTCTCCCTCTAAAGCAGCTCTGCTGACCTGGTTCTCTGCCTCTAGAGCAGCTCAGCTGACCTGGTTCTCTGGCTCTAAAGCAGCTCTGCTGACCTGGTTCTATGGCTCTAAAGCAGCTCTGCTGACCTGGTTCTCTGGCTCTAGAGCAGCTCTGCTGGCCTGGTTCTCTGGCTCTAGAGCAGCTCTGCTGAACTGGTTCTATGGCTCAAAAGCAGCTCTGCTGACCTGGTTCTCTGGCTCTAGAGCAGCTCTGTTGACCTGGTTCTCTGGCTATAAAGCAGCTCTGCTGATCTGGTTCTCTCCTTCTAAAGCAGCTCTGCTGACCTGGTTTCTCTGGCTCTAGAGTAGCTCTGCTGTCCTGGTTCTCTGGCTCTAAAGCAGCTCTGCTGACCTGGTTCTCGGCCTCTAGAGCAGCTCTGCTGACCTGGGTCTCTGGCTCTAGAGCAGCTCTGCTGACCTGCTTCTCAGGCTCTAGAGCAGCTCTGCTGACCTGGTTCTCTGGCTCTACAACGGCTCTGCTGACCTGGTTTCTCTGGCTCTACAGCAGCTCTGCTGACCTGGTTCTCTGCGCTTACGATGCACGCACCCGACTTCGCAAAAATATATTTAAAAATAATATACGTTTATTATAAGTACAAATATATTATTTTTATGACTATCTTATATAATCTCTTGCCCTAATATGTATATTAAAGACACATACATATCATTTGGGAACATAAAAATTTTTTGCGGGTGTTGCGCACCCTGCGCGCCCCAGCATGTATATGACGTCATGCGGGACCTGCCACCGCGCAAGCATCTCGTTCCGTAATGCGCATGTGTCGTGAATGCGCGGGAGCAGGAGTCGCAGACTGGTTGCATACCAAATGCGCACATCACGTAATATTAACTATACATGATGTAACTGAAAAACACGCAGCTGTTGCACACCGTACGCGGATCCTTCACAACTTTTCTAAAATGTCAGCTAGAATCCGCGCACCCACCGTGATGTGTAAGCTTTGAGTGCGCGACTCTGGAAAAAAAATTTTTTTAAAAGAAAATAATATAAATATATTAAAATAAAAAATTAAAACAAAAACATTTATCAATTTTGCAGTTTGTGTTTTTTAAAAATTTTCTTTTGCAATTTTCAGAAAAATATATAATGTTATTTAATGAATAAAATATTTATAAATAAACAGTTAAAAAACTGTAGAAAATCAGTACAAAAAATAGGTATAACTACTATCACACTTAAAAATTATATTTAGAAATTAGCATTTAAAAGAGCTTTGAAATTCACTGAAAAAAACATAGGTTTTCAGAGACGGTATAGTTAGAAATTAGCATTTAAAAAACCTTAGAAATTCACAGAAAAAAACATAGGTTTCAGGGGTGTTATAGTTAGCTGGCCATTTCACTCATACAAAACCATAGATATTCCTCCGTTATAGTTAGTTCTGCTAACTATTACTCGAGCGCCCGCAATGCACTGCTGATGATGTCACATATTGCATCATTCATGACATGGTCAGTGACATCACTGATGACATCACTGATGACATCATCGATGACATCATCCGCGTGACAATCTGATACACCTCATCTTACACAAGTATAACCTTTCATCACTCACTATAAAATACAGAGTACCATATTTGAAACCATTGACACACCAATACCAGTTACTACATACCCACGCACTGATTCCTAAGTCTACACACACAACTCCCCATTCAACAACAGAATCATTTATACATCCAGTCACTAAATGATAGAACACTATCAAATGCACTTATACTCATATATAGACATTGACACATCAGCAGTCATCTTAGTCGGTTATGCAGTCATCCTACTCACTCATGAAAAAAATTAATCACACTTACATTTACTCCAATACACAATTATCCAACAACACCTCATTTATTCAAACACATAGTAACTCATAGTTAATATGTTAAACATTCACCATTACAATACACTCATTCATATAGTTACTCTCACAATCACTGACTCTTACACATACTTATTTATATACACCAACTCTCACATACAATGCCTTTTATTTTTTTACTTTGTTGAAGATGTACAACTAAAACATATATTCGCTCACCAACGCTTGAATAAATACACTCAGTCACCTAAACAAATGTTTCCACACGCATGCTTAAACCTATACACCTAGTCAATCAACCATTCACACATCTATGTATAGAGTTACACACACCCCATCCAACCACACACAAACTCAGTGTCCCATACAAATACTCACCCAACTAATCAATAACTAATATACACACTCATGTAGTTAGTGGCCAACTGATGCAGCATGTTATACAACAACAGAGACAGTGATGCACTCATTCACATAGTTTAGTTACTAATCCATGTATTAAGTGAGACATTTTTAATTACTCACTTAAACAGACAGTCAGACAGCTACTAAATCCTCCATCCAAACAGTTATATATCCACTCAATCTTCAATACAGATTGGTATATATATATAATACATATTTACATTTCAAACTAAACCACATTCACTGGATGATGTCATCAGTGATGTCATCAGTGATGTCAGTCAGTCAGTCAAAAATCTTTATTTGGCTTAATGACAGCCATAAAAGAACAAATAAAGCATTATAATAATACACATATTAAGATTTTAACCAATTTGAATAATACCCAGGAATTCATTTTTCGACAACATTACCAAGTCGAACTGCAGCGGAGATATAATTATAGACCATAAGACAGGTGAATTCATTCTTTAAAAGAAGTAGATGACATAATGCAGGTTGACACTTTCTAATATTTAAAAATCTTAATAATGGTTTTAAAAAAGTGTGTCTGGGGTTAAAATACTATTTACAAAAAAAATAAAGTGCAAAGTGCTTTGTGCAGAAATTGAATTACATGGACACAGTTCTAATTTGGCATCACAATATGCATCACGTGGGTGCTTGATTAAAATAAAAAGAAAGATAGGATTCAATTCGGGGGGAGCTAATTAGCAGTGAGTGCTCAACGACCATTTTTTTTACCATCTCTTGGCTATCTCTTTCATGCTTCAGAAGTAAAAGAAAATCACTTTTAAGCTTGGCCTTAGGAATTGCAGATATATTTCCGGGACTGTTAAAACAATCCTGCAATCCAAACTTCTCCAATTGTTCTTGCAAGTAAGATAGCAATGGAATTTTTTTTTACAAAATCCAATTTTAAACAATCTAAAATTATGTCACGATTCAGAACTGGTTCCTCTTTTACCCAGATGCTACGCCAAAGCATCAATGGTGCTAATTGAATACGAAAGGATAGTGGTGTAACACCTAATTCATTTTGACACATAATGGCAGGGGTGCTTTTAGGTAATGTCAGCACACGTTTTAACATTAAGTTCTCGGCTCTTTGGAGGCCCAATGTGTTTGAGCAACCCCAGACTCTAGCGCCGTATAATGTAACGGCGCATGTTCGTGCTTTATAAATATCAATAATTACTTTTATGGGGCGAGAACCTAATTTTTTTGTGAATCTAAAAATGGTCTCCATGTTTTTATTGAAGCCCCCAATCCTGGCATTAACTAGGTGGGACCAAGAGTTTTTTTCGTTAAAAAGAATGCCCAAATAAGAGAAAGTTGGCACCTGACATAATATTTCATTCTTTATGTAGAAAGTTTTTATCTTCGAAGGAACTTTACCTGCTACCAAGACGTGTGACTTGGCAACATTTGTTTTTAACCCAAGATCGCTCATGAATTCATTAAAACTAATTAAAAGCCTTTGTAAACCCACCCCGGATCTCGACATTAGGACGCAATCGTCTGCATATAACAGGGCTGTTAAAGTCCTGCGGCCTATTGTTGGTGCATCTATGTTTCCAATTCTGATGTGGCTTTCTAGGTCATTTATATATAAACAGGAAAGGAGCAAGTACGCATCCCTGTCGGACCCCACAATCCATCTTTATGGGTCGGGTAAGCTCTCCAGTTGCTCCGTAGCGTACTCTACCTGTGACACCCTGATGCATTGCAGCTAAAAAAGGGACGATGGAGGGATCAATGCCCATAAGGAGCATTTTCTCCGACAATTTCCCCCTCTGCACCCAATCAAAGGCAGATGACAGGTCCATAAACCCCAGGTATAAGGACCCTGACTTAGCCATGATGTATTTGCCAATGACCAGGTGCAGGTTAAGGCACTGTTCTACAGTGCCCAGGCCCTTCCTGAAGCCATACTGGACAACAGAGAACTTCCCTTTTTCTGTGAACCAAGTTTCCAGTCTCTCCAGTATTACTCGTCTCATAATCTTGCAAGTGCTATCGATTAAAGAAATAGGTCGATAGCATTTGGGATCTGATCTATCACCCTTTTTAAATATGGGAACTATTGTAACTGATCTCCATGACTCCGGGGGGCCCTGAGCTGCATAACATCTTAATATATTTGTTAATAGCGGGTGCCACAAGGGGGTATTTCCTAAAAATAGGTCAGCGGGTATGCCGTCCGGCCCAGGGGCCTTGTTCTTTACAGTCTGGGAGAGCTCCCTATTTACCTCATCTAAATTTGGGGGTTCCATGGGACGTGCCACATGTTGGAAGCGAGCGGCACTTTGTTTCTCAGTGCTATTACTATAGAGGCCGGCAAAATATTTTACCCACAATTCGGGCATAGTTGTTGTATCAATATGGTCATTTTTTGTGTCACCAAAGTATTCTTCGTTAACAGTTTCCCCAAAAAGTTTGGAATCTTTACTCTGTGATGCCAAATGTAATTTGCCCCATGCCTCTTGCCTAATTTCCTTCTTGCGTTTCTCCAGTGCGCGTTTATAATCTATGCGTGCCTGTCTCACTACCACCCTATCTCGTGGTTTAGTTTTTAGGATCTTAATTAATTTATTATGTAATTGGGAGCATTCCCTGTCAAACCACCTTTTATTTTTCTGTGAGCTGTTCAACTCGTTTTTAGTTAAGAGCACCTTTGTTGTCTCAATTATTGCATCATACGATTTGATCATGGATGTAACACCTACATTTTCATCCAAACAGTCCAGTACTTGTGCAAAATTGCTCTTTATAATCTCCTCCAGAACGATCTCAGGGTTGACAGAGGACCACTTCCGAGTTAACCCCTTATTTTTAGTATAAGATAAGGGGCTACCTTAACTGGTGTTTTTGGAGGAACTGGTAGGATTGCTAATTGTAATGTTAGTGGGTAATGGTCGCTAAAATGTATTTTAGGAATGTTAAAAACCACGGTTTCAGAGTTAAAATAATCAGACAAAATAATAAAATCAATTAGCATCCCGTGACCTCTTCCAACATATGTTACAACATCAGAATTTAAGAGCTCAATGAAATCTAAAGTTAAGAAAAGTGAGAATTTTGACAATAAAGAATTACAAATGTTCCCACAAGAATTGTGCTCAAAGTGATAGCCACCCACCTCATTTCTTGTTAAATGGTGGCATGCCTCGCGTTTAGACAGTGAGCACAATTTAAAATTAAAATCACCCCCCCAGAGTATTACATAGTCCATTTTTAACATCTCAATGTGTTTCATAAGTGCAGTTTCAAGTTCTTGTGCAATAGTAATATTTGCACTATTAAAATTATTGTGATAAAAATTAATAACCACAAGGGTCAGGTTACTCTTCAGAGAAATATTTATAATCTGGAAATGTGGGGAGTCCAGCTGCAGTTTCCTAACTCTGCCATTTAATGATGTGGAAATCATGGTTATTAAGCCACCTTTATCATGACCACCTACAGATGGTCTAGCTGATGTGTGTACAGAGTAAAAACCATTTATATAAGCTGGTTCACGTATCCAAGTTTCCTGTAAACAAATTATGGTGAATTTGCTGACAAACTCTACCCAGTCGTTAATGCCTAATTTGTTTAACAGACCTGCTACATTCCAGAAGAGACTACCATGAGTAAATGTACTGACATAAGGGGTGTCTTTATTCTCTGCACAACCGGTGTCAGTTACACCACTTTCTACTGTCATCATATTTGTTATTACAGTAGGGTTCACAACACCAACTAGCTCAGCAGCAGGGCATACTGGCAGAAGATCTAATGTGCCATCATTAAATGGATTAGGAGAATTGGGCCTTGAATAATATGTTGGGTTTAATAAACATTCCTTATTGGGATGACCTGGAGCATTTAAAATTTTAATATTAGAAAAAGACGGGGAAATGCCTGAGGGGGCAGGATAGCTGTCTCTTTCTGTGTCAGCTAAAACATGCAAAAAGGCAGGATTTAAATCTGGATCACAAGACTCCCTCAACGACTGACCATTCAGTCAGTCCACCTGATCTAGGGGAGAAAAGGGGTTAAAAGTTGGAATCATGAATGGGGAGAATATTTTAGGATGGGATTGGGCCTGGCCAATACCCACATTTGGCAACGGCCTATAAAAATAGCCGAGTGGTACAGCTTCGATGGTTCCCCCCATGTTATTACTCCAAGGGAGTCTGTCCGTGAGCCAGTGCAGAACATTTTTATCCCTAAAATTTACAACGATGCAATCTCCCATTTCAGTTTTTGCCTGAGACCCCACCCATGGCACACGTTCTACATTATTGATTTTATCATTTAGAACGTCACAGCCTGACAAGTCCAAAGTCTTCGCCAACCAATGCACCGTTTTATTTTTCAACTGTTCCCAATCTTCTGTCTTACTATGAGACAGAGGTGGGACATTTTTGAGAACAATGACATAGGGGGTAACTTCCGGGGGTAGGTGAAGTATTCTCAGACTTTTATTCGCACCGGCTGAGAAAGTGTTATGATTTCTACCAGTGGGATTAATGTCACTTTGTTCCACATTTGCAGTCGATGGTCCCAGCCGTACTTTATCAAGTTATTTAGATGAGTGCATTGTAGTCTCAGTGTTAATAACTACTCCGACCCCAGAGACCGGTATCTGAGAGAGTGGAATTACCTCAGGAATGTCCAAATTTGTATTCGAGATGGGGTTTGTTAGAGTCCCTGAGCCTGTGGTAACCTTCGAAATACTAGAGCCAATTAATATTTTTAACGAGACATCAATGCTGTTTAATACCCCTACCAGGGGGTCTAAAATTGATTTGATGATAGCCTCTATCGAGCTTGTATAACCTTTGAATAACGCATTATCCCCCATATTCTCAGTATTGGTGGGGTCCTTAGCAACACCCGTATTACTGGCTTACGTGTTGGGCCCAAGTTTTTCTTTCTTGTCACTGTGGGTTCTATAACTTTCTTGGCTTTCCCACACGCCTTAGATTTTTTAGAAGGCAGTGGGCAGTGGGCAGAGTATCCACAAAACCCCCCTCCTGAGTGATGCCAATATTAACCTCATCTCCACTAGCTTCCAAGTTAGTAGATGATGATCTTTCTTCTAATGTTTTATCGTGCTCACCCCCAGTTCCTGTAGGGATGCCATTTTGCAGCGCTCGTTGTGTTTCCCCCAACCTCTCCTCCACGGACTCTATTTCACTTGTTATTGCCCCCATCGCCGTCGTTTAAAAAGTTCGTAATTGATGAGGTTAGTGGCCTGGCCTTCGTGGTCATAACGGTCTTACGTTTCCCCATCTCCTTACCTTTTATGTCTATCAGTCCTCAAACTTGTAATTGAACTAGGGGTTTCTTTTCCAGGCGCTCCTCTCTCCGTGATAGATGGCCATGGGCCTTGGCCCAGCCCAGCCTCGGCCTGTCCTTGGCCCAGGGTTTGCGCTGTGAGAGCCCTTGCCGGCACTTATGCGCCTCCTGGCGCGATTGATGATGTCAGTGGTAGGTGCGCCGCTCGGCACGCTGGGAATTGGAGTCCCTCCCCGATCCTCGTCCTCAATGTATTTCACGGGCGGCGGGATGGCCCAGGGGTGTGGTAAATATTTAAATTACCTGTACTATTTTTTATGCGGTAAAGTCTAGTAAGAATAACTCAGTCAAAATAAGAGGCAGAATCCGTGGTATTAGAGGTTCTGAAAAGGGCTTTATTCCTTACAAAGGAATTATGGTTCGAACCAGGCAATCTTATTCCATCACCACGAAGGTTCAGGAAGGGATAGGCAATACATTATTGACAAGTAACGATATATATATGAAAAGCATTGCATTAAGACAGATGCAGGAGGCGTAACAGCTGATAATACAGATAAGAATACACATACGTAATGAAAATAGGCGTAATAATAGGCGTATACTAGAAACGTCATTTAAAATGATGTCACAAGTGGGTGGATCCATAAGAGAATCCTGCAGTGTCAGCAGAAATATTTGGCAGAGATGCGCGCGCAGCCGCATGACGTGTGATTGACGTGCAACTAGAGGGTGAAGGGGAATTGACATTTAGCTCTACATGTGGAGACAGAAGTCTGGGGGGTCAGGTCAACCTAATCCCAAATCGTATCTAATATCTTTGTTTAAGGAACTGTTTTATCCAAAAGGAAAGGTCTCTCGGGCGAAATCTATTCTATACTGACTGTTAGTGCATGTACAAGCGTCTATGTGTCTACATGAGATGCGAGGGGGCAGGAATCTTCCATGGTAACAGGGGCTATGAATTACTTGCATAAAGACAGCGAGGCCGGGCCCTTTGCTCGGTAGCTGGAAGGATGTTTACCTAAACTACTAGACAGGAATGCATTGGATGAGGAGCGGAGCAGATAACTTGAAGGCTGAATACAGTTTTTTTGGCAGGCAACAGGCCGCGTCAGGCACCGTTAGCCGCGCAGGGAGTAGGACAAAGTTCATGGATACGGATGCAGGTCCAGGCTGGAGCATTTCAGAGGCAGAAGCAGGAAAAGGCTTGATGGCAGAATTCAGGGCCTACTCGCCTGAACTGTAAAACGTGAAAAGTGAACCATATAAAGTCGGTGGCCAATCATACTTAGGAATGGAATATTCGACCCATTCATGGCGGATCTGAAAGAGGACATGTTGACGTTGGACGCACATGTATTTGCGTCTTCATAGCTGGAACTGGAGGGAACATACATGTACTTGTAGCATGTACATGGAGCCGTTGGGGTCTAAGATAGGGGACACAATTGACCATAAAAATTCATATTTCCTCATTCCCTCCTTGTCCCCTACGGACCCTCATGAAATATCCATCTTCATCAATCCATCAATCTGTTCATATAGCATCATTTGTTCTTCTTTCTTCTTCCGGGATCTTGAATGAAAATTTGAAGGCGGGATACACGATGTGGCACACAGACCACAAATCACTGGCCCACATTGTAGACACAAGCAGCAACTGAATAGAATGAGAAAGCCAATACCTAGGAAGGATAGGATCCTCCATCCCCAGGCTGACAACACGCTCCAGAACCAACCGGACCAAGTCCAGGTGCCTGGATTCTGGTGTATCTGGCTTACGATCTTATGAAGGCGAGTTATGGCTTTATATACTGACGGCGCGTTTTCTGGTATGAAAACACAGCAACGTGATCCGATGACCCTACACGCTCCGCCCCTATCGGCCAGGATGACGTCAAGGACAAGACGATTTTGGAGAACAACAATCCGCATCGCAGACTGCTCCTCTGTTAAGTTGCCTAAGGCGGAAGTAGTTTCATTCACTACTGCTTCAAGGGTTCTAGTTAATCTACGTATCAGCTTACTATTAGTGACTGTACCTATGTAGGGAAAGAAACCTTTATTGAAATCTGTGTATTGCTCCCATGCTGTTTCAGTGTAGTCGACAATCGGGAGATCTCTCTGCTGTCTATTGTGTACTAAATGGGTATTCCTATGGTAATCAGGCGGGGCTAGGAAAACAGGTGGCAGAAGGAATGCAATGTAACAGGTACCATCCCAATCTAGGGGTAGGCGTATGTATGCGGTGTGACCACAGATGAAGTAGGAGTGACGAGAAGCTCTAAATGTAGACTTGCCTTTATCACTGAATTCTATTACAGTGGTACATTTACTATGGCCCATGTGTATTGAACCATTCTTTCTTACACATAATTCGCCTCTAACTGGAAATACTGACATAGCGGGCAAGATTGGTGTAGCTTCGGATTCAACATTCAGGATCATGAGATTAAGTGTAAAGTTACCTAATCCATATACTTCATTTTCTAGATCAGTTCCTGTTCTTTTGGGAAGTCCCTCCTTGTTAGGGTAGCAGACTTTAAGTAAAACTAGGTTCAGGTTTCCCCAAACCCAGTTGTCTTGATAAACTACTGAATTTGAATCTAGGGAATTCATCAAACTAAACCATGCTCCACAGGAGCCATTGTGTGTGAATGGATACGGAAAGAGGGGCAGAACTTCCCTGTATTTCTGATAGGGAGGGAGTCGGCCACATATCCAACAATTTGTAGCATTGCTGGTCTGATGAGAATGATGTAACATACTAATGAATGTATTGTTGCGCAGCGCAAATCTATAGGACAACTCATGCGGGGGTAATTCGCTAAAAGAATGTTCGGCAGTAGCATTGAAAGCACGCTTAGAAATAGGGTAATACATGTGTAATAATATACTGGCAATAATAATCAGAAGACTTAGAGAAAACATAATTAATAATGTCACTATGCAGTGACTACGAAGTGATTTACAGTACGCATGTTTCTTGAGCTGTTTCTGTCTATTTCTCTCTCTATTTCGGTCTAGAGGATACATGTCAGAGACAAATTCAACCGATTCACCTTGGAGAGGACTTAAACAATCAAATTGTCTGACTTGCTAGACCTTAGTTTCAGTTTATAGTTTTCTTTTTCTGGCTTATCAACCAGGGGGAGTTTTGAGTCAGTCTGTGAGGGAATGCAGGGCTGAAAGTTCAAGTCGGATGGTAGTCCATGAAATTTTTTTATATGGCTCGAGTGCAACCACCCTTTGCGTCCCTCAATCTTCACAGCTGTCCTTGTGGTCAATAAGACGAGTTTGGGCGACTGCCAGCGAGGCTCCAGCGGGTTCCTTCTGTCGAAGTTCCTTACAAGCACAAGGTCCCCCGGAACCACGTCATGGGGCTTCACCTCAGTGTTATCGGGAAAAGCTGCAGCTACCTGTGAACGACAAGATTGTAGTGCAGACATCAAGGAAGCCAGGTAATCTGTCAGCATATTACAATCAACATCAGTGATTTTACGAGGTATAGGCGTCCCACACATATTTGGTGGTCTACCGAAGATCACCTCATACGGGGATAGCCCTGTTCGAGAGTGTGCTACCATTCTCATGTAAAAGAGAGCAACTGGTAAAGCTACTATCCAGTCGACACCTTTTTCTCTACATACTTTGGACAGTCTAATTTTCAGAGTTTGATTATGTCGCTCCACGAGGCCTGCTGCCTCGGGATGTCGGACACAGTGGAATTTCCATTGATAGCCTAACAGAAGTGAAACATGTTTCATTAGCTCGGATGAGAATGGCTGGCCATTATCTGAGTACACGACACGGGGCAAACCATACCGTGGGAAGAATTCTCGAACTAACTGTTTGGCAGTAGTCGGGGCAGTGTAATCTGAGACGGGATACGCCTCTGTCCACCGGGAAAGAGCGCATACAACTACGAGGACATATTTGAATCCTCGACATCGTTCCATCTGGATATAATCCATCTGGAGGACTTCAAAAGGGTGATCGGGGGGTTGAAATCCACCCTGTTCTACAGGTACGCCTTTTCCTGGATTGAACTGACAACAAATCATGCAGGTACGTACTTTCTGTTTAGCTGCTGCTCGCAAGTGTTTATTGAACCAAATGTGTTGAATACTGTCTAGCATAGCTTTCTCTCCTAGGTGCGCTGGACTATGTATTGTGTTAATGATGACCTGAACCATTGAGTCGGGGAGAAACCATATAGATTTTCCCTTCGTCATCCATCCTTGATCCGTTTGGATCCCTCCTAATTCAGTCCATCTCTTTATTTCTTCTGGTGTAGCATGTGTCTGTATGTCAATTACATCAAGGGCGGGATCCTTAACTGTCATGCAGTGTGTTGGTGTCGGAACTATTGTTTTTGTCGTGTCAGTTGTATGAGTCTGATTCTGAGCAGTCTGTTTAGCTGTTCTGTCAGCTAGGTCGTTACCCTGAGAAATAATGTCAGTCACTTTTGTATGGGCTTTACACTTCATAATCGATATTGCAGTCGGCAGATGTATTGCATCTAACAGAGCTTGAATAAGGGGACCGTGCTGGATGTGGGCACCGTGAGAAGTTAAATAACCTCTCTCTCGCCAAAGCACGCTGAAGTCATGGACGACTCCGAATGCATAACGTGAATCTGTGTATATGTTGACTTTCTTATTTTTGGCTTGAATACAGGCTTGTGTCAGAGCGATGAGCTCTGCTGCTTGAGCTGACAAGGTATTGATACAATTCGTTTCAATAATTTCAGTATCTGTTGTGACTGCATAAGCGGCCACTAACTCTCCTGTATTTGTTCTCATGCATGAACCATCTACATACAATGTTAGGTCTGGATCTGATAATGGAATATCTGTCAAGTCTTGTCTGGGTTTCGTCGTAATAGTAATGACTTCAATACAATCATGTGCCAATGGGTCTGTTCCACTTAATGGCAAAAGTGTGGCAGGATTTAATGTACTACAACGTCTGATTTCTATGTGTGGCTGGAACATTAACATATTCGGGAGCTACATCGTCTAAATAGGAGGAAAGGAAAATATCTTTCGCGGTCTTGGGATGGGCTTTAATCGGGAGTAATGGGGGTGGCAAATCTTTCGGTATTTCCGGGGTGGCCTTAGGTAAACCTTCGGCCAAAAGAGGATACATACCATTCATAAGAGTGTTTCGTTGTCTGTCTACTTGTTCTGTTTTTACTCGGATACCTTCCTCAACTAATACGTTTTCTCGGGCTTTATTTGAGTTCTCCCTACTTTTCTCTTCCTGTCTGAGCGCTTTCTCTGTGCGCCTATGCGATTCTTTACGCCATAACTCAATGGCATCTTTCTGTGACTGTCTGGCTTTCTTTTTCCATAATTCTTCTTCTACTCTCATGATGCAATCTGCATCCCATGTCCCAGCTGCGGGCCACCTCTGACTTTCTGCTAGATCCTTGGTGCAGTCCACCCATAAGTCAAGATATAGTACGGCATCTAGGCCATGTTTATGATACATGAAATACCCTGGAGTGTCCCTAGGTGGAATGGGAACAGCTTCTTCGAGTACTCCTTTTCTAGTTTTGATCTGTCTTAATTTTGAAAAGAACGGCATCTTTAAACCTTGCTACTTGATTCTTACTTGAACTGGACTTGAACACAATTAATACAATAAACACAATAATGAACACTCATTCATACCACAATTTTTGAACACAGTAAAACATTTAACATTTAACATTTAACATTTAACGAACAATGATAATTAGAAGAAAACTAGTCACTGACATAATACTAATACTAGATAATACTGGATTATATACAAAACATACTGGATATACTGCTAAACAGTACAGATACACTGCTAAAACAGTGCAGACCGGATCTGTGTACCCAAACCTGTCATGACCGGCACAAATTAATGTGCACGTCTAAATGCCTCCCCAGCAACGGTACTCACCGGGTAGCACGGAACGGAAGGCCTCGGAACTGAACTGAACTGGATCGGACTGGACTCGACTCGACTCGGAACTTCGGAACCTGGCGGGCCTCTGTATACCTCGGATCTTGCTCTCTCAGCTAGGCTCTGGTCGGGATACTTCGCACTTCTCACCGCCTCGTCTGGGTGTTGATCGCAGCCTCAGTCACCCCGCTCGGCCGGAGGGAGATACAGGAAATCCTGTGGGTACGCGTTTTTGTCCGTCCAGCTGTGGCAGGAGACCGGGCCTGCAACGCACCTCCGGCGCGTGAGATGAGAAAGTGTCCCTGTTCGGGCGCCAATTTATGTGGTAAATATTTAAATTACCTGTACTATTTTTTATGCGGTAAAGTCTAGTAAGAATAACTCAGTCAAAATAAGAGGCAGAATCCGTGGTATTAGAGGTTCTGAAAAGGGCTTTATTCCTTACAAAGGAATTATGGTTCGAACCAGGCAATCTTATTCCATCACCACGAAGGTTCAGGAAGTGATAGGCAATACATTATTGACAAGTAACGATATATATATGAAAAGCATTGCATTAAGACAGATGCAGGAGGCGTAACAGCTGATAATACAGATAAGAATATACATACGTAATGAAAATAGGCGTAATAATAGGCGTATACTAGAAACGTCATTTAAAATGATGTCACAAGTGGGTGGATCCATAAGAGAATCCTGCAGTGTCAGCAGAAATATTTGGCAGAGATGCGCGCGCAGCCGCATGACGTGTGATTGACGTGCAACTAGAGGGTGAAGGGGAATTGACATTTAGCTCTACATGTGGAGACAGAAGTCTGGGGGGTCAGGTCAACCTAATCCCAAATCGTATCTAATATCTTTGTTTAAGGAACTGTTTTATCCAAAAGGAAAGGTCTCTCGGGCGAAATCTATTCTATACTGACTGTTAGTGCATGTACAAGCGTGTATGTGTCTACATGAGATGCGAGGGGGCAGGAATCTTCCATGGTAACAGGGGCTATGAATTACTTGCATAAAGACAGCGAGGCCGGGCCCTTTGCTCGGTAGCTGGAAGGATGTTTACCTAAACTACTAGACAGGAATGCATTGGATGAGGAGCGGAGCAGATAACTTGAAGGCTGAATACAGTTTTTTTGGCAGGCAACAGGCCGCGTCAGGCACCGTTAGCCGCGCAGGGAGTAGGACAAAGTTCATGGATACGGATGCAGGTCCAGGCTGGAGCATTTCAGAGGCAGAAGCAGGAAAAGGCTTGATGGCAGAATTCAGGGCCTACTCGCCTGAACTGTAAAACGTGAAAAGTGAACCATATAAAGTCGGTGGCCAATCATACTTAGGAATGGAATATTCGACCCATTCATGGCGGATCTGAAAGAGGACATGTTGACGTTGGACGCACATGTATTTGCGTCTTCATAGCTGGAACTGGAGGGAACATACATGTACTTGTAGCATGTACATGGAGCCGTTGGGGTCTAAGATAGGGGACACAATTGACCATAAAAATTCATATTTCCTCAGGGGGTTCAGCGGCAGCACAACGGAAGCACAATCTCCCAGTAGATGACCAGCAGCTTATGAGGTATACCCTTGGCAGGGAGGCAGAGACCCAAACCCCTGAACTCCGATGCTTGAGATGCTTGAGAATCAGAAGCAGCTGCTGCAGATGGAATGGAGGCCGGCTTTCCCCGGTGGGGTACACATGTAGTAAAGTAGGGTACACAGAGTTGGGCCCATATCGTACCTGCTTCGTCGATCGCTTATGTTTCTTCAGAGCCGTATATCACCTTCAGCTTGATCCTGGAAGGAAGAGCTGTATCCCTGTTCTGACGTGACCCCAGGCTGTCCTACCTGGTGTGTAGTATGCCTATGAATGTTGGCAGAGGTCCAGCTGAATCTTGTACTGAAAAGAAGAAAATTCAAACGTGAGGTTGCAGAATTATGACCATTTGATTCATTTGTGAAGATCGTCTTCAGTGCGTTGGCTGGATGCGTAATTTACGCTGGATAATTGAAAAGCACTTTGTGGATGGCCGTGATCTATGATGTCATTTGAGATGTCATCAGTGATATCATCAGTGATGTCACTGACCATGTCATGAATGATGCAATATGTGACATCATTAGCAGTGCATTGCGGGCGCGCGAGTTATAGTTAGCAGAACTAACTATAACGGAGGAATTTCTATGGTTTTGTACAAGTGAAATGGTAGCTAACTATAACGCCCCTGAAACCTATGTTTTTTTCTGTGAATATATATATATATATATATATATATAGAGAGAGAGAGAGAGAGCGAGAGAGATATAGATATAGATATAGATATAGATATAGAGAGATATAGTTATAGATATGGCGACAGAGGAATAAAGATTTTTTGCACTACAAGTTGGGTCTTCAGGAGAGCTGTCAGCTTGGATAAGCTACGGAGGAACAATCGTGATAGATATATAGATATATATGTTATTTTTAACTAAAAAGAAAGGTTACAGGGCCTTTATAGTTTTATAGTTAGGAAATAGAATTAAAAAACTTTAGAAATTCACTGAAAGAAACAAAGATTACAGGGACGGTTTATTCAAGCTCATATTTCACTTGTACTGTGAGTTATTAGAGGCTGCTCAGAAAAAACTGAAAACCTTTCTCTTTAAGTAGACTTTTCTGGTCTGCCTAACTGCCTAATAGGGTAGACGCCTGGACACTCCTTGAAGTAGCTGTGTGCGCGGTATAAGTGCTGTTGACATAACAACAGAACAAAACCAGTGACATTCAGCAGTTATAGTTACCTGAGCTAGCTATAACTCAAGCCCCCGCAATGCTCTGCTTATGATCTCACATATTACATCAATCATGACATGGTCAGAGACATCACTCATGACCACACTCACAAATCAAGCCACTCTCAAAATCACACATATTTTGCCTCATATATTTCCAATATATACTCAAACATATTTGATGCTCACATACACAAATACCTTTTCAATCATTTTTGTTTTCCAAATTAAATGCAATTTGTATACCTGAACATTGAGTTAGTTGATCAAATATAATTTTTGGTCTTATCAGATAGATGCAATGCGGTCAGGAAATGTAAAAACTAAGCATAAGAATGACACATTACTCTCACAAAGCAATCATTAATTGCAGCATTTTCAACTTTGCACCCTCTTACAGTGTGGAAGGCAGCAAATATTAACATATCATTCATTTTTGTTTGTCACTCTATTAATGAATGGTTAGTATGTGTTAAACCTTTAATTCAATTTTATAAAGAAGCCCACTCTGATTCCATCACAATGGCGGTCAGATGTGCCACACGTTTGTCAGAAATTCAGAGTGTTAGCACCCTAGTTGCTCATCAGAACACTGAAGTAAACTGCTGATCACCAGGGAGTTAACTTATAGTCTGCTACTGGTATTGAAAGTTCATGTTTCAGCCTACGTGTCAGAATGTTTTATGAAATTAAAGAAGATATTTGAGAACTCATCTAAAACATGTCCTAATTTTTCTTTCTACAGTACTAACCATAATTTATATGACAAAATGAAATTCCTTGTGTTTCTTTCTAAACTAAATGTTTTAAGCTTTATGATTTTGATTCAATCAAGATGGTGAAAGGGCTTAAATATTTCCTATAAAGTTTAGCATCACTAATGGGAAACCAGCCTTGAACTTCAGAAATGAAACAGCATTTAAATGTGACACGCTGACATTTGGTGTTGCAAATTGAAAACACGAGGCTTTGATATTCACAGGCTTTAGTCAGGCACTTTTTACTCAATAAATTATGTAACCCCTGTACGAGTAATTTATAGCTTGACTTAAATGTGTTTAGTTTAGATTTTTGTTTTACTATGAAAATGTGATTTAACTTAAATTTCTAAAAAATGTGCATTAGTAGAATATACATTTTATTAGAATTAACACAACATTTTATAATGTAGAAACACAAAAATAGCTTGTGATTTAGCTTTTGCTCTGTAAGTTTCACTTGGCCTTCGAGATAAGCAAAGGAATTTTTCCTCTTATGTGAAAGAAGAACTCTTGGCATAATTTACAGCTTGGAAACTCAGAGCCTCATCTATTTAATTGCTGGAAATGTTTAATCAAAGACTCTGTTCATGCTTTGCTTTAGAGAGAATAGAAAACACACGTATTTCAAAAGTGCATTACCATGCTATGTTTAATGTTTTCTTGCTTAATTAATACATTCTTTTGCAGCTCATTATTTGTGTTTAGTTAAAATAAAATGTTTATTTAAAGGAAGGTTAGGAGATGAAGTTTAAATAAGTTGCAGAATATGTTGTGGGAAGGATCTTCGGCTGTCTGACAAGATGACGTATTTACACTGTTGAGGGCTGGAGGTGTCCTTTTGGAGAATGCTGGATTCCAGTTGGATGCAAAACAAAATCACACTACAAGCTTTGTAGCATTATTCTTTGATATAAAAGTGTTCCTAGTTTAGGAGTTTCAGAACCCTTGCAGACAGATTTAGAGATGGGAGGCTGCAGAGGAGTTTCAGACTTCAATGCAGAACTGAAGGGAGCAGAGCAGATGTGAATTGCAGATGCAGGGAAGGAGAGGGCAGACTTTGATGGAGAGCAGAACTGAGGCAGACAAAGGCAAATTAGATTTTTTGCTCTATACTTTATTTCTCTTTATGGGAGATTCTGCAATTATTAATTATTGATTTAGCTTCACGCTAATCTCACTCTTGCTATGATTCTTGATCTCTTGATCATGAGTTCAGACTGACATCATTTGTGCCTCACTTTCTTAGAATAGGGATTCTTTCCATATGCAATTTATGATATGCTCTGTACTAACTTAATTTTTCTATTATCATTTCTGGAATCTGATTGAAATCTGACTAATGAATGAAGTGTCAGAGAACCTTAACTGTTAATTAGAAAACAAATACCTTTAAAACCATTCACAACTCTCATTATTGACAAAAATATTTTTTTGCATTTGATTATTTGCCCATGTTTATGAAGGAGCTTTTCTGGGCAAAATACGGTGGCCAGGATCCATCCCCTCGAGCAGAAACAAGGGTAATGGTAAGTAAAGGTAATGGGGCCACATTTTCTAAATTTCCAAAGAGAGATTACCCTGAGATTTTCGCATTATCAAATGGTAGCAGAGGTAACGTTATACACCGTGACCAAAAGGAGCAGAGTTTAGGTTAACACCCTGAACGGAGATAGAAACAAATTGCCCAAGTTAGAATAAAGGCCCAAGACCCAAAAAGTCCTGACTCCTGATTCCAATGCCCAAAACTTGAAGACTGGCAAAGTGATATTAGAAGGCGATGCAAGAAGGTGGTTGCTGAAGAAGGTGTGAGTATTAATAGAGAGCAATGCATTGCGGTAATTTCTGACTTTGGTAATTGCGTTCACAGTAATTGCATTGGGTTAGATCATGGTGCGAGGTAATTGCATTTGTGGTAATTACATTGGATTAGACCATGGTATACGGCAATTCCATTTGCAGTAAAATTGTGGTTGTGGCAATTGCATGGAGAGTGTTAGATTGCGGTGATGGTTTGATTGTGTGATGCCTTGCAGAGTTAGAGCGAAAGTCGAGTGAATGTGGTTTTAGGCCGGACGTTGTCCAAGAGCTTTGTTTTGAGTTTCAGGTACGGAAGTGGCCTAAGATCCCAGGATATATTTTGTGCAGTAGAAGACACCGATTTGCAGTGATTGTCTGACCATTGGTTTGATGAAGTGTTGTCGTTAGACGTCATCGACAATTCTACCTAAGACAGGGAACTTTCAGTGAATGGGACAAATGTGAATGGTGTAGTAGACATTATGCGCAAAGGGTAAACTATAATGCTTAAAGTGATTCCATGCTGGTCAAGGTCTCATAGCAAATGCGTATTTCTTCAGTAAGTAGATTCTATCAATCTTTTAGAAGGCAGACAGTTACTGGTTTTGAAGTTTATGATTTTGAAGATGACAATTGTGTGAGTGAATGTATATGATTGCATGCGAAGTATTCACGGGTAAATTGTGAAGGACAGTGAGCTGCTGTGAGGCGTGAGAGTGACATCAGTGTGTGCCGCGCTGTGGTAGGTCAGTTGTTTGATTACTGTATTGAGATTGGTTGAAAGTCTTCAAGAAATTTAATTGTAACTGGATCGGAGGAGAGAAAATGTGACATTTACGGAATTGAATCAAAACATTGCATTGAATTACTGCAGAAATTAAATTGTTTAAAGGCTTTAAGAGACTTCTGAGAGGTAATGTGAAAGATTCAATTTGGATCAGTGGCAAGACCCCACCTGTGGGAACTTCTGCACATTTTATGTTAACATATTTGGGACTATTTTCATGTTTGTGGATTCTCCAATGGTGCAAGATTACTGAGAAAGAGGGTCCGTTGAGTTTACCAAAATATGACACTTTTGAACTACAAATTATTGACAGACTAAGAGAAATGTTATGTGAAATAAAGTCACAATCTAGAGCTGCACAATTTAAAGCCTAAAGCATGTGGGAAAAAACAGCAAGAGACAAGGAAAGAGAGGATGAAAGGATCAGATACAGGAGAAGGAAATTAAGTTTGACAAAAAGCCTCAAATAGCTGGTAATTTTGGGGATGAAAGATTGGATGCATTGTTAACTGAGTGCCCACCACCTTATGTGGTCCCCGCAATAAATTCTGATAATAGTGTACCAGACAGTACCTCCGTGGCTACTGCTTCTGTTGAACCAAGAAAAATACTGATTCAGTGAACTTTTCCCCCCCGCCTGTTGACTCGATACTGACAGTGATACCTCCAGTGATACCTCCAGGTGTTACTGCTCCAATTGTGACTGATTCAGTACATATACTACAAACGTTCGCTGCACAAACAGTGTGTAGACACATTTTGACTGTCCAAATTAATATGGTCCCAACTCAAGAATCTCAAAGAACTGTAGAAGTAGTAATTACATCAGGGTATACCTCAACATCTCATAATTCACATATTATAGAACAGAAACCGGCCCAGACAGTTCAAGCATTGAAAGATAGAGGAGTGATTGTCTTTACAACACTAACAGCCAAGGGAGAAACACATTTAATTGAGGGTAGGACTTTTCTACCATGGTTTGAGGAGGCAGCAGGGATTAAAAAGATAGAGAGCATGGTGGAACAAATTGACCCCAAACCCAAAGAGAGAGCACTCAATGATTCAAATTTAAAACTTGAACTTGAAGAAATTATCAGGGAATGTTTAGATCTTGAGAATTTTAACCAAAATCATGAAAAAGACTTAATTTCACTGAGTAAGGAAATTCCAAAATGTGCAGAAACTACATGTGACAGACATTTGGCCCGAAAATATGAAATTTATGGTTCTGGAAGTTTTCCATTTTGGAAAGGTTGGATGATGAAGCAGTTAAGACAACGGGTTCTTCACGAGTGCAATTACACCTTACAGAATGGGTGAAATACATTTGCAAATGGAATGGTTTTGAGAAATTAGGAAACAAGTGAGCAAGGAAACATTAAAAGAAAAATAAACCACCAAACCAAGCAGGGAAACATGAGAAGAAAAATAAATCACCAGACCTAGTTTAGGGAAATAATAAACAGGATGAAGGTGAAGCTTCAGCTTATCCATTGAGAGAAATAGTGGGAGAAGGGCATATTTATTATATTTATTAACCCTGGGCGTTATACCACGCTTCGCCCACGTAGTGTACGTAGCGCTGCCTGCTTCGCCGTTTTCGAAGTAGGCGAAGCAGGCAGCGCTACGCACACGCCAGGGCGAAGCGTAGCTGCCTGCCACCCGCCACCCGCCCTCCCTCCTTTTAAAATAATATCATGCATGATAAAATAATTAAATGGAAAGACTTACCTTCAGCGCGGCGTCTCCAGTGCTCCCTCTTCCTCGTTTCCAACTTCTTGTGACAAATGCGCATGCGCGGACGCCCGCTTTTCCATTTCTCGCAAGAATTACGCATGCGCGGGCATCCGCTCATGCGCATTTGTCACAAGAAGTTGGAAACGAGGAAGAGGGAGCCCCGGAGACGCCGCGCTGCAGGTAAGTCTTTACATTTAAATATTTTATCATGCATGATATTATTTTAAAAGGAGGGTGGGCGGGAGGCGGGCGGCGCGTAGTGGGGCTACGCGGAGCGCGCGAGTGTGCGTAGATTTGGGGACACTACGCGCTGCTCCACGTAGCCCCACTACGCCCAGGCTTAATATTTATGTACCATGGAACGAAGCTGAACATGCAGCATTCGTCAACAAATTTCCAAAACTGAGAGAAAAACCTGTATTGTGGTACCCACAAGTCTATGGATTTATTGAAATCTCAAAGGTGTTGTAGAATAATTTCAAAATGTTCTTTGACACTGCGAAGCCAATTGAATTGTGGTCTGAATGTAAAGTTGTCATGCAAGGGCCAAGTGAGGAGACAGTGAGAAAGTCTTGAACTAATGCACCATCTTCTGTTGTTATGGAGGAAAATGAAGCAGTGATTACTTTTCTGAAGGGCAGAGTGCTACCAAAGATCTTAATTGGGTATAGATCAAAAGAACCTCACAAGAACTAAAAGAATTGTTTCATGAATGTTGTGAAAGAGTGTGTCAGGAGCTTCAACAGCACAGCAGGAGAGCGTGTACTGATGCCAGTACCATGAGATTAATTGTGTCTCAGTTTGTTATTGGATTATTGATCTTTGGTCAGATTGGTGTGCACATTCAGCAAAGCGTGGTTGGTTGGCAAAGAGAGTTGATAGATGGGATTGTGAAGAATGAAGGTGAGATACAAGGTGTGCTTCCACAAGCAGGAGTACAAGGTGCTCAAGGAGGATTTGGTGTTTCACAGGACAGAGATAGAGGAGTTTTGGTTGGTCCAAATTTGGGTATGGATGTTGCAATGTTGATGAAAATAACCTTTTGGTATCTTTGTAACAGATTTGAGCATTGGAGGAGGAAGTGTAGACTTAAAAGTGCTACAGTATATGGAAATGTATGTATACATAATTAGTTTCAGTAATATTTTGGACTGTAGTGGATATGCGGACCCCTAGATATGTTGCCAATTCGGTCCGTCTAACATCCACAAACTGTGTATTTTCTGTACATAATATGATGGTTTTATTTTTGTTCAGGGAGTATCCTGAATAGGCACCGAACTGCTGTGTAATTACCTCTATCTCAGTTATGGCTGTCTCGGGGTCAGGTGTAACAACAGCAACGTCATATGCGTAGGCTAAAACTTTGGTTTCATATAGTCCTGTCACCACTGGTGTAATTCTAATGTTTTCTAAGATTTTAAGTATCAGAGGATTAATGTAAAGGGCAAATAATATCGGGGAGCATGGGCAGCCCTGCCTTGTTCCTCTTGAGATTTTAATGGTATTAGATTCACACCCCATAACCCGAAGCTTAGCCCTTGGATCGATATACATAGCCTTAATTGATTTGATAAAACTATGCCCAAAGTTATATCGCTCTAGAATAGCCCACATAAATTCCCATGTCAAATGCCTTTTCGGCATCTAGGAGAATCATTGACATCTGGCCACCTGTTGTTGCAGTGATGTCATATTGTGTTATTACTCTACGAGTGTGATCAGTAGTGCCCTTCCCTGGGATGAAACCGTGTTGCCATGGGGTGACCAGATGCGCAATGACCCCCCTAAGCCGATTGGCAAGTATTTTTGAGTATAGTTTCGAGTCTGATTTAATCAATGAGATTGGGCGGTAAGAAGATGGAGAATATGTAGGTTTACCTTTCTTGGCCAAGATGCAGGCGTGTTTCCATTCCACTGAATTCCAAGAAATAGATCTAATAGAAGTGGTAATATTACTTTACCTAGGACTCGGTATATCTCCAGCGGCAGTTTATCGGGGCCTGCTGCTTTCCCCGAAGCTAATTCTGCGAGGGAGTTCAATCTCAGTTAATGATATTTCTTTCTCCAAATTATTCTTAATGGCATTATCTAACCTACTATCTGAGCAAGTTACAAAGTTACTCAAAAATTTGTTTATTTCCGCTTTATTATAGGGAATGTCGTTCTGATAAAGGCTCTGGTAGTAGTGTTGGAATATATCAACTATATCTTTTGTTTGCGTATAGTCCTGACCGTTTGATTTAATTAAGGAGATTGTATTTTGAGATGCCCTTTGTCTTGTTCATAAAGCCAATTGTCTACCAACTTTTTCTCCGTTCTCATAGAGGTTTCTTTGCTGTGTTCTGAAAGTTTCCGCGGACTTCTTTGTTATTTCCTTATTTAAGTCACTTTTTAAGATTACAATCTGCCGAAGCAGATCTGAGCCATCTGTTTTTTGTGCTAGCGATACGGTATGCGCAGCTTCTAAACTAGCTAAATCCCCCAATTTCTTAATGATCTCAGTGGTCTGTTGTTTCTTGATCCTAGCTACATAGCTAAGGGTTTCCCCTCTGAGCGCGGCTTTAAAGCAATCCCATACTATATTTCTAGGGGCGCTGTAGCGGTTGATGTCAAAATAGCACTGAGCCCAGTTCCTAATAAAATCAACATACTCACTACTAACCAATAGTTTCCTATCGAAAGTCCAAATTAATGGTGAGAACTAGGGCATTTTGATCAGAGATTAACTTAGGATATTTTACGATCGTTGCTGAATCGGAGATATTTCTGGTGGTAAATATATAGTCGATTCTGCAGTACTTATTGTGTGGATTTGAAAAAAGGTATACCCCGGGTCCCATTGGTGTTTTAGGGACCAGATATCGGCTAAATTATGGCTCATAAGAAGTGAGTTAACAGCTTTAAATACTCTAGGTTTACGACCATAATAACTATGCCCGCTTTGAGTATCATAGACAAAATCTAGTGTGATATTAAAGTCACCGGCCAAGATTAGTGGGCCAGGCCAGCCTGCCAGCTCCACTTCTATGCTTTCGAACATAGATGGATCGTCTAGGTTTGACCCATATACAGAGCAAATGGTTAGCCCTACGGCAAGCTCCACGATTACCCATCTACCATACTGATCCATTGCTTGGCGTATGGGCATCCCTAAGTAGCTCTTGCCTAAAATCGCCACCCCGAATATTTGTCGTTTGAGTTGTGGTTGCCAATACGTTGTACCCCTGGATTTTGAGTAAGCTTCGCATTGCCCATGGTAGATGCGTTTCTTGCAGACATACAAGATCTAGGGAATTTCGCTTTATTATCTCAGACAGCCGCCCTCGCTTACTTCTGTCATGTAGCCCTGCTATATTCCAGCTACATATACTTATATATGTATATATATATATATATATTCACTGAAAAAACCATAGGTTTCAGGGACGTTATAGTTAGTTGGACATTTCACTCACACAAAACCATAGAAATTCCGCCGTTATAGTTAGTTGAGCTAACTATAACTCACACCCCCGCAATGCACTGCTGATGACGTCACATATTACATCATTCATGACATGGTCAGTGACATCTCAAATGACATCACTGATGACATCATCCAGTGAATGTGTTTTTCTTTCAAATTTAAATATGTATTATATATATACCAAGCTGATTTGAAGAATGAGTGGATGTTTAAGTGTTTGGATGGAGTATTTAGTAGCTGTGGGACTTACTGTTTAAGTGAGTGATTACATGTGTCTTACTGAATACATGGGTTAGTGACTAAACTGTGTGAATGTCTGTATCAGTCTGTCTGTTGTTGTATAACCTGCTGCATTAGTTGGTCAGTAGCTCCACAGGTGTCTATATGGGTTATTGATTAGTTGCCAGAGTAATTGTATGGGAGACTGAGTATGTGTGGTTGGATGGGGGTGTGTGACTCTGTGCATAGATATGTGAGTGGTTAAGTGACTAGGTGTATGACTTTAAGAGTGCATGTGGAACAGTTGTATGGGTGAGTGAGTGTATGCATGCATGTGTTGGTGAGTGACTGGATGTCTCAGTGGTAGATGTCCAAGTAAGTACAAAAGTAAAAGGCAGTGTATGTGAGAGATGGAGTATATAAATGTCTATATGTGAGAATCAGTGATTTTGAGAGTGGCTGTATGGATGAGTGTATACTTGTATTAGTGATTATATAAGAAAGTAAGTATGCGTTAGTATCTGTATGAATAAATGAGGGTGTGTGTAACTGTGTAGGTGAGTAAATGGAACTGTGATTGATTCTTTGCATGACTGACTAGGATGAGTGCATGACTGACTAGGATGAGTGGTGGTGTGTGTGTGTCTGTATAGGTGTATGAGTGCATATGATAGTGTTGTATTGATCAGTGACTACATGTATGAATGGTTGTATGGGTGAATGAGTGGATGTATGTGTAGACCTAGGAATCAGTGAGTGCGTTTGTAGTAACTGGTATTGGTGTGTCGATGGTTTTGAAAATGGTAGTCTGTATTTTACAGGGGGTATATCGAAGGTTATATTAGAGTGTGAGGAGGTGCATCAGATTGTCACGTGGATGATGTCATCAGTGATGTCATCAGTGATGTCACTGACCATGTCATGAATGATGTAATATGTGACGTCATCAGCAGAGCATTGCGGGGGCACGAGTTATAGTTAGCTCAACTAACTATAACGGTGGAATGTCTATGGTTTTGTGTGAGTGAAATATCCAACTAACTATAACGTCCCTGAAACCTATAGTTTTTTCAGTGAATTTCAAAGGTTTTTTAAATGCTAATTTGTAACTATAACGTCCCTGAAACCTATCTTTTTTTCAGTGAATTTCAAAGGTTTTTTAAATGCTAATTTGTAACTATAATGTCCCTGAAACCTATGTTTTTTTCTGTGAATTTCAAAAGTTTTTTAAATGCTAATTTGTAATTATTTTCTTCTTTAAACCTATAATTTTTTCAGTGATTTTAAATTATCACTTCATTGTCAACCTAGTGAAAACAACCAATATCCCCAGTTTTCCAGCAATAGCTTCCCCCCAAAAAAATTGTCACAAATAATTAACGGTAATAATATGCAGAGTAGACGTCCCCATGCAAAAATTAACACAAAAGCAGCTGTTCCCGATTTTTTCAATGAGCAGCCAAATCTGGGGTGCGATCCAAAAACCGGGAATAAGCCACGTTTGCAGTAGGTATCTAACATATGCATTTTACTGGTGTAAACCAGGACAACTACCTACAATGTGAAATGGATCGCAGCCCAGAATCACATTTGAAGCGCAACATATGTCATAGAGTTATTGATCACGTAGCTCAAACACCCATGAAGGCCACAACACTCACTGCCACCAGCCTTAGGACGTTCCCCTGGACCACCCCCCTCCCTACTATCACCGTGGCAGCGCAGAACAGGAAAGAGTACCTTCCAAAAATGGCATGGTCCTTAAGCCACACAATACTTGATTGTTGGCAGATATGACAAGCAAATATGTGTGAAGGACGCAACTCATCCATCAATAATAATAATGCACACAATACCAAGTGTAGCTGTGATGTGCTGGGCAGACCTCACTATACAGATCATAAACCTCTCCATCAGAACATATACTGCTGGTGCTTGTAGTGTTGTGGACAGTGGACACAACCATGTTACCTCAGAAAGTGGGGAAGATCTTGGTCATGTACCTGTGTCGTCATCCCCTGTAAGCGGAAGCGCAGTGGGCTGGTCCAACGTACGCCACTCCAGCGTAGGAGTATGAATAAATAAGCCGGGGCTCTGGGCGTGGTTCATTTGTGAACTGTGAAGACCAACGAGTGTGCCAGAGCGGCGGGCCTCACCCTGTCACGTGGCTGCTGCCATGACCGTGGGCCTTCTCGACACAGGGCCCCTGCGAACACAGCGGCACAGCACAGCAGACTTATGTCTGTACAGACTACTGCCTTCGATCTACACTGCGGACAGCAGGGATCACAATTCAGATGTAGTGGCGATTGCAGATGACGCTCCCAGTGCAGCCCGCTCGGCCCACACATCATCGCAGGCTGCATACACGCTGAGCGCCAGAGGTACCACTAACTCAGTGTACCACAAGTCAACACCAAGTGGCCTTATTAAGGCAGAATTTATTAGACAAAAGACATTGCTACCAGTGCGGCCCACCTGGACCATGCATCATCGCAAGAGTACAGTAGGCAACTAACTACAGCGTCCCTGAAACCTGCACAATATCCTTTTATTATCCTTGCTTCAAGAACTTCTTTCATATCAGTTATAGCTTTACTACAATGACCAAATTCATCTTGCAAGTCCAAATGAACACTAAATGGCAAATTACAATGCGGACAGCAGAGCTCATATTTCAAATTCAATTTTGATTTATTAATTGCAGAGTGAACTGTACTCTAAGTCCTCCGATTTTGTCAGGAGGAAGTGACAAAAAGCATTCCTCGATGTCTGAGCTGACTATTGCCTTCGATCTACACTTTGGACAGCTGGGCTCACAATTCAGATCAAGTCGCGATTGCGAGATGACGCAGTCCAGTAGGCAAGATACATTGCTCCCAGTGCGGCCAGCCCGCACCAAGCATCATCGCGGGCTATGCACACGCTGAATGCTTCTGATGCCCCTACCTCAGTGCAGCACAACTTATGCACCCTTTCTGATACAATATTTTGTGTATAATTTCACATCTGCTGTCCTACCTCAATGGACATAGAGTCGTTGTATACTAATATACCTCAGGCTGAAAGTATGGAAGTAATTAGATCTGTCCTCAACACCCGTCCAGGTCCTGTTCTGGTTCCTACTGAGTTTATAATTGACCTTCTCGAAATATCATTGACCATGAACTATTTCAAATTCAATACCTAGTACTATCAACAATGCTCAGGTACATCCATGGGCGCTATTTTTGCGCCGAATTTAGCCAATCTTTATGTCGGTGCTGTTGAAGAAAGACACATCTATGACGCCTCTAACCCATTTATTAACAACATAAGATATTGGAGGCGTTATATTGACGACATCTTTTTCATATGAAAAGGCAATGAGTCAGACCTTGAATCATTCATCAAATATCTACATGAGTGTCAATCTGCTTTGAAATTTACATCTAACTCCGATAAAGAGTCGATTCCATTTTTGGACCTGAAAATCAGAAATAACAATAACCAACTAAATGTCACCCTTTATCGTAAACCTACGGATAGAAATACCCTTCTCCAGTATAAAAGCTTTCACCCCAGAGCCCTGAAGGACGGCCTTCCTTATGGGCAATTTTTAAGGCTCAGAAGGAACTGTACGGAGAAGGTTGATTTTTTCCGAGAGGCAAACATACTAAGTACAAGATTGAAAGAGAGAGGGTACCCTAAGAGACTAATCAAAACATCAATGAAACGAGCTTGGTTTAGCCCTCGTGAAACACTTTTGGAAAAAACTGTCAAAACACCATCTACCCAATTGGTATGTGTAACTACGTTTTGTCCTCTAAGTACACAAATCCAGAGGATTATTAAAAGACACTGGCCTACATTGAATACCCTTAAAATAGGTCATAAACTACCAATGTTCTCTTTCAGAAAAGGGAAAAATATAAGGGATCACTTGGTCCACTCTGACACGAGTATCACCAAAACCAAAACTAGTATCAATGATCTCTGGGCTCTACCTCCAATAATTGGACACTATAAGTGTGGAAGCTGTGTCGCATGCAAGTTCACTATGGAAACAAATTCCTTTTCCCATGAAAATATAAACCTCACTGCCAATGTTATATACTGCATTTGGTGTCCATGTGGTTTAATCTACATTGGACAAACCACCCAGCCAGTTAAAGCCCGTATCTGTCAACATCGCAGCAGGATACGTTGTTCAACAGAAAATGCCCCATTGGTAGAGCTTTACAAAGAAAAAGCACATTCACCCGATGACATCAAATGGCAGGTAATTGAAAAAGCAAAACTGTCATCCAGGGGAGGTGACATGTCTATGCTGTTGCAAACATTGGAATGTAAATGGATCGACAAGCGTCAATCGACAAGTAGAGGTTTGAACAGTTTAGAAGAATGGCGTAGGTTCATTAGCCTGTACTAAAGAAAGAACTGAATATGGCTCTATTCATTAAGTAACTGTGTTTTCATACCATAGGTGATCGAATACATGGCTAAGATCACTAATCTGAAATACTATATCTTATGATTTAAGAATATGGTACTGATTTCATATTGTAAATATTCCCCCTTTTTCTTCTTCTCCTCAGTACCTTATGGAGTATTGAGGAATAAATAAATAAAGGGTAGTAGTAAATTATTGGAATAATGCTGGCCAAAACTCATACCTCATAGTATTATGTAATTTTCTCACTTTGTAATTATTTGCCTTTTTTAATAAAGAAAGTTATCCGTATCATTGGATATAACCCATTAACACGAATAGTTTAGATACTATTCAAAGATGGCCGCTGACGAATCCGTTTTGCCCCCTCTCTTGCGCATGTGTAAATCTCCCGGGCATAATTTTAGTACTTCCGGGTTACGGGTGGCACACAGCTTGCGGATACCAATTGAGTGGTCAGGTTTGACGCTTTACTCGTCCTTTCCAGAATAGTAAGTATTATATTCTAGATTCCCCACACTAAGAACGATTCTATTGGGACAAGCCATAATTATTTTTTTGTTTTACATCCCCTGTAGACGGTGTAATTGAATTTAAACCTTCACACAGACGCATTACCCGTCTTTGTATGTCCGCGTTTTCCATTATAAAACCGAGCTGCGATCCTTAAAGACACGGACACAGCGGATTATTGTGATTGCCAATGTGAGTAATTTGTGTATGTATATAATTAGAGTGACTAAATTGGCATACCATACTAAGAACTTCCAGTTTTACATACCTTAATTAATTCCTCGCTTTACATCCCTCGCAGACGTTGTAACTGAATTTATATCCTTACACATACGCCTTACCTGTCCTTGTCTATCCGCATGTTTTAAATTGGAAACCAAGCTGAGATCCTTAAAGATAACGGACACAGCGGATCAGATACATTTTCAAGTGAGTGATTTTTAGATGTACAGAACTGTAGTGGTTAAATTGGAATCACTGACACAATATCGAAAGACTAAAAATCGACCTACAAATATATCGATACAAAATATTCGATCACATTATTATCGACATCATATACTTATTTAAAACATTACAAAAATATCGAACACACAATTTCGAACAACAGAAATATAGGTACACAAAATATCGGCAACACAAATATCGAAATCCTAAAATATCGATGCTCAATAATATACATATACTTCATAACAAAATATCGTAAACTAAAATATCGACCACTAAAATATCTCCATTTTACTAATATCGACTATATAACATTTAATTAAAACCTAAAATCAAACTACATAAACACCAAATAATGTCTTTTATCTCTACACAAAATTATTATTAAACAATTATATATTTACTACATTTAAAAATGGATTTAAATAATTAACTCTTTACTAAAACATTATTAACAACATTCCTACATTAAACAACTATATTATTAAATTATACTTTATCAATTCATGCATCCAATACATAATATAATGTTTAGAAAAATACATATAGAATAATACACCACAAAACCACTAATTAGCGTTTTCCTTATTAGGAAACTAACTACCAGAAAAAAAAAAAAAAAATTCGAACTAACCAATAAAAACACTCCGAATTCTAACTGACCAATAAAACACATATTACAACATCCAAAACACTATAAAAAGAAGTTCAACTTTATTCACAGTCCAAAACAAAAAAAACCGAAATTGAATGAAGAGGAAAATCGACTGGATTGCAACTACAGATATAAGAAAATCAACATAGAGGAAATGTTTAAAACTATCAAAAGTAAGTTAACTATATTATTCTCCTGAAGACTCAAATAGAATAAATTGTAATTACAATATACATACACTATAAATAAATTAATGTCTTCTTTCTATTTCATGTTTTCACTACAGGAAACTCCAAAAGAAACTAAGAAAATACAGAACAGCACCAAAAAAGATACAACTAAAAAGTAAGTATTTCATAACCAAAAATCAACTAATAGATTAAAATACCACCCTAATTAAATCCCAATTGCAAATCCCCTAACCATTCCCTATAAAAATATAGAAACAATTATTACAACACATTTCCTTTTATTTTCCAGACAAAGAAAATACTAGAGGAAAATCCCACAAATAAAGAATCAGGAGCATTCTACTCAAACACATCAAAACCAACTTTGTAAGTATATAGTAACTAAATCTTGTTTTTTTCTACTGAAAATTAATATAACATCATATATAATAACTATAATATATATTTTTCATAGATAAAGCTACATCAAAATGACTGAAGGAGCTGAATTCATAACAAGCCAGAAGGGAAAAATGTTACTATGCTATATGGGGTACACTTACACACAGGAAAAAGTATATGGTTTAAAAGTTAACTGGAAATGCACTAAATACTACTCTAATAAGTGCTATGGGCGTGCTACAACACGACAAACAACAGTACTATACACTAGAGAACATAACCACCCCCAAACATTACTGAAATCGAAGTCAGATCTGCTTTAGAAACTATAAAGGAAGCTAGCACAAGTTCTCAAAAACCTACCAGTGTAATTTTAAAAGAGCAGCTTCCCAAAATTCCTAAAACTGCTACTACACAAATGCCATCTGTAACTTCACTCAAAAGAACTATTGCACGTACTAAAAAAACCACTACTACTTCAACCCCAATTCCTCACACATACAGTGAAGTTATTCTAAGTCCAGAACAAAGTATAACTTTAAACAAAGAACCATTTGTCATTTTTGATAATAAAAACAATGACAAAAGAATAATAATATTTGGAACAGCTAATAATCTCTGTAAACTACAAGAATCACATAACTGGATGATGGATGGGACTTTTACCATATGTCCCAAACCATTTTTCCAACTATATACAATACATGTCCTATATCACAATTGCAATATACCATTAATTTACACATTATTACCAAACAAACATAACTCCACATACACTGAACTATTAAATATAATAAAACAAAAAACAAATGACTTTTCCCCACAAAAAATAATCCTAGATTTTGAACATGCAATGATTAATTCTATATTAAAAACACACCCCCATACCTCCATACAAGGCTGTTACTATCATTTTAATCAATGCCTATGGAGACACATGCAAAAATCAGCCCTAAGCATTGAATATGCAACTAATTCATCTTTTGCATATCAAATAAAAAAACTCATAGCACTAGCTTATGTACCTGACACAGATGTAACAGAACATTACAACAGACTACATAGATCTGGCCACAGAAGAAACCCTAAATTCTTAATTCCCTGGTGGAACGTATACAGAAGCACCTTAAATGGAGAATCCAAAACTAATAACGCAGTTGAAGGATGGCATAACGCCTTCCTACAATCAACAGGCAGAACAAAACCAACAAAAGATTTATATCATGCCAACAACCAACAAAAGATTTATATCATGCCTACAAAAAGAACAGAGTTATCAAGAGTTCCGAATGGAACAATCCATAACTCAGCTAACTCCAAAAACCTCAAAACAAACTAAACAAATGTATAAATATCTAGAGCAACAAGTAAAATTGTACCCTACTACCAAAGGCCTAGAATACCTAAACATCATAGCTAAAACACTTCTTTAAAGTACAAATACAAATAAATGACTAATTACCCATTTTCAATAATATCAAACACATAAAATATATGTATCTTATTACAAAAATAATTACTGTGTGTAACATATTTATACATATTGTCAAAAATATATTAACACACATTAATAATATTTGTAATAAAATAAAAATGAACAATAATATTAAACAATACCCACCCACAAGAAATAATAATAAATTAACTTACCACGTTTATTCCAAAGTCTGAAAAATCCATTTCCTGCTTACACAATCCAAACTTAAAAAAAAAGGTTCCCAAAAAAAAATGCAAAAATACAACTGGCGATTAAATCCATAAGCCATTCACCAAATATCCTTCGAAAATCCATGAAAAACCCGAAAATAGCTAAAAATATTAAAAAACGATCCATGAAAACCGAAACTTTTAAAGTAGTGTAAAAAACATATTGTTCAATAAAACGAACACACACTTCTTTAAAAAAAAAAAGAGTCCATCCGAAACGAATAACCTAGAAAAGAAATAGTAAAAACAAAGCAACTGACATTCCCACCCACATAAAACAACACATAAACACTTACTAACAATAATACTAGATTTAAAACACTTCTAAATATACATTAAACACCTTAAACCTAACTTTCGAAACATGCCTACACATCGTTAAAAACACGTAAAAACACAACACGCAACTCTAACACATAACATTTCCAAATATAACTAATAGATGTACAGCTACACTAAACATTATCTAACTAGGCTCAAAAGTAAATTTAAAACCATCTAAAACACATAAAACAAACCTTACCTTTCACGACGCGAAGTAACTCCCAACCGCGAGCTTCCCTTCAAACCAAATGACCCAAAACAACATTACCCGGTTACAAAATAGAGTGTTCAAAACATAATAAAACATTTAACTATACTAAAAATCCCTAAATAAATCAGGTAAAACAGTAAATTCACACACAAATATTTTATATTATTTAGCAAAAATATACCTATTTTTTTAATTTACCTACAAATTGTCAACACATGTTCCTAATTTGTAAAATTATATAAATAAATATTTTAAAATTTAAAATATTTATTATTATAATTTCTAAAAAGATAATACTACAGAACAATGTATGAAAAATTGTTAAAAAAATTTTGCATGAATGCTAAAATTTTATTTATGTTAAAAAGATGTTTGTTTCGAAAACATTGTAAAAATAATTAATATTAATATTTTACATATTAATATTAATAAAAAAGGTATAACATGTTTGTACTACAAATATTAAAATGTTTATATATGAAAATATTTGTTAAAAGTTTTGTATAAAGATTTACAAAACCTATTGGTATGTTAATTTTAATTTAAAACACTACATTGTACAACATTATTAATAATCTTTATAATTTACTTAAAAATGTTAGAAAATATACTTAATGTACATAAAATTTGTTCTGACCTATATTCAATATGTTTGAATGTAATTACAATGTAAATAATGCTATTTCTGAATGATCCTACTCAAATGAATAAACAATAACAAATTTAAAAAACTACAATAAAAACCATGTTCTTGTCTTATGAATTGTGTTTCTCTGATTATTAATATTAATCTTCTATTATGAATATTTAACATATAGAATAATTATTTTATAAAAAATTACAAATCAATCAATATTATAAAATTACAGAATGCCATTACCCATTATTCCAATACAAAATATTCATATATTTTTGCTAATAATAATATTAAATATTCCAAACATATCAAATTAAAAGGTTACATGTATATATTATCCTAAACTATAAATATAGAATTAATTACTACAAATCCAATATATAATAATACAATACAAATAATATTCACTTAAATATATTTTTATAACTACTATATCAATGTAATTTAATTAAATTAAATACCAGACAGATTAGAGTAGTTGCTGGACACTGACCATAAACAATTTACTATTCCCACTCCACTCTATAATAAATAAAAGTAGATGCTTGACACTGACCATAAATAATTTACTATTCCCACTCCAGTCTATAATAAATTAGAGTAGGTGCTGGACACTGACCATAAATAATTTACTATTCCCACTCCAGTCTATAAAAAATTAGAGTAGGTGCTGGACAGTGACCATAAATAATTTACTATTCCCACTCCAGTCTATAATAAATTAGAGTAGGTGCTGGACACTAACCATAAATAATTTACTATTCCCACTCCAGTCTATAATAAATTAGAGTAGGTGCTGGACACTAACCATAAATAATTTACTATTCCCACTCAAGTCTATAAAAAATTAGAGTAGGTGCTGGACAGTGACCATCAATAATTTACTATTCCCACTCCAGTCTATAATAAAATAGAGTAGGTGCTGGACACTAACCATAAAAAATTTACTATTCCCACTCCAGTCTATAATAAATTAGAATATGTGCTGGACACTGACCATAAATAATTTACTATTCCCACTCCAGTCTATAAAAAAGTTAGAGTAGGTGCTGGACAGTGACCATAAATAATTTACTATTCCCACTCCAGTCTATAATAAATTAGAGTAGGTGCTGGACAGTGACCATAAATAATTTACTATTCCCACTCCAGTCTATAATAAATTAGAGTAGGTGCTGGACACTGACCATAACTAATTTACTATTCCCACTCCAGTCTATAATAAATTAGAGTAGGTGCTGGACAGTGACCATAAATAATTTACTATTCCCACTCCAGTCTATAAAAAATTACAGTAGGTGCTGGACAGTGACCATAAATAATTTACTATTCCCACTCCAGTCTATAATAAATTAGAGTAGGTGCTGGACACTAACCATAACTAATTTACTATTCCCACTCCAGTCTATAATAAATTAGAGTAGGTGCTGGACACTGACCATAACTAATTTACTATTCCCACTCCAGTCTATAATAAATTAGAGTATGTGCTGGACACTGACCATAAATAATTTACTATTCCCACTCCACTCTCTAATAAATTAGAGTAGGTGCTGGACACTAACCATAAAAAATTTACTATTCCCACTCCAGTCTACAATAAATTAGAGTATGTGCTGGACACTGACCATAAATAATTTACTATTCCCACTCCAGTCTATAATAAATTTGAGTAGGTGCTGGACAGTGACCATAAATAATTTACTATTCCCACTCCAGTCTATAAAAAATTCCAGTAGGTGCTGGACAGTGACCATAACTAATTTACTATTCCCACTCCAGTCTATAAAAAATTACAGTAGGTTCTGGACAGTGACCATAAATAATTTACTATTCCCACTCCAGTCTATAATAAATTAGAGTAGGTGCTGGACAATGACCATAAATAATTTACTATTCCCACTCCAGTCTATAAAAAATTACAGTAGGTGCTGGACAGTGACCATAAATAATTTACTATTCCCACTCCAGTCTATAATAAATTAGAGTAGGTGCTGGACACTAACCATAACTAATTTACTATTCCCACTCCAGTCTATAATAAATTAGAGTAGGTGCTGGACACTGACCATAACTAATTTACTATTCCCACTCCAGTCTATAATAAATTAGAGTATGTGCTGGACACTGACCATAAATAATTTACTATTCCCACTCCACTCTATAATAAATTAGAGTAGGTGCTGGACACTAACCATAAAAAAATTACTATTCCCACTCCAGTCTACAATAAATTAGAGTATGTGCTGGACACTGACCAAAAATAATTTAGTATTCCCACTCCAGTCTATAATAAATTAGAGTAGGTGCTGGACACTGACCATAAATAATTTACTATTCCCACTCCAGTCTATAATAAATTTGAGCAGGTGCTGGACAGTGACCATAAATAATTTACTATTCCCACTCCAATCTATAATAAATTAGAGTAGGTGCTGGACAGTGACCATAAATAATTTACTATTCCCACTCCAATCTATATTGAATTCGGATTACTATATATGTTAGATTTTTTCAAACAATTACTAATTTGTAAACACTACCCACCCTTATCCCCTATAAATCCTACATCACTCTTATTAAATGAATTATCTTCTTAAAATTGTTAAATGTTAATTAAAATAACATTTCTAAATGTAAATAATTTTTTATGAATAATACAATTTTTATATATTTATAAAACACTCCCCACCCTTATCCCCTATAACCCCAAAATACCACTTATGAGATTTATTTTATTGTTAAAAAGATTAAAATTTACTTTTATTAAGAAATTAGAACTTTGCATTATATTTTTCAAAAATAAAATATTACATATATTTTGAAAGCACTCCCCACCCTTATCCCCTATAACCCCCAATTCCCACTTATGAAATGTATTGTATTAGTAATTTATTTAATTTTAATTTTTAAACCCAAAAATTAAATTGCAATTTTTTTTTTATAAAATATTAAATATTTCTCAAAAACACTCCCCACCCTTATCCCCTATAACCCCAAAATCCCACTTATTAAATGTATTTTATTATTAAAATGTTTAATTGTAAATTTTAATACAAAAATTTAAATTTAATTTTTTTTGAATTCAATATTAAATAATAAATATATATCTAAAACACTCCCCACCCTTATCCCCTATAACCCCAAAATCCCACGTATTACATTTATTTTCTTATTACAATTTTCACATTTAAAATTTTAAAACTAATTTGAAATGTTTTTATTTCTAAATATAATATTTCAAAAATTATATCATAAATTATTAAATTTTATTACTAAAATTTTTAATTGTAAATTTTCATACCAAAATTGAAATGTTTTTTTTAAATTAAATATTAAATATTAAATATATATCTAATACACTCCCCACCCTTATCCCCTATAACCCCAAAATCCCACTTATTACATTTATTTTATTATTACAATTTTCACATTTAAAATTTAAAAACAAATTTGAATTTTTTTATTTTTTTTTAAATATAATATTTCTAAATTTATATCCTAAAATATTAAATTTAATATTTATTTCCAAAACACTCCCCACCCTTAACCCCTATATACACAACATCCCACTAACAATATTATTTTCATTATTATAATTTAAATATTACTATTTTGTTCAAAATTTAAATTCAAATTCTCCAAATATTTATTAAAATATTTTATTTGTAATATATATTTTTAAAACACTCCCCACCCTTATCCCCTATAAACCCAACATCCCGCTCCTAAAATTATATATCCAAATTAAAAAAATTATATTAATAATATTTCAATAATTATATCCTAAAATATTAAATATAATATTTATTTCAAAAATACTCCCCACCCTTAACCCCTATATACACAACATCCCACTAAAAAAATTTTTTTTCATAATTAAATTTTAAATAATTGAATTTTGTTCAAAATTTAAATTTAAATTCTACAAAAATGTATTAAAATATTTTATTTCAAATATATTTTTTTAAAACACTCCCCACCCTTATCCCCTATAAACCCAACATCCCGCTCCTAAAATTATATATCAAAATTTAAAAAATTATATTAATAGAAACAAAATTGTTATTTTTAATACACTTAAATAAACATTTGCTGACACTTCTAAACAATAATTTTTGACAAATCACAAAGTAACTTAATACTATACTTTTTCGATATTTTTACTACACGATATTCTGTGTTTCGATATACTATACCTCGATATTTTACTACACATCACAATCTCGACATTTTTTACATCGATATTGTTGACAGAGATATTTTGTTCCATCGATATTTTGACTTCGATATTTCTGTATATCGATATTACATTTCCGATATTTTGTCTACTCACCGTTAAATTGATATACCACCATTGGTTATAGCAAGTGATGTCTTGCTTCAGTACATAGCACTAAGTTAACATACGTTTTTGTATTGTGTATATCCCGATAGGGCCTGCATTTATTAGAGTGGTAATCGACCACTAGGTCATTTTTAATCAAGCTAAGAGTTTAGCCACCTGATATACGTGCCCCGTATTAAGATAATATTTAAGATACAATACGGAGTCAAGTGATGGCCCCTTATGATAGAAGTCATGCTCCAATTGACCATTAAATATCTCTGTAATTCTGAGACAGGCACCATGATATATTTCGAATACGATCCACAGATAGGATTGCACCTTGGCTATGCACTATAAGGTTGCTATGCACTTTAAGGTTGCCTATGATTTCTTTCATTATAGGCTTCATTGGATATGATCAAGCGCATTCAGTTGCCCTGTTCCTATTCCTTGTCGTGAACAAGGAGATACAAAAGTACCAATAGGTAAGCCAATCACTAACCTGGAGTCCTCACATTAACCATTAGTGGGTCCAATCTATCATCGGCACTTACAATTCCCCCTTTCTTAGTCCCCAGATATTTGTCCTGAAGAGACCCCATATCCAGAGTGGGTTGAAACGTTGTCGACACCAACCAAGGGAGAGCAAAAAAGATTCGTCATATTGTCATATGCCTCTCATTGTTGTTTTAAGACCTTCTAAATATTATGTTCACCTTGTAGGCTATGATCACTTCACTGGGTTTAATTCTTCACTCTTTTCACTTTTTACACCTGTGCCTGAAAAAATATAAATTGCTTGTGATATAATTGTGATTTATGGAATAAATTCCTTTTACTTCGGCTGAAGTAAATAAGCTCTCCAGGCTACCTAAGTAGTTGCATTTATTGTATTTTCCTTTGGCAAAGTGAAATAATCCTTGGTATACTTTCTTCTTGTTTTTTGATTCAATCGGTTGTGAGTACAACTTTTACTCCCTAGTGATAAATGTACTAAATCAAATAAGTTCCTTGTGGACCTTTTCTTGTTTAATACAAATACCCAGTTCACAAGGACATATGGGTCGCTCTTGTTTCTTATAAACACAAATAGTCCTACCTCAGTGTATCACATTTCATGAACCCTTTACGATAGAATCTTTTCTGTATGATTTCATATCTGATGCCCGTCCCTTACTGCAGCACAAATCATTGACCCTTTATGATTGAATCTCTGTGTGTGATCCAATGATTACTGTTGTACTTGTTGCCAGCACCAACCATTCCCGGAGGGTTGGCTTACAATCACCCCACACGCATCCACCACAGACGTCACTGGACATGTGACCCTGGTAATAAAAAGGAGTCAAGAGCACATGCCCGTACCCAGTTCCACTATCTGTGTCCGTGTGTTCATTATGTATGCAACATGCTGCCCCTAGGCTCTACCATATTACGTAGTGCTCTGAACAGCGTATGCAACCATCTTACCTTTGACAGTGGGGAAAACTTTAGTTATGTAACTTTGTCTCGGTCATTGTACAAGTACGTACATAGAGACTGCATCATTAGAATACTGCAAGAAGAGTGTGTAGTGAATTTATAAGTGCGTGAGGATCATCGCAGTGATTGTATAAGTACATATGTTGGTGCAGCCTAACTCTGACAACGAGCTTGTCTCTGATTGGCTGCCCTCTATGTGCCAAAAACTGAAACTTCAACTTTCCATGGCCCTGTATTGCTACATCTGCAACACTCCACTCAATGTGCAATAAACATTCATATCCACACAGATGTCTCATGTCCACCATCTTTCTTGTGTGGAACTATGGATGAATATAGGGTCAGTAATTCCCCATACCTTCCATGTTGGCCATATTGTTGGACTTGGCTCACAGAGTGACACTTGGGCTTTTGCAACCCGAGTGACGGTAGCACTCCAACACGTAAACCCGCTTCCAGTGTTGCCAGATTTTTAAAGCTTTCTATAGCCCAAAACCAACCAAAAAGTAGTCCAAAGTAACCCAATATTGCTACTTTAGGGAAGGAGGGGCAGGGACAGCGTCAAGCAGGTGGTGAATGCATTGGAATTGATGTTGCAGCAGTATGCCAAGTAAATATTTGTCTAATAAAGCTCTTTAACATACAACTTTGCTGGAGCGTTGCATATATATTTATAATCTGGCTACTCGTACAAACCAAAATTTTACCACTCAACCAGAAAAATATAGCCCAATTGTATGTGATCTAGCTCAATCTGGCAACACTGATGCCACAGCCACTCCCTCACAGCTGGTATACACCCACACCACACCCATCCAGCACAGGCGTCACAGGACACGTGACCGTGCTAATATAAAAGACCGGGCGCACGTGTACTACGCCATTTTAGTTAAGCTTTCTATAGCCCAAAGCCAACTAAAGAGTTGCCCAAACTAGCCCAATATTGCTACTTTAGGGAAGGAGGGACAGGGACAGCGTCAAGCAGGCAGTGAATGCATTGCAATTGATGTTGCAGCAGTATGCCAAGTAAATATTTGTCCAATAAAGCGCTTTAACATACTACTTTGCTGGAGCGTTGTATATATATTTATAATCTGGCAACTAGCACAAACCAAAATTTTACCACACAACCGGAAAAATAAAGCCCAATTGTATGTGATCTAGCCCAAACTGACAACACTGATGCCACAGCCACTCCCTCACCGCTGGCATACACCCACACCACACCCATCCAGCACAGGCGTCACAGGACATGTGACCCTGCTAATATAAAAGGCCAGGCGCATGTGCACTACGCCATTTTAGAGTTTAGAAGACATGGCCTCACTTCTCACTGAGTTAGTAGCACCGCAACCACTGAGCGGGTGTACAACCTGCAATGATGATAGGTGCACTCATATGTTCTCTGCCATGGCCATATCAAGACTCAGTACCCAATGTGAGACCTATTACCTTCCAGAATGGAGCTGCATGATGTGGAGGGTGCCGTGACCGCGAAAAGGTGAGCAGTGAGGCCTGGGTGCACAGCGGCGGGCAGATACCTCTGGACAGCGGGAGTGCATGTTTTTTTAAAAGAGGTAAGGTGTGTTGGGAGCATCGAAGCATGCAGACATGAGCATGACATTCCTCTCACAGCTCGTGGCTGCCTCGTGTCGCTTTGGGAATGTTATGTTTTGAATGTAAGAAGGTTGGGAGGTAGAAGTTAACGGGGGTTCAGTCATTCTTGCTTTATACTTGCTGCTTACAATACACGTTCTGAGGATTAAACCACATCAAGAGAAATACCGTCTCTGTCTTTTCATTGCTGCATACTGGTCTTTCCTACAATTACTAATTCTGTACTACCTTTCAGATGTGGGAGCTTGAGGGTGCACTATGTCCCGGTACATGGTTGGAGACATACTGGTGACACAAAGGTGAGCTTTGAAGATTTTCTCCAGTGTCACTCTCTCACTCTTTCTCTCTCTCTATCTTCCTCTCTCCTTTGATGGACGCATGATGCACAATCTTATCTTGCTTTTTATCTAACAGACTCTGATTCACAAATTGACGTCCCCCCCAACACCACCAGAGCTGAACATGTGTAGAACCTGAATCCTGAGGTTCCTTCGGCATGTGGTCGACTCTCTTCAAAACACGCCGGTGGCGGAAGGTGAGCAGAGAGGCTTGTTTGTGCAGCAGCGGGCACTCACCTCCGGCCAGTGGGAGTGGATGGGGTGCAGCAGCCTGGATGTGCATCGGCAGTTCCGGATAGTGGGAGTGCATGGGGTGCAGCAGCCTGGGTACGCAGCGACTGCTATACACCTCTGGGCAGTGCAGGTGTATGGGCTACAGCAGACTGGGGACCATAATATCAAGAACGGCGACAACATTATCACCGCTTTAGCGGCTGGAAACTGCCACTAAAGCGGTGATAAGTGGCTTGATAATATGCCCTTGAGAATTCCCATAGAAGCCCAGGTTCTGGTGTGAACGACATCAAACATGGGCTTCTATGGGAATTCACAAGGGCATAATATCAAGCCCCTTATCCCTGCTTTTGTGGCAGGTTCCTGCCGCTAAAGCAGCGATAATGTTATCGCCTTTCTTGATAATATGGCCCTGGGTGCACAGCGGCTGTAAGACCCATCTGGGCACTGGAAGTGGATGGGATGCAGCAGCCTGGGTGCACAGAGCCAAAACAGAATTACGCGTGTCCACTTGAATATAGTCTGCAATTACTAATTCTATACTATCTTTCAGATTACTAAACTTGAGGGTGCAGTATGTCCCGGCACGTGGTTGGAGACACACCGGTGACACAAAGGTGAGCTGCAAAGATTTTCTCCAGTGTCAACACTCCCTCTCCATCTCTTCCTTTCTCTCACTCTCTCTCACACTTTCTCTCTTTCTCTGTCTCTTCCTCTCTCTCTCATTCTTTCTTTCTCTCACTTCCTCTCTCTCTCTCTTCCTCTCTCTCACACTGTTTGTCTCTTTTCCTCTCTTTCACACTGTTTCTTTCTCTCTTCCTTGTATCACTCTTTCTTTCTTTCTTTCTTTCTTTCTTTCTTTCTTTCTTTCTTTCTTTCTTTCTTTCTTTCTTTCTTTCTTTCTTTCTTTATATTTCTCTCTTCCTCTCTCTCACTCTTTGTCTCACTGTCTTCTTCCCTCTCTCACTCTTTCTCTCTTTCTGTCTTCCTCTCCATCTTACTCTTTCTTTCTGTGTTCCTCTCTCTCTTTCTCTTTCGCTCTCTCTCTCTTCCTCTCTCTCACACTCTTTCTATCTTCCTTGTATCTCACTCTCCCTCTCTTTCTCTCTCATTTGCTGAACGCCTAACGCACCATCTTATTTTTCTTTTTGTCTTGCAGGCTGTGATTCACAAATTGTCGAGGGATGACACGCCATGGCTGTACATAGTTTTATTTGTTTTTGTTTTCTTTTAATAAAATATTTTACACACATAGTTTTATTTTTTGTTTTAATAACATGTTTTATATGTAAATCCATACATGACTAAGATTCTTATTTTTCCAACCTCACAAGCATCTTTTTTTATTAAAACTGCAACACCAGCCAATTTCTAAGGCTCCACATTTAAAAACGTTCCTGTCACATTTGTTTGTGGGGGGTGAGCGGGTATGACGGACAAGCAGCTGCTGCTGGGGGATATCGGAGTACTGTTGGGTGTCTGACCTGCATCATCGTTGCCTCCATTGCATCTCTTCTCAGAGACCTGCAAACCGGCGGCTTGGCGTGTAAAAGTGTGGGCCCGAGAAGTCGCCCCGGAAGAGCTACAAGCCCACCAGTGGTTCACAGAGGGAGACTTGCGGGCCCAAGAAGGTTGTTGACGGTATGCTAATGATGTGGGAAGAGGGTGCGTTACCTGCTGATGTGGGGAGAGGCAGCGTGTAAGGGGTATCTCTCACAAACAGAGCTCCGGTATGTTTTCAGAAATGCCTCGGACAGATGCCAGCTGACGGACTGAATCACAAAATGGCTTTTCAATGCCCATATAGTAAAACTTATACACAGTACATACCCAGGCTCACAGAGGGCCAACTATGGCCCGTCCACTCAACTCACAGAGGCAGAACTACGAGCCGTCTGCTCCCAAAGGAACAGCAGCGTAGTAGCTCGCAGAGGTACAGGCACAGCAGTGTACTAGCTCGCAAAGGTAGACAGCTGTGAGCCGACGGACAGGCTTCTAAAGGCATACCTTCCGAAGTGGTGATGTTGGGCACAGGGAGCGTGAAAGGGTTATCTTCCTACTAGTGTCCTGGAGTGGAAGTAGTGCTGCCTGGCGCTCACCTGTTTCTCCTTTATTGTTAATAAATGTTAAATTTTCACTGCATCTAAATCATCATAACACAGAGCTCTGCTATATTAAATTGCCCCCGGAACCTTTCTTTTATATTTTCACTTGATGCGAGGCACAAGATGGCTGCTAACACTTCCTGGTTTCAAGTGTTAACAGACAATCAGAGGACACTTCCTGCTTTGAATAGTTAGCAGCCAATCAGAGGCAAGCTCGTGCTCGAGAGTAAGGCACCGACCAGATATATATATTTTTTCTCTTTAATATCTCCAAAACTACTGAACGGATTTACAAAATTTCAACAAAACCTGGCTTTCTAGACCAAGACCTGTGTCCCTGCCAAATTTGACATAATTCCATTCAGCAGTTTGACCTGTAGCCTTGTCTAAAGTTTCCTATGAAAAATCCAATGAGAAAACACGTTTTCACCCCCCCCTTTTTTCTCAGCCCCCCCTTCGCCAATCGACCCTAAACTTTCAAGATAGGAGCTGATCAAAAAAGAGAAACTTTTTGGAAAATTTCGTAAAGAATTGTCAAACAACGCCAAATTTATAAGCAGATGGAGAACTCCAGGAAGGGGGCCGCGCAACCCACCTCCCAACATGAGTGCAGCCCCCAGACTACGGAGACCCCAACGGGCACCCGCAGCCCCAGCGAGGCCCTCGCTATTATTTTTTAAGAAATACCTCCGGGACATAGCCCACCCCAGGGTCTCATTAAAATAAAATACGGAAACCCGCGACCCCAGCACGAATTACGGCGATTTAAAAAAATCAGGGGTCAGGGTGTTTCTACTCTGCCCCCTTCTCTTGTTTTCTACCTTTATTACTCTGTTTTCTAGCGACTCACTTCTAGCGACCACAAGATGGCTGCCAACACATCCTGGTTTGAAGTGTTGGCAGCCAATCACAGTGAAGCTCGTGCACGGGACTTAGGCTCCGTCCAGATATCGAAATTTCTATTTTTCTAATTTCTCAGCAACTACTGAACGGATTTACACCATTTAAAAGAAGATCGCTTTCTGACCCACGCACTACCTTTGTGCCAAATTTGGGGTAATTGCGTTCAGTAGTTTCAGCTGTAGCTTTGCACAAAGTTTCCTATGGGAAATTGATTTTTTCACTCTAATTTTTAGAATTTCTCAAAAACTACTGAACGGATTTGCACCATTTAAAAAAAAGGTCGCTTTCTGAACCAAGCTCTACCTCTGCCAAATTTGGGGTAATTCTGTTCAGCTGTTTGGGCTGTAGCTCGGAAATTAAAGTTTTGGGATCCCATTATTTCTCAGCCCCCGCATGACGAATCACCCCCAAACTTTCAAGATAGGAGCTGACCTAAAAAGTGCAACTTTTTGGGAAATCTCATAGAGATTCGTTAAACGATGCCAAAGTTATTAGCAGATCAAAAAATGCTTTTCCTATGGAAACTAGGTGGCAACTATAACTACCTACTGGCGATTGCCAGTGGGTAATATATGTATGTGTGCGTATCTATATATATATATATATATATATATATATATATATATATCCAGCAAAGAAGATTCCCATTTAGGAGAGCCCACGCAGATAGCTGGAACTTCGTTTTTATTTGAGAGGTTGCAACACACTGGATGGAAGTCTGTTCTAAAAGATACACAGCCTGATGCGTTTCATGCTTCACACAGCATTTCCTCAGAGGCAAAGTCCTTAATACGTGAAGCACACCGGCATTACTGAAAAAGTTCCACTTGCTGCCCCAGTGGGCGTTGGCTCTTGCTGAGTATGCTGGTTATTGTAGTGCCGTAAAATAAAACTACAGTGAGTTGCTTACACGTTTAAAATTTGGACAGTGAAAACCCCAGTGGGTCTGGAAAAGAGACCCGCTCTCACCATGTTGCATCTTGTAAACTCCCAAAAACGGCTTCTCTGCCCTTTGTGCTGCCTGTCAGTGGCTGCAGCACGGTCCATACTTCCATGGCAGGGCTTCACCCACGACTGGGACCAGCCTTCAATTTAATCCGACGAAGAAGATTCCCATTTAGGAGAGCCCACGCAGATAGCTGGAATTTCGTTTTTATTTGAGAGGTTGCAGCACACTGGATGGATATATATATATATATATATATATATATATATATATATATATATATATATATATATATATATATATACATATATATATTCACTGAAAAAACTATAGGTTTCAGGGGAGTTATAGTTAGCTGGACTTTTCACTCGTACAAAACCATTGAAATTCCCCCGTTATAGTTAGTTCAGCTAACTATAACTCGCGCGCCCTCAATGCACTGCTGATGACATCACATATTACATCACTCATGACATGGTCAGTGACATCACTCATGACATCACTGATGACATCTCAAATGACATCACTGATGACATCATCCAGTGAATGTGTGTTTTTCTGAAAATTACACATGTTTTATATATGTATATCTCAAGGTCGATGGAAGAATAAATGGGTATATAAGTGTCTAAATGGATGATTTGTTTTTGAAAAATTGATTGTATAACTGACTGATTAAGTGTATCTTAGTGAATACATGGCTTAGTGAGTAATGTTTAAATGTGTAAATATCTGTATCAGTCTCTCACTTTGGTGCCGATCACGATCCGGCAAAAAATGTCCCCGTGCGACTCGTATCGGGTCTTTTTACCGTACGAATCGTACAAGTGCCGTACGAACTGGCAATCACGATTCGCATGGTAAAAAGTCCATACGAACCGCACTGGGAATCATTTCCCACACGTCCTCGGGTCGGAAAATGTGTCCGACACGTCCTCGGACGATTTACCTTACAAACGTGAAAAGCCAAGTCCGACCGAGGAATCACGATCCATCCCGTGCGTCCGAGCGTACAACCGTATGGAAAAAAACACCGTCCGCACCGAACTCCTATGGCAACCATGGAGACATGTGCCCGCATACGCGCCCAACACTCCCCCCAGCCCCCGTACGTCCGACACGTACCCCCCGTGTATGTATACCCCCACCCGACTAGGTACACCCCAGTACGTTCCAGTCGTACCCCCACCCCAGTACGTGTCATATCCCTCGTCTACCGACACCCCAGTACGTTCGAGCACCACCCCCACCCCAGTACGCGTCATACCCCCCGTCTACCTACACCCCAGTACGTTCCAGTCGTACCCCCACCCCAGTACGTGTCGTACCACCGTCAACCCACACCCCAGTACGTTCCAGTCGTACCCCCACCCCAGTACGTGTCATACCCCCGTCTACCCACACCCCAGTACGTTCCAGTCGTACCCCCACCCCAGTACGTGTCATATCCCTCGTCTACCGACACCCCAGTACGTTCGAGTCGTACCCCCACCCCAGTACGTGTCGTACCACCGTCAACCTACACCCCAGTACGTTCCAGTCGTACCCCCACCCCAGTACGTGTCGTACCACCGTCAACCTACACCCCAGTACGTTCCAGTCGTACCCCCACCCCAGTACGTGTCGTACCACCGTCAATGTACACCCCCCACCCCAGTACGTGTCATAGCCCCGTCTACCTACACCCCAGTACGTTCCAGTCGTACCCCCACCCCAGTACGTGTCATACCCCCGTCTACCTACACCCCAGTACGTTCCAGTCGTACCCCCACCCCAGTACGTGTCATATCCCTCGTCTACCGACACCCCAGTACGTTCGAGCACCACCCCCACCCCAGTACGTGTCGTACCACCGTCAACCTACACCCCAGTACGTTCCAGTCGTACCCCCACCCCAGTACGTGTCGTACCACCGTCAACCCACACCCCAGTACGTTCCAGTCGTACCCCCACCCCAGTATGTGTCATACCCCCATCTACCCACACCCCAGTACGTTCCAGTCGTACCCCCACCCCAGTACGTGTCATATCCCTCGTCTACCGACACCCCAGTACGTTCGAGTCGTACCCCCACCCCAGTACGTGTCATACCACCGTCAACCTACACCCCAGTACGTTCCAGTCGTACCCCCACCCCAGTACGTGTCGTACCACCGTCAACCTACACCCCAGTACGTTCCAGTCGTACCCCCACCCCAGTACGTGTCGTACCACCGTCAACCTACACCCCAGTACGTTCCAGTCGTACCCCCACCCCAGTACGTGTCGTACCCCCCGTGTACCCCCACCCCAGTACGTTCCAGTCGTACCCCCACCCCAGTACGTGTCGTACCACCGTCAATGTACACCCCCCCACCCCAGTACGTGTCGTACCACCGTGTACCTACACCCCAGTACGTTCGAGCACCACCCCCACCCCAGTACGCGTCATACCCCCCGTCTACCTACACCCCAGTACGTTCCAGTCGTACCCCCACCCCAGTACGTGTCGTACCCCCCGTGTACCCCCACCCCAGTACGTTCCAGTCGTACCCCCACCCCAGTACGTGTCGTACCACCGTCAAGCAAAAACCCCAGCACATTCCAGTCGTACCCCCACCCCAGTACGTGTCATACCCCCGTCTACCTACACCCCAGTACGTTCCAGTCGTACCCCCACCCCAGTACGTGTCATATCCCTCGTCTACCGACACCCCAGTACGTTCGAGCACCACCCCCACCCCAGTACGCGTCATACCCCCCGTCTACCTACACCCCAGTACGTTCCAGTCGTACCCCCACCCCAGTACGTGTCGTACCACCGTCAAGCCAAACCCCAGCACATTCCAGTCGTACCCCCACCCCAGTACGTGTCATACCCCCGTCTACCTACACCCCAGTACGTTCCAGTCGTACCCCCACCCCAGTACGTGTCATATCCCTCGTCTACCGACACCCCAGTACGTTCGAGCACCACCCCCACCCCAGTACGCGTCATACCCCCCGTCTACCTACACCCCAGTACGTTCCAGTCGTACCCCCACCCCAGTACGTGTCGTACCACCGTCAACCTACACCCCAGTACATTCCAGTCGTACCCCCACCCCAGTACGTGTCATACCCCCGTCTACCTACACCCCAGTACGTTCCAGTCGTACCCCCACCCCAGTACGTGTCATATCCCTCGTCTACCGACACCCCAGTACGTTCGAGTCGTACCCCCACCCCAGTACGTGTCGTACCACCGTCAACCTACACCCCAGTACGTTCCAGTCGTACCCCCACCCCAGTACGTGTCATATCCCTCGTCTACCGACACCCCAGTACGTTCGAGCACCACCCCCACCCCAGTACGCGTCATACCCCCCGTCTACCTACACCCCAGTACGTTCCAGTCGTACCCCCACCCCAGTACGTGTCGTACCACCGTCAACCTACACCCCAGTACATTCCAGTCGTACCCCCACCCCAGTACGTGTCATACCCCCGTCTACCCACACCCCAGTACGTTCCAGTCGTACCCCCACCCCAGTACGTGTCATATCCCTCGTCTACCGACACCCCAGTACGTTCGAGTCGTACCCCCACCCCAGTACGTGTCGTACCACCGTCAACCTACACCCCAGTACGTTCCAGTCGTACCCCCACCCCAGTACGTGTCGTACCACCGTCAACCTACACCCCAGTACGTTCCAGTCGTACCCCCACCCCAGTACGTGTCGTACCACCGTCAATGTACACCCCCCACCCCAGTACGTGTCATAGCCCCGTCTACCTACACCCCAGTACGTTCCAGTCGTACCCCCACCCCAGTACGTGTCATATCCCTCGTCTACCGACACCCCAGTACGTTCGAGTCGTACCCCCACCCCAGTACGTGTCGTACCACCGTCAATGTACACCCCCCCACCCCAGTACGTGTCGTACCACCGTCTATGTACACCCCAGTAGGTTCCGGTCCTACCCCCAACACAACCTCCTAAGTACGGAGCGCACCCCAGGCCCCAACATCACCACCGCATGTACGACTCGTACCAAGTCACATACAAGGACAGCACCGTACAACCAAATGGCCCATGTACACACCGTACACATGCTCAAAACGCACGTACACAACCAGGACAAAACAAAACTACACAAGAATACACCATTCGAAAGGCACAAAGCCACGAAACATGGCCAACAACCACTAAAATAACACAATCACTGACCTGCAACTGCCAAAAACAAACAGAGGCCCAATACACCACCACTCCTTATAACACACCCACCCAAACTTCAAACACTGCCACACCCACCCATGGACCAATAAAAAGGGCCCACACACACAAACCATGAGCCTTTGCAACAGACTCACTGCTGCCAGACACCACAGAACCAGACTACAAGCTACACCACACCTTACACTTGCACACCTTTCCACAACCACCCTCACAAACACCCTCTCATCACATTCACACACACACACAACCATCCACACCCCCCCCCCCAACATCCACACACCACCCGCACCCACACCATCCCCACCCACACCCCTCACCATGCCCACTACCAAGAATCCAAAGTTCAGTCACCGAGAGTTGGAGGTCCTTGTGGATCAAATCCTCAGAGTCGAGCCACAGATCTTTGGAACATTGGTCAGAAACACCAGCCAGGCTGCCAAAACAGCCATGTGGCAGACCATCGTCGATGCTGTGAATGCCGTTGCGGACACCAGGAGGACCAAGCAGGATTGCCAGAACAGGTGGTACGATCTGCGGAGGAGGGTCAGAGCCAAGAGGCAGGAGGAACTCGACCATGCCAACGCCACCGGAGGAGGGCCCTCCCGCAGACCCGTACAGTACCATCCCTGGGAGGAGAGGGTGATGGCCATACTGCCGGTGGAGGCAGTTGAAGGATTAGAAGGACTCCGAGACCCGGGTGAGTACACAAACAACGCACCTCACATGGGGGGAACTGCAACCACAACCAAAACTACTAACAGGCACGCAACTACCACAAGCCATCGCATGACTCAACCACACTCCATGAGCAGGCACATGCCACTGCTGCCACCATGCCCCATGCACCCAGCTGGACAATGTCAAGTCACAGGCCACAGAAGACAACAACACATGACACGGTAACCCGGATGGCGGGAGGCTGGGCACCAACAATCACATAGTGCGACTCCAAAGCAGACAACAATGCCCTCTGCCCATATGGCCTAGGTCACAGCCAGACAAACAGTGTGTCCCAACACAGGAATGACTTGCCAGCAAATGGCGGACGCCTTGCATCAACACATGGGGGTGAAGGCACTGGTTTGCACATGACGGCAGCTAATGAACAGCCAACATTGTGAAAGAGTGGCAGCACACACCACCACAGCAGCAGCGCACAGACACACATCACACCAAATGGGTGCCTGGAGAGCAGAAACAAACTCACATCAACAAGCCAAGGGCCACTCAAAGATCTGCTAACAGTCTGTGCCCAGGAAGCTGGGCCGAGGTGACAGAGGGGGACACACAGAGGGAGGGAAAGGGGGACAGAGAAGGAGGGAGAGGGGGACAGAGAGGGAGGGAGACGGACAGAGGGAGGAGGCTGTCACACAGAGGGAGGGAGAGGGGGACAGAGAGGGAGGGAGAGGGGGACAGAGAGGGAGGGAGACGGACAGAGGGAGGAGGCTGTCACACAGAGGGAGGGAGAGGGGGACAGAGAGGGAGGGAGAGGGGGACAGAGAGGGAGGGAGACGGACAGAGGGAGGAGGCTGTCACACAGAGGGAGGGAGAGGGGGACAGAGAGGGAGGGAGAGGGGGACAGAGAGGGAGGGAGACGGACAGAGGGAGGAGGCTGTCACACAGAGGGAGGGAGAGGGGGACAGAGAGGGAGGGAGAGGGGGACAGAGAAGGAGGGAGACACAGGGAGAGCAAATTAGTCCTTTGGTGTGTGGGAATGTCTGCTCGTAAGCAGGTGGACCGCGTGCATGTAGACATGGGTGGCCAGTGCAAGAACCCCCCCTCTTCATCAGGGCCAAACGCAGGGCCATGTCACAACCTGTACACGAGCACAAGGATAGCCACCTGCATCGTATAAGTGTGTGGATCCACTCCATGTGCACATGTACAGTGCTACAAGGAAGGCGCAAATGCATGGCTCGCCACACCTGCACACTCCACTGCTGACTGCAGTCACACTTGACGCAGCAAGTAAGACTGTGCCACACATAGTGAAAGGGGCCAAAGTGGTGCCCAAGGGACACACCCATGCACAAGTGCACTGTGAGTGGAATGCAAGACAGATCCTAATTCCAAGAGGAAAAGTGCCAACTTTGAAACTGATGAAACATGGATGTTTCATGGACCAAAATTAACATTGTCTCTCTCACACACAGGTCAACGTCGTGCTGCACCCCCCAACACTGGGGGGGAACACTCACAGGACCCGGATCTGCAGGAGACCGATCCCACCGGCAGCGACCACTCTCACCACTCTGCGGACGACCTCGACCGACCTGGCCCCTCTGGTGTCCAACCACCTGCAGCACCTGCGTCAGGTACAACCGTGCCAACCACCACCCCCACTCCTGCCACATCCCAGGAGACACCCAGGATCCCTGCCCCAACACCACAATGCAGCCAGGCTCGCCAGGAGGGACACGGTGTCCCGGGCACCCAGGAGGAGGCAGGCGACAACGCAAATGCCACCCCTCAGGGGTCCCGCAGACCCGATGTGCCCACAAGTGCAGGCCAGGCGCAAGTGGGCAGGGGTGGTGGGAGTGGAGGACGGCGGAGGCGCGAGCCTGACCAGTTGGCTGGGGATCCGGTATTTTCACATGTCCGTAACATCCTGGACTCATACCGGCAGGACACCACGGGCATGGCCCAGGTTGTGTCCGTCCTCGAGGGGATCAAGGTCCAGCAGGCCCAGCAACATGCGGAGCTAATAGCCTGTCTACAGCTACACCAACGGAGGATGGAGGACAGACAGGCTGAGCAAGTGACGGCGTCCCAGGGGATTCACGCTGAACTCCGTCGGATGGCCGACACCATGGCCGACCCTCCCTGTGCCAGAAGGCGGAGAACATCACCACCCACAGGGAGGGATCATGAGGAGGAGGAGGAAACATCCGACGGAGCATCCCAGACGTCGTCACGGCCTGCTGCTGAGGTTCCCCGCAGGAAGCCGGGTCGTCCACGGAAAGGACCGTGAGGGTGGCTGCCACATCACCATCTCCCAGGACACCTGGCCTGGCACCTGGCCCACTGGAGCAACAGCATCACAGCATCAAGAGACATTCTCTGCCACATGGCCCTGCTGGTCACTGGCTGACCAATGTTGACAAAGACTGTGGCATGGACTCTGACGATTTCCAATGGCAAGGACACCAACTCCCCTACTGAACTTTGGATTCCCTAATCCCGGAAAGCCCCCCACTTTGTCCCCCCCCCCCCCCCCTAATAAATCACACTATTAAGAGTAGATGCCTGCTGGTAGCATTATTACCTAACATGTGTCTTGTACAGTCTAAACATGCCTGAGTCATCTGTTCACTTCAACCATCCACACCCTGGGGCCTGAGTCTGGCACAGGACACATGGGTCACAGTTTATTAGGCAAGACAGACATGGAGCACCATACACACCCGTGATGTGCAGAACCAGCTGAGGGGGTGGCCGAACAACCGTGCTGACAGACACATTGAGTACAGCAACAGTCATGCGCAGAGGTCAGGGAACCTGGCCCGTGTCCTGGGGGGCACCCAGGTACGTGTAGACAGGTGGCAGAACCATGTCCTGCAAGCTTGAGTCCGGTGGATGCAGAGAATGGGGGCCTGGACAACGTTGGATGCATGGGGATGGCACATGTCACACTACCCACACAGTCATGGACATCATGCCCAATACACAGTCTCAGCACACACACACAGCTTGCATCTTGCCACTCGACGCATTGACACATAGCCACAATCAGGGGATACCATGCCAGACATGCTGGATGCACCGTGCCAACACACCAGCATTGACTGAGAAGAGGCACCTTGGAGGCATAGGGACACCTTTATTAGTCATGTATTCGGGATTGCAGAGGCAACTTGAAGTACACAGGAACACTTCATGTGGAGTAACATGTGGGTCCAACACTGGCACCCCCCTTCTGCAGCACAAATGCGTGATAGCCATGGTACTGGCACACAAGCGTCGGCCAACAGCTAAATACCCACAGCTGCACACGGAGAGCCTAACATACACCACAGATCCGCTGATGTGGAAGTCCCACGCCATGTCAAGCAATTGTTAACCGTATGTGTCCGAGGGCAGTGTCACACACATTGATGGCATCATCACAATCCACTATCCCATCACTGATGACTGACAACCAGGCAGCACATCTATTCTGGTGTACCCAGCTGCATGTCGTGTCCCATGGGGATGCCACATGTCTGCAGAGGAACCAAACCCCGACCGGGGCAGTGTGCACACATCGTGAACAACTGCCACACCCAATACACCCCTGATGCATCCCTTACCCCATGGAGACTTCCAAACGTGTCCGTGCCTGTAACGCTGAGTCAGCCCACGATGCCATGTCCATGAGGAATAGCAGTGCCACAACAATGCAACCAGCAGATGGCATGCGCAGGTACCTGGGGAAGAGAGACACACAAGAAGTCAGCCACAAAAAGCACAGCCACTTGCATGTGCATGTACTCGACACATGTTAGGATGACAACATGCTAGGTCACAATTATGAGTGGGGAAATACTGCCATCACTGCCACCATCACTCCAGTGACACACCCACACACACCTCTGACTCACGTGCCATACATGCAGGTGGAGACACACATCACAACGCATGCCACACGGGGACCAAGGCGTGCACACTCAAGACACTGGTACTCACCACTAAGCAAAGAAGTCGCGTATGAGCCGAGTCCGGATGTCCTCTTGCGGCTCCACATCCTCCACATCACTAGCCCCATTGCCAAGGCCTTCGTCCTCCACGGGTGGATGGTCCTCGTCATGTTGATTCAGGATGAGTGGCACAGCTCTTTCAACTGCCATGTTGTGCAGCATGCAGCAGACCATGAAGATCTTGCAAACCTTCGCCGGGGCATATGGGAGTGCGCCGCCAGTCTTGTGGAGGCACCGGAATCGGCTCTTCAGCATGCCAAACGTCCTCTCTATCACACGCCTTGTCCGGCCATGGGCGGTGTTGTAGCGGAGCTGGGCCGGCGTGATGGGGTTGCGGAGAGGTGTCAGCAGCCAAGGCATGTTGGGATAGCCAGCGTCCCCTACATGGAAAGCACATGGATATCGTTAGAACTGGCGAAGCGGTCGTGCTGGTAGGCTATACAGAATACAGGACAGACAGACTGTACCCACCAACAACACATGCCCGTTCGTTGCGCAGCTGCATCATCATATCAGGCATCCCGCTACGCCTCATGATGTAGGCATCGTGTGCTGATCCTGGAAAACGAGCACAGACATGTGAAATCACCATGTTGGAGAGACACACCACAAGGGCATTGATGGAGTGGTAGTGCTTCCGATTCCGGTACGCCACCTCCCGTGCGTGTGGTGGTACCAAACCTACATGTGTCCCATCTATGGACCCAATGACATGGGGCATCCCTCCCAGGGCATAGAATCCACGCTTGACCTCTGTCATCTGTTCAGGGGTTGGGAACTTTATGAAGTCATCCAGGTGAATCAACATGGCCTCCAAGAAATCATGCAGCACACCGCTGAACATGCTCTGGGACATGCCACCAACATGAGCTATGGTATTTTGGAAGGTACCCGTGGCTAGAAAATGTAGGGCAGCCATTACCTTCAGCTGGGGTGTCAGTGCCGTAGGATACCTGTGCTGCGGTTGCAGGTGTGGTGCCAGTCTCGCTGTCAGCTCCAGAATCAACGGTTGGGTGAAGCGGTAGAGCCGGATCCTGTCATTCTCCTGCATGGCAGCCAAGTCTGGAATTATTCGGGCAACAGGCGGCGCTCTGCAGTAATTTGGAAGTGACAAGGAAGAGTGAGTGCACTACGACAACAACTCATGTCTACTGAGCACATGTAAATCTGGCAATACACACATGCTACATAGGGAGTCACATATGTGCTACATGCCCAGGACACGTATGGATGCAAGGTGACACTCCTTCCAAGACCCAGCTACACACGGAGATTGAGAACCTCCCCATGCCACGCCATGGGAATAGCTGTGTCCCAGTGCAAGTGAACAGCCCGACGCAAGACAGAAGTGACATACACCCACACATCAGCAGAAGTAGGATGCCGATTGTAGAGACTGGTAGCGGAACAACGGAGCCACAGGTCACATGACATTACACTAGGCCTGCCCACACACCTTGCCATGAAGGTGCACATGTCATGACTCACCACACATTCCTTGTGAGGATGCTGACATGGCCTTGTCACGCTACTCCGTGTCCCATGCATACATGTGCACCTCACATCCGATACCACATGTGGCATGGTGTGCGGAACAGTGTGCAATGACAATCTACACACAGACACATGTTGGTTGCTGCAACGGCTGCAGCTTTTGAGGGTGCTACAACATCAACCTGATGTAAATCCCGGACACATAAATGACATAGTCACATTGTGCACTGTGGGTAGTGACAAGTCAGGTGTCATGACCCCTGTACCGGGCATCATGGGACACTTCCGTGTGTTGGTGTCCGTGCCATGCCAGTGACGCTCACCCCAAGTGCGCAGTACGACATGCACACATGTCAAAGGAGTCAAGGGCATGCCTGGCACACATTGCACCCTCACACAGTACACCTGTACACATCTCATCATACATCTGGTGCCTCCTCCACTCAGGAGGCATGTTCCACATCACAGCCTGTCACACCTGTGCCCCACACATGTAGTAATGCACAGACGATGCCTTGATGTCCATTCCTGGACAAGTATGTCCATCCATGGACAAGTATGTCCGCCCTATTCCTACCTGTGTGTCGACTATCACCACAGTGATGTGTACAAACCGGCGTACTGCTGCTAAGAGGGCCTGTGTATGTTCCCCAATCACTGTGGGAGTGCTGCCGTATGTGTACCCATCGTGATGGCGAGCGTACAGGCATTTGTACGGTCCGTACCACAACGAGTACGCATACGCGTGCAGAACCATAGTGAGAGGGCCGTACACTCGCATGTACGCTCACTATCACTATGGGTCTGCACGCGTATGCGTACACGTAGTGGTACGGACCGTACACTCGCATGTACGCTCACTATCACTATGGGTCTGCACGCGTATGCATACACGTAGTGGTACGGACCGTACACTCGCATGTACGCTCACTATCACTATGGGTCTGCACGCGTATGCGTACACGTAGTGGTACGGACCGTACACTCGCATGTACGCTCACTATCACTATGGGTCTGCACGCGTATGCGTACACGTAGTGGTACGGACCGTACACTCGCATGTACGCTCACTATCACTATGGGTCTGCACGCGTATGCGTACACGTAGTGGTACGGACCGTACACTCGCATGTACGCTCACTATCACTATGGGTCTGCACGCGTATGCGTACACGTAGTGGTACGGACCGTACACTCGCATGTACGCTCACTATCACTATGGGTCTGCACGCGTATGCGTACACGTAGTGGTACGGACCGTACACTCGCATGTACGCTCACTATCACTATGGGTCTGCACGCGTATGCGTACACGTAGTGGTACGGACCGTACACTCGCATGTACGCTCACTATCACTATGGGTCTGCACGCGTATGCGTACACGTAGTGGTACGGACCGTACACTCGCATGTACGCTCACTATCACTATGGGTACACAGACCCATAGTGATAGTGAGCGTACAGGCATTTGTACGGTCCGTACCACTACGTGTACGCATACGCGTGCAGACCCATAGTGATAGTGAGCGTACATGCGAGTGTACGGTCCGTACCACTACGTGTACGCATACGCGTGCAGACCCATAGTGATAGTGAGCGTACAGGCATTTGTACGGTCCGTACCACTACGTGTACGCATACGCGTGCAGACCCATAGTGATAGTGAGCGTACATGCGAGTGTACGGTCCGTACCACTACGTGTACGCATACGCGTGCAGACCCATAGTGATTTTGAACGTAGGCATGCATGTACGGGCCGTTGCCATGCATTTGGGGTGCCCTAGGGCCCGGAAACGCACCGTACCTGTGTGTGATTCTCCTAATTACATAGGGGACAAGTATTAAGGCCTACATGCATGCTGGTTGTCATGGCGACCAGGTTCAAATTTCGATTTTGTTCTGGAAGGCGCACAGCAGAAGTCAGTTGGAATTCTTCTACTTTGTTGCAATGTGTTTGTGGGGCTGACATCATGCAGGAGGATGTAACCGATAGAGAACCCACAGACTGCTAGGTTTGAAGGGATTGGTGGAAACATAGGATGCAAATGTGAGTGACCAATCACTCTGTACTCCTGTGCATGAGACTGGGCAGAAGGCCACATATAAGGCAGCCAGGTCCCATGAGGGATTACTTGCCTGCACATCTTTGCATTTGTCGACCAAGCTGCTGCTACTGATTCCCTGGAACCATGTCAAGGGCTGTGGAGAGGACACAGCCATTCACCCTGGAGGAGAACATGGCTCTGCTGGATGTGATCCTCCCACAGTACCCCATGCTGTATGGGCGACCAGGGTATCAGGTGAGTGCATAGGCCACTGCCACAGACTGTCCCTATGTTGTGACTGTGTCTTCAGGCATTGTGTCCCGGTGTGACACACATGCCATGTACTGTCGGGGGGGTACCAGGGGGGGGGTGCCTGATGTCTCCCAGCAGTGCCCTGAGACAGGAGGGGTGTGTGCAGAGTCCTCCCAGCAGTGCCCTGAGACAGGAGGGGTGGGTGTGGAGTCCTCCCAGCAGTGCCCTGAGACAGGAGGGGTGTGTGCAGATTCCTCCCAGCAGTGCCCTGAGACAGGAGGGGTGGGTGTGGAGTCCTCCCAGCAGTGCCCTGAGACAGGAGGTGTGTGTGCAGAGTCCTCCCAGCAGTGCCCTGAGACAGGAGGTGTGTGTGCAGAGTCCTCCCAGCAGTGCCCTGAGACAGGAGGTGTGGGTGTGATGCACAGTGTGAGCCTTGATCATTGATTGTGACATTGCCATCATTCCACCTGAGTACCCACTATGGCACGTACTGCCTTTTCCCTCACCAGAGGATGATTTCCCTATGACAGAGGTGCAATGCGTTGGCTGCATGACATGCCTTGTTGTAACCAGCTAATTTGTTCTCATATGTCTCTCTGTGACATGTGGCTGGTGTATTGATGTGGTGTCACTTGTTCTTCCTCACAGGTAGGCGCCACTGCCAAGGAGCAGATCTGGCTGACCGCCGTCAGTGCCGTGAGGCGTGTGGATGGTCGGAGGCGGAGCCTGTCCCAGGTGAGGAAACGCTGGCAGGATATCCGGTGCTGGACGCGGAGGATTGCACGGCTCCTGCTGGGGGACTCACCTGAGAGCCACAAGAACCGCGGCCGCCGCCGTCTGACCCACCTCCACAGGCGTGTGCTGCCGGTGGTCTTTCCAGACCTGGAGAGGCGCTTACAGGCGATGCAGCAGGCGGAAGGGGGTAGGTACATGTGCGTTTGTTGTGTGTCACCGGCATTTGTAAGGGCACAGTGGCATTAATTCACTGGCATGGTTTAAAGGTGCTGTGCCCATCCAGTTTGCCCCAGTGTAGCACTGCGCCCCTGCCACCCTTCCCCTCCTTGCAATGTGTTCCCTGGTCTGTGTGTAGTCACTCCTTCACAAGGTAATGTAGGCTGGCGCTTTGTCCACGAGAACAATGACTGTAGCATCATGGGTGGGGGTGGTGGGTAACAGGTTGTGGGACCTTGCCTGTGAACTGTCAAGTTCACTGCATGTGGGTTCCATGTCAGTTGGCACTGATGCTGGCTCCAGACATGGGAGTTGGTCTCTCATGTGTCATGCCTTACAGCGCGCATGTCCTATGTAGTGGCCTGTGACATGATGTGCATGAGTGTGCGCTACGCATAGTGCAGGGATGGTGACGTGTGTAGCAGTCATTCCCATTCAGTAGCATGTAGTTGCGTGCCCAATACTGTCCCCTGGGGCACCTTATCCTCAGTGTTGTTTGTGTCATCATCAACGTGGACACTCTCACTGTCTACAGCGTAGGTTGTGCTCTGTGCCATTGTCCCCTGTCACCATGTATATAGACGTGCTATTATGTACAGGTGTCCACTGTGCAGCCTGACCTGATTGTCCTTCTTCATACTCACAGTTGCCAGTGCCTGTGTGTCTTGTTATACTCATCTGAGGATGGGCACTGGTACCTCATTATTTGTACAGGCGCACCTTTGCTGTTTTGCGTCCAATCTTGCCTTTTGCCTGCCACTGTGTTTATCACCCAGACTATGAGATGTTGGTGCCACCTGTGTCTCAGCAATTAGCATCGTGTGGGGGTTGCTTGGGGCGGGCAATGCCTATGTGTCAAATCCTGATTCCTAATTGCTGGGTCTGGACAGTGTGTGATGTTACTGGACACACACGCAAGGTGCAGTGACCGAGTTATGTTGGGCATGTTTGCAGCATTACCTATGCAGCATGTGTCTCAAGTTCATGGATATTGTCCCTGCTCATAGGTATTTTCACATACGCTGTGTGGTGCAGAGGCAGTGCAGGATTGTCCCCAGGGCCTGGGTGCTATGTCAGACTCCGTTTCCTGTCATCAGCTATTGTCTCATGCTCTCCATGGTATTTCAGTGGCATGGTGGCTCAACCAACTGTGTTTCATGCCCTACATCGGTACCTTGTTTTGCAGATGTTAGGGATCTGCCTCTTCAGGCTATGCAATGTTGACTATGTAGATTGGACTCATGTGACAGATGTGTACAGGTGTCTGATTAATTTCTGTCTCTCCACCCTGCCCACAGCATCGTCGGGGGACACAGAGGGAGACATGGACACGGACCAGGCGGAGGGACCGAGCACCAGTGGCAGCCGTGACATCGGGGCTGGCACATCGAGTGGGACAGGGGCGGAGGATAGTGTGGCCGAGGACCTGTCGACTGGCACATCAGACTACGAAGCTGACAGGTCCGAGGAGGATGTCTCAGAGTTGGCGGAGGCTGCACCAGCAGCTGACAGTGGAACAACACCTGCCACCGCCCCCTCAGTTCCCACCAACCGCCTCCCACTTGCTCGTGTCCCTTCCCAGCGTGCCCGGTCACCGCATGTCTCCTTCCTGCCAGGCACCGCACCCCCTGCCCCTGTCTCCACTGCTGCCGCCAATGCTGAGTCTATGGACATCCAGCGGCAAATGCAGGTTGGTCAGGCTGCGATCCTGAATGTCCTCCATTCCCACGGGAAAACCCTCAGCAACATCGAGGCATTCTTGGAGGGCATTCATTCTTTGCAGGCTGACCAACGCAACTTGCTGAGGTCCCTAGACTCCACACTGACTGCAGCAGTGGGTCTCCTGCAGCGCGACCTCCCCCCACCTACCCCTGCCCCATCCACACTTCCCACTTCCATGCCTGTCCCACGTACACCCAGACGTCGGCATGCACCCACCACAACAGACACAGGCACCACACCAGCAGGGAAGGTCCACCGCACTCCTCCTGACACGCACACACAGGGTGAGATAGGCACACCCACTGGGTCGGGGGGCAAACGTGTGACACGCAGCCAGAGTGGGAGTCCGCATTCCACACAATCCACTCTCTCCAAATCCCCTCCCCTCAGCTCTCCTGGCCACATCTCCCCCAAGGACTCCTTCATGGCCGCTCTGTCCCTGAGCCCCACAGTTACGCCACCACGCAAGCGGTCAAGGAAGTCCTCGGTCAGGGTGGTTGAGTCTCCCCCCCTGTCTCCACCCTCCCCCGGTGGCGCTGCAACCCATCCCTCTGACCCCCCCCCTCCTTGGGGCCTGAGGTCACTTCGGGTGCAGGGGAGTCCCTGGAGGACCTTGCTAAGGTGTGTAGTGCCATCCTGGCCTCCGCCTTTGGCCATGACACACCCCCTGTGGTTGAGTCCTCCATCCCGGCACCCACAACGCCGCCCCTTTGCCCTGATGTCCCTGCGGTGCCTGTTGCTTCCCCCCCCCCTGATGCCCTCACCAGTATGGAAGACGATGGCATTTGACTGTGCAGGCAAGGTAGGGGACACACATCCCACTGTGTCCCCCATGCAGCTGGGAATCATTGACTGCCCTATGGCCTTTGTTGACTTTGAACTGCCTTTGATCCACGGACATTGTGCTCATGCTGAATAAAGCTTATTTTTTTTCTCATCATCACACTCCTGCTATGGTGGTATTGGTGTTGGTGGGGCTGCTACATTGTTTTGGGTGGTGTTTAAGGCTTTGGGTCTGTGGGATTTGTAGTAGTGTTCTGCTCTTTGGGGCCACCCTAGGATCTGTGTGCCATCACAAGGTGTTGGCTAACTTCCTTAGGTCATGTCAGCAGTTACTGCATGGTTCAATTGTCCCAGGGTGTATTCCTTCCTCTGTGTACCCAGATTTCTTCCCTGCAGGGTGTTCCCAATGTTTAGCGCAGAGCTGTGTGTACATGAGCTGTGTGTGTGACGGAGCCCTTCTACTTTGGCCATGCATGCATGGCCATGTCTCCACCTGCAACAATCGTGGCATCCTTGGTGATCACTGTACTTGTGTGTGGAGTCAGTTGACATGAGTTCATGGGGACATGTTCCCTTGTAGGCAGTATGGATGTGGGTAATTGTGGCATCACACACATGTGTTACACCCCTCCTGGGTGTGGACACTGCTGGGAGGACTCTGCACCCACCCCTCCTGTCTCAGGGCACTGCTGGGAGGACTCACCACCCACCCCTCCTGTCTCAGGGCACTGCTGGGAGGTCTCTGCACCCACCCCTCCTGTCTCAGGGCACTGCTGGGAGGTCTCTGCACACACCCCTCCTGTCTCTGGGCACTGCTGGGAGGACTCAACACCCACCCCTCCTGTCTCAGGGCACTGCTGGGAGGTCTCTGCACCCACCCCTCCTGTCTCAGGGCACTGCTGGGAGGTCTCTGCACCCACCCCTCCTGTCTCTGGGCACTGCTGGGAGGTCTCTGCACCCACCCCTCCTGGGTCTGGACACTGCTGGGAGGACTCTGCACACACCCCTCCTGTCTCTGGGCACTGCTGGGAGGACTCTGCACACACACATCCAATTTCTGGATATGTACGCTTGGGACATACACGGTGTGGGTGCGCTCCATGCATTCGAGGTGAGGGTTCGAGTCGTACTTACACTGGTGTGGTGGTGGTACGGTCCGTGAGTCCAGGAGTCGTACTTACACTGGTGGGGGTGGGGGTACGGTCCGTACGTCCGCGGGTGAGGGTTCGAGTCGTACTTACACTGTTGGGGTGGGGGTACGCTCCTTGCATACGCGGGTGGGGGTACGGGTCGTACTTACACTGTTGGGGTGGGGGTACGCTCCTTGCATACGCGGGTGGGGGTACGTGTCGTACTTACACTGTTGGGGTGGGGGTACGCTCCATGCATATAGGGTGTGGCTAGGGTCGTACTTACACTGTTGGCATGGGGGGTACGCTCCATGCATATAGGGTGTGGCTACGGGTCGTACTTACACTGTTGGGGTGGGGGTACGCTCCTTGCATACGCGGGTGGGGGTACGCTCCATGCATATAGGGTGTGGCTAGGGTCGTACTTACACTGTTGGCATGGGGGGTACGCTCCTTGCATACGCGGGTGGGGGTACGGGTCGTACTTACACTGTTGGGGTGGGGGTACGCTCCTTGCATACGCGGGTGAGGGTTCGAGTCGTACTTACACTGTTGGGGTGGGGGTACGCTCCTTGCATACGCGGGTGGGGGTACGGGTCGTACTTACACTGTTGGGGTGGGGGTACGCTCCTTGCATACGCGAGTGAGGGTTCGAGTCGTACTTACACTGTTGGGGTGGGGGTACGCTCCTTGCATACGCGGGTGGGGGTACGGGTCGTACTTACACTGTTGGGGTGGGGGTATGGTCCCTGAGTCCGCTGTTGGGGGTCGGAGTCCTACTTACACTGGTGGGGGTACGGTCCGTAGGTCCGCGGGTGAGGGTTCGAGTCGTACTACACTGTTGGCATGGGGGGTACGCTCCATGCATATAGGGTGGGGGTAGGGTCCGTACATATCCATCCCCACGCTATGTGATGCTTGTGCGGGCCGTACCCAGGCCTTTGCCACGTGGGTACGATCCGTCCCGCCATTGTTGGGGTGACGTGTGTGTGGGCGTGGTACGACTCGTACCCACGCTCTTCAGGCGTGGGTACGGGACGTACCTGTCTGGTTGTGTTGTCGGTTCGCGTGGTGACGGCCTTCCGTTGTGGCGGTAGCTGGCTTATCAGGACACGCCCCCACCCCCTCGTGGTGACCAGGGCATGGGAGTCAGGTATGTCCAGGCCATGTGTGACTTATGTGGTTGTTTAGTGGCCTGCCCTGGTCGTGCCACCCCCACCCCACCCCACTTTCCCCCCTCCCTTAGTTATTCTTACCTTCTGCGGCGTCTGCGTCGGTGCCTGTAGAGCAGGTGGACTGCTATGAGGGCAGGGATGACTCGTAGGTTCGGGTCCATGTCTGTCCGTCGCGTACTGGTACTCCTTGCTCGCGTCGTCCTGTCGCGTACGGGTCCTCCTTGATCGCGTCGTCCTGTCGGGTACGGGTCCTCCTTGGTCGCGTGGTCCTGTGTCCGTCGCGTACTGGTCCTCCTTGTTCGCGTCGTCGTCTGTCCGTCGCGTACTGGTGGTCCTTGTTCGCGTCGTCCTGATTTCCCGGCAGTTTTTGGCTGCCGCAGAATCTTCACCGTGCGGGGTGACGTCGGTGCGAATCGTGATTCCTGGTTCGTGAATGGCTGGCTGCGTGCGTCCAGACGTCAGGTCTGCGCTTTCCCGGATCACATTGGTAGTTGTTTTTTTGTTCGGTCGGGCTTTTTTACGATTCGTACGGAAAAGGTGTTTCCGTACGAATCGTAATTCCTTGTTTGTATATTTACACGACCGGGTACGCGTCGAACGGAGAATATGCTCCGTCCGACGGTTCGTACCCGGTTTTTACAGGATTGTGATCGGCACCCTAGTGTATAAGTGGCTGCATGGGTTGGTGAGTAGCTACATGAGTGTCTATATAGGTTATTAGTTGGTTTTTTGAGTATCAGTATGAGTGTCTGAGTGTCTGTATGGTTCGGTGGGGGGTATTATGTAGTGCATAGGTGCATGAATGAGTGACTCACTGTTTGTATGTGTTGAAGACAGCATGTGTGCAGGACTGTATGGGTGGATGAGTGTGTGCATGGGTGTGTTAGTGAGTGATAGACTGTCTCAATAGTGTCTTTATGAGTAACTACATATGTTTTAAACTAGTATATGTGACTATTGGTGTATATAAGTGAGTATATGTGAGAGTGAGAGATTGAAAGAGTTCCTGTATGAATAAGTATGTGTTTCTATAAGTGATTGTTTAAAAGACTAAGTATGTGTAAGTTTCTGTAGAAGTAAGTGTGGTGGTGTGTGTATAACTGTATATGCAAGTAAAAGGATGTTTGATTATTTATTAGCATGAGTGACTATGTGTGTGAGTAACTCTATGGATGAGTGGCGTTGTGTAACAGGATGTATAGGTGTGTGAGTACATATGATGAGTGAGTACATGTATGAGTGACTGTATAGGACTGTTGGTGAATGAGTGGATGTGTATGTGGATCTTAGAATTACTGAATAGGTTGTTGTAACTGGTATTGGTATGTCCATTGTTTTGAACATTGTAGTTTCTATTTTTGAATGTGTGTATCAAAGGTTATATTAGGGGAAGAGGAGGTCTGCCACGCTATCACAAGGATAATGTCATCAGTGATGTCATTAGTGATGTCATTTGAGATGTCATCAGTGATGTCATGAGTGATGTCACTGACCATGTCATGAGTGATGTAATATGTGACGTCATCAGCAGTGCATTGCGGGCGCTCGAGTTATAGTTAGCTGAACTAACTATAACGGGGGAATTTCAATGGTTTTGTACGAGTAAAAAGTCCAGCTAACTATAACGCCCCTGAAACCTATGTTTTTTTCAGTGAATTTCAAAGGTTTTTTAAATGCTAATTTCTAACTATGCCTACAGAGATAGGACATGTGAAGAAAGAAGAAAAAACGCACAGAAAGAAAAAAAAGAAATGCAGAAAGAAGCAACAGAAGTCCTCAAAGACGAAGAAAAGTGCAGGAAGAAGGATAACATGCAGAAAGAACAAACAGAAGAGCAGAAAGAAGCCTTGTTGCAAATCATCCTGTACCCTCAACTTTTTCAGACGTATACTGGTGGTAACTGAGTCTGACTAACCAGTCCTAGAGCCAGTGCTATGTTAAACACTGTTATGTCACACTCAGAATACAGTGAAAACACCTACATACACTAGGGAACACTGTGCGTTGGGGTCCCCCTGTGATCAGCATGACCTCCTCTGTAAGCCCCTAGTATAAAATAGGGCAGGGGATTAAAACTACCTCTTAAAATGCACCACAGGGCGTGTTTGCACACGTCACCTCAGGCCCCGTCCCCTCACTTCCCCACTGTGTAAACACGCCCTGTGGCCGTTTCAAGTTGGGAGATTAAGTCCCATTGAATCCTGAGGGTCCCTAGGGTCCAACTAGACCACTAGGTACCTCCAGTAAGCGTCACAGAGCAGCGTTGCAGAGAGGTGTAAAAAGTGGCACGGCCTGGACCACCTCTCTGCAACGCAGCTCAGTGGCGCTTACTGGAAGCACCTGGTGGGCTAGTTAGCCCCCAGGGGCCCTCAGGATTGAAGGGGAATTATTTCCCCATCTTAAATCGCGCCACAGGGCTTGTTTGCACACGTTAACTCAGGCCCCGTCCCCTACCTTCACCACTGTGTAAACACACCCTGTGGCCGTTTTTAGTTGGCAGATTAAGTTAATTTTAATCCTGAGGGTCCCTAGGGTCCAACTAGCCCACTATGTACCTCCAGTATGCGCCACAGAGCTGCGTTGCAAAGAGGTGTAAAAAGTGGCACAGCCTGGACCACCTCTCTGCAACGCAGCTCAGTGGCACTTACTGGAAGCACCTGGTGGGCTAGTTAGCCCCCAGGGGCCCTCAGGATTGAAGGAGAATTATTTCCCTAACTTAAAACGCGCCATAGGGCGTGTTTGCACACGTCACCTCAAGCCCCGTCCCCTTCCTTCCCCACTGTGTAAACATGCCCTGTGGCCGTTTTTTAAGTTGGGAGATTAAGTCCCCTTGAATCCTGAGGATCCCTAGGGGCAAAATAGCCCACTAGGTACGTCCAGTAAGCGCCATTGCAGAGAGGTGTAAAAAGGGGCACGGCCTGCACCACCTCTCTGCAACGCAGAGCAGTGGCACTTACTGGAAGCACCTGGTGGGCTAGTTGGCCCCCAGGGTCCCTCAGGATTGAAAGGGAATGATTTCCCCAACTTAAAACGCGCCACAGGGTGTGTTTGCACACGTCACCTCAGGCCCCGTCCCCTCCCTTCACCACTGTGTAAACGCGCCCTGTGGCCGTTCTAAGTTGAGAGATTAAGTCCCCTTAAATCCTAAGGGTCCCTAGGGTCAAACTAGCCTACTAGGTACCTCCAGTAAGCGCCACAGAGCTGCATTGCATAGAGGTGTAAAAAGGGGCGTGGCCTCAGAACACCTGTCTGCAACACAGCTCCCTGGTGCACACTGGAGATACCTGTTGGGCTAGTTGGCCCTCAGGGACCCTCAGTATTGAAGGGGAATAAATTCCCCAACTTACAACTGGCCAGGGGGCACGTTTGCAGAGTGCTGCAAGGAGGGGGCGTGGCCTCCAGCGCGATGCCGGTCTTTTATTTATTTTATTTTTTTAAGAAGGAGGGCTGTGTGGCCCCCCTTCTTTTTCTAATTTACTGGCCCTGGGGACCCCATCCCCCAGGGCCTGCACCCTAATTTTTTTTGTTGAAAAAAATAAATTTGGCCCTCCCAAGGCCTTAATCGGCCCCGGGGACCCCAACCCCCGGGTCATGGCCTTTTTTTAATTTAAATTCTTTAGGAGGGGGCTGCGTTGCCCCCCTCCTCAGGCCACTTATGGCTCCGGGGACCCCATCCGGGCCGGCCTTTGTTTTTTATTATTTTAAAAATATATATATTTATAGAAACACCTAGAACATGCTGGACAAACCGTATGTACCTATCACCATGACGATTTGCGTGATATTCATTAAAAGGCGACTATGCATAGAATGAATCCACATGGAATGTATTTACACCGCTAGTGAAGCTCTGACGTGTCTGACGCCCTACCGTGCCTAATCCCGGCGCCCCCACCGGTGGGTACTCTCCAAGTAGACACCCTTGTCGTTTATTTATACAAACATGGGTAGCTATTGATGGGCACATTTAATATACACGCACACCAAGCCATTCAAAGGGGATTCGACAAAAATTTGACTAAACTATGCAAGAAACCCCCCTCACGGTTAATAAAAACACATCCACCGCCGGATGTGTGATACTTTTTATTTTACTCTCTGGAAAGGAGATGAACCTTACTTGAGAGTCACAGCATGCTCCTGGCTGAGCCCAATGCTGTGTTACACCCACCAGTGCCCGCCAATTGCCTCACACCTCTGTGTTGTATTCCACCAGCTAGTGCGTATGCTATGACACTCTCTAGCCCATGTGGACTGTAACACCACCCCGTGAATATGTCATGCCACACTTGCCTTCGCACGGGTTATATTGCCCCATCTAACGTGCCATCCTCGATGTGTATGTTATAACGCACAGCACTATGCCATACATGTTACAATCTGGGATCCATATCTTTGTCACAGTGCATATGCAACGTTACACTCCCCAGCACATATTTTATATTACAACTTTAGAGACTAGTTATGTTACACAACACTGCCCTGTGCATATTACACTCCAAGGCGCATATCGCATAGCACGCGCTAGTGCCTGTGCTATCTCGCGCTCTCCAATGAATCTGTTATTGCGCACAATGTATTGCATATTATATTTCACGCCCCGGTTCATCTTATATCACACTTTTTGGTGCATAGTTTATACCATATACTACATCTAGTTTTCATTTTCAATCGTGCTCTCAGGACTATGTTCTATATAACACTGCGTCCACCTACCCTTTTCACGGGCATTACATTTTGCGATGGGGGTGGAGGGTCAGGGGGTGTTTCTGCCAAGTGAGCCCGGAGTCACAGTCACAAACGTCCTCTTCTTCCTGAATAAAAGTGAGATTATGCTGCATACTTGTTCATATTTTAAGTAGTTCGCACAGACACACATTTTAAAAACAATAAAGTTCCTAATACCCACCTTCTCTGAACAGTTAGCTTGCTGCCCCATCCACCTCCTCCCTATCCTCTGTTGTCTGAATCCATGGACTAGCCTCCTCCCTCCTGCCATGCATGGTCTGATGTGCTGCCACTGCCCTCCATTTAGCATGATGTACCAGTCCACTCCTCCTGCCCTCCATTGCCCAATTCTATGGCCCATCATTGACCTCCTGCTTAGCCTCTGTGCTTAGCTTGCTGCCCCTATTCTCCTTCCCCCTGCCCTCCGATGTCTTTGTGCATGCCCCTGCTCCATCCTTTTTGCCCACTATGTTCCATGGACCTGCCACTCCTATCTACTCTGAGTGTTTTGTTGAGCTGCCACTCCCCTCCCACCTGCATAGCATTGTCAGATGACTGTAACCTGTCCCTGCCACCTCCACCCTGCCTGTCCACATGCCATGCCCCTATCCCCTTCCTCCTGTCCTCCATGGTCCATTTTACTGCCACACCCTTCTGCCCTCCCTGATCTGTTGTGCTGCAACTGCTCCTCCTGCCTGCCCCGCGCGGTCTGTTGTGAGGCCCCTTCCCCTGAACTCTCTTGTCTGTGCCCAGGTCCTGACCCTCCCTTCTATCCTCCGTGGTCCTTTGTGCATGCCCCTGCACCCTCCTTCTTGCCCATCATAGCCATTGTGCTGCCACTAACCCTCCCGCTTGCCATGCATGGTCTTCTGTGCTACCATGGCCCCTCCCACCTTCCCTGTGTGGTCAGCTAGCTGCCCCTGACCCCCTCCACCTTCCCTCCATGGTCTGTGTGTATGCCATCATAGTCTCACTGGTGCTCTCCATGGTGTGTCTTGTTTCTAGTGCCCATCCTGCCTGACCTCCATGGTCATCTTGCTGCTCCTGCCCTGCCCCCTTGCCCCCAGCCCTCTGTTTCCATGTGCAGACCCCTATTCCCTCCCTCCTGGCTTGTCTGTTCCATTGTAATGCCCCTGATCCGTCCCTCCTGCCCTTTATGGTCTGTTATGCTGCAGCTTTCTCTCCTGTCTGTCCATTATGGTCAGCTAGCTACCATTGCCTCTTTCCCATCTGTTCTCTGTTGTCCATGTGCATGGTCCTGTCCCCTCCCTATTGCTTTCTATGGATTGTTGTGCTGCACTCCCGTCCCGCATGCGCTGTGTGGTGTATTGTGCTGCTGCAAACCCTGATGCCTGCCCAGCAGGGTCAGTTTGGTGCACCTCTCCATGTCTCTCCTGTCCTCTGTTATCCAAGTCCATGTCCCTACCCCATTTCCTTCCATGATCCAATGTACCATACTTGCTAACATTTTGAACTTGGTAAGAGGGAGATTTTGAAAAAAAACTGGGGTATTGATTTTCCCCTTTGAGTTACATTGAAAAAGAGGAGATTGTAGACAGGAGACAGATCAAATAAAGCCCATTTGAGCTTAAAAACATTGGACGTTTCCTGGCTGAATCGGGTCTGTTGGCATGTATGGTTGTACTACCATTGCCTCTTCCTTCTGCCCACAATGGTCTATTACATTGCCACAGCCTCTATTGCAAGTCCTGTATTGTTGGTTTGTTGCCCCTGCCCCCCTTTCCACTGCCCTCCATAGTCTATTGTGCTGCCACGGCCCTTCCTGCCTGCTCAGTGTGGTTAAATTGTTGCCTTTTCACCCTCCTACCTGCCTTCAATTTTCAGAGTCCGTGCCCCTGGCCTCTGCCTCTCAACAGTATCCTATTGAACAACTAGATTGCTAACATTCTATATTTATTACAAAAGTGTGGAACGCCTGACGTCATCTTGATGTAATCAAAACTTTAATACCTAGAGCATTTCCTTTAGAAATTACATATATGAGAGGGTCTTATTGGCATCAAAATTATGGTTAGTGCTCTAAAAGACTAAAATAAGGATATATTTTCTGAGTTTTCAAATAGCGACAAAGCACTTTAAAATTATTTGTTATCTTTATGTTTTTTTATCCAGTTGACCACTTGATTAAATGTTGCACTTAGGGGAGAGGATGTGGTATTACTTCCAGAACTGCAGACTTTGCAACTGGGGAACCAGGTTGGAGTTTCTGCTTCAGCTCAACATTCTGTGATTCTGGTCAAATCACTTAGTCTCCCCATGAGAATTTGTTCTTGTGTGATGTAACCAATGCTCATGTAAAGCACTCCAATACCTGACAAGTCTGCACTATATAACACGGCAAAAACACAAAATAATAAGTGTTTTGCACACTTCTGTCATTGGGCTATATTTGGGCTACATCTGGGTGATTTGGGGCTACATTTGGGCTCTTTTGTCTCCGGTGGCCATCTTGGGAGATTTATTTGTTATGAAGTTTCCTAATTTCCTCATGTACTGCAGTCTCCTTAGTAGGAAATGCTTTCAGTTTTTTACTTTGATTCCATCATGAAGGTATTCAGATATGTCACACATTTGCCATAAATTCCGAAAGTTAGCACTCTAGTTGCTCATTAGATCACTGTAGTAAAACTACTGTTCACCATGGAAGTCTGCTCCTGGTATTAAAAGTGCATGTTTCAGTCTGCATTTCAGAATTTTTTAATGAAATAGAAGAGGATTTGAGAAGTCACTCAAAATGTGCCCTCATTTTCTTTCTTCAGCATTAATCATAATTTCTATGGCAAAATGAACCCCCTCATTGTGTTCCTTTTTAAATTAAATGTTTTAAGAGTTACCACTTTAATCCAAGCAAGATGGCTTCAGGTGTGCCATACGTTTATCATAAGTAGGACTGTTAGCGCTCTTGTTGTTCTGTGGAACACTCTGGGAAGCTGCAGTAGAACACAAAGGAATCAACTGACAGTCTCTGCCCTTGTTGGATGTACATGTTTTACTGAGAATGTCAGACTTCATTCTCACATGACTGAGACTGATAATGTGAATTTACAGAAAATAAGCTCTCAGTTTAGCTTATAGATCACCTTCCAAACCTCTGTGGGAAAAGCATGAGAAAATATTTTTCTCTCAATCATGATATCCCAGCAGAAGGCTTTTTCACATGGTGAAATCACCTTAGAACATACCACAATTCCTAAAATGAGTATGGTACCATCAACAAATGATTTATAATGTAACTAAAGTCTTAAAACCTTCTATTAACTGCAATGCTTTTTAATGAGGTGCTATCATGTATATTGGTCCCAAGATGGCTGCCAACACTTCTTGGATGAAGTGCTGACAGCCAATCAGATCTCAGGATGAGATGTGTGGTTAGGCTCCGCCCACATATATATATGATTTTACTTTTGATTTTCTCAGGAACTACTGAACAGATTGACACCAGACCTACAAAAGGCACTTCCCTGAGCTGAGGACTACCTCTCTGCCAAATTTCAAGTAATTCTGTTCAGCCGTTCGGGCTGTACCTTGGACTAAAGGTCCCTATGGAAAATTGCATGGGGAAAACGCGTTTTGGGACCCCCCTTTTTTCTCAGCCCCCGCTTGACAAATCCCCCGAGACTTTCAGGGTAGGAGCGGAGCGGAGCGCCCCAACTATTTTGAAAATTTTGCGAGGATTCGTCAACCGGCGCCAAATTTATTCCAAATAGAATGTTGCGGATTTCCTGTGGAAACACGGTCCTAACTATAACTATCTACTGGCGACCGCCAGTAGATAATATATATATATATATATTCACTGAAAAAACCGTAGGTTTCAGACACGTTATAGTTAGGAACTGGCATTTAATAAACCTTAGAAATTCACTGAAAAAAACATAGGTTTTAGGGAAAGTTAGTTAGTTGGACATTTCACTCGTATAAAACCATAGAAATTCCCCCGTTATAGTTAGTTCAGCTAACTATAACTCGCGCCCCCACAATGCACTGCTGATGATGTCACATATTACATCATTCATGACATGGTGAGTGACATCACTGATGACATCACTGATGACATCTCAAATGACATCACTGATGACATCACTGATGACACAATCCATGTGAAAATCTGATGCAGCTCCTCACACCTGAATATAACCTTTGATACACCCACTCTAAAATACAGACTACCATTTTCGAAAAAATAGACACATCAATACCAGTTACTAAATACGTACTGACTGATTCATAGGTCTACACACACATCCACTCATTCACTCATAAAGTCACTCATACATGCAGTCACTCATCAATACAACACTATCATATGCACTGATACAACTATACAGATACTCACACACTGCCACATATCCAGAGTTACTCACACATTAGTCAGTCATGCAAAGAATCAATCATACTTCCGTTTACTCACCTATACAGTTATACAGACACACCCTCACTTATTCATACAGATACTAACACATAATTACTCTTATAGAATCACTGATACAAATACACACTCATCCATGCAGCCACTCTCACAATTGCTGACTCTCACATATAGTTATTTATATACACCATCACTCACATATACTGCCTTTTACATATGTAGTTACTTGCACATGTACCACTGAGACATCCATTCACTCACCAACACACCCATACACATACTCATCCACCCATACAGCTGTTTCCACATGCACTCTTGAACCCATTCACCCAGTGAATCAACCACTCACACATCTATGCACAGAGTCACACACCTCCCACCCACACACACACTCAGGCAGTCATACAAATACTCAGACAAGGAATCAATAACCCATATAGACACTCATGCAGTTACTCACCAACCCATGCAGCAGCTTACACAACAACAGACAGACTGATACAGACTTTCACACAGTTTAGTCACTAACCCATGCATTCAGTAAGACACATTTAATCACTCACTTATACAGTCAATCACGTACTTACTAAATCCTCCATACAGACACTGATACACCCACTCAGTCCTCAATACAGCTTGGCATATATATAAAACAAAATTAAACTTTATTGAAACACACAGTCACTGGATGATGTCATCAGTGATGTCATTTGAGATGTCATCAGTGAGGTCATCAGTGATGTCACTGACCATGTCATGAATGGTATCTGCGACGTCATCAGCAGTGCATTGCAGGGGTGCGAGTTATAGTTAGATAAACTAACTATAACGGGGGAATTTCTATGCTAAATGCTAATTCCTAACTATAACGTGTCTGAAACCTATGGTTTTTTCAGTGAATTTCAAAGGTTTTTTAAATGCTAATTTTTAATGATAAAAGTAGTTATACCTATGTTTTTTGTACAGAATTTGAAGATTTTTTTTAAACTGTTAATTTGTAAATATATTATTTATTAAACAATATTATATACTTTTCTGTAAATTGTTTAATTTTTTTAAATCAAAACTGAAATATACTGTAATTTTTTATTTTTATCTTTTTATTTTATTTTAAAATATTTATATTATTCTCTTTTTTTTTAAAGAAATTTTGGATTCAAGCACCTTAAGTGTACCTAATGCGACAGGTGTGCATATTACAGCCGCCATATTGGAAAAGTTGTGAAGGATCTGCGTATGGTGTGCGACGGGTGCGTGTTTTCCAGTTACGCGATATACGTATAATATTAGGTATGCGACCGATGCACGACTCCTGCTCCCGCTAATTCCTGACACATGCGCATTACAGTACGCGACGCTTGCGCGGTGGCGGGCCCCGCGTAACATTATATGTGGGGCCCGCTGGGTGCATGACTCCCGCAAAATTGTTTATGTTCTAAAATGATATGTATGGGTCTTTAATATACATATTAGGGCTAGAGATTATCCAAGGTATTCATAAAAATATTATATGTCTACTTGAAATAAAGTTATATCACTTTTAAATATATTGTCGCAAAGTCGCATCAGGTGCGTGCTTCGTAAGCGCAGGGTGCGCGGATCCCATGTGACCTCCCCAAAAAAGATTTGATTGGTTTATAAAATTTCCCACTGTAACTATTGAAGGAGCCCACCCATTTTCATCATTCTTCTTGGACCATCTTCAGAGAAGCATCTCTTCACCAACTTTTTTTTGGTGTTTTTCTTTCAACTGAATAAAAATGGCATCTGGAGAACACCAGGAAGTGGCAGAATTTTCGGATGAAGAATTCTTGCCGGAGGCACCCAGAAAACAGAGACCAGAATCTGTAGTGTGGAAGTTCTTTACCCTTGTGGTAAATAATTTAATTACCGGGACTTAATTTGATACAGAAACATAATAAAATAGCTCAGTAAATAAGAGGCAGAATCCGTGGTATTAGAGGTTCGGAATGGGCTTTATTCCAATGGTCGATTCGAATCGGTTGCTCCAAGTTCCATCACCACGAAGGTTCAGGAAGTGAAGTACATACGTTATTGACAATCAATCACTTTTATACAATAGGCATTACAGTGAAGCAAATACAAGAGGCGTAACAATTGATAGTGTGGATAATCTATTCATGCGTAGCAAAAAGTAGGCGTAACTGGGTGTGATTAAAAAAACGTCATCAGATGTGATGTCATAATAGGGTGGTTCTATGAAAGAATTTCGCAATGTCAGCAGAAATACTTGGCAGAAATGCGTGCGCAGCAGCATGACGTGTGATTGACGTGCAACTAGGGGGTGAAGGGGACTTGACATTTAGCTCTACATGTGGCGACAGAAGTCTGGAGGGTCAAGTCAACCTAATCCCAAATCATATCTAACATCCTATGTTTAAAGAACTATGTTATCCAAAAGAGAGGTCTCTTAGAGTAGAATCTTATTCTATACTGACTATACTGACTGTTAATGCGTGTACAAGCGTCTAAGTGTCTACACTAGATGCGAGGGCGGAAATCTTCCATAGTAATAGGGCTATGAATTACTTGCATAAAGACAGAGAAGCCGGGCCTTTGCTCGGTAGCTGGAAGAATGTTTACTTAAACTACTAGACAGGAATGCATTGGGCAGGGAACGGAGCAGATAATTTCGAAGGTGAAATACAGTTTTTGGCAGGCATCAGGCTTCGTGAGCCGCGCAGGGAATGAGACAAAGTTCATGGTCACAGATGCAGGCTCAGACTGGAGCTTTCAGAGGCAGAAGGCAAGAAGAGTTTGATGACAGAATCAGGGCCTACTTGCCTGGACTGTAAAATGGCATAAGTGAACCATATAAAGCCGGTGGCCTTTCATACTTAGGAATGGAATATCCGGCCTATTCATGGCGGATCTGAAAGAGGACATGTTGACGGTGGACGCACATGTGTTTGCGTCTTCATAACTGGAACTGGAGGGAACATACATGTACTTGTGATTCATACATGAAACCGTTGGGGTCCAAGATAGGGGACATAACTGATCAGGAAAATCCATATTTCCACATTCCCTCCTTGTCCCCTACTTGCCCGTTAAGAGATATCAATCTTCATCATCCATCCTTGATCCGTTTGGATCCCTCCTAATTCAGTCCATTTCTTTATTTCGTCTGGTGTAGCATGTGTCTGTATATCAATTACATCAAGAGTAGGATCTTTAATCGTCATACAATGTGTTGGCGTCGGGACTATTGTCTTTGTCATGTCGGATGTTTGAGTTTGAGCAGTCTGTTTAGCTGTTCTGTCAGCTAGATCATTGCCTTGAGAAATGATATCAGTAACTTTCGTATGAGCTTTACATTTCATAATTGATATTGCAGTGGGTAGATGTATTGCATCTAATAAGGCATGAATGAGGGGTCCGTGCTGAATGTGGGCACCGTGGGAAGTTAAATAACCTCTCTCTCGCCACAGCACGCCGAAGTCATGTACAACTCCGAATGCATAACGTGAATCAGTGTATATGTTGACTTTTTTATTTGTGGCTTGAATACAGGCTTGTGTCAGAGCGATGAGCTCTGCGGCTTGAGCTGACAAGGTATTTATGCAATTTGTTTCAATGATTTCAGTATCTGTTGTGACTGCGTAAGCGGCCACCAACTCTCCTGTACTTGTTCTCATACATGAACCATCTACATACAACGTCAGGTCTGGGTCTGACAATGGGACATCGGTTAAGTCTTGTCTGGGTTTCGTCGTGATTGTAATAACTTCAATACAGTCATGAGCTAGTGGGTCTGTTCCGTTTATAGGTAAAAGTGTGGCAGGATTCAATGTGTTACAACGTCTGATTTCTATATGTGGCTGAAACAATGTTAATTCATACCCTGTAAGTCGCGCTATAGTCAAGTGTTGTGTTTGCGTTCGATTCACAAGAACCTCTACTGCATGTGGTACTTGAACTGTCAATGGATGTCCTAACACTATGGCATCGCTTTGTCTGATTGCTAAAGCGGTTGCTGCCACTGATTTTAGGCACGCAGGCAAAGCCTGAGCTACGGGATCTAATGTACTAGAAAAATAAGCACATGGTTTGTGTGATCCTGCTTGTTCCTGAGTGAGTACTGACAAGGCAGTACCTTCGCGCTCTGTAACAAAGAGTGTAAACTGTTTATTGTAACATGGTGTTGCTAAAACAGGTGCTTGGCATAAGGCTTTCTTTAGGCTTTCAAAAGCTTGTGTATGTTCCTGAGTCCAAGGGAGAACAGTCGATGTGGCTGCCTCCTGCGTTGTCAACTGAATGAGTGGTTTTGCTAGAAATGCATACTGAGGGATCCACTGCCTACAATATGAAGTGAGGCCTATGAAAGCCCGTACCTCCTTTTGTGTCTTGGGTATTGGCATGTTAGCTATTAACTGAATGCGGTCGGGTGTAAGCTGCCTTCCCTCCTTGGACAGCGAGTGTCCAAGATAAACAACTCGCTGGACACAGAATTGCAGCTTAGAAGGGGACACCTTGTGCCCCTTTTCGGCTAGAAATTGTAAAACTGTCAGTGATGCTTTCTCGCATTCGGGTTCGCTTCTCGCGGTGATCAGCAGATCATCGACATATTGAAGCAAGGCGGTGTTAACTGGCATGTGGATACTGTCGAGTTCTCGTTTCAGTGCTTGGCTATAGATGCTGGGGCTTTCTGTAAATCCTTGAGGTGCGCGGGAGAATTTAAAACTACGTCCATTTAAACTAAATCCGAACAAGTATTGGCTTTCCGGATCTATTGGGACGCTGAAAAAGGCATTCTTGAGATCAATTACAGTAAAGAATGTTGCTTCGGAATCAATAGCTGTCAGTAATGACGAGATATCTGGGACCACAGGGAATTGTGGCACAATGCATTTGTTTAATTCGCGCAGATCAATAACCAATCGATATACTGGCGGGGCCTTCGGATCTGTTCGTTTAAGAATCGGAATTATCGGTGAATTACATACATTGGAGTCTGTTTCCACAACCACTCCTTGGGCAATAAGCTCGTCAATGATTTGCAGTAAAGCCACTACAGCATCTGGTGGTAACTTGTATTGTCTCATTCGTGGTAGTACCACTCCTGCCTTTAGTGTGACTCGATATGGTGTAATATTCATGCAACCAACATCAGTAGGGCCTTGTGCCCATAGATGTGTAGGTAAAGTCTGCAGTCGGGGATCCATGTCTCTAGACACATAGTGACCTTTAAAATCACGTAAAAACAATCTTACTCCTTCCGGAGAACAACATATTATAGCTCCTAGAGCTTTCAGTGTTTTTATACCTAACAAGTTTTCTGGACATGATTTAGTAAGCAATAAATCTGTAGTTCGGGTCAAAGGTCCTATCGTAAGTGGAAGAGGCTGTGACACTTCATTAACAATAGGTTTGCCTGAAAAACCAAGGGAAATATTCTGTGAGCCTGAGAGGGGTGCCCCTGGAACTTCACTACGTTTTATAGTTGTTCGACTTGCCCCTGTATCGAGTAAAAATTTTCTGTCTTGGCCTAATAATTCACTATGTACATAAGGTCCTTCTTGGTCTACAGGGACCTCGATAAGGGGTAAGTCAACTTCCCTCTCTAGGCTAGTTCATGCGTATCGTTGATAATCAGGATAGTCGTACTGTGCGGTCTGGTACAGTTGTCGTGTCGTGGTTTGTGTGGCAGCAACAGGCAGCGCTGGTGCAGCTGGCACAAACTGTATAGACTGTGGTGGAGCTGGCATGGACTGTGCATGCTGCGGGGCTCCTTGTTCATTCTGATCCTGTCTAGGTGGCCGTGGTCTTTCTTTTGTATTACCTATGGCGATATTATGTTTCAAAACTGGACAATCGTGTACGTAATGACCTGGCTTTTTACAATAGTTGCATGTCCCTTTTACAGGGCCTGCTGAATCACCGGAATGTGTTGTACCCTTTTTATGTCCTTCAGCTGGAACTGTCTGCGAGACTAGCATTTTCATTTTCGTGTCTTTCATGCGTCTTTGTTCATGTTCTTGTTCCTCTCTAATTCTATTGTGATGGTACTGTAACATTTGCAACATTTGTGATGGGGTGTTACCTTGCCAGGTACTCTCGAATTTTAATACTCTATTCTTCACTTGAGGCAAGGAATTTTCTACTAATTTTGTCACAAACAGATGTGGGTATGATTCGCTACTTGCCTTTAGGCCACTATTTATACCAAAACATTTTTCAAATCTGGCATAGAAATCACTAGTGTCTTCATCTTGCTTCTGTTTACAGGCCGAAATTGTACCCCAATCTTCCTTTTTCGTAGTTAATAAACGTGGCAGTACCTGTACTAGTAAACCTGGTAGTGCTTTAGTTTTATCCCCAAGCCCTGCTCCTGCAGTTCGGGCCTTTTCTTCTGCTTCTAATGCTGACCATTCTATCTTTTGGTCTCCCACCTCCCACTCTTTTTCCTTGAGTTTTTCATAAATGCCAGCAGGCATTAATACCTTTAATATTGTCATAATGTCGGGATAGGTATACTCTCCCATGAGTAACATGTCTTTAATTTCTCGGTGGAAACCCGCGGGGTCTTTGTCATGACTGGGTACCACTTTCTTCATTTGTAACAATTCTATTTTCGATATGGGCGTATATACAAATACACGTTTAAACTCATTGTCCTCGCCTTTTATTGGGTGTACTTCTCGTAAGGGATTCTGTCTGTCCATGTAATACGTGGTTCTTTCCTTGATGGGCAATGAGACATGTTCTGGGCATACAAAAAGAATGTACTGCTTTCTTGATTCTAGTATTTCTTTAATTAATTTAGTACCTGAACCTCTCCATCTATTCGTGAGTAATTCAGTCAGTATTTCAGGTAAGGGACCAGGATCTGAATGCTGACTTTGATATAGTATAAGGAGTTGTTGAATCATATAAATCCCAGCTAAACGCTGTTCATCTGGGGTGAGATTCAAAAATGTGTGTGCTACTGTATCATCACCATATTTTCCGGGACTGTCAACCCAATGAACGGCTGACCTGGCTAATTCTTGTTCATCCATAGAATCGAGAAAATGATAACCCCTTCGTTCTCGGAGTAATTTGTCAGCAGCTTGGAACGAATGTTCGTGAGACCTTATATTTATTATAGGTGTTTGGAAATTCCTGTTATTATCTGGACATATCGGACGCATCGGGTCAATAAGACATCTGGTACTATTACAAGATCTTCCTCTACCTACATAGGCTATGGTGTCTGACTGTCCTGTGGGCAGTCCTGATCCTTTCTCCTCGCTTTGTTCGAACTGGTCTACCGCTAATCTTTCTTCGTGTAGGCGTTCTATTTCTTTACGGATCTTTCGGCACATGGCTATTATACAATTTTGCTTATCATGTCTCCCTTCTGATATATTCTGGCTCCATCTGGTAAGAATTTGCATTGCTTCCGGGTCTACCCCCGGTCGGTCTTGATTTCTGATCACACAATTTATAAGGAAACGTAACAGTTCCCCCTGTATCTCCACTTTCTGGTATTCCATAGCTCTGTTAATACACTCAGAATCTCGCCCTGTTTGAACAAAATGGTATATATTATCTAGATGCGCAGTCATTCCTGGTAACTTCCCTAAATACACTGCCGCTCGTCTGATACGTAATGATGCCAGGATCATTTCGTCCTCTTTTCCGGGCACAGGGTCATATCTACAATCTATAAGAAGTTCCTTAAGCGTGCGGGCATTTATGAGTTTGGGGGTACGTGAATGTGCTGACTCTTGAAAGGTAAGTTTATTTATTCTGGGTGGCGTAGAAAAAATGTTGGTAGCACCTCCCGTAGCCCCATCTGGGGTATCGGGCGTGAAAGGATTCGTTGAACGCGATACAGCAACTATAGGTGTGGACACAGCTATAGGAGTAGCTGTAGGAACAGATGTAGAAACAGATGTGCTTGCCGGAACTTGTGTCAGGATTTGTTGCTGTAGAGATACAGATACTGGATCTTGGCGTTGAACCTCCCTAGCAGGCGGTCTATGTGGGGCGGGATTAGCGTACTCGGGAACTGCGTCATCTAAATATGAGGAAAGAAAAACATCTTCTGCGGTTCTAGGATGCCCCTTAGGATGTACTTTTATTGGAAATAATGGGGGTGGCAAGTCTTTTGGTATTTCCGGAGTAGCCTTAGGTAATCCCTCGGCCAGGAGGGGATACATACCATTCATAAGGGCATTTCTTTGTCTGTCTACTTGTTCTGATTTCACTCGGGTACCTTCTTCAATTAATAGATTTTCTCGGACCTTATTTGAATTCTCTCTATTTTTCTCTTCCTGTCGGAGTGCTTTTTCTGTACGTCTATGAGATTCTTTACGCCATAACTCAACGGCGTCTTTCTGTGACTGTCTGACTTTCCTTTTCCACAACTCTTCCTCTACTTTCATGATGCACTCTGCATCCCAGGTCCCAGCTGCGGGCCACCTCTGACTTTCTGGTAATTCCTTGGTGTAGTCTACCCATAAATCAAGAAATAATATAGCGTCTAAGCCATGTTTATGATACATGAAGTACCCTGGAGTGTCCCTAGGAGGAATAGGAACGGCTTCTTCGAGTACCCCTTTTCTTGTGGTGATCTGTCTTAATTTCGAAAAGAGCGGCATATTGAGAACTGATCTGATACTTGATCTTGAACAAACTTAATACAAATAAACACAATAATGAACAGTCATTCATACCACAATATGCAGAACGTATTTAAAACATTTAACATTTAACATTTAACTGAACAACGATGATGATGACGATCTAAGAAAAACTTAATCACTAAACATAATACTCGACATTAACTGAATTAATCTGAATTCATATACTTGATATACTAGATATACTGCTAAACAGTACAGATACACTGCTGAAACAGTGCAGACCGGATTTGTGTACCCAAACCCGTCTTGACCGGCACAACCTATGTGCACGTCAGAACGCCTCCCCAGTAATGGTACTCACCGGGTAGCACGGAAACGGAAGGCCTCGGAAACTGAACTGAACTTGAACCGGACTGGACTCGACTCGAACACTTCGGAAACTGGACTCGACTCGGGACTTCGGAAACTGGTGGGCCTCTGTATACCTCGGATCTTGCTCTCTCAGCTAGGCTCTGGTCGGGATACTTCGTACTTCTCACCGCCTCGTCTGGGTGTTGATCGCAGCCTCAGTCGCCCCCGCTTGACCGGAGGGAGATACAGGAAATCCTGCTGGTACGCGTTGTTGTCCGTCCAGCTGTGGCAGGAGACCGGGCCTGCAACTCACCGCCGGCGCATGAGATGAGAAAGTGTCCCTGTTCGGGCGCCATTCATGTGGTAAATAATTTAATTACCGGGACTTAATTTGATACAGAAACATAATAAAATAGCTCAGTAAATAAGAGGCAGAATCCGTGGTATTAGAGGTTCGGAATGGGCTTTATTCCAATGGTCGATTCGAATCGGTTGCTCCAAGTTCCATCACCACGAAGGTTCAGGAAGTGAAGTACATACGTTATTGACAATCAATCACTTTTATACAATAGGCATTACAGTGAAGCAAATACAAGAGGCGTAACAATTGATAGTGTGGATAATCTATTCATGCGTAGCAAAAAGTAGGCGTAACTGGGTGTGATTAAAAAAACGTCATCAGATGTGATGTCATAATAGGGTGGTTCTATGAAAGAATTTCGCAATGTCAGCAGAAATACTTGGCAGAAATGCGTGCGCAGCAGCATGACGTGTGATTGACGTGCAACTAGGGGGTGAAGGGGACTTGACATTTAGCTCTACATGTGGCGACAGAAGTCTGGAGGGTCAAGTCAACCTAATCCCAAATCATATCTAACATCCTATGTTTAAAGAACTATGTTATCCAAAAGAGAGGTCTCTTAGAGTAGAATCTTATTCTATACTGACTATACTGACTGTTAATGCGTGTACAAGCGTCTAAGTGTCTACACTAGATGCGAGGGCGGAAATCTTCCATAGTAATAGGGCTATGAATTACTTGCATAAAGACAGAGAAGCCGGGCCTTTGCTCGGTAGCTGGAAGAATGTTTACTTAAACTACTAGACAGGAATGCATTGGGCAGGGAACGGAGCAGATAATTTCGAAGGTGAAATACAGTTTTTGGCAGGCATCAGGCTTCGTGAGCCGCGCAGGGAATGAGACAAAGTTCATGGTCACAGATGCAGGCTCAGACTGGAGCTTTCAGAGGCAGAAGGCAAGAAGAGTTTGATGACAGAATCAGGGCCTACTTGCCTGGACTGTAAAATGGCATAAGTGAACCATATAAAGCCGGTGGCCTTTCATACTTAGGAATGGAATATCCGGCCTATTCATGGCGGATCTGAAAGAGGACATGTTGACGGTGGACGCACATGTGTTTGCGTCTTCATAACTGGAACTGGAGGGAACATACATGTACTTGTGATTCATACATGAAACCGTTGGGGTCCAAGATAGGGGACATAACTGATCAGGAAAATCCATATTTCCACACCCTTCCACCTGAACAGAAAAAAGTAAATGCCACAAAGGTGACATGCAAAATTTGTGAAAGAGTGCTGTCAAGAGGCAATGAAAAAAAGTACTCATGCGGCACTGCCAGCATGTACAAGCACCTCCGGACAATCCATCCTCTGAATCTTGTTCGGGAGGAGATGATGAGAGCTGCATTAAATCCACCAGCAGCTGGAGCAAGTACTTCAGGAGCATCAACATCTCAAGCTCTAATGGATATAAGGTATGATTTCGCCTTTTTAAAGCAGCGCTGCATCAAGTGCAAAAAACTAGTTTGCTACGGAGAGCAGTCGGTGGATGCTATTTGTGCCGCTCATCGCAACCACTAATGTAAATTTTTTTGATTTTTTGTTTGTTTTTGGAATAATCTTTAATTCCAAAAGATACCTGTTTAGTTTTTTTTGTTTTAGTGTTCAGTTTTGAGAAAAACACCTAAAAAAATACAAAATCGTTGAAAAAATACAAAAAAAATATAAAAAAAAGTTCTTATCAGAACTACCTTATCTGGTTAAAAAAAACTATTATTGCATGGTAATGTCTGAAAGTTTGATTGAATATATGTGTAGAGCATGATTGACTGAAAGAATGCATTAGTACTATATGGTTAATTTATAGGGGCATATCTATGAGGAAGTGCTGTAGCGTGGCACCGCAAGCCCTTTGGCTGCACCGCGCTGCGGTACTTCCGAAGCACAGGGATGCGACATATTTATATGAATATGTTGCATCTCTGTGCTTCCCTCTGCATTTGCGCACAAACTGTAGCCGTGCGCTGGCGCAGGCACCCTTGCACCATGGTGCAAAGATGCCTGTGTCGTCGGGAGATTGTTTTTGTGCAGGAAGCGACACCTTCCTGTACAAAAACAATCACTAAAGGCATTTTTCTCCTTCAATGCGTGCTGTGGAATGCATGTCTAGGGTGGTGCAGCATTCACACGCATCTCCAGATTTACGATTACTTGTAAATCTTGAGATGTGTCTTGTTCCATGGGTGTTGTGTGGGAACATACACAGCAACACCCATGGAATGCCCCTTCAACACAAAGTGTTGTGTGTGAAGGGGCCATATTTATAAGGAGAGGACAAGCTAAAAGTGTTTGTGTTTTGGCACAGAGATTAGATAAGATCATGGTTTTGTTATCATAATTGCAGGAGTGGTCAGACAGCGACACTGTGATTGGGTACTACCTGGATTTTTGCAAGAGTGAATAAATAGTCTGCATGGGGTTAGGGGACTGCATATATTTTGTAAATTTAACTGTAGCGCAGCGTGTCTTAATGCCTGAGGTATTGTACAGGTGTATAGACTGTGACTGGATAGTGAGAGTGCTGGTAGTTGACAGGAGGGTGAGTTTATAAGTGCTTGTGCTTTGGCACAAAGATTAGATAAGGTGCTAGGATGTCTGTGTCGTGGGGAGATTGTTTTTGTGCAGGAAGGGACACCTTCCTGCACAAAAATAATCACTAAAGGCATTTTTGTCCTTCAATGAGTGCTGTGGAATGCAGCATGTATTGAAAGATGAAAAAACGAGGTGTACTTGTATTAGTAGCTAAGCCACTCTATAAATACATTACTAGTAATTGGAATGATTACAGTGCTGCAAGTAGAATACATGGTCAATTTAAGAGTACTGAGGTATTGGCGGAGTGATAGGATAAGAAGATACTGCTGGTATTGGCAGAGTAAAAGGATATGTATAGTGGTTGATAAGTGATGGAGAAGTATATGGAATAGACATGGGGATACCTAGAATGCATAGTTAGAGTGCTGTTAGTTAAAGGTAGGGTACGTTTATAAGTGCTTGTGTGTTAGCACAGAGATTAGAGAAAGATATGGTTCTGTTAGGATGATTGCAGGAGTGGACAGAGAGTGATAGTTTGATTGTGGCACTGCATGAATACCACCTGGCTTATTGCAAGGATGAATCAGTACTGTGCTGGAGGTTATGGGCCTCTATACATTGTGCACATTAGACTGTAGCACTGATTGTCTTAATGCTTGAATCGCTGCATGGATAGTGACTGGATACTTACACTGCTGGCACTTCACTGCAGAGAGACTTTATAAGTGCTTGTGTGTTGGCACAGAGATTAGATAAGGACATCCTTCTGACAGTATGATTGCAGGAGTGGATAGAGACTGACAGTCTGATTGGGGCACTACTTGAATACTACCTGGCTTATTCCAAGGGTGAATCAGTACTCTGCTGGGGCTTAGGGGCCTGCATACATTGCACACATTTCACTGTAGCACTATGTGTCTTAATGCCTGAAGCATTCTATAGGTGTATGCACAGTGACTAGATAGTAAGAGTGGTGGTAGTTGACAGGAGGGTGAGTTTTTAAGTGCTTGTCTGTTGGTAAAGAAATTAGATAAAGACATGCTTCTGTCAGGATGATTACAGGAGTGGGCAGAGAGTGACAGTCTGATTGGTGCACAGCATGAATACTGCCTGGCTTATTCCAAGGGTGAATCAGTAGTCTGCTGGGGGTTAGAGGCTGCATAGATTGTGCACATTTCACTGTACCACTGCTTGTCTTAATGCCTGAGTCGTTCTACAAATGCATGAATATGGAGAGGATAGTTAAAGTGCTGGTAGTTGACAGCAGTGAGAGTTTATAAGTGCTTGTGTGTTGGCACAGCGATTAGATAGGGACATGCTTCTGTCAGGATAACTGCAGGAGTAGACAGAGTCTGATAGACTGATTGGGGCACTGCATGAATACTACCTGGCTTATTGCAAGGGTGAATCAGTAGTCTGCTGGGGGTTACAGGCCTGCATACATTGCGCATATTTCACTGTACACTATATGTCTTAATGCCTGAAGCATTCTATAGGTGTATCCACAGTGACTAGATAGTAAGAGTGCTGGTAGTTGTCAGGAGGGTGAGTTTTTAAGTGCTTGTGTGTTGGCACAGCGATTAGATAAGGACATGCTTCTGTCAAGATGATTGCAGGAGTGGGCAGAGAGTGACAGTTTGCTTGTGGCACTGCATGAATACTACCTGGCTTATTGCAAGGATGAACCAGTACTGTGCTGGAGGTTACGGGCCTCTATACATTGTGCACATTAGACTGTAGCACTGCTTGTCTTAATGCTTGAATCGCTATACAAGTGCATGGATAGTGACTGAATACTTACACTGCTGGTACTTCCCTGCAGAGATCCTTTATAAGTGCTTGTGTGTTGGCACAGAGATTAGATAAGGACATCCTTCTGACAGTATGATTGCAGGAGTGGACAGAGACTGACAATCTGATTGGGGCACCAAATGAATACTACCTGCCTAATGGCAAGGGTGAATCAGTACTCTGATGGGGGTTAGGGGCCTGCATAGATTGCGACATTTGATTGTACACTGTGTGTCTTAATACCTGAGACATTCTACAAGTGCATGTATAGTGACTGCATACTTACACTGCTGGTAGTTGCCTGCAGAGAAAGTTTATAAGTGCTCATGTGTTGGCACAGAGATTAGATAAGGACATGGTTCTGTCAGTATGATTGCAGGAGTGGATAGAGACTGACAGTCTGATTGGGGCACTACTTGAATACCACCTGGCTTATTCCAAGGGTGAATCAGTACTCTGCTGGGGCTTAGGGCCCTGCATACATTGCGCACATTTCACTGTAGCACTATGTGTCTTAATGCCTGAAGCATTCTATAGGTGTATGCACAGTGACTAGATAGTGGTGGTAGTTGACAGGAGGGTGAGTTTTTAAGTGCTTGTGTGTTGGCACAGAAATTAGATAAAGACATGCTTCTGTCAGGATGATTACAGGAGTGGGCAGAGAGTGACAGTCTGATTGGCGCACAGCATGAATACTACCTGGCTTATTGTAAGCGTGAATCAGTAGTCTGCAGGGGGATAGGAGCCTGCATACATGGCGCACATTTCACTATAGCACTAGGTGTCTTAATGCCTGAAGCATTCTACAGGTGTATGCACAGTGACTAGATAGTAAGAGTGCTGGTAGTTGTCAGGAGTGTGAGTTTTTAAGTGCTTGTGTGTTGGCACAGCGATTAGATAAGGATATGCTTCTGTCAGGATAAATGCAGGAGTGGAGAGAGACTGACAGGCTGATTGGGGCACTACATGAATACTACCTGGCTTATTGTAAGCGCGAATCAGTAGTCTGCAGGGGGTTAGGAGCCTGCATACATTGCGCACGTTTCACTGTAGCACTAGGTGTCTTAATGCCTGAAGCATTCTACAGGTGTATGCACAGTGAGTAGATAGTAAGAGTGCTGGTAGTTGTCAGGAGGGTGAGTTTTTAAGTGCTTGTGTGTTGGCACAATGATTAGATAAGGACATGTTTCTGTCAGGATAATTTCAGGACTTGAAAGAAACTGATAGGCTGATTGGGGCACTGCATGAATACTACCTGGCTTATTGCAAGGGTGAATAAGTAGTCTGCTGGGAGTTATGGGCCTACATAGATTGTGCACATTTGACTGTAGCACCACTTGTCTTAATGCCTGAGTCATTCTACAAGTGCATGAATACTGAGGGAATAGTTAGAGTGGTGGTAGTTGACAGCAGATAGACTTTATAAGTGCTTGTGTGTTGCCACAGAAATTAGATAAGGACATGCTTGTATCAGGATGATTGGAGGAGTGGACAGAGAATGACAGGTTGATTGGGGTACTATATGAATACTATCTGGCTTATTGAAAGAGTGATTCAGTAGTCTGCTAGAGGTTACGAGCCTGCATAGATTGCGCACATTTGATTGTAGCACTGCTTGTCTTAAAGCCTGAGTCGCTGTACAAGTCCATGGATAGTGACTGAATACTTACACTGCTGGTAGCTGACTGCAGGGAGAGTTTATAACTTCATGTGTGTTGGCACAGAGATTCGATAAGGATATGCTTCTGTCAGGATGATTGCAGTAGTGAACAGAGGGTGACAGTCTGATTAGGGCACCAAATGAATACTACCTGCCTTATAGCAAGGGTGAATCACTACTGTGCTGGGTGTTAGGGATCTGCATACATTGCGCACATTTGACTGAAGCACTTCGTGTCTTAATAACTGAGTCATTGTGTACATTTAGAATTAGGATCTGTAAAAGAGAAGAAAAAATACAGTTATAAAATATAATCTTATAATTTTTACAGCACTATATAATTTTACCATTATATAACTTATTTAGTTTGTCTTTTTTGCTGTTGTCAGAATATATTGAATTTCACTATTAATAGTGATTTCAATGTTACTCATCACATAACAGCGGGCAAAAAAACCAACAATCAATAAGATTGTTTAAAAAAAACAAATCTGTGTCAAAAATATTTTAAACATAGTCAACTATCTCTGCACATTGCATATAAATAACATCCTCAATAATATAATATATAATGCAAGTCTCGTATATATAAAATGCTTCTTTCTACAACAATTTTGTCAATATAATATCAAAGAAGATAAACAATAATTCAATCAACATTTCTTTATAATTTCCATATACTCTAAATGATGTCACTAAAAATATTTGCTGACAGATTATCTCTGAAAAACCGCTTAATTTATAGTAATATCTTTCCTGTAGCCCAAATGGTATTCCTGAAATCCTTCATACTGAAATTGTCCAAAGTATTGGTATTAATACATATTAACATATTCCCAATAGGCCGAATTCATCAAAACCAACTTTGGCTTTAAAAATATTAGGTATGAATTTGGTAATTCCTTAGGGAAACGATATTTAAAAACCAAATGAGCATCATTACAATATGTCCATCCTTTATTGCATTTTAAATACACTGTGTAATGTCCAGATGTTGTAGAAGGTCCATCGTGGAAAATAATTGCTACTGCTACAAAGGTTCTTCCTGATATTGATGGTTGACTTGCTACAAAAATTTTAATTAAAGTTTCCAATTTTCTTCCATCAGCTGTACAACATTGTAACATTAAAATTATATATTCTCCAAATCTTTCTATAAATAATGTTCATAACATTTCTGGTTTGCATTGGCTACACTCCATGTTTTGATTTGCTGCTTTAACTAATTTGTTGAAAGACACTGTTTTTCAGTCTGGTATTGTAAAATATATGAATCTCTCAGTGTCTATGTTAGTGGTAGAAGTAAATCTACAATTTTCACATTCATGTTGCCATTTATAACGAAGTCCAAATAGATTTTTAATTTCTATTCCTTCATCTTCCAATACTGCAAGCATATACATTAGAAATTCCTGAGCATCTTGTTGGACATTCTGTGTAAATTGTGTAGAACCACTACATATATCCAGAAGATTCCGAAAATCAGAAACACTTTGGATTTTACTTTTATCAGTTTTCAATTTTTCAAATATAGAATGCAACAAAGAACAAAACCATTTTTCTCGATGCTCCATAATTTGCTGTTGCAGATATTCTAAAGAAAATGCAACATTTACCACTACATTTGCATAGCAGTTGATACCTGAACTATTTTCTAATTGATATCCAACAATCTCTTCAATAGTCTCCTTGTTGTTTTTGCTTGGATTCTCAACATTATCTTGATTTTTTTTCTTTTCTTTAACTTCACTACAGATATTCTCATATCTTCATTTTCGACCAACTACACGCTTTTCATATACAGGATATTCACCTAAATTGGGAGCATATAGTCTTCTTAACCGATTATACTCTCTTACACAATTTGAATCTGCACTAATCTTTCTCTCATCAAAATCAATCAAATACAATCCAGATAAAGTTCTGACTCAGGACAAAGCAACATATGCCATACCCTCTTTAAATACAGTACTCCCAATGTTTACCAAAGCACTGTCTACACTTAAACCTTGAGATTTATGAATTGTCACGGCATATGCCAAAGAAAGAGGAAACTGTTTCCTACAAACATACAAATCTTTAACTAGCAAAAAACGAGCAGAACGACCAATTTGCTTTACTTCTTCAATCTGATCAAATTTGATTTTCAAAGATCCAATCCCATCTCTTTTTTGATAATTGACAAATTCAACCACTTTTCCCATTGCTCCATTTCTAAACCTTTTTCCACATTCAAATTACGCCGTAAAATGACCCAACAGTTTACACATACATATAAAAAAAAATCTAAACCAGCAGTTTAAGATATTGATTTTTCCAAATTATCCAATTTTGTTTGTAATTTTTCAGTTAAAATAATATCTAGTAACTCCTTCATGCTCTATTTTATCAATCGCTTCCATTTTTATTATTGGTTCATTTTTAAGCTTTAAAAGTTCTTCATTGAATGTAGAACACTCTCGCAGTGTTGGCATTAGGAAGATTACGTATTTTTTTCTGCAATTTTCTTGTATATTTTTTCAGGAATTATATTTTCATTTGCAAACAAGGTAGTAAGTAGCCGACTTTCCAAAGCTTGTTTGCCATGTTCTGTCAATACTCCAATTAATTCTTATATCTTGAAGAATAGTTCCATAATCTATATCATTTGCCTGTCGCATATTTTTAATAAGTTCTTTGTATTCAAAATATGACCAAATGTTAACATTTCCAATGCTTCCCAAAGACTTTCTGGTGTCTTCATGCAGAAGTGTTTTAAATACTGGTTGTCCTTTTACAGGAGTAAGTTGAAGGAGATCACCAAAAACTATGACATGCTTTCCTCCAAATAACACATCGTATTCCGTTTTAAAAATTTGCTGCATTCTTAAATGCACAAAGGCAAGCATTAAGTTTGAAACCATGCTCACCTCATCAATAATTAGAAGTTTCATTTTCTTTAGCACTCTTGAAACTTCATAACAAGCTTCTCCAGATAGCTTGTGATATTCCAATTTATTTTCATGCTCTACAGGTAGCATTAGTAAATAATGCAATGTAATTCCTTTAATGCCAACCCAGTTGGAGCAGTTACAACACAAGACAAACATGAGTCCATTGTTTTCTGTAGATAACGGTCAAAACTTTATTTAAGAAACTTTTTCCTGTACCAGCTTGACCACTAACATACACTCGGATAGGTTGAAATGATGTGCATGTGCATTCTTTCTTTCCCTTAAGAAAACCATGGTCGATCTGTTGTTTCACTTGCTGGTATATTTCTTTCTGTTCAATATTTAGTTGTTCTTCCAAGATTCCCAAGTCCATCATATCTTCTTGAGCTTGATGCATTGCTGTTTCCACTTCACTCATGGCGATAGCTGCTTCATTTTCAAAAATTGGTTCTCCTAGAGGATCCTGACTCAGTGGAGCAGAACTTTGGCTATCTTGAGAACTGTCTCTTGCAATCTCAGCTGCAATAGTAGCTTCTTGATCGATTTCTTCATTCAACATTTTGAGATAATTTGTAAAAACTGTGCATTCAATGCTATCTTTACATGCATTGAAAGAATTTTCATAGCACTCAAAACCTCCAAGTAATTCCAGTTCCGTACACCAAGGTTTGAAGAGTTGTAAAAGTGCTAAATAGTAAAATTCTCTTTTATCGGGAGTATCACAGCTCAGTTTTCTATGATTAATAAAATTTCCTTTAGTATGTTTCACCAAACATCCTTCTGAACCAATCACTGCATATTTTCCTTCATTTATATTCTCTTAAAACTGTTATATTGCAATACTTGGTAGAGACATATGTTCACAAGATGAGGACGTCTATTTGGGTAGTATGCATCCAACATGTTTGTTTTGACTATATCTGTGTTTTCCGGTTCATTTAATGCTAAATATTCAATTTCCTGTATAGATTTAAGTACTCGATTTCACGTTGCAGCAAGACCTAGACTAACCCAAATAATTCCTTTTGACTTTGAAAATAAACTTGCAGACGATAACGGATCCAAACATTCGTACGATCCAATTTCTCGATGTGACAGCATCTTCAAACTAAAGCTGTACAATTTCTTACTGAGAGTCTTCTCGTGGGAAATTTCTTCCCACATTTCTTTCAACTCCGTCTTTTCTGATTTTGTTATGTATGATGTTACATGCGGAGCCACAGCAATGGAATTATCCGCAACATACTGGATATCCATATTAGCATTCCACATTGACAGAATAACTGGATTATAATCATTTACATACTTCGATTCTTCACTTCTTCTCAAATTGTACGTATTTTTGGGAGATTTTCTAGTGATGGTATGTCTCACCGCTGACATGAAACTGTTCACTCTTCCTTTGGACATTACTGGACGTGGAAATCCAAAACGACATTTGGTATAAAACTTTTCCTTCGACTTGTATTTCCGTCGACATTATTTCCCACATCGATGACTTCGGAATCATAACTCTTGTTGCCTTAAGGTATTTTCTTCTGTTCGTTTAGGTATAGCACATGTAACATAATCTTCAATAAAAGATAAAACAGTGTCATCCGAATCAGTTCCAAATTTGGGTGCATCCTTGATCCATAGAAGCATATGTATATGAAGAGCACCTCTAGCTTGATACTCCTTTCTCCAAAAGAAATCAATAACTTCTCCAAGAGGAGGATTCTTTTTGTTGCAGATAAAAGACATCATAGCTTCAAACCTATGATTGAAATATCTGCATACATTTACAGGATCCAAAGAACACAATTCTCCAGGAGTCTTGAATTCAATGTTTTTAATGTTTGAATTTGCTTCTCGAAGAAATTGAAGTAAATCATTCCATGCGTATTCAGCACAGCTTAGTGTAACAAACCACGTTGAAGTTCCTAATAAGGGTGGGCGGAATTTGCGAAAGTGCCTTATGCAAAATATCGCGAAACGGTAAAAAATCTCTGCGATCACGCAAAATTTCGCGTGATCGCTGAGATTTTTGTGTGCTGATTAATGCGTTACTGAATTTGACCTTCAACTCGGGCACCTGCTTTATTTATATCTGTAAGACTTACAGATATAAATAAAGCAAGTGCCCGAGTTGAAGGTCAAATACAAGTGCTTCCTGTTGGGGTTTAATATTGGTGACAGGAGCATCGTGCCAGAATGAATCCTGCCCTGCCTGCATATTTACCCAAGAAGATGCCACCGTTTTGTGCAATACCTCTACTCAACTTGAGTACTTTCTACTGGCTAATCAGTAAGTGCTACCTCGTTGGGTAAATGTATAGTGCTTTTCCTACACTACAGCTGCGTAAAGGGCCAGAAGAGTTGTCTACAGCAACCATGTGTGTCTGTAACGTTGCCACAGCGCCGATGGGCGCCGGGGTCCCTCGAGTGAGCTCTCCATCATAGTGGGGGAAAGGGTGGGAAGACATTGCACACCACTGGTGTGTGGGCTGAAGCCAAACGGGCGGGGCTTCCATGCAGTTCACATGCCTCTTGTTTATAATGGGCCAGAGATCGATCAGAGCAGCAGATGAGGACGAGACAGAAGGAACCTCCTGGTGTCAGGAACTACACGGGGATTGTGCTCGAGAAACTCATGGGTGCACAGAGCTCCATCAAGGATTACAGCAAATTGTTGACAGTAGATATGGGGAGAAAGCACACCCGCCTAGGTGACAATTTCCGTTCCATCGCGGATCGCAGAAGTTTTGACATTTTCGCGTTCCGCGCGGAACGTGAAAATGTTGAATTTTCACAATTACCGCGAGCGGAACGGAAATTGTCGCCCACCCTTAGTTCCTAAATTCCTTAGCATGCATTTAAATTCTCCATGACGACGATACCAATACTCATTAGTACCACGCTGACATGCCATCAAATTAATCAGTTGAGATTCCAAATGATCATCTCTCTAATGTACTTTTTCCATAAATTCCTTTGCAGAAACATTTCGAAAATGTACTCCTGTTTTTAATATATGGTTGACTGCATATGAAAGTCCAGACAAGTCACTCTCAAACAAAAGATGAAATATATATGGGATACATTGTCGAAATCTAGGATCTTCTGCATACAATCTTGATGTCCGATATTCTGATGCAGGAATCTGTATTGATCGTTCGTCATATGGTCCACCTTTTCCAGTTGGGAACAGCTGGGGAAAACAACGAGCTTCCAAACTCTTTTCCCAAACATTCAAGGGATTCCCCTTCGCATTCTTCATTTGGAATAATTCAATAGTATTCCCCAACACTTCTTTAGAATGTAAAGGATGTACACTATAATGTTCATAAATTTCTTCACTTTTGGATATGTCACTTTCTTCAATTTGACCACTTGATATTTCACTATCATCCCCTAAAAGTATTTCTTCTTCTTCCACATACACATTTTTGTAGTTTTCATTATTCTTTATAAGATACAATGTTGCCTTTTTACACTTTCCTGACATCCACTAATTCCTGCCAGATTTTCTTACTCTTAGTAGGAACACCATTCAAAAGAATAATAAAGGGTTCACTTTCTTCTTTATCTACACCAATAGTTTCAATATTTTTCTTTAAATCTAGAGGTAAATATACAATGTTTCCTTTTAATCCTCTCTGTAAATCTTTGGGAGGCAATTTACCTGTTTTAAGCTCCATAAGAACAATAGCCTGAAACGGGTGCACAGATTGAATTAGAATACACTCATACATGTTTAAATCAATCAGTCCTTGAGGAATAGGTACCAACTCCAGATCATTTTGGACAGCTCTTCCTGGCATTTTATTATCATCTAATTTATTATAACAATATTTACAAATACGTTGATTAGTACCCAAATCAAAGCAATCCTCTACCAACAAATAAGTTGCAAATTCCTTCCACTTATCATTATTTTCTTTTTCACTTTTTAAATACAGATCAACAGTCCTAGTCTGATTCTTATAGTGAGTTCGTCGATAACAAATCCAAGTATAATTTGGCCATTCACACGAATTTACCTTAAACTTTGTAATTTCTTCTTCAAATTTCTCTGTACTAATCTTTTCCACGTTTTCTTCAATGCCTACTTCTACCCATGTCTCACTTTGTCTGCTCTCTTTTTCAGGACCAAAGTTACGAAACTCTATTTCATCACAAACTTTTTTTGCATCTGATACTGACCCATGCACAAGCGCACTGTTTAATTCATTTAAAAATATTGATGGACTTTTTGCGTGATAGAATCTTCTGACTAACTTCCCCATTTGAGAATGATGTACTGCTAACATTCTAAAATTATGAAAAACACTTTAACATACTTTTCTAGAAAGACAAGCCAGAGATGGACCTTGCAAACCAGTATTTTTTCTCACTCTGCAAGGATCTAGTCCTTGCAACATCTTAATCTTTTGTTTAAGACTTTTTTTTACTACACTCTCGTAAGAAATTCCGAAAATATCAATAGATTCCTGACGTATACTGCATATAATACTACAATCCCAAGGATACATTGGGGCATTAGTACGCCTCCCTAGAACTTCATCAGCTAACACTTCTTCAACATGTCTAGGAACCATTTTTTTTTTTTTCAACAGGACAACCGTTTTTAACCTCATAAGCACGACCAGAGGTATCAACTGCATGCAATAAACTATTGGTTTGAAAATAGCTTTCTTCATTAAAGAAAGGCTCTGAACTTGAACTGTGTTTCCATTCACCCAAAAAAATATCACAAAGGATAGTTCTCTTAATTATTCTCTTTTTTTAACTTTTAGCTTTCAGAAAACGTATTGGTTTATCCAGTGTTCGAATCCTGTTCAATACTAAAATGAATAATTTCCTTTTTATTTCAAAAGCCTTTTGAACAATAGTTTCAATCTGTTTCTTCTTTTTATAAAATGGTGGTCTTCTTTTATATTTCTTCACATCTTTCAACAAATTAAAGATAACTCTATTGTAAAACATTCTCTTTCTAATGTCTTCATACTGATTCTTTCTTCTTTTACTCTATATTGATTTATCTGAACATATTTTCTCAATAATTTCTTCTTTTTTCTTTTTATTCTTGTTAGTTATTGAGGCATTCTTTCTACTTTTCACATTATGCACACTGTTTCCAGCCTTTGAAAGTTTTTTAATAAATTCTTTGGTTCTCTTACCGGAAGACTTTTTCTTTTTTCCACATGTTGTAGTTCCTCTAATTTATTCTGTTGTGTTTCCTTCAAATAATATTCCTTTCTTTGTTGTTCCTTCTTTTGTGTTATTCTAGTCATTGTAAGTTTTTTTTATTGAAGATGAGCAATATCTGTTTAAAAATTAATATATATTTTTATTAAAATACATTTATAAAATATACTATTTTATTACTAAACAAAGACATTATGTCTAAAAATCATTTCATTGTTTTCTTTTAAAATCACTATCCATTTATTGCAAGACACAGGTACTAACTGGGTGATTGCAGAACTGAATAACTAGTATTTACGTGTTTAGAGGAGTGGATTAATATTGTATAGATGATTGTAATACTACATGTATTAGTTTCTGGGTCATTATATGAGTACATAGGTACTGACTGGATCATTTGAGTTCTGCAATGAAAGAGAATGGTGAATTTTTAAATCATTGTGTTTCTGCACAGTGATTAGTTAAGGACATGATTCTCTGTGGATGATTGCAGGAGTGGACACAGAGTGACAGTCTGAATGGGACACTAAATAAATACTACCTGGCTTATTATAGGGTGAATCAGTAGTCTGCTGGGGGTTAAAGGTCTGCATACATTGTGCACATTTGTCTGTACCACCACTTGTCTTAATGCCAGAGTCATTCTACAAATACATGGATAGTGACTGGATAGTTACACTGCTGGTAGTTGACAGCAGAGAGACTTTCTAAGTGCGTGTGTGTTCGCATAGAGATTAGATAAGAACATGCTTCTGTCAGGAAAATTGCAGGAGTGGACAGAGACTGATAGGCTGATTGGGGCACTGCATGAATACTACCTGGTTTGTTACAAGGGTGAATCAGTAGTCTGCTGGAGGTTACAGTCCTGCATACATTGCACACATTTCACTGTAGCACTATGTGGCTTAATGCCTGAGGCATTCTACAGGTGTATGGATAGTGACTAGATAGTGAGAGTGTTGGTAGTTGACAGGAGGGTGGGTTTTTAAGTGCTTGTGTGTTGGCACAGAAACTAGATAAGGACATGCTTGTGTCAAGATGATTACAGGAGTGGACAGAGAGTGACAGTCTGATTGGGGCACTGCATGAATACTACCTGACTTATTCCAAGAGTGAATCAGTAGTATGCTGGTGGTTAGAGGCCTGCATAGATTGCACACATTTGACTGTAGCACTGCTTGTCTAAATGCCTGAGTCACTCTACAAGTGCATGGATAGTGACTGAAAAGTTACACTGCTTGTCAATGACTGCAGGGAGAGTTTATAAGTGCTTGTAAGTTGGCACAGACATTAGATAAGGATATGGTTCTGTCAGCATGATTTCAGGAGTGGACAAAGAGTGACAGCCTAATTGGGGCACTACATAAATACTACCTGGCTTATTGTAAGGGTGAATCAGTAGTCTGCAGGGGATTGGGAGCCTGCATACATTGCACAAATTTCACTGTAGCACTATGTGTCTTAATGCCTGAGGCATTTTACAGGTATATGGACAGTGACTAGATAGTGAGAGTGCTGGTAGTAGATAGGAGGGTGAGTTTTTAAGTGCTTGTGTATTGGCACAGCGATTAGATAAGGACATGTTTCTGTCAGGATAATTGCAGGAGTGGACAGAGACTGTTAGGCTGATTGGGTCACTACATGAATACTACCTGGCTTATTGCAAGGGTGAATTAGTAGTCTGTTGGAGGTTACAGGCCTGCATACATTGCGCGCATTTCGCAGTAGCACTATGTGTCTTAATGCCTCAGGCATTCTATAGGTGTATGCACAGTGACTAGATAGTGAGAGTGCTGGTACTTGACAGGAGGGTGAGTTTTTAAGTGCTTATCTGTTGGCACAGAAATTAGATAAGGACATGCTTCTGTCAGGATAGTTGCAGGAGTGGGCAGAGAGTGACAGTCTGATTGGGGCACAGCATGAATACTACCTGGCTTATTCCAAGGGTGAATCAGTAGTCTGCTGGGGGTTAGAGGCCTGCATAGATTGTGCATATTTCACTGTACCACTGTTTGTCTTAATTCCTGAGTCATTCTACAAGTGCATGAATACGGAGAGGATAGTTAAAAAGTGGTGGTAGCAGGGAGAGTTTATAAGTGCCTGTGTGTTGGCACAGCGATTAGATAAGAACATGCTTCTGTCAGAATAATTGCAGAAGTAGACAGAGTCTGAGAGGCTGATTGGGGCACTGCATGAATACTACCTGGCGTATTGCAAGGGTGAATCAGTAGTCTGCTGGGGGTTACAGGCGTGCATACATTGTGCATATTTCACTGTACACTATGTGTCTTAATGCCTGAAGCATTCTATAGGTGTATGCACAGTGACCAGATAGTAAGAGTGGTGGTAGTTTACAGGAGGGTGAGTTTTTAAGTGCTTGTGTTTTGGCACAGAAATTAGATAAGGACATGCTTCTGTCAGGATGATTACAGGAGTGGGCAGAGAGCGACAGTCTGATTGGGGCATAGCATGAATACTACCTGGCTTATTCTAAGGGTCAATCAGTAGTTTGCTGGGGGTTAGAGGCCTACATAGATTGTGCACATTTCACTGTACCACTGCTTGTCTTAATGCCTTAGTCGTTCTACATGTGCATGAATACGGAGAGGATAGTTAAAGTGGTGGTAGTTGACAGCAGGGAAATGTGTTAGTACAGCGATTAGATAAGGACATGCTTCTGTCAGGATAATTGCAGGAGTAGACAGAGTCTGATAGGCTGATTGGGGCACTACATGAATCCTACCTGGATTATGCCAAGGGCGAATCAGTAGTCTGCTGGTGGTTAGAGGCCTGCATAGATTGCGCACATTTGACTATAGCACTGCTTGTCTTAATGCCTGAGTCACTCTTCAAGAGCATGGATAGTGACTGGAAAGTTACATTGCTTGTCATTCGCTACAGGGAGAGTTTATAAGTGATTGTATGTTGGCACAGACATTAGATAAGAATATGGTTCTGTCAGCATGATTGCAGGAGTGGACAAAGAGTGACAGCCTGATTGGGGCACTGCATAAATACTACCTGGCTTATTGCAAGGGTGCATCAGTAGTCTGCAGGGGGTTAGGAGCCGGCATATATTACACACATTTCACTGTAGCACTATGTGTATTAATGCTTGAGGCATTCTACAGGTATATGGACAGTGACTAGATAGTGAGAGTGCTGGTAGTTGACAGGAGGGTGAGTTTTTAAGTGTTTGTGCATTGGCACAGCAATTAGATAAGGACATGCTTCTTTCAGGATGATTACATGAGTGGGCAGAGAGTGGCAGTCTGTTTTTGGCACAGAATGAATACTACCTGGCTTATTGCAAGGGTGAATCAGTAGTCTGCTGGGGGTTAGAGGCCTACATAGATTGTGCACATTTCACTGTACCACTGCTTGTCTTAATGCCTGAAGCATTCTATAGGAGTATGCACAGTAACTAGATAGTAAGATTGGTGGTAGTTGACAGAAGGGTGAGTTTTTAAGTGCTTGTGTTTCAGCACAGAGAGTAGATACAGACATGGTGCTTTCAGGATGATAGGAGGATTGGACAGGGAATGACAGTGTGATTGCTTATCTGCATGGGTACTGTATGGATTTTTGCAGGAGTAAATCAGTAGTGTACAGGGGCTTAAAGCACCGCATAGATTGTGCATATTTACTTATATACTAACTACGAAATTTCACATTATAGAACCACAAAATCACTTCTCATACACTTATAAAATCACATTTTCATCTCCTTTGCAGTTCTCTAATATATTAGATACCTATCATTAATTTATATAAATATAATGTAAACAAAAACCTGACTCATGGCATACTAACTACTACATACCAGAAATAATAAAATGTACTGACTTTCTTTGCAGCTACATATTGTCCTTTAAATCTAAAAATATGCAACTTCATCAAACTGTACCTCTCAACAGACTTAATGAAGAACAGTAATAAAGAACATTTTTTTTATAAGGATTTTTAAAACTGCAGAAACTGTACCAACTAATAACAAATTCATAATTATTAACACCTTATATGATCATCTTGCAAACAGCAGAATTGTACCTCATTTTACCACACTATCTATAATAATGCAATATTTTTAAACTATACCTTTTTACACAGAGGAAATAATCATGCCTAATAAACTACACCTTATATGAATATTTTAGAAAATACACCTTCTTAGTACATAGTTAACCAATTAATAGTAAATAAAAGCCTTCATTCAACTATATATTCAAACACACTTACATATATATATTACTGTACATACTGCTTTTTAAGCAAACTTCAAATACAATAAAAAATAATCCCAATATACATCTGTGCATTTTATAATATATTTCAAACAACACAGTTTCATAAAAATGTCAAATCTTTTTTAAATTAACCTCTAAAATATGTAACTCACTTTTAAATAAATTTGTTGAATGAAAAATCTCACACACACACTCAGGATTTTCTTTTTCACACAGAAAATGTAGATCAACAAACTCTGCAAGGGTGAACCAGTTTTGGCAAATTTTCCCTTTATTTTTCCATACATATAGACATAAACAACAAATGGCATTGCTTCCCAGTGTTTTTCAAATTGCAAAACAAATTTCTATTGGTCGTAGTGAATAATGCTTTTCAACTGACATCTTCACCCCTTGTCCTTAATGTCAGTTTCCGTAGCAACAGGTCATGCAACATTCGACTTAGCTGCCAAGTCACAAGTTCACCACACAATGTTACAAATGACAACAGCAGGCGTGGTTGGCTTTGCAATGCTTGCCCATATCCTCTCTGCTGTACTTTTCCAACATTTGTTAATAACCAATAAGAAACAAGCTTTCTAAACCAAGTGAAATGCACCCTATTTTTGAATGTAGAGTGTTGTTAAACTGCCAATCAAATCTCTACTTTCTTCAAAACAGCATCTTGTCCACCATTTTAGATAGATTTTATTCTTCCACCTGCCTACCTCAGCTGCAGACATTTTCTGATTACCCACAGAAATCCCTTCAAGATGCTTTCTGTGTGGATTATTGGACACAGCTATATCTTCTGGTGCAAAAGTTATGCTGAAAGCAGAGGTATTGACAAAGACCTAGCTTTGCAAAATGTAGACATTAAATGGATTGGACAGAGAGGATTAAAGTGGCACCAATTGATGCCATTGGTTAAATCCTTTTTGCATCTCCAACCATCTGACCTCATGATTGTGCACTGTGGTGGCAATGACCTAGGCACATTGACTGGGTTAGCTCTGGAAATGCTAATGAAAGACACCTTTGTAGAATTCATGTTGCTTTTTCCCCAAACTGCCTTTGTGTACTCTAACATATGCCAAAGACAGAAATGGAACAGGTTCAATCAATTTTGTCCACAGATTGAGAAAGCTAGAAAAACGTCAATAAAGCTGTTTCTGCTTATCTCAGAGATCATAGTATAGGGTCCATATACAACAACAATCTGCTTTTTAATATGGATGGCATCTACAGGACTCATGGTGTACATTTCACAGATAAGGGAAACAGAGTCCTTCTCAACAACTTAAGACTCTGCATTGGCACTTACATGTAGCTACAAAAATCTACCAATAAACACAAGGGCTCTTTTTAGAGCCATCTAATATCCTATAATAACAAGATTAGGGAGTGTAGAGGAAAAAGCCCTACACGGGCACTGGAGGTGGATACGCCCTCCAATTAGTTACCAAACATAAGGATCCACCTCAGGGAGGAAAACGAAAAACCTGGGTTCAAAAAACTGGGGTAGATGAGTGTGCGTGTCCCACAATGGTTGGACACACACTGAGTTGTTTAAATACCCCTCACACACCAAGAATGACCCATGGTGTCATGCTTCACCATAGGGGTCTTCCCGCCCCGCTGCGGGACGGGGCATGCTACGACCTGCGGCGACGCGGGAGCACTGACGATAAAGTGCTATGAGTAATGCAAAGGGAGGGTCTGGGGTAAGTGTTAATGTGAGATTAAAAAGGACCTGGCCCCTTAAGACAAAAAAACTTTAATATGTCAAGGGGGGGGGCTGGTACTAGTAAAAAGGTGGTGCGGAGATTCCCTACTCAATATGTGGTTACTCCTAGTACGTCAACATGTTTCGATGCAGAAACATCTTTTTTTTTTTTAAGTATTTATAGAGCGCGACTGATACCTTGCAGGCTTCCTGGCGCTGGAGAATACTCTGCTGAAGGATAGACCGGAGTAGTTAGCAGGTGGGCAGAATTTAGGGGAATAGCCAGGTCTTGATGCGCTTCCTAAATGGAAAAAGTTGTGAGATCTGGCGTATGTCAATAGGCAGACTGTTCCATAACTTGGCCGCTGCGACCCTGAAGGATCTGCCCCCGGTTCTGGCTTTGTTGAATCTGGGCACCTTTACCAGACGGGCTGATGATGATCGTAAGTCTCTGGTGGGAGTGTACCACAGGAACAAAGCTTGCAGGGGTCTGGGCCCGAGTCCATGCAGAGCCTTAAAGACGATGCAGAGGGACTTGAATGCCACACGCTGCTTTAAGGGTAGCCAATGTAGCTCGGCCAGGGCTGCTGTGGCCGAAGACCTTCTCGTCCAGCCAAGAGCCAGCTTGGCGGCGGCAGATTGAATTCTTTGAAGTCGGTCCATCAGCGTGACTGGAGATTCAAGGAGCAGGGAGTTACAATAGTCAATGCGACTGAGTATTGTGCATCTGACTATCGACGCCCGGGCTTGTGCTGGGAGGAGTGGCATGATTTTACGCAGGGAGCGTAGCAGGGCTGTGCAGATCCCCACTGTTTTTGCTACCTGAGTTTCCGTACTCGGCTTGTTATTGAGCATGGCTCCCAGGTTGCGGACCGAGGAGACTGGCAGAGGTTTATCCCTAGTCTCAGGTGGCCAGAATTCACTCGGAAAGGGGCGGGGTGTGTTGGTGGCCGCACAGAACAGAACCTCTGTTTTGGAGGAGTTGAATTGGAGGGAGTTTCTGTGGAGCCACCCAGCCGTCTCTCTTAAGCAGTCGTGGAAGGTGGTTAAAGGAATGGAGTCTTCTCCTTCCCAAGAGAGAATGAGCTGCGTGTCATCAGCGTAGTTGATCGTTTTTATCCCGAAAGACTTAACTAACGTGATCAACGGGATGAGGTACACGTTAAAAAGAATGGGGCTGATGGAGGAGCCCTGGGGAACTCCCTGAGGCACCGGTGCGAAGGTGGATTGGAATGGGGGAGGGAGACAGCCTGTCTCCTGTCCCACAGGTAGGAGTGAAACCAGAGCAGCGCTGTGCCATCCACGCCTGCCTCACCTAGTCTCTGCAGCAGCGTGCTGTGGTTGACCGTATCGAATGCGGCAGACAGGTCCAGCAGTATCAGTGCTACTGGCTGGCCCCTGTCTGCACGCATGCGAAGGTCTTCCATGGCTGTCAAGACCGCTGTTTCGGTGCCGTGGGCGGGACGGAATCCGAACTGATGATCGTCTAGAAAGTTGTTCTGTTCTAGATGACAGGAAAGGCAAGAACTGACCCATCGTTCAGCGACTTTCGCCAGAAATTGTAATAGCGAGATGGGTCGGTAGTTAGATAGACAGTCTGGACTCAGGGAGGGTTTTTTTAGGAGTGGGGTGACCAGCGCCTGTTTCCATGAGGTTGGGACATAACCACTGTGCAAGGACTGGTTACATATTTGGCGCATCGTGCCGAAAAGTTCAGTTCCAAAACTTTTCCAAATTTTAGGGGGCAGGGGGTCGAGTGGGGAGCCCGAGGTAATTCCAAGCGCCAGTCTTTCAAACTCGGAGACCGGGATAGGAGGAAATTCCCGTAATCTGGCCGTCAGGACGGAGCCTGGAGGCGTCAGGTTTTGAGAACTGGTACTGGATCCCTGAATGTTAGGTGCTCCCAGAGAAGGGGGTGTTTTCAGGTTTTGAATGATGGTGTTTATTTTGTTGATAAAAAATGCTGCGAGGTTATCACAGAGGGCTTGGGTGGGGGGCTGCGAAGAAGTTACACAGTCTGGATGGGTTAAGTTTTTAAGAATCTGGAAGATACTTTTTGAACTGTTGGTGGCATTGGTGATGGTGGAACAGTAATAGTTGGCCTTATTATGGGCAATGGCAGTTTTGTATGCCCGGAGGTTGCCTTTCCAAAGAGATTTGTTGGTGTCAGAATAGCCTTGCCTCCATCTTCTCTCTGCTTGTCTGCAGGCTAGTTTGAGTGCTCTCAATGAGTCGTCGAACCAGGGGGCAGGTGCTCGTCTCTTTGGTTTGCCCTTTTTCTGAGGGACGAGGCGGTCGGAGATGTTGGAAATCCTTGAGCAGAGGGACAGATAGTTGTCCTCTACCGACTGAGCGATGGAGAAGCTGTCTTCCACCTCAAAAACCGGGCCGGTCAGTCTTAGTTTATCCAGAGCTTTCCAATCTCTGAACAAAAGATCAGGGCCGGAGCTGAGTGACGATCTGCTGGCCCTGCTGTCGGCTATGTGAAATTTAATGAGCGCATGGTCGGTCCAGCACATAGGCAGAATGTCGCTCAGGGGTACTAGCTGGGGGGAGGAAAAGATTAAATCGAGCTGGTGCCCTGCGGAGTGTGTAGGCTTATTGACCAGCTGGGAGAGTCCCATACCTTCACAGGAAAGTAGTAGATTGTTAAGAGCGGAGTCTAGGCTGCCGTTGGGCCATAAGTTAAAATCGCCCAAGACGATCAACTTGTTGTGAGAGGTAGCCATATTAGTAAGGGTGGTGAGGAGCGACTGCTGCTGAGTGGAGTTAAAAGCTCCCGGTGGGCGGTAGCAAATCACAGCCGTGAAAGTTGTTCCGGAGTGGCAGTCGATTGAGAGTCCAAGTATTTCCGTGCCGGCCACTGGGTCCATATCAAGAGTTTTTACGGTCCAGGAGGCTCTATATATTATACCGACTCCACCACCCCGACCCTTAGGTCTAGGGAGATGCAGGATTTTGAAATCTTGAGGACAGGCCCAATCCAATTCAATATTACAGTCGGAGTGGGTCCAAGTCTCCGTCAGGAATAGAGCATCAAGATGGTGATTATCGATCAACTGGGAGATTTCGTTAGCATGTTTAGGCAAAGACCTGACGTTCAGCAGGCCACCCGACAGTAAACCTTTGCAGGCAAAGTCGTGCAGAGGATAGGCGGTGTCAAAGAAGGACAGATGGCCTTCATGAGCGTGGTCTCTGAGTCGGATTAAAGACTCGCGCGCCAGAGGCGAAGGGCTAGTGGTGGATAGGGGGGCTGGAGCCTCAGGGGTCGCTCCGGGCGCTACCGAGGCGCGGACGAGCGCAGACGAGCTTGCCTTATGCGCGCCTTCGGCGCGCATTCGCCGCGCCCGCTGCGCTCGTCCGCTGCGCTTCCTGCAGGGGCTCATGTTTTATAGTCGATGTCAGTGCGTAGGAAGGGGGCGTGGCCAGCCGCGGTGGGCGTGTCTGGCGGCGACCAGGAAATGGCTGCAGGACGCGATGTGCTCTAAGAGCGAAGCGACAAGCTGTCTGCCGCTAAGCTCAGGAGCAGGTAAGGCCAAGGTTTTTTAAGGGTGCATATGGTTTTAAAATCACACACAATACACAAGTATACAAAGTTTAAAATAGATTAGCGACTACCGGCTTCCGCCTCAGTAGTGTTCTCAGGTTGTCAATGAAGCGCTGGCGCTTTGGCGCGCGATTTATGCAAACTGGGTGGAGGGGGCGTGGCCAGCCGCGGTGGGCGTGTCTGGCGGCGACCAGGAAATGGCTGCAGGACGCGATGTGCTCTAAGAGCGAAGCGACAAGCTGTCTGCCGCTAAGCTCAGGAGCAGGTAAGGCCAAGGTTATTTAAGGGTGCATATGGTTTTAAAATCACACACAATACACAAGTATACAAAGTTTAAAATAGATTAGCGACTACCGGCTTCCGCCTCAGTAGTGTTCTCAGGTTGTCTTCATCAGGACAGGGCTAAGATCCCTCCTATATGGAAAGCGTGTACTTATGAAAATACTATAGACATAAGTGAAGATGCAACTAGTCATGCATAAATATACGATACCTAATAGTATACATGTATGTTTTATGTGTATGTTAGGTTTTGCCTTGAGAACGGGTGGAGAAATCAAGGAGCCTCAATGGTGCCCTTGTACTGCTACTAGCTCAATGTACATCCATCCCGCGGTTCCGCTGATAACACACTTTATCGTCAGTGCTCCCGCGTAGTCGCAGGTCGTAAACAACTCAGTGTGTGTCCAACCATTGTGGGACACGCACACTCATCTACTCCATCTAATATCCTAACATACAAACCTAGGTTTTTATTAAAATCTTTTAAAATCTTTTTGCTTGGAGTCGAGCACCCAGCCCCAAGGGGTGGCGGTCCCCGGGGCTGCGAGGAGGGCTGTGTCCCCCCGCAAACATTTATACAAAGCCCCGGGGGTGGTGGTCCCTGGGGCTGCAGGGGTCCCCATGGGCCCCCGCAATTTTTTTTCTTTTTTGCAGTACCCCCGGGACTTGGCCCACCCGGGGTGAATTAATAATGAAGCGCGTATTTTGAAAATGTTCAGCCGGATCCTCTGCGTATCCCGTGATTAAAAAAAAAACGTGGGACCCCCTGAGCAGGCCTAGGGGGTCAGGGTGTTTCTACCCTGCCCCTTTTTCCTGTTTTGCGCATTTGTTGTTCTGTTTTCTTGTGCCTCGGTTCTACCAAGGCACAAGATGGCTGCCATCACTTCCTGGTTTGGAGTGTTGACAGCCAATTAGCATGAAGCTCGTGATCGGGAGTGTCCGCGGATCCTCCGCGTCCATAGATATCACTATCTTTATTTCTCAATTTCTCAAAAACTACTAAACGGATTTACACCATTTTTAAAAGGTCGATTTCTGAGCCAAGCAGTAACTTTTTGCCAAATTTGGTGTAATTCCGTTTAGCAGTTTTTGCTATAACAGTGTCTAAAGTTTCCTATGGGAAATTGATTTTTTGACCTCTATTTTTTGAATTTCTCAGGAAATACTGAACGGATTTACACCATTTAAAACAAAGGTCTCTTTCTGAACCAAGGGCTACCTTTTTTGCAAAATTTGGTGTAATTCCGTTCAGCAGTTCGGGCTGTAGCCTGTTCCAAAATTTCCTATGGGAAATAACCTGGTGAAAACGTGTTTTGGGACCCTCTTTTTCTCGGCCCCTGTTTGACGAATCACCCCCAAACTTTCAGGATAAGAGTTGACAAGAGTGCCCCACCTGTTTTTAAAATCTCGCGAAGATTCGTCCTCCGGCGCCAAAGTTATTGGAAAAAGAATGTTACGAATTTCCTATGGATAATAGGTCCTAACTATAAATACCTACTGGCGACCACCAGTAGGTAATATATATATATAAAACAGCAACAAGGTCTTGTCATATGATGTGCAGGTGTAAGGAACCCCAAGAAAATCAAAAAGTTCATGAATTGCAACACCACCCACGCGGTGTACTGCTTAGTATGTCTGTGTGGACTCGGGTACACCAGCAGCACCATACATCCTACCAAAATAAGGATCTTGGAACGCTTGCGAGCTATAGCCACGAAGGATGTAAATTATCCGGTGGCTTGCCATTTTGAAAGTCATCACAGTAGTAAAAGGGATCTGTTACGCTACTTATGTTTAGACCACGTACCAGCCAGCATTCGAGGAGGAGATAGACTACTCAAACTCCAGAGACTTGAGTCCAGATATATAATTGACATACAGACTAAAATACCTCAGGGACTCAAAAGTGGTGAGGAACTAGCTGTGCATCTGTAAATGAATGTAAATATTTGTAAATAATAGTGAAACTTAGTAGTGGATTCTGGACTTGGTATTAACTCTGTCACGATGTGAATGGAATAGTTAGTGGGGTGATTAAACCTTTAATTATTTGTGGTTTAAAACTCCTTAGTTAACATTTCTGACCTCTTATGGTGTGGTCTCCCTTCATAATTTTTGTTTGGGAACGTAAACATTTTTTTGTGTTCTATTCAGCTCATGTGGTTGAGCTAGGAATAGCATATTATTAATGATTATATGCTCAATGAGGTTACATTGTCCTGTAGGGGCAAGGTATTGGCTAACCCATTCAGGGCGGAATTGTGTCAAAAATATATAATATTTTGATTTACTGGGCGTAGTTCGCGAAGCAGCGCTACGCGTAGCTACGCAAAGTGCACTTCGCACTATGCGAGCTACGCGTAGCACTTTGTAAACTGCGAAGTACCCTGTTTGCACTGTGCAATATGCCGTTTTCAATGATTGCACAGTGCAGACAAGCATCCGGCACTGTGCAATAATTGAAAACGGCATCTTGCACAGTGCGAGCTGTAGTTTTCTGCCGCTCGAGTAGATTTTTACTCAAGCGGCAGCTTTCTCAACGTGGACTGCTAGTTTCTCATCGCGAGCGGTCGCGAGCATACGTGATCACTCGCAATGAGAAACCTGACCTCCCCGCATTGAGAATCTCGCCGGGAGGTTTATTTTCCACGCTCGTGATCGGCAACTTGATGTTGCTGATCGCGAACGAGGAAAAAGTCTCACCGGGATGTCATTTTGCTTGCTCGTGGTCGCCAATTTGACGTTGAGGACCGCGAGCAAGCAAAAAATGACCGCTGCACTACACTACGCGTGTTTGCACTGTGCTACGTGCAATTCGCGTAGTGCGAAGTAGAGCAAACTACGCGAGCGTAGCGAAGTTCTTTGCCCAGGCTTATTTACATGTCAGACATGAATAATGGACTTTTGGACAGTGTCAGCCCATACAGGGCATTATTTTTATTAATGAATCCTTTGTATATTTGCATATATGTGTATATATGCATAGTTGCTAGGATTTACTCAGCTGTATAAACCTGCATAATGATTGAAGAATGCATGTTTTAAGATGGCCGAAATGATTTCTATGTCCATCTCTCAAGTCCTTTGTTTGTTTTTAACCTCAATGCAAACAACCAATGAACGAGTATGATATTGATTTAAATAACGCTGTCCCGGGGCTGCCGTGTGAAATTGACAAAGGCAGTCGCTGAAACGCGTCTTTTTGTGTTTTGTCAAATCTGGGTGATCAGTTTCCTGGGAGTGCTGTACTTTTGTACTTTGCAGCAGCGCGATATATATATATATATATATATATATATATACATATATATATATTTTTTTTTTTCAGTCCACAATCTCCGGTACGGAATCCTGGGCTGTCGCGGGCGGTCCGAGTTAGGATACCGGAACTCCTTATATAAACTCCACAAGTCCCCTTGTACACAGGAAACACTCGGACACCCAGTCTGTAAGTAGATAATTTATTTGGCAAGTCGAGACGACGCGTTTCGCCTTTACGGCTTGATCACGCTCGTATAGTAAACAATCCACCATGTTTAAATACATTACCATGTGAATAACAGAACACGGACTTCTTTTGCAAACAAAACGTAAACAGATGCAAATATCGCGGCCATTTTGAAGTATTGCGTAACTCATTAAATAACAGGTAATGTTGATTAATACCATACATATCGTGCTTACGGTCACAATGAGCCAAAATATAATGATGCTTATAGTATATTGCACAAAGTTAATACCAATATCTATTTTTATAAGTGCCAATAGAACGTAATAGGTAATGTTACGATAACACATCAAATATTGCACTGTAAAATTCATGTTACACGTGGATTAACTCAGATGGATACCCATAGTCGTTAGATGTTGTATTCTAGGCTCTGTCTCTTTCTGCCTAAATTCCTGTATTACAACATCATACATACAAGATATACCGGTAATATCATCCTTATACTTAAGGTGTCCTGAGCCTGTATACATCCGCATGGTTCACCATCAATTAAGCCCAAGTGGGCTAATTATATTTTGCAAAATATTTGCATATATATATATATATATACAATGAATCATTCATGGAAAACCTGTCCATAATTTCATGATATTCTCCATTAATCCAATGTTTCTTCAATAAGCTACAGAAATTCCACCAATTGCAAAAGAAGTACCTAAAATAAAACAAAATTGATTTTAAAATCATGAAACAGACACATGCATACTTATTATAATCAGTTAATTGTGCAAATGAATTGCCAATTCTTCCCTTAAATTCAACCCCATAGGGGCCAGACTTTCCAAATCAATAATGTATCGAGACTCCAATTCTCTTAGCGACAATTCCCTATTGCCGCCCCTTACACCCAGATTCACAGCATCAATCACCACCATGCGGACTAATGTATTGTCCTGCATATGTTTCTCATAAAAGTGGCGAGCTATAGGGTATCGCCTACAGTTGTTTCGTATTGCACGAAAATGCTCCAAAACTCTTTTTTTTGCCTCATGTTTCGTTCTTCCAATGTACCACTTGTTACATGGACATATCAAAACATAGACGCAGTATGTTGTATTGCATGTCAATTTTTTTCTTTTTTTTTCTTTATCACAAACTCCCTCCTGGAGTTAGGTACTGCCAGTTTGTTGCAATCGGTACTATTCTTACATGCTTTGCATTTCCGACAGCATCTAAAACCCGGTGTACCCATGGATATATTTATATCTCGTTCTGTAATGTAATTATGACTGAGTACATCCCTTAACGATCGTCCTTTTCTAAAGGTAATTGGTGGATTATTCCCCAGATTTTTCTTCGTATGATGATCATCAGTAAGTAATACATGCCAATGTTTCTTAAATATTCTGCGTACCTCATTTGATTGCCCTGAGAATGTGGTGACAAACCTGATGCATTCATTACCTTCTTCTTTCTTTTTAGAATGTAGCAATTCGTTTCTAGATTTAGTCTCTACTCTGGAGATTGCTTCCTTGATAATTTTGTTACTATACCCTCGATCTTTGAATCTCTGGCACATGATTGTTTCCTCACATTTGTAAGCCTCATCAGAACTACAGTTCCTTTTGGCGCGCAGTAACTCTCCATAAGGGATACTGTACACCAAGTTACGTGGATGACTACTGCTCGCACTGAGAATGCTATTCCCTGCTGTTTTCTTACGAAACAGTTTAGTTGTTAACTGATTGTCCTTCACTTCTAAGAACACATCAAGAAATTCCATTGTGGTCTTGCTGATATGTTCTGTGAACTGTAAGTTAAGTCTGTTCCTATTCAGTTTGTCAATAAAGGTTCTCACTGATTCCTCATCTCCGCACCATATAAAGAAGATATCATCAATGTAGCGCAGCCACAGGGCCACGTTGTTAAAGTCCGCCATTTCAGTGACAACCTGCTCCTCCCACCAGCCCATGAAAGGTGAAACGCGTCATCTCGACTTGCCCAATAAATTATCTACTTACAGACTGGGTGTCCGAGTGTTTCCTGTGTACAAGGGGACTTGTGGAGTTTATATATATGTTCCTTTAAATTTGAGTGCTAAAACAAGTTTGAAGCCAAAGTCGATCTTCTTACCCCAAATTAAGAATGAGGCGATCGATGTTTTTGAGAAGGGAGTCATTCAGGAATTATCCAAGTTATCCAAAAAGAAACATTTTGGGTGGAGAAACATCTCCAAAGAGCAAATGACGGCGATTGAAAATCTTAGAAAAGACAACACGATTGTCATTAAAAAATCTGATAAGGGAGGAAATGTAGTGATACTATCTAAACAAAAGTACATCGAGGAAGGGATTAGACGATTGGCTGATAAAGACAGCTATGAGAGAAGTAATAGAATGGAGTATGAGAATTCCATCAAAGCATTTCACAAACGTCTTTTGGAATGGAAAGAGAAAGAACTCTTAGATCAAGGTGAATATTACTTTCTTCTTTGTAAATATCCCAAACTCCCGGCATTATATCTACTCCCTAAGATTCATAAAAACATGCAAAATCCCCCTAGGAGGCCAATTGTTTCATCCAGAGGAAGTTGCATGGAAAATGCATCCAGATACGTGGATTTTTTTCTCCAGCCGTTTGTTAAAACATTACCCTCGTACGTTAAAGATACAGGGGATTTTTTGAGACGATTGGATAACTTTGCATGGCAAGAAGATTTCTCATTGCTGTCTTTGGACGTGATGAGCTTATACACATGCATACCGCATGAACTGGGGCTCCAGGCGTGCAGGTTTTTCCTGAATGAGAGATCAGTCTCATATTTTTGTCACACTGAAATGATCATTGAGATTATGTCTACTTGTCTCAAACTATTTTTTTTTATTTTTGATAATAAAATTTACAGGCAGACCCTTGGTACTTCGATGGGGACCTGCTTTGCTCCATGCTTTGCGGGTCTCTATCTGGGGTACTGGGAGGAACTTATTGTGAGGAAATCAGAATTTTTCAATGACAAAGTGGCACTTTGGGTTCGTTACATCGACGACATTTTCTGTATATGGAAGGGAAATGAAGGAGAGGCTAAAGATTTTGTTGAAGTTCTTAACACTAATGACTTCAATCTACAATTTACCAGCCAATGGTTGAATACAGAGTTGGAATTCCTTGACTTAACATTAACTGTACACAACAACAAATTAGAGAGTTCTCTTTTTAGAAAAATCACGGCAGGGAACAGTGTGCTCCATGCCAAGAGCTGTCACCCACAATCTCTGATTGACAGCATTCCCCTAGGAGAACTCCTCCATGCTAAACGTAATTGCATCACGGTTGAGAGCTTTGAAAAGGAGGAAGGCATTATGATACAGAGATTCCTTGAGAGAGGCTATTCTAAAACAGTGATCAATAAAGCAAGAGCCAAAGTAAAGGAGAGAACGAGAACCTCATTACTGATAGAAAAAGAAAAACATGAGATTGCAGAGGATCCTAAAATCAGATTTATTACCACCTACAGTAAACAGGCACACGAGGTAAAGAGAAGTATCACCAAATTTTGGCCGGTGTTACACACTGACAAAGATCTCACCAGTAACATAGGACCATTTCCTCAGATTACTTTTCGAAAGGCCAGATCTCTCAGGGATACTCTTTGTAGAGCAGTAGAACCAGTAGAGGTGAGAAGTCTTGGGATCCAAGGGTTTTATCCGTGCCGTAACTGTAAGGCATGTAAAAACAGTCGCCATATGAAAGAATGCAGTTTGTCAGCAGAGTGTAAACCCTTTAAAATCACAAAACATACATCTTGCAACACTGAATTTGCAGTATATGCCCTTTTCTGTCCATGTAGAAAAGCATATATTGGAAGTACGATCCATAATGCAAAGAAAAGGGTATTAGAGCACTTACGTGCAATCAAGAATGGTGACAAGCAATATCCCATGGCAAGACACTTTCAAAGCCAACATGGGCAAAACAATTCATTGCTCAACTTTTGTGTACTTGATTCAGTTAGACTCAATGAAAGAGGTAGGAACAGAGTGCAAGATCTTAGACGCCTTGAGTCAAAACTGATTATACAGTACAAGACCTTAGTTCCCAATGGGCACAATTGTGATGAGGAAATGGAAGTCCATTTGGGATAGGAGAGTGCACCATCCTTGACATGTTTAAAATTACACGTATTGCATCATCTCAGTATAGTTTGGAATTGTAGAGAGAAGGTTACTGTTGTTTCTTTCATTCTGTCTTAATGCTTGAAGACAATTTTTAAATTTTGTGTGAATTTATTTCTGAAAGTGTCTATTTTTGTGGTATTATGTATGTTGTAATTGTAAGAATACAATTGTAAGGTAATGATTTTTTCTTTTTGTTTCCATAGAGATCCGATTCAGCATTGAAGAAATGCAATTAAGCCAAAGTATCTGTAGATTGTTTTCACCAAAGAAGATATAGTTACATGAATGGTATTGTTGTCTATTATTAAGTTCAGGATGATAACACTGTGTTGACCCACTTGGGTTGAATAGTAAGCACTGGTGTAAGCATTCGCGAGTCTATTAGGTAAATATGATGTTTATCAACATCGAAGATTGAGAGATATTTTGAATTGTAACCAAGCGAGGAGGATTTATAGCAAATGAAATGCTTCGTTTCGTTGTTGACCCACTTGGGTTCAACAGTTAACGCCATTTTGGGTTCCGCGAATCTATTGGGTGACTATGATTCTCACATAAATTGTGATCGAGACATAATTTTGAAATTGTAATTATGAGAAGAGAATTTACAGCGAAGGAAATGTCTTTGTTTTGCTATGTTTATAATCATAGTCGCATTGGAAACAGTGTGAGATTTTGAACAATCGGTGTTTACCCTGTACTCGAACCATTTAAAGATGGCTGATCAGTTTTGTCATATGCATATAGAGTGAAGCAACTCCCAAATGTGCAGTCCGTTCTCTATGTTTATGTATGTTTTTTGTAATCACATGACTTTATTTAAACAACATTTATCTTGAATTACCACACTCGTGAACAAGGGATTTTTCCCGAAACGCGTATAATGGCCATCTGTTGCTAAATAAACAAGCGCATTTAATCTCAAGAGTCCGTGGTTGCTGTCCCTATTTTTCGTCATTGAAGAATTCAGCTGGAGTACAATATATATATATAGATATATATAGATATATTATCTACTGGCGGTCGCCAGTAGATAGTTATAGTTAGGACCGAGTTCCCATAGGAAATCTGAAAATTCTATTTTGAATAACTTTGGCGCCGGTTGACTTATCTTTGTGAAATTTTAAAAACTAATGGAGCGCTCCGCTCAGCTCCTACCCTGAAAGTCTCGGGGGGATTCGTCAAGCGGGGGCTGAGAAAAAAGGGGGGGTCCCAAAACGCGTTTTCCCCATGCATTTTCCCATAGGACCTTTAGTCGAAGATACAGCCCGAACGACTGAACAGAATTACTTAAAATTTGGCAAAGAGGTAGTCCTCAGGTCAGGCATGTGCCTTTTGCATATATGGTGTCAATCTGTTCAGTAGTTCCTGAGAAAATTGCAGTTAAAACTACATAAATATCTATATGAGCGCACCGTGCGCGCACCAAATGTCTGCGAGCGTAATTCTGATTGGTGGTTAGATGTCAGTCAACATTCCAATCGGTTGAAATCAGGAAGTGTTGGACGCCATTTTGTGTGTGACAGTGAAAAAGAAAGGTGGAGAACGTGAAAAGGGGGCAGGGTAGAGAGTTCCTGACCCCCTAGCCTTTGTCAGGGGGTCCCTGAAGGACCCCGAAGGGTGAAAAAAACATTTTTTTTTTTTTTAAAAATCGCGGGGTGCGCGCACGGTGTGCGCACCCCCCAGCCACCATTTTGAGTTTTAGAGAAAGAAGAGAGCTAAAAACACAAGTGGAGACCGTGAAAAACCCTTAAAAAAAATAACATTTTAAACTGTTTATAAGTTTATAGAAGATATTAACTATGCTGTTCAACTTTATCCACATTAAAAAAAAAAGAGCTGAGCCATTCCATATTACAGGATACAGTCAATCTATAACTATATACATAGGTAGTTTATTGTAAAATAAATATGTAAAAAATATAATAATACATACATAAATTAGCATTTAAAAAACCTTACAAATTCACTAAAAAAACCATAGGTTTCACACACGTTATAGTTAGAAATTAGCATTTAAAAAACCTTGCAAATTCACTTAAAAAACCATAGGTTTCACACACGTTATAGATAGGAATTAGCATTTAAAAAACCTTGCAAATTCACTGTAAAAACCATAGGTTTCACACACGTTATAGTTAGGAATTAGCATTTAAAAAACCTTGCAAATTCACTGAAAAAACCATAGGTTTCACACATGTTATAGTTAGCTGGACATTTCACTCGTACAAAACCATTGAAATTTCCCCGTTATAGTTAGTTCAGCTACCTATAACTCGCGCGACCGCAATCCACTGCTGATGACGTCACATCCATTTAGACACTTATTTACCCATTATTTACCCATTTATTCTTCCATTAACCTTTAGATATACATATATACAAATTATTTATTTTTCAGAAAGACACATATTCACTGGATGATGTCATCAGTGATGTCATTTGAGATGTCATCAGTGATGTCATGAGTGATGTAATATGTGATGTCATCAGCAGTGGATTGCGGTCGCGCGAGTTATAGTTAGCTGAACTAACTATAACGGGGAAATTTCAACATCGACACCTGTTCAGACACTTTCCCACTATGTCTGTTTAAACTACACTCTACTACACCACTCACCACTACACTCTATGCCACATAATACCACTCTACCCCACTCCATTCTACGTCAGTCTATTCTGCTCCACTTATTTTATGCAACTCCACTCTATGCCACTCCACTATATGTCAATCCACCCTGCACTATTCGACTCTATGCCACTGCACTCTATGCCACTTTAATCTATGCCACTCCATTCCACTCTAGACCACTCGACTAACTGCTATTCCACTATATGCCACTCCACTCCATGCCAATCCATTCTACACCACTTCATGTTACAGAATCCCACTCTACTGCACTCCACTCTATGCCACTCCACTGTACACATGACACTGTACGCTATTCACCTTCATGTCAATCCACTGTATGCCACTCAAATGTATGCCACTCCACTATGCAAGACTCCACTCTCCACCACTCTGCTCTACGCCACTCCATATCCAATCTACACCATTTTGACTCTACACTACTCTACTGTATACCCGTCCACTTTGCATCACTCCACTGTACTTCACTCCTCCTCCACTTAATGATATTTTACTCCTCCCCACTCTCCACTCTACGCCTCTCCACTCTACATTATTTCCCTCAATTCCACTCAATTGTACAACCCTCCACTCTATGCTTTTCCACTTCACGCTTCTCCACTCTATGCTGCTCCTCTCTATGCTATTCTACTCTATGCCACTCCACTGTAGTGCACTCCACTTTATACCACTCAACGCCACACCACTGCACTCTATGGCAGGCCACTCTATGCTACTCCACTGTTAGCCACTCCACTTTGCCAGACTCCACTCTATGCTACTCCAGTCTATGTAACTCTATTCTACGCAACTCCATTGTATGCCACTCCACTCTATGTCACTCCACTCTACGCCACTCCACTCAACACTATTTCATGGTACATCAGCACTCAACTGTATTCCACTCACACCACTCCACTCTATGCCACTGTACTAGACTCCACTCCACTGTATGCCGCTTCACTCTACCCTATTCCACTTTACGCCACTCTACTCTCCACCACCCAACTCAATGTCACTACACTCTAGTCCACTCCACTCTAAGCTAATCCAGTCTGCCCCACTCTAACCCTGGACGTAGATTGCGTAGTAGTGCTACGCATAGCTACGCGAAGTGCACTTTGCACTACGCGAGCTACATGTAGCTACGCGAACTGCGTAGTGCACTGTGCAAAATGCTGTTCGCACTGATTACACATTGCCGGAGGCATGTCCGCACTGTGCAATAATTGCAAACCGCATCTTGCACAGTGCAAGCAGTCATTTTCTGCCGCTCAAGTAGATTTGTACTCGAGCGGCAGCTTTCTCAACGTGGACTGGTAGTTTCTCATCGCGAGCGGTCGCGAGCATACGCAACCACTCGCAATGAGAAACCTGACCTCCCCACGTTGAGAATCTCACCGGGAGGTTTATTTTTCCACGCTCATGATCGGCAACTTGATGTTGCTGATCGCGAACGAGGAAAAAGTCTCGCCGGGATGTTATTCTGCTCGCTTGCGGTCGCCAACTTGACGTTGAGGACCGCGAGCAAGCAAAAAATGGCTGCTACGCTACGCTTTTTTGCACTCTACTACGTGCAATTGGCGTAGCATGTAGTTGCGCAAACTACGCCAGCGTAGCATAGTTCTACGCCCAGGGTTACCCCACTCTACTGTATGCCATTCTGTTCTATGCCAATATGCTCAATGCCACTGCACTGTACACTTTTTTACTCTATGCTACTCTGCTCTAAGTCACTCCAGTGTATTATATTCTACTGTATGCCACTCCACTTATTTTTTTCCACTCTATGCTACTTGACTCTACGCTACGCCACTCCACTGTACACCATTTAACTTTACGCTATTCCATGCTACGCCACTCCACTCTACACCACTCCACTGTCTGCCACTCCACTGCATGCCAATCCATTGTACTCTTCTCCACTGTACTCTTCTCCTCTGTACACTACTCCACTATAAGCTACTCCATGACACTTCACTCTGCACTACTCCACTATACGTCACTCCACACTCCAGTGTTTTACTCTATGCTATTCCACTCCATGTCACTGGCCTCTACATCACCCTACTGTACAACACTCTATACTACGTTACTCCACTTTATACCACTGTATTGTGTGCCTCTCCACTGTATGCTATTCCACCTGACTGTATGCCACTCTACATCCTTCCACTCTTTGCTTTTCCACTATACTCCACTCTACACTATTCCCCTCTACGTCACTCCACTGTACACCACTACACTGTAGGACTGTAGGATATTGTACTATATCCCACTCCCCTCTGTGACACCCAACTCTATGCCGCAGCATTCGGCGTCACTATACTATATGCCAATTCACTCTCTCCACTGTATGCCACCCCAATCTATGCTATTCCACTCTATGGCACTTCACTCTACACAAATGAGCTCTATGCCACTGCATTCTACAGCTCTGCACTCTATGCCACTGCACTCCACTCTACACCCCTCCAGTCTACGCCACTCCACTCTATGCAACTCCACTGCCTGTCACTCAACTCTGTACATTATTCCACTGTAAGTCACTCAGCTCTACACCACTGTAGGCCACTCCACTCTACGCTATTCTACTCTATGCAACTCCACGCTACCCCACTCCATTCTATGCCAGTGAACGGCACTGCTCCATTCCAGTCTATGCCACTCTACTGTATGCCACTACAGTGTACACCACACTACTGTACAATGTTACACTCTACACAACTCCACTCTATGCTACTCCACTCTACGCCACTCCATGCCACTCTACTCTAGGTCATTGTACCGTATGCCACTCTACTATCCACCAATCCAATCTATGCCACTCCATTCTATGGTATTCTACTCAGTGCCACTTGACTGTATGCCACACTACGCCACTGCAGTCTATGCTATTCCACTCTACTCTATTCCATTTTGTGCCTCTCCACTCCACACCACAGCACTTTATACTGCTCATCTCCATGCTACTCCACTCTATGCCATTCCACTCTCTGCCCCTTGACTCTACATCACTACAGTATACACCACTCCAGTATATACCACTCCAGACTATGCTATTCCAGTCTATGCCACTGTACTCTATGCCATTCCACTCTACGCTATTCCTCTCTTTGCTATTCCACTCTAGGCCACTCCACTTTATACCACTTCACTCTATGCCACTCCAGTTTATGCTATTCCACTGTATACCACTCGACTGTATACCACTCTACTGAAGGATATTCTACTTTACACTACTCCATTGTATGCCACTCCACTCTACACCATTTCACTTCACACCACTCTACTCTACGCCACTGATTAAGAGTGGTAAAGTGCAGGGAATCCTAAGGCCAACAAAAATGATTTCAACAAAATAGGAGGGGAGAAGGTCAAATGTTTGAGGGTGACCTGGCAGAGCGGTCCAAATCCAACACTCTCACATTATTTGATTTTGATTTACTATTGAGATATTGATTGCTATTGATTAACTAACCACTTTTTGCCTTCTGTAATGTCCTTAATTTTGAATAAACCTATAAGGTTTAACTTGGAAGTCTGTCCCACTTACGTTTATGTGAATTGGCTTGGACTAAGTCTAATGAAGACTCATATACTCCTGAGTCTATGTCTCCACCCTCTTAATTATTTAGAGCATCAACACAGCTCACATCCAGACTGCGACCTGTTTCGCTGGTAACGCACCAATCTAATATCCTCTCAATCACTGTCCACAGCACAACCAATTACAGTCTCTGTTTTCAAAAAGCCATTCTCTATGCCATATATAAGCATGGGCGTTGAACTACTCTCCGCTCGCGGAGCTTGCGAAGTTTAGGTAACTTCGCGATTCGCGTAGAGCGCGAAGTTGCAGATTGCTACGCAATCTACCACGTAGCGTAGTAGTTTTGCTTCCTCGCGCGCTCAATATTCATTCTCGCGTGCGCGGTAACGTCTTACCGTGATTCTGCATTCGCCAACTCGCTTTTCTGTCCATTCGCGTGCGCCACGAGATTTGTAATATGGCCGCCCAAGCCCACGAGAGTGTGCGAACGCGAACACGTCATTCGGGCGTGCGAGCTGACTTCCGTTGGCTGTCTTGGTAAGATCGCGATCCTGAACATGCAAAAACTACAATCTGGTGAAGAATATCTCTCGAGCTTCATAAAACCTTCTCTAAAATGATTGTTTTGCTCAGAAAAACTGCTCAGATTGTGATTTTGCTGTAGTCTTTTGTGTAAGGAGTACTTTAATTTTTTTTACTCTTTTTTTCAAGAGGAAGGAAGTGCCCCTGAGTCTCCAACTTCCTGTTCCTGTCCAGCAGGCTCCTCCCAGTGCTTTGTCCATGTGCTGTTCACTTTCATTTGGATTTGGAGCTGGAAGTATGACTTTTTGTGTCTGTCTGCTGCATCATACCATTGGATTGGATTTATTTGAGGACTTTTTGATTTGAGATTTAATTTACAACAAGTAAGTTGGAGAATTGGTGTGTTTGTTTCATTGGGGCTTATTTGTACCTACATTTTTCTGGGATTTTCATTGTTTTTAAAAATTATTGTTGTGGGTGGCCTGTACTTTCAACAGGGGCCTAGTTGTTTTTCTTTGCAATTTCAGCCAGTAGGGTACGCATGGGTCCATGTTTCTGTGGTGTCTGTTGAATTTAAACATCATGTAGGGCATGGATGGCATAGGATTGAAATGCTAAATGTGGCTGTGGTGTATTTCACTGTTTGTGTGTGTGTGCGTGTGTGTGAAATACCTTTGTTGGATGTGTGTGCTTGATGTGTAACTTCTTTCCAATCCTTTCGTAGCCCTGTTGATTTTCATTTTTGTATTAAAGCTGTGTTGTTTAGCAGGCCTCCTTTGTCCGGTCATATATAGGCCTGCTTCAGTTCATTGTTTTCCATGGCCTGTTGTGACTGTGAGTGGCTTGTGGCAATTTTGTGGTGGTAGTTTAGTAGTGTGTCCTTCTTTTTCCATAAAGGCCTGCATTTCTTTTCTTTGTTCCCCTTGGCTTATACTTGTTTTTGTGTCCTGGCCATGTGTGTGGCGGCCATTTTGTGAAGGCAAGCATTGTGCTTTTGCCATAGGCTTACATTGTCTGTCTTCCATTTCTTGTTGTTGTGGGTGTGTAGCGGCTATTTTGTGGAGCCATCTAAGCAGTGTGCTTGCTTTTGCCATTCTGTTCCAAGCTTGTGGCCTAGTCTGCCAGTAGTAGTCCCAGAGGTAGTCATCCTCAAATCATGGGTGCATAAAAACAGTTTGTGTTGTCTGTTGAATTTTTACACCATGGATGGCTTTGGATTGAATTGCAAAAGGTGTTTTTTGGGGTGGAATTGCAGTTTTTGGGTGTGTGTTAAATAAATAGGGCTTTTCAGCCAGTGGGTAACCCTAGGGATTCAGCTTGCGTACTTTTGGTAACTCTGCACAGCGCGACAACGCGGACTTACAGTTTTTGTCATTTTTGCGCTCTCAATATGCGTGTTCGCGCACGCGATAACGACTTTTTGTACAGTTCGCGATGCCGAACACGCAGAATTTGCAATCTGGCAAACAATATCTCGCGAGCAACATAAAACCTTCTCGAAATCGCTGATTTTGTGCATTTTGATAAAAAAACTCCTCAGGTTGTCATTCTGCTGTAGTTTTGGAGCACGGAGTCACTTTTATTTTTTAAAAATATTTTTAGGAGAGGAAGTAAGTTCCACAGAGACTACAACTTCCTGTTCCTGTCCTTTGTAATCACTTTTTTGTTATTATTGTGGTGGGTGGCCTGAGCATGTGGGTGGTGGCCATTTTGTGGAGGCAGGCATTGTGCTTTTGCAATAGGCCTGCATTGTCTGTCTTGTATTTATGACCTTTTCTTGTTTTTGTGAGTGGCCTGGCCATGTGGTGGCGGCCATTTTGTGGGACCAGCCACTGTCTTTTTCCATAGGCCTCCAAGCTTGTGGCCTAGTCGGACAGTAGGCCAAGGGGTACTACTCATCAATCATCACGGGTGCATGGAAGTTAAACAACTGTTTTTGTGTTGTGCGTTAAATTTCAACATCATGTATGGCTTTGGATGGAATTGTAAAATGTGGGCTTTACTTTTTTTCTGGGGTATATTTCACTTTTTGGGTGTTGTAAATAGATGCCTTTAGTTTTTATGCGTATATGTTCGTTGTTGTTGCTCCCTGATGCTGCATCCATCCCATAAGATGCACACATTTTTATTTAGGGCAATCAGCCTACACTACATTTATGTTTTTGTTCTTTGCTATTCTTATTCTTCCTGAGTGTACACAGTACAGTAAAAGTACACCAGAAGCCCTGGCCTTGTCAGTCTCATAAATGGCTATACTGTTGTTGTTCACTGACTTAATACAATTTAATAATTGTGACCACCCACCACACACTAAGAAGTTATATATTATATTATTGATCTTTTGACTGATGTTCTTCTCGCTTTTTTGCTTTTAGGTGCACAAAAGACGGAGGAGGTGTGTCATCATCAACGACCGTTGTGGTGCCAGACCGACGTCCTGCTGCTGTACACGACGTTACGTGACGTGTGAGTGACCTGACCAGCCATCTCTGCAACTTGTGCAACTGAGTGCTGTTTTGACATCTGAAGAAGATGCCCCCAAAGAAAGCAGGTAGCAGGTCCTCCAGTACCAAGAAAGTTGCCATGGAGAAGAAGGAACAGAAGAAGAAGGGTCACTTAAGTCCGGTATGCCTCCCAAAACCTTTTTTGGGACACCAAAAATGACGCCTGCAGCAGCGGTGTCCGGGGGCCAAGCTGGGGGCAGCACCTCCGCATCAGTGGGCCTAACCCACCAACCCAGGCCCAAGCAGATGAGTGTGGAAGAGGTAGCCAGCCTAATGGTGGAAAGCAGTGATGCTGAGCCTGAACTAAACTTATCGCTATCTCAAAGTAGTACACAATCAACGCAGGAGGGAACACAGCAGATCAGTGGTCAACAACAACAGCTGCAACCACCGCCCGCAAGAGTAGCTGTAGTTCCTCCCGAAGTAGGGGCAGTTCAGGAAATTGAGCCTCATGCAGAGGAAGAAGAGGAAGCCACTCCTTCAGAAGTTCCATTGTCTTCCAAATCTCCAGCAAGGAAAAGGAGGGTTAGTACATCAAGTTCTTCGCCAAGCCCCCCTTCTGATGATCTAGATGCCACTTGGAAGCCACAAACTGAGTCTGAGAGGGAGACATGTCACAAGAGCAGGCATGGGAAAAGGAAGGTTCCAGAAAGCCTTACACTTATGGAGGTTGATGTAGAAGAGCAGGATGATGATGATGATGATGATGATGATGATGAGCCAGTCATCACAAACATCACTCCCGGGCCTGAGGAGATGGAGACCAACATTTTTACACTATCCAAAATGGCTGCGAGGGATGTAGCACGCATACCTCCAACACAGGTAAAACCAACATGACCTCCAGCTTCAATATTTACATTAGCAAAGGGTCGGCAGCGTCCTACATCCAGCACAAGCACCACCTCAGCAGAAGTAGGTAGTGGTACTGCACAGAGTCAAATTCAACAAACACCCTCCAGTTCATCCGGCATTGGAAGTGGCACCTCCAGCAAGAGACAAAAGTAAAGCTCCCCAGTGTGAGACTTATTTACGGTTAGCGGAAAGGAGGAGAACATTACTATATGCTCCGTTTGTCATACCTCTGTTAGTCATGGTAAGCTTGGTACGAACTATGGAACCGGAGGCCAAATGACCCATCTGAAAAAACACCACGCAATCCAGTGGGAGGAGCACCTTCGTCGCATAAAAACTGGAACCATTGCTGTTGGGGATAAACGAGTAGAAAGTCCGCTCACGGTTGAACAGGAAGAAGAAGAAGAGGGAAACATTCTCTGTGTTAGTGGTACACATAGTAGCCCTGTCCCCAGCACTGCAGTGGTAACGCCCACATCCTCAGCAACATCTCAGTGGCACAAGAGTAAGAGTCAGCCTGAGACACCAAGGAGTACTGCTTTTAAAAAAAGTGCGACGTTGAGCACAGGAAGGAATACCACGCAGCCTACCAATTCTTAGCATGTTTAGTAGGCCGGAGGGGCAGTACGAACGCAACCACCCAATAGCACTTTTGTACAATGCGAAGCTGGCTAAAATGTTAGCACTGTCCCTTTTTCTTTTGTTGAAGGGGTGGGTTTTCTTGGATTTGTGACCACCAGCTGCCCAAAATGGAAGGTTCCCAGCTGCTACTATTTCGCAAGAGTTGCTGATCCAGCACTACATCACGATGTGCTGGAATTGCTTGGAAAAGCCTTAAAACAGAGTGCTGTTCAGAGTATCCACCTGACAACAGACATGTGGACTAGTTGCCAAGCCACTGATTACATGTGCATCACTGCACACTGGGTCTCTTTTTTGGGTGTTAAAGATAAGATATCTGAAGGTGTTGTTGACACCGCTGAGATTTTTAAAGACACTCGCAAACATGCAACTGTGGCCATGTTTGCTATGGAGAAATTTCATACTGCTGCAAACATTTTGGATGAGTTTAACAGCAAGGTGTTTGAGTGGCTGCGACCAAGAGGGCTTAACATTGGTTTTGTTGCCACAGACAATGGCAGTAATGTAGTTAGGGCCATGAAAGATGGTGGCTATTTCAGGGTCCCGTGTTTGGCACACTGCATTAACATTGTTGTTCAAGACTTTCTGAAAAATGAAAGCAAAGTCAGCAACTTACTGACCACTTGCAGAAGAATATGCACACATTTCAACCATTCTTTTAAAGCCCGGCAGCAGCTGAGGGTCATTCAACGCAAGCATAAAATGCCTGTCAAAGCACTCATCCAGGAGGTGCCAACACATTGGAACTCAACTTATTACATGCTTGAGCGTCTGTTTGAGCAGTACTTACCACTCAATGCTTATGTCATGAAAAGGTCAGGAGATCCTACTGTGAAAGGCATAAACGTTGAGATGGCCCAATGGGACCTCGTTAAATGCCTGACAGAGATGCTACTTCCTTTTGAGGTCTTCACACGTGAAGTCAGCAGGGAGGACTGTACTATGGGCCAAGCTATCCCATTGTTGTACATGCTAGAGCAAGAGCTGAAGGAGGTGTCAGAAATGTATGCAGGTGTGGATGACAAAGTAGACGCATATTATTTGGCGGACACCTTAGTCGCTCGCTTATCTGACAATACAAGGATTCAAAATAACATTGTGTCACATCGACATTACATTACTGCCTCAATTTTGGATCCACGTTACAAATTATTGCTGAGCAGTAATGAAGTAATTCCTTTTTCAGAAGTGGATGTTGCCAAGTACAAAACTTTTTTTTTTTGTCCTCATTTTGCCCTTGGAAGGTCACGTAGGAGCTCTAGGAGAGAAAAATGAACTACACTGTCGCAGATAAACTGGTAGCGCCATCACAGACTGGAATGGCACTCAGTATTATTCAGACTCTCCAAAGAATGCACCACGAGATATTTAACCATATAGGAGCAATATTGCTGCTATTAAATACCCATTACAGATCGGGGAAACCATGCTTTGGGGTATATCTAGGAAGGAGAGCAGACCAAGCAGCGTTAATCATCGGACAGTGGGAAAAAAAAAACACACACCTAGGACCAGTTCAAAAGGTGCCAGAAATCTCGTTTTTCGGGGTTACCAGATCTTGCTAGGTCGATTTTAGACGTTCGCAGTACTGATGTACGTCAATCTAACAAAGTGGGAGGCAGTGGTTCCTTCCATTTCCTGCAAATCTCTCTTCTTGCTAGTAGGATACAATAAAACAAGAGTTTTTTAACAGGACCTTGGACTTCCAGTGATGTTCCAAAAATTACGAGCAATGCGTTGATTGAGATTTGATGCCCCACAGATGTTGTCAACAAAGTGCTGATAGCGTCCCAAAAAGGTAACACCAATGGGCATTCATAGAACATATGTAGGTCCGAGGCTGCTAGCAACCCGCACTTAGGGCATGCCACAGTGGATTCAGTGGAAAATTTCGATAACCGCTGTGGGGAATAATAAGCCCTATGTAGCGTAAAGAAATGGTTCCTACGCAACCACGCCGGCTTCACTGTATCCCACAAGATCTTAAAGGAGGAGTACCAGATATTCTCAAGATCTTTTCCAGGAAAAGAGGAGCTCCACAATGTCTCTGGTAAGACAAACTCCCCATCGACCTCATCTAGTAACAAATTATACCAGAACGAAATCTCCTTAGGTACAGGAGGTTTGTCCATCATCAGGGTCACTATACTGCTCTCGCCACCCTATTTGGAATCTGCCCCTAACAGAGCTCTGAGTATGGGCCCAACTCGCCATCTGTAAGTATTTGAATTTAGAGACCCAACCCCACTCTAGCTAATATGTGGTCCCAAGGTAGCAAAACACCATCTAAAAAGAGATCTCCCGAAACCTCCAGACCAGCCTCTCTCAAGGGTGTTGCCAAACTATCAAGAAGCCACGCCGGGCAACCCGAGGAGTCCCATAGTGGTGACCTACTTGCAAAATAACCCACCTTTATTGCACCTCTTAATTTGACCCATATTTTTGTGAAACCCAACAAAATCTTCAACTTAACCTTTTTAAAAAACTTAGGATCCCCAAATTTATGCAAAAAACCCTGCTGGTCTACTTCCCCTCCTCTCAATAATGCCGCAAACATGCTACCTATTCCCACGTTTGTCGGCATCTTAAGCAGCATCCTGGCATGGGAAAGTTGAAAAGCCCAAGCGTATAGTTGTAAATCAGGTGCTGCTAGTCCCCCCTTTTCTCTACGGCGCCTGATCTTTTTCCATGCTATCCGAGGTATGTGATCGTTCCAAATAAAAGAACTAATGTGGCCTTGCAACTTTGTTAAAATAGAAGGTTCAAAATACAACGCAATAGTGTTAAATAAAAAGGAAATTTTGGGTAAAATAAACATTTTAACCAAATTAGCTCTACCCAAAATGGAAAGAGAGAGCGAAGACCAAGACCTATAAGCTTTCTGCAATCTCTCGTCACAATGTCTAGGTTCAGCGGTACGATTTTATCTATGTCCGTAACGATGGTGAGTCCGAGATAACGCATAGAACGACTTGGCTGGGCCCCTGCCACTGGCTCAGCCTTATTCCACAGCATCATCTCTGTTTTGGATGCATTAATCTGGTATCCAGACATCTCACCATAATCATGGGCCTGTGCGATAACCGCGGGTAGTGCTGTACTCAGATCTGAAGAGTAAATGAGGATGTCATCCGCGTACAGGGCTACCTTCCTCTCCCATCCCCTATAAATAAAAGGCTTGATGTTAACATCGTCCCTCAGCCGTTGGGCAAAGGGCTCGATGTATAAGTCAAATAGGAGAGGGGAGAGTGGGCAGCCCTGCCTGGTGCCCCGAGTGATATTAAAAGGGTCTGATAATTCACCATTGACCAACAGGGAAGCTGTGGGATTCCGATACAGCAAACTAACCACTCCACGGAAACCCTCACCAATGTTGAATTTCCTCAAGACCCCCGACAGGAATGTCCAGTTCACCCTGTCGAAGGCCTTGGTGGCATCCAACGTAATGACAGCTAAGGGCAAGGAATCCGTAGTCACCATGTCGATGGCACCCATCAGATCATAGGTTAGCTCAAAGAGCTGGCGGCCCTTCACAAAGCCTCGTTGGTCCTGATGTAAAATACAGGTGCCACCTCCCCCAATCTTTTGGCTAGGACCGATGTAAAAAGCTTGTAATCCGAATTTAAAATGGAGATCGGTCTATATGACCCACAGCTATCAGCTGGTTTACCAGGCTTCAATATCAAGGTAATGGAAGCATCGTTCCAAGAGTCAGGAGGATACACCCCCTCCAAGAAAATCTGATTGAACAGCTGGGTTAAGGAGGGGACTATTGTTGGTAATAGAGCCAGATAAACCTCCGAAGGGAGGCCATCAGGACCTGATGCCTTGCCCTTCTTGCTATCTAAGATAGCTCCAGTTACCTCTTCTTTTCTAATAGGTCTATCGAAGGTAGCTTTCTGGTCAGGCGAAAGAGAGGGGAGGGATACTCCATTCAGCCAATCGTCAACTTGTCGCGCATCAATGCTCTTATCCTCATGATATATGTTCTTAAAGAAGTCGCGAAAGGCACTTCTAATATCCCTATCTGCCAAGTGGACCATTCCTTCAACCAAAATTTGATCTATATTATTTCTAATACGATCCGTTTTTGCTTTCCAAGCCAAAAGCTTTCCTGCGCTTTCTCCATATTCAAAATGGGCCATCTTACTTTCCTCCCATCTCTGAAGAACTCGTAAATTCAAGATAGAACCCAATTCCCCCTTTAATATGAGTAGTTTATTTTGCCAGTCTTCCTGTATTTCTGGTGGAGCGACGGGATGTAGCAGGACATTCTCCTGCACCTTAGCCATATCGGCTTCCAGCGAGGTGACCGTGTCTCTATAGATTTTCCTTTTATACGAGACCTTGTTAGTAATTAGGCCACGCAGAAAGGCCTTGAATGCGTCCCATACAGAACCTGAAGAAGCGGACCCGGTATTATTATCAAAAAAAGACTGTGTTTCAGTTTTTAAGAAGGAAATGTCATCTGGAACATTGAGGAGTGAGCGGTCAAATGACCATGTTCTAAATGTGGTTTTCGACAGCCCAACCAATTCCAGGCACAAAGCAGCATGGTCAGAAAGATGGAGAGGGAGATAATAAACATTTTGCACCAATTTAACTAATTCCTGACTGACCAACGCTAAATCTATCCTTGACTGGTGGTGGTATTTATAGTTACGGAATGAGATGCCCTGCTTTAGCCCAGATTTAAGTCTCCATATGTCCACATATCCAAACTCCTTCATTTTATCGAGTAAGAAGAACCTAGTTTTAGATGGGAATGTAGGTCTGTTAGACGGAGATTTATCAAGAATAGGGTCCAAGACCACATTAAAATCTCCGGCCAAGATGATCGGTTCTGGATAGCGAAGGAGATGGAAGAACACAGAACTTAGAACTGATGGATCGTCTTGGTTAGGCCCATAATAGCCTACTATGGTAACTGGGGCCCCAGCTATAACTACCGAAACAATAAGCCACCTCCCTCCTGAATCCGCAAGTTTATCAACTAGCCTTGCTTTTAATGATTTTTTGAAAATAATCGCGACCCCTCTGGTATTAGAATTTTGTGTGGTAGATACGCAAAAATCGACCCATCTATTTTTTTTAACTAGAGAAAGAGTCTCTTTTTCTGTGAGATGGGTCTCTTGTAATATAAGTACCTGAGCGTCAAAATCTCGAAGGTGCTGCATAATCTTCCACTTTCTTGGACTAGAACGCAGGCCATTGATGTTCCATGAAAGAACTTTTAACTTATCCATAGAGGCGAATTCCACTCCCCATCCAAGTATTCACCCCATAGCCAAAAAAAAATAAAAATAAAAACCTCTACTGGCCATACTAGCCTTTACCTGCAGACCTATGATTCTCCATACCCGAGAAAACTAACAACGAGCAAAAACTGAGGTCTTTTAAAAAAAATTTACTTGCACCCCCCCTCGTGCCCCCCCAAACCTCCCCCCACCCCATGGGAAACCCTTCCTCTATCTATCTGGATAATACCAGTAGATAGCACTCTTACTGAGCTCCTGTCCTTGCCATTACCTTTTACACCTGCATAAGTGAGAGAGAGAGAAGAAGAAAAAGAGTGGAAGTGGGGAGGGCATTTGTATTATAGTTTTACAGTATTTCGATATTTTTTTTTTCTTTACAACTTTCCTGTAACAATAAGTAGACCCTTCAAATTACTCTACCAATTACTATATTCTGAAAACAGCATCCCATTCCCTTTCCCCATTCCTTTAACTATGCTCGTAGCATTATCTAAACCCTTCTTTTTTCTTTTTGCTTCTCTCCCTTCCCCTCCTTCCCTTTCTTCCTCCTCTCCTCCCCTTTTTTTTTGTTTTGTTTTTTTTTCTTCCCTTTTTTCTCTTGACAAAAACAATACTCTACTCTTAACTTGAAGCCCCCTTGTCTTTATTCTCATCTCGGCTCTTCCCCAAAGAGATTAGAAGTTCATCCGCTGCCGGCACTGATTGAATGTTGTGCATTGTATTATTATGCATGACCTTCAAAGCGGCGGGGAATACTAGCTGAGCCACCGCACCCAAACTCCTAAATGCCTCTAGTCTCCTCCCAAATTCCCACTGCTTATCCAGCGTGGCCCTTGAGAGGTCTGATCTAATCTGGAAATTGAAACCCTTCCCACTCAATGACTTCTGCTTTAGGGCCAAACTCAGGATGGATTCTTTCAGAGTGTAGGTGTGGACGTTCACCAGTATTTTCCTCGATTTTGCTCTTTGAGGATTCCTCCTGAAGGGGTCTCTATGGATACGTTGGATGTCCAGAGACAGATCCTCAACTGACTGATCCAATCTCAGGGATTCTTTTAACAATTGGGTGATATATTGCTTAATATCTGACCCCTCGCTGCCTTCCGGGATATTGAGAATACGGAGGTTATTGCGACGCGAATTATTCTTCAAGGACTCCATCTTCTCAGCCAGCATCAGATCCTCCTTTTTAAGCTTAACAATATCCATTTTAGCGTCGTCCAAATGCAAAGACATAACTGTCACTTTATCCTCCAACCTTTCCGTTCTTGTGGCGAGGCTGTCTACTTTGCTATCTAAGGACTCACAGAAATTCTGAATTTCGATTGGATAATTGTCGAGGCCTCAAAGCCTTTTTTGATGTCTGCTGATAAAGATGAAAACATCGACTGGAGGTATGAGGCTAGAGATGGATCGACCCCGCTACCTGAGTATGAATCTGAGGCCGAGGCCGTGGCCCCCCGTCCGTCCTCCTGTAGTAAATCAATACTATGTGATAACCCTGATAACCGTGACCCAGGATTAGGCACCATTGGCAAAGACTCCGTAGCCAGGTACGTTGAGGGCGACAAGAGAGTTAATGGCTCTGTGGAACACGGAAGATCTGTTTGGTTTTGTAACAGGGTAGCCGGCGGGATAACAATCGGTGGTTCCATAGAGTGTAACACATCACTTGTATTTTGCATCGAGGTGTTGGACGAGAGGGCAATCGGTGGTCCCCGAGGACTGGGACTCTGGGCGGGAGGGACTGGAAGGCTACCCATATTAACCTCAGCCTCAGCCTCCGCCTCATCCTCACCCCCGGCCTTTAATCCGCGATGGACCACATTTGTGACATCAAACATGCCCCCCTCTATATTTATATCCGTCCCTTCAGCCAGGATCTGCAAGGTGTTTGTTTTAGCAGGAACAGGCCCTGGAGAAGGAATGATCAGGTCTATGCCTGTGGGTAGTACAGAAGAATCATGGTAGTCCTGTGATGCCATCATAGAAGAAGTACCTTCAAGTAGTTGCTGGTCAGAAAGGCGCAGGATTTGCGGAACAGCCTTAAAATAGGACAGCAAAGACGGCGTTATCCTAGACTCTATGTTCTTAGCTGTATTCTTAGCTGCCTTGATATTTTTGGCGGTCTTAGGACCCTTTGCTGTTTTACAAGTAAAAGCGCATTTCGCCTTAACCTCACCCGATAGATATGAGGAGACTTTTGTCTTTAAGGAGGTCCCCTGTGATATCTGACTTAAATTCAATGATCCCTCTGGGCTCAGTTGTGCCACACCCCCCTCAGCCCCCTCAATCAGATCGACGGTCCCTCCAGCAGTTTTGGCCTTTCTGCTTAGAGCACCTTTCCCCCTTCCTCTGACACCATGCTTTAAGTTTACGGAAGGAATATTCGCTTTAGCGATGCCTTGTAGAGGAAGCGGCAGACCGGGGACAGGGCTAATATCAGGGGCCTCCAGATTCGCAGGCGCGGATCCCACAGATACCTCCGGACCCCGCAACCCGCTACAAGCCCCCTGCAATGTCTCTGCTGCCTCAATGGTAATCTCTGCACCAGACCTTAAACACCTCTGAGGCTCCCTTATGGCCTTCACCTTCTCTCTCTCCTCCTCCGCACCCCCCCTACATCTCTTACCAGATTCCAAGGAGATGTCGGTGCGGAATCCCTCCAAGCTTCGTCGAGGACCCAGGAGAAGGCTACGGACCTTCCTTCCACGACGGAGCTCCAGCGCAGCCAGACTCCAAAGCTGGAAGCCGGGAGCGGCCTGCCTCAGAGCTCGGTAATCGAACAGCAGCCCTGGCCGCCTCCCCGCTATGGCCGGCTTGAGATCGGAGGGAGGAGTAAGCGCAGCGGCAGAAACTCTGAGGAAATCAGCACACGGGCTGACAACTCCGGCGATGGCTCCCGGGCCAAAAAGGCACTCCTCGTCTCCACACATCAGACGCCGAGGTGCTGTCAAAGAGGCGTAGTTCCACAAACCCGCAGAATGCGCGCTCTCCCACTAGTCTCACTGTGAGCCGATGCTCACATGCACGGACAGGAACTCAGACCAGAGCGCCGCGACAGCTCACCTATCTGCCGCCATGTTTCCCCCCCAATCCCAGAGTGCCGCAAAATACAAAACTTTGATAGCTGAGGAAGCCACTGACTTTGAAAACGAACGGATCTTAATTAGAGGCCCACCACCCCAGGGCAGAAAATGTACTACAGGGCACCCAGATTCAAGTTCTACTTCAGAGGCCGAGCGCAGTGCGTTTGCCTCCCAGCAGTCAACAACACTGCCAGCAATAACATCAACAACAGTACCAACAGGATCATCAGCCACATTAAAAAAAACTGCAGGTGATTGGTTTCTATGGAAAGGGTTTTGTATGTCCATTACTGATTCGAAGGCAAAAGAGGCCAAGCAAATCGGAGCACCCCTGAACATTGAGCGGATGGTTCAGGCCTATCTAGATTACACAACAGAGGTCTTCATGGAGGAAAGCCCATTGGTGTATTGGTATGGGAAAAGGAGCCAATGGCCAGTGCTCAGCAGGCTGGCGATAAAGTATGTGGCTTGCCCTGTTGCAAGTGTCTCTTCAGAGCGTGTTTTCAGTGCTGCTGGTGCCATTGTTACTGTGAAAAGGACCAGTCTCTCGCCCAAAAGCGTGGAGAGGTTAACCATGATCAAAATGAATCAGAATTTTATACCACCGGAGTACAAAATACGTGAATCACAGCAGGAAGAGGAGAGCGACTTCGATGACATAAGTAGTGGGTTCTTACATGACGTACTTCTGTCCGAACCACCAGAGTTTGAGGACGAGCTCCTCTTCCCTGACAACTAGGCTTTCAAATTGTTCTTCCTTCCTTTATTTGTGTGTGTATCTGTTTTTCTGGTTCAAATCTAATCACAACAAATCCATCAACAGTCTCCTCTTTTTATTTCCCTATTGGAGTTGCATGTCTGTACATAACTGTCCACTCTACTCCTCAGAGTCCTGCTACATCTTCCTTACTCTCCTTAAATACATTTCAAGCAAGCCAGACATTGGATGGAGATGGAGAATAGTATAATACATGCTGCCTCTAACAGACCCTCCATAAGAAGTGAAACGTGACTACAGCTATATTCCGTTTTGTTTCCAAGCCGTAAGAAACTCATCACTGACTGTCAGAAGGCTAGGCAGGCATCTGATCTGACAGCCAAAGAGAACAGCAAGACAGGTGATAGTGATTATTTTGAATGATGGCATGCATTGCACTGGATGCTTGCTGACTACGAGTGAATGTGCATGAAGTTGAACTATACTAGTTTATCTACAAAGTGACTCAGGTGACAGTCAATGTTTCCTTGTTGTTTAATAACCACATTGTACTCCTACCACTGCAGGTGCCGCCCACTATCCGTTGCAATTTTGTAATATGGAATATTATAAACTTAATCAGTCACTACAGACTGAGTTGGTGTTGGAGAACACGTACCACACGGTCATGATGCTGAGCATACTATCTTTGCACACAGTCAGTCAGTTGGATCGGGGATAATTGATGGAATAACTGTGTTTCATGGACTGCCTTAAAAGGTAAACAGTTTCAACAAGAACCACCGCAGACCTAGGCTGCATGTCCATGTAGTGGTGTGGACTGGAGTAGAGTGTAGTGGTGTGAGGGACAGTGGTGCATTGATTTAGTCACTTCATTTGGAAAATGCTAGGTTGCTGCAGTGCATATGCCTTTTGTCTGGCTCGGTCAAAATTTAAGGTAAATGGGGGTAGGGTGCCTGGCCTGTGCCGTGGTTGGCCTGTTCTGTGGCTGTGCTGGCTCCTGTCCCGTTGTTGTTGTAGCTTAATGCTGTAGAGTAGACAATATGTATCCTATCCAAACAGCCTCATGTCTGAAAGTGTTCTCTCAAGAGTCTTGTCTTCTCTTCTTGCACTCCACTGTAATTGATTTTTTTTTTAAATTCAGTTATTTTTCAATACCCCTTTTGTTTTTCCATCTACACTTACAGGCCGGCCTTTAACCTGTGCTATAGTGGGAGAAACAACTCACACTTACCTTACCAATCCGCATCAGGCAGGCAGTGGTACCCAAGATTGATGTGCGGAGTGTCCATGGAAGGGAGGACTAAGAGGAATGAAGAGAATGATGCAACTCCACATTTGGACCAGGATAATACAGTAACTTTAGTATCATTCATCATTCGTCTTTAAATTTATTTGATCCTTTTTTCTCTTCAATCATTACGACTGTGTGTTATGGTTTGTTTGGTAATTGATCCCTACAACTATTTTTTCATTTCCTTTGCTAGCTTAAAAATAAAAGTAAGCCCGGTACAGCATGTAATTTGGTTCGGTCTGAGGGCGGCAGACAGGCAAGGCAAATTTCATATTAATAATTTCTGCCCTGTACTGTCTAATTGTGTAGTAGTAGTTAGTAAGTACAACTCATTATCATTAAACATCAAGTTATCTTTATCAGCATGACTGCATTTCCTTTTTCTCACTTTATAGATTTCTTTGATAATGGATCATGGTCGTCTTACAAGATTGTGTTTTACTTTTGTTGTGGCCATGCATACTGTTTTTCTTTGTCAAACCTTTCCCAAAACCCCCCTTCCCATCCATTCATCAATCTCTAACCCTCTACCCCCGGGCTGTGTGATTTATATTTAGGTGTGATGTGACTACATTAAATGTACACCAACAATTGATCACACGAGGAGCCTAGCGCGCAACCAAGATGGCCGCGTAGGTGCGAGGCTCCCGAGGACCTCCGCGACCTCCTGAATTAATCCTGGCGATATCCTGTCCTTGTTGAGGGGACTGTGTCGGGGAACCCGAGCTGAGGCGCCACCCGTTTTTTGGGCTCGAATCGGACCCCGAACACCGGTGGGAGCATCGATCGAAGGTTGCGGCCTTCTCCTCGCCGGCCCCCCGGATTGGAGTAGTGGGGCGATCCGGGGACAAAGTGAATAACAGCGGCGAGCGGGGCTGGGCGACTCGCGTACCCCGCACTTTCGCTTTCGCTTTTGCGCCCTCCTTGCTCTCAAGCGGGGTCGGGCGGCGGAGCGGGGTGCGGTGGTGTGGCCTTGTCCAGGAGCCCGGCTGACCCGCCGGCGGTGGGTTGACCCGCGGTTCGGTGGTCGCCCCCGGCCCCCCCCCTGGCACCCGTGACTTGGTATAGCGGCCCGTTCGGGGAGCTTTACACGACGGTGGAAGAGCCAGCATGTCCACCAAACAAGATGGCGACCGGGCGAAGGTGAAGACGACCCGCCGTGGCACGGCGCACCAGGCTAACAGTATGGACCGCTACACGCTCCAGAAGGGTTCTCCGGAGACATCGCGTGCATCCCCGGTGGGCCCGACGGAGGCATCTGCTCATCCGGTGGATCTGACCCTCCGGGACGTCATGGGCGCCATCGCAGAGATGAAGGCCTCGGTGGACCAGCGTTTCGACACCTTAGCGCAGAAAATAGACTCGGTCCTGGTGGATGTGAGCCTTGTGAGGGCAGACTTGTCCAAAACAAACGACCGAGTCGACTCCCTGGCCCACACCACAACGAGCCTCACGACAGACGTGGTGGCCCTCCAGAAGGAGGTGCGCCGGCTTGGCCAGGCGGGCGCCCTGATGGACCGGCGACTGGAGGATTCCGAGGGTCGGGCCCGGAGGAATAATGTCCGTATTGTGGGGGTGCCGGAGGGACGAGAGGCGGAGGCGGCGGATCTTTTCGTGGAAGAGTTGATCCTGACCCATCTCCAGCCCCGGGGGCTGAGTAAGCTTTTTGCGGTGGAGCGTGCCCACCGGGTCCCCGGGGGCAGACCTAAGACTGGTGCCCCGCCGCGGCCTCTCATTGCCCGGATTTTTAATTTTCGGGACAGAGATGCTATCCTCCAGACCTCCAGGCAACAGGGACCGGTCAAGCTTGACAACATGGAGGTACATTTCTACCCAGACTTTACTCCGGCGGTCCAGAAGCAGCGACAGAGCTTTCTTGGTGTTAAACGTCGCCTAAGGGACCTGAACCTCAAGTACTCAATGCTCTTTCCAGCTAAGCTGAGGGTAGAGGTGGATGGTCGCACGCACTTCTTCGACCGGCCCGAGGCGGCTGGGGACTGGCTGGACACTCTGCCTGGAGATCGGGGCCGGGGGGGCGGGGGGGGCGCGGCTGGCGAGGATGGCCCGCCAGATCAAAATTGAGGGGTGACTGAATAGGCCTTGCTCTGGACGTTGTTCCTTCACCATTTATTGATTGCGTATGTTCCCCTCCTATGGAGGTCGTGCGGGGTCTGTTGGGGGCTTCCCTCCTCCTCTGGGGGACTAGTTAGTATTTAGCTATGGGGCGACAGGCACACTGCACTTTGGGGGGGCTGTCTGGGCTCATGCAGGGGTGCAGGGAGGGGGGAGTTCTGTTGGGACCGGGGGGTGGGGGGGGTGTGTTGTTTGTTAGCACCGCAAGGCAAACCCGCTACTGTGTTGTTGTTTTTAGGATGCTCGATGGGGGACGACCGATTGTTTCGACGTATGATGGGGGGGTAGGGATTTGACTGTGTGGTCCTGCAGTACTTAAAACGTATTTCACCAGATGTTGTCTTCCTGCAGGAGACGCACCTTATAGGTAACTCCTTTCATGCAATGAATCGGCGGGGATATCGTTTGGCGGCCCATTCCGGCTTCACCTCGGGCTCGCGGGGGGTGGGTATTATGATTAAGAACTCGCTCCCGTTGGAGATTGATGAGGTGCGCCATGATGAGAGGGGACGCTACACGGTTCTGGTGGGAAGAATGGAGGGTAGAGTGTTTATCTTTATATCAGTGTACGTCCCGCCTGGGTTACAAGCCACCACATTTGCGGACCTGGGGCGCCTCCTTCTGGACCTTCCGAGTGGCCTGCTGGTGGTTGGAGGGGACTTTAATGCGGTAGCCTCTGGGTCTATGGATCGCCATCCCCCTAGGGACCTCCCCCGGGCACAGGCGTGGCTGCCCGGCCTTTTGGACACGCTGGGCCTGGTGGATTGCTGGCGATTAAAGCATCCCGCATTGCGACAGTACACCTTCCACTCGGGTGCCCATGGTAGCCTCTCGCGGCTTGATTACCTCCTTGTCCCGGCGGCCCATGCAGGGAGGGTGGGGGAGGTGCGCCATCTGGCGCGGGGTATCTCAGACCACTCCCCATTGTTGTTGCACTTCGATGTCTTCCCGAGGGGGGATGGCAGGGTGGCCCCAATCAATGCATGGTATTTGCGCGACCCCACCATTCGTGCCGATTTGATTAAATCCTTACAGCGATATTTCGACGAGAATGTGGGGTCGGTCCCCTCGGCCATCTCCCTGTGGGAGGCTTTCAAGGTAGTTCTTAGAGGGGAGGCCCTCTCCTTTATCTCCCATGCCCGGCGGCGCGAGCGGGAGGAGGTGACCCGGGTAGAGGCCGAGATTGCAGAACTGGAGGGTGACCTGGGGAGCGGGGTAACAGACGCCAAGTTGCATGTCCTACACCTAAAGCAGGCGGCCTATCGCGCCCTCGTCACGGAGGCGGCCAGGGGCCTCAGTAGAGAGCAGCAGGGGCGATTGTATGATGTGGGTGATAAGGCTGGCAAATTGATTGCGTGGTTGGATAAGAGGGAGAGAGCGAGCCGCGTGGTGCCTTTGATTGAGAGTGTGGAGGGTGCGTGTGTCACTGAGCTGGAAGCCATTGTCTCCTGCTTCGCGGATTATTTCCGCGAAGTTTACTCCCCGGTTTCCCCCTGCTCGGAGGAAGATTCCCATGCCCTGCTTCGGGACATCGCACTGCCCTCCCTTACGGTGGAGGACAGGGACTCGCTGGACGCCCCTCCCACCTCGGACGAAATTGCCTTGGCTATTCGCTCGGTTGCATCCGGCAAGGCCATGGGCCCCAATGGTATTCCCATCGAGCTATACAAGCTACGCCCGGATGTGTTGGCGCCCCACCTGCGCGCGATGTTCCTGGCGGCCCACTCGCAGGGTTCCCTCCCGCCGGACCAGCGTCTGGCCACAATTGTGGTGATCCACAAGGAGGGGAGGCCCCGTGAACGGGTCACATCCTATAGGCCGATTTCACTCTTGAACGCGGAGCCCAAAATCCTCGCCAAGGTGTTGGCCAACCGGTTGGTTGGCGTGGTGGGCGATTTGGTCCACCAAGACCAATCTGGCTTTATACCGCACCGCAACACGGCGCTCAATCTGCGGCGCTTACACGGGGTGCTCGCGCGTGTCCCATTTGTGCGGGAGCCGGCCATCTTGGCGTCCTTGGACGCCACCATGGCGTTTGATACGCTTGAATGGCCATACATCTGGGCGATGCTGGCGAAATTTGGGTTTGGCCCGGGTTTCATTAGCTGGGTCAAATTGCTATATTCGGGCCCATTGGCGCAGGTGGTAGTGAATGGGCGAGTCTCGGCCCCATTCGCGCATGGGCGGGGCACGCGACAGGGTTGCCCCCTGTCGCCTCTCCTGTTCGCCCTGGCCCTGGAGCCCCTGGCGGAGTGGCTGCGGTGGCACCCTTCTATCCGTGGTCTCCGCTGGACCCCCGAGCATGAGGACCGTGTGTCCCTCTATGCTGACGATATCCTTCTGTATCTCGCCTCCCCGCGTAAATCACTGATCGTCCTGGTTGATGTTTTGCGCTCATTCGGTCGCAACTCAGGCCTGGTCATCAACTGGGCGAAATCCTGTGTCTATGTGCTTTCCGGGGAGGCTCCGGTCCTACCACGGGACTGTCTGATCCAGATTGCCTCCCAAGGTTTTCGGTACCTGGGTATCTATATCACTCTTGACCCGGAGGCCCGCTATGAGCGGAATTTGCTACCCCCCCTCCGGCGCTTGAGGGAGGACGTGGTGCGCTGGCGGCGTCTGCCGCTCTCGCCGCTCGGCCGAGCGGCCTTGTTTAAAATGATGTCCCTGCCGCGCTTCCTCTACGCCCTCCAGAATACTATGGACTTGGTCCCGGCACGCTATTTCCGTGAGGTGGAGGGCCTCCAGCGGCGCCTGTTCTGGGACGGGAGGCCGCACATTGCTCTGGCTAAATTGACGCTCCCGTGGTACGATGGGGGGGTCGCTCTCCCGGACATTAAACGGTATTACTGGGCCTCCCAACTAGCTGCAATTAATCATGGCCTTTACGGGCCCGCCTTGAACCCGGCATTTGAGATGGATAAGATGCTCCTGCCCGGTGGCGATTACAATCGAGCGCTCTACGCTGGCGCGCCCGACTCCCGTTTGACGGGACCGACGCGTGTCATGGTGCGTGTCTGGCACGCGGCTAATGCAGCTATGGGGTGGAAGGACCGTTTGACCCGGGCGTCACCGCTGTATGCGTCTGAGAGGTTGGGCTCCCTGTGGACGTCGAAGGGCTTCGAGAAGTGGGACACGATCGGAATCAGCACGGTGGGAGATCTCTGGACGAGGGGGGGATTCAAAACTTTTGAGACGCTGCAGGCGGAGTTTCAGCTGCAGGGCAGTGAGTACTTTCGGTACCTACAAGTCCGCCATGCGCTGGGCTCCGTCTTCCCGGATGTCGCATCCATCCCGGAGTCTTCCCCCCTGGAGGACAGAGTGCTAGATGGCCATGTCCCGGACAGCACGATCTCCCTCATATACAAAAAACTGATCAACGATAGATCGTGCCTGCTGACTAGTCTCCGCGAGGCTTGGGTTGTCGACGGGCTGGAGCTGGACGACGAGGATTGGATATCCGCGGTGGCCTCTCCGAAAGAGGTGGCCATCCCGGCTCGCCTTCGTTTCGTCCAGCTCAAGATCCTTCACCGGGTTTACGTGACGGGGCCAAGGCTTCTGCGTATGGGTTTTGCTGGTGACGGAATGTGTAAGCGTGGCTGTGGTGTGTTGGCGACTTTCATGCATATTCTGTGGGAGTGCCCGAAGGTGGAGCGATTCTGGCGTGGTGTGCATGAGGTCCTGCGTGTGGTTACGCGTGTCGCGCTGCTGCCTGAAGCGAGGAGATGCTTGCTGAATGTATGGGAACCGAACGACTATTCGGTCCCGCAGACGCGGTGGGTGACTCTGGGATACATGATAGCCAAGCGTGACATTGCTCAATTGTGGGGATCCCAGAGGCCCCCTGCGGTGTCGGCCTGGAAAGAGCATATGGATTGGTGTATGTTTCGTGAAAAAGTGGTGTATGTGGCGAGGGGTAAGCCTGGGGCGTGGGTGAAACTCTGGGGCCCCTGGAACGCCTACCGCGGGGGTATTTGTGAGCCACCACTGCTACCGGCTGCCTCGCCTGCTCCGTCTCCCTAGACGGCCCCCCTCCCTCGGCCGCGGGCGCGCGGTCCCCCAGTCCCTGATCTATTCCCTTTCCCCTCTCCAGAGTTCTGCTGCTGGTTTTGGATCCCCCACTTATGGAGCACGTGCTGTCGCTTTGGATCGCGGGTTGCCTTGCGGGTGTGGTTTTTTGGTGTTGTTTTGTTCCAAGAAAAGGGAACCGTACTGTGGGCATGGAGCTGTGTGGCCTGCACCATTGATTACTCCTGTTTTACTACTCTGCACTGCTGAGAGACTTTTACTGTATGTATGCAATATGCTTTTGTCATTCTAGCGGCCGGCCGGGTGGTTGTAGGCCCATACCTGTAACTTTTACAAACTGCAATAAACGGTTTAAAAAAAAAAAAAAAAAAAAAAAAAAAAAACAATTGATCACACGCTTGCTGGGGCAGATGTGGTGAAAGCAACACTAATTGAATTTCAACTAAGGCAGGGCAAGGATCTTCTTCTGCTTGCCCACCCATGTTGTACTTTACTTTGTTCTACTACTCCTCCCACAGCCTGTCTCAGTCAAGTGACTTTCTCTTTCTTTTTTCAAATGCTATTGCCAGTGTCTACTACTACCACCACAATAATGGCATCTACTCCATTCATTTGGGAAACCAACCATGCAGCCATCAGTGTGCCGAACTTCATCATCATCAATCACAGGTAAGATACGTTTGGTGGGAGGTATAATGGACTAGGAGGAGAGACTGACAGTACTAGTATGACAATTAAAAATAGCTCAGTGAGGGGTACCGCATCTATCTGTTTGTGTGTCACAAAATCGGCAGATCTTTTAAATCAAACACTGGCTGCAGGCATGCAACAGCAAGGAAACAAAGTAACAAACCATGTGACTTAAATTGAATTCGGAAAACAGTAACCCACCACAAATCATTAACATCGTATGTTTAAGTAAATAATATAAAATTTAATTTACCCTAACAAAAATAAACTATCCCACTCTGACCTAACCCACCCCCCTCCCTAACCCCAACCAATGTCCAAAACGAAAGTGAAAGTCCCAAATGTCCGTATGTGAAATCCCAACGCCCAAAACCCACCCACCAACAAAAGGAATTCAAAAAGGGGCAAATGACAAGGTCCTATAGTCGGCGGGCCTTCAGGTGTTTATCCACCAGGATTTTTACATGCTCCTCTAGGTGCTCCTCCAAGCGGGCCATCCGGCAGAGAAGCTGGCGGCGAAATGCCCTGCAGTTACATGCAGGGTGGGGGGCAGCAGTGGTAGAGATCGAGGCACGGCGGCGGGTGGCTGCCGGACCACGGCGCCGTGAAACTGGAGGCAGGGCCTGACTAGGGCCCGGGGCATTGGAGGAGGCTGCATCTGCAGCCCCCTCCTCCAACGACTGAGCCACCAGCCGGCGATATTCATCGCAAATGGCCTCCAGTTTATGGCACCGGGCCCTGGCTGCCAACTCCTTCCTCGTTGGTTTAGGTGTGGAAGGAGTATCTATATCAAGAAGGAAAAAGAACATGTTGTAACCAATACTCTTAGCAAAACAGAAACACGAAATTCATTCAACACATAGTGTCACAGTATCGCTATCAAGCACAGTACATAACATTTGTGATTTGGTGGTAAGTATCTATACTCCTACTTCCTCGGACTCTAACATTTGTGGGAGTTTCCGACATTATACTTGTACTATGTACTCCGGTACACACCAGTCGTGTTGTTCTTATCTCTAGTTTAGCGCAATTACATAACCTTGTTTTAGCCGGCATGCCAGTTCAGTCAGCTAAGCTTGCACCCAAGAGAAACAGATATGAGTCACATGATGCAGATTCACGTTAGTTTTATTTACTACTACTGTTTGCAGGTGGGGAAGCTCATATTTTTTTATTACGGCCGGTGGCACTGGCCATACTCTGTCTGTTACATGAGGGCAACTGATCAATTTCACTTTCACCCTGCCCTGGGTACTACAAAAAGGCTGATTATTTATCGGATCCAATGATCATTGCTTATATTATAGATGGTAATATGATATCAGGTCAGTAGCGGTCAGTGGTGGAAGTGCTGCCGGGCGGTGACGTGGTAAGGTGCAGGGTGGGGGTAGTAAACTATGGATTACGGACAATCACAGGTAATTAAACAATACATATAAATAAATAAAACAAATTTCGTTGCACACACTGCATCGCATTTGGCGGTGCAGTGCGCACAATGAAAATCATTTTATTTATTTTTATGTTTACTTACCTATATTTGGCCGTAATACATAGTTTACTTGCCACCCACCCTGCCCCTCCCCATGTCACCGCCCACCAGCACTCCCACCACCGACCGCTACTGCATAGGGTACTTTGCTTTCATTGATTGTGTAACCAACAGATAGGCCACCCTTTGCAGGCTGGCTGACCCAATCGAAAATACATTAACATCGGTAGGGAGTGGTCCTCGGAGTCGGAAGAAGGCGCTTCGGCTTGTTAATATATATATATATATATATATATCTAAGACGTGCTTGCAAACTACTGCGAGTCAAATGTATTCTGAAAATACTACTTATATTCCCCTCCGCTTTGCTACTCTGGCACAGTTTCTTTTACATTTTCTTCAAAGTAAGGCTCTCCAGTGGCACTCTTCACCTATGCTGTCTACTGATGATAGTACATCCAGGCTTACATCCATTAAAGTAAACATTTTTATATATATCTTAACAAACCTTAGTAGGTTTCACCAACAACCACCCATGCGTCCGCTCCTTTCTTGCTTGCCTTGGCTTTGAGTTTGAACCAAACACCGCTGATTCTTGCTATCTAGTACTATCCACCCATACTGTGTTGCCCACCCAGGCAGGCATCCTCTTTCACCTTCCACCCAACCTTCAACAACCCATGCATCTGATCTGATTACTATCAGCCACCTATGCATGCTTCCAACATATCCTTCTCTGCCAGTCAGTCATATTATTTATCTCGCCCGTCCTTCCACCCTTCTTTCCCTCTTTGTTCAACACATCCATCAAGGTCATCTGATCTGAGTTTGTCTTCTCCATAAAACCTTCACAGCTGATTTGGAGTCAAATAGAAGAGGCCATTGGTTACTCAACTCACGCTGCTAATGCTAAGTAAAGGGTGTCATCTTCAACCGTTGTATAATGTTCACTACAACTTAATAAGTCGCACAGTACAGTGAAGTAGTGAACACACTTCCATCTAGTAGTAATGTCAAGAAGTAATGAATATAACTTACCACCGCCGACCACTGCTGCTGGCTCCTCCCCTGTCGCTACTGCAGGTGCCGCCAGTTCTCCCGCCCCCTCCGGGATGGCCGCATCGCCATCGCCGCTGGCCCCGCCGGCACTGGTGGTTGGTAGTGTGCCTAGAAAAAACATTACACATTTTTAGATGCCTGGAAACCTCCCCCTATTTTATTAGTGTTCACTTGGAACATTGAAAAAAAAGTTAATACAACATACATCAGCACTAGAGTAGTACAATCAGTAGACAGACACTAGTAGTGATATTGTTCCTTGGGTCATCTAGTCCTCCTCTACAATTTTGAAAGTTAGCCTGAGCCATGTGTAACCCTTTTAGATTCATCATTCATGTCGACTACTACTCTTTTTGCACATATTTAATGATACCTGGCAGCTTATTGACATGTGCAGTAGACGCCTTTGAGGTCACATGACGGTTGCGTACAAGTGAAGAGGTCGAAAAACAAGCCACTTTGTTATTGAGTTTGGTTAGTCCGTATTGCTTAGCCATCATATACATGTTACACTTTTTGCCATGACTGCGAAATGCTTGCATTCAGCAGTATACTATCTAACGGCTAACGCGCAGCATTTTTCTCATATATTAGGCGGAAGATTCCCTTCTACAAACCAGAGATTTACTGAGCTTATGATGCATGATGTAACCAGTATTTCTACGTTCTACGGTGAGGGGTCTTCCAGAATTCAACAGATCTGTTGTCTTGTTCTTGTTGTCATGTACTTGTAAATGTTTACTGTTTTAATCTTATGCTTTTTGCTGGCTAATTGACGATGGCTGTAGTAAATTAAATTTCATATAACGACATACAGAGCTTGTTACTTGTTTCAAATAAACCTTTTGAACTTACACATAGACTCGGTGGCATTTGGTGTGGTGGGGTGGACTTACACAAGTGAGTGAGCAAAATGGTGTTATGTTCTAGGTTGTCTGTCTCAGTCATCATCATTGTGGATCTTCTTCGTGGGGGGGTCGGGAGTGGGACCCTAATGTGAGACACTATAGCTAGTCGGTCAGGGGATCGTGGGTTCTTCGGACTGAAGTATGATCAGTAAGGTCCAACATCCCATCACCAACATCCTATTTTGTTGTGCATAGTTCTGTATGTGGCTCTGCAGAATCACTACAACAGTAGTAGTATAATGTACTATCCGATCCAAAATACTAGTCAAATATCTGGTTGGGCATTTTGTTTGTGGGAATTGTCAAAGCCTCAACATTGAGAAGACTAGAAGAGGACAACCCAAAGGATAGGACACAGTGGCTAGAGCTATTGGTCAATCAGAGTTTTATTATTCCAAAGAAAACCTTCAATAAAGAGTGGGCAACTGTGCAAGCTTCCCTACAGACAGAATAATATTAGTAGTAGTAGTACAGAGAGTCATAGCAGAGGCAGTTAGAAGGAACTTAGTTAGAGGCAGGGATAAACAGAATTTGGAAACAGATAGTCAAGGTCAAAGAAGCTTTTGTAAAAAATAGAATTAGAAAGTGGAACCATAATTTAAAGTTCGGAAAAACAAGATGCAGTAAAAGTTAGGGAAATATAACTGTTAATATAACCACTGGAGGACTTACTGGGGCCAACAGCAGGAGCCTCGGTAGAGGAACGGTCCTGTGGTTCTCCCGCCGACTCCGACCCCGTCTTCTTGCCCCTGGGTGGTGCTGATGATCATGTAAAATATAATAAAGAAAGAGACAAACATTAAGGAGTGCTGTGAAACAAATATTAATAAATCATTTGTAAAAATAAGTCAAAAAACATTTTAGGAAACAACAATTGCAATAAAATTGACCTATCTAATCAGATGGATCGACTACTGGCTGCTTGCTGGATTCACGGTTTGCGCGATATTTCTCGTGAACATGCAATAATCGTTGCGAACAAGTAAAATGTGCTCCCGAACACGACATGCGCATTGCGAACACGCTATCCGCGACCTGGAACAGGAAATAAGGCATCGCGAGCGGGTGGGACAATTGAAAAACAAGACGGCCGCACCCATTGGCGACCGCATGGGTAAGATCGCGAGATATTATTCCCCGAGCATGCAAACAGCTCCCCGCACACGCTCAAGTGCTCCTGAACAAGAAAAAGGCATCGCGAATGGGCGCCACAAGCAACTACACAACCTCGCGAAGCTACACGTAGCTCGCGTAGTGCAAGTACTGCAGCGTGGAGTACAAAATCCCTCCCTCCGTCACAGACCAAAGATCTCACAAACACACACTATCAATACATTCGCTGGTGGGGCCCATAACACCAACATTCACTCACCATCAATCTGTGTTTCTTGAGAGATGATTACTCCAAACGCTGACATGAAAGGAAATACCTCTTTACCCTAATGAGCAATAAATCCACGTAACCTTCTTATACTCATTATGCCCTGAATTCCACCTTTGGTATTCCTCTCATAAATTGGGGATGAATCAGTTAGTTGCTGGTTTAGGTTAATTTCTAATTCTCTATTACCTTTGAATTAATACATTTTCGATAAATAAACAACTCAACTCATTTAGTAATTAATCAATTGAATCTTTATCTAATTAATGCAAATTAAATCATTCGTTTATTCAAGCCGCTAATCATCATATTTACCTATTCTGGCTAATTGTCGTCCTCTAAGTCAAATCCAGTAGTCTCGCCAATCTATGCCCATCAAATGTAATAAATTCAGTTCATCAGGAAATTGGGCATTAATTCAGTCTGTCAAAGATTCAGGGAAACAGCTGTCCTGCAGCGTCACCGTCCTCTCCGTCAGCATAACGTCAGGAAAACGTGAAAGCGCCAAAAGAAGAAGCCTTTTAACCTCACTATTCTACCATCATTTATAGTAAAATCACTGTCACAAAAGTATCAAATATTGGTTTTCGGCTCTTCTGATTGGATAATCAGAGATCGTCCGACAGAGTTCACATGGAATAATGTCCTTTAGGTCATCACTCTTGCTTGTTCCGGTTTTAAGAGACATCTTATTGTTCTTCAGAAAAGCTGGCTTGCTTCCCAGGGCGACCTTGGTGGGTACAGTCTGGTTAGGGTCACGACGAGGCCACTGTTGCTGGCGTTAGCGCAGGCGCACTTCACCCAAAACCTCGTGTAGCGTCGTCAGTCAAGTCAGGTACAGGAGGCAGCCATTTTGTGGCAGGCCCAAATGGTCAACATACGCAAAAGAAACACAAAACGCAATTAATACATAGAAATGGCTAATAAAATGTTATTCCCTCGCTGATACCCATATGTGTGTGTATTTATCTAGCAGAAAGCAACACTCAAGCGGTTTATACTTACTGAATAAAGCACAAATCACAAATGCATCACAAAAGCAACATATATCATGCAATATTCTAATTGTCTATCATTAGTATGCGTACATAATTTAGTTTACGTATTAATTAAGTCATGCAAATGCAATCCCACGTGTATTTCAGTTATTAATAAGATTGATTAATAATTTTCACTTCAATCAATTAGTTTGATTATAATTAATTAATTAATCTATTTAGTATAAACATGCAAAATGGGGAGGGTATACAAAATGTTTGCATTACCCGCTCCAGCAATCCCCCCTTTGGTGATTTTATCACCAAACCAACCAAAAATGTTGTTCTTGCTTTTACGGAATTTTAAATGTTTTCTTGCTCTTAATCATAATTTAGTTTCACCTACATCTCCTCTTTTTGCTGATTCATACATGCTCTCCTTCCACTCTTCCAATTCTATCTCCACAAATTCTCTTTCTTGTTTCTTGTCTTTTCTTCTCAACTTTTCTCTTTTTAATCTTTTCTTATTCTTATTATTTTTACAGCAGATACAACCTAATCTTATCACTAATATTATGAAAATCACACATGTTAATGGAAACAATATTTTACCTATAAATGTACTACCTAGCTTTACTAAGAAATTTTTAATAGCAGCTATTTTCTTTCCGATCTTTTCCCAAACACCTTCAACCTCCAGTGGTGTAATTTCATCATGCAATTCAGTAATATTCCTAATATAAATTTTCAGATCTTTACTTTCTTCAGGAATGTAAGTACAACAATGTTGAACTTTCAACATTCCACAGACTCCACCCTCTTTTGCCCATAATATATCAAGGGCAAGTCTATTTTGCATTACCATAGCACGCATGGCAACCATTTCAGTGTCTACCAATAAAAATCCTCCAGCGGTGCTTGTTGACAAGCGGTCCACTACTGTTGATAATTTTCAAATTTTGTTTGCATTTAAAGATATTCCCACTGCTGGTATCAATGCTCCAAAAATGTCACACACAATTTCTGTCCAAGATTCTCTCCTACTACGTACTAAATGATTACCTAAACTATGTACACCATCTTCTCCTCTATCCATATGAAAGATTTTCGGAAAAACCAGGCCTACATAACATGTGTCGTACCAATGGTCTGGCAAACGATAATATGCCCTGTTTCCACAAATAAAATATAATCCAGGAAAGACTGGATCTTTTCCGCCTTTAAATCCCCATCCACCCATGATTCGGTATGTATCATGGCACTCGCTATTACCTACAAAATAGTTATCATACACAGTTTGATTCCTTCTAATGCAAAATTTCCCTTTCTGAGGCAAATCTAAAGCTATAGTTGGACTAGCATCTCCATTCAAATGTTTTTCTCTTTCTACATCCCAGACTGTTTTCTCCACGTTTCCTTCTGCTACCTTTCTTTGCATTTTCAGTCTCCTTTCTTCAAACATGTCTAAGAATGTCTTTTCCTCTTTCTTCAAACTGCAAGTCAAATTGTTTCTAAAAATATATTCTAATGTTAGTTCTTTAGTTTCTATGTAAAAATTCACCTAATACCTTAGCAGGTTTTACCTTGTTTAGCTTGTTAATGGCAGCCACTTGCGCAAAAATTTTATCTACATCTGAAAAATAATATTCTAATTTTCCTGTCTGATAGAATAAACTAGCAATTACACTACATGTTATTCCATACGTTGCTGGAAGGTGATGATAAGTCACTCCTTCGGAAACAGAGGCAGGTAACTGCATGCATACGTAGCAGTCCCTTACATCCATTGTCTTTACATATTCATACAATAATTTTGAAAACACATTATTAGAAAAATCAATTATAGACCTGTCTTTATGTAAATAATTGTTATCTATTCTAGTCGGAACTACCATTTGAATCTTCCCTATATTAGTTTTATTCTCACTATGTCCTTCTAACGCATCTATAGTGACTTTGAAAGAAATCAAAAGAGCAAGTATGCTCCATAGAAGCATTAATAATCCTGTACAACAACACATTTTATACCATCTTTTCATGAAAGTGCATCTACCTTTGCTACTATCTATATTAGCCATCTTCGTTAAAATGGACCGTGTCTTTTGACTTGGCCTCTTCTACTTCACAACTAGCTTTCTAACCTAAGGCTCTAAACACCTATTTGGTTCTACCAGTATCTATCTCTTGACTTAATTTCTTATTCCTTCATCAACAGCTTTCTTGATCTATTCAGTTTGGCATCTCATCGTTCTTCACTTTCCTCTCGTCATCCAAATACAGAATTTCCCGAACTTCCGTTTCTTCTTCTCCAATGTCGGACAAGAGAACTCTCAGGATTTCCGATTCTTCCTCTTCTTCAACCACTTTCAGTACAGACTCCTCTGGATTTCCTTGACTATCTGCCTCTTCTCCCTTTTCAGGCAGAGCCACGTACGTCCATTCCGGTGACTTATACTTCTGGTTAGGTTTCCTTGTTCTTTTACTTTCTTTATTCTCAATTGTTTCTTCTTCTTTTGACTTTTCTTGACTTGTCACTTCATTCACCTGTTCAGCCCTTGGTGAATTCACTCGTGTCAGCCGATATCTCAATTTCTTTATTTTATTTGGCCAAACGTCATCCTTTGCAACTCTTTTTACCTTACTTCCTTTGTCGTTCTTTTCATTCCTCCAAGCTCTCTTTCTTAGAACTCAACCTTCAGGTATTTCATTTTTGCTCTCTTCAGACTCTGTCTCAACTTGCTTTTTCTTTTCAACAATTTCCTTTTCCACCACTTGTTTTGTTTTCCCTACTTCTGTCCCTCCTCGAGTCTCCAACAAGAAATCTTCCTGCTGGCTACTTGTCCCTTCACCTAACTGGATGTTGCAGTTCCCTACACCTCCTCGGGGGCCTTCCGCAGAAATCTGTCCCTCTCTCTCTGTACCTGTCCCTTGTTAACTTAAATTTGTTATTTCAGGTGGAATTTCTCTCATCTGATACTTCCCTTTCACGAATTTCTTTTATTGTTTCTTCATTATCTTTTTCTCTTTTCTTTCTGTGTTCTTTTCTGGAACCTTGCGTTTCTTGTTTGTTTCCGGAGTCGCTGGATTCAGAAATCTGCAATCTTCTTCTCAGAGAGCTACTTCTGGGGACTAAAGTTAGACTTGGTTCTGTTTCCCCCCCTTCAGAGTTTTCTCGTGTTTTTGACTCTTCGTCATCTGACTCAGTACTTGATTCTAATTCATCAAAATATTATTTTTCTGTGCTGTCCACTGGATTTGGAATTCTCAATGTATGACTTGCATGGATCCAGTTTTTCAGTCCAGCACACTTCACAGCCATTGTCGTGGTCAGAATTACTTGTCTTGGTTTTCCCCACCTTGGAACCAAACAATTTTTTTCTTCTGTGGACCTTTATCCTTACCCAGTCTTCTGGGCTCAGATCATGGGCTGGCTTCTTTTCAAGGGTGGTGGCATCCGCTCCAACCTGATGAAACACAGAATGAACTGCGTCAGCCAGGCTTTTACAGTATTCCAACACCATATCATCAGTTATAGTCATCAGCTTGTTGACTGGTATAAATACGTGTCTCATGGCGCGTCCCATGATTATTTCGTGTGGGCTTAACCCTGTAGTTCTGTCTGGAATTGATCTAATAGTCATGAGTACTAGAGGCAAGACATCAGGCCATTTCATACCTGTGGCTAAACACATTTTCCCTATTCTATTTTTGATAGTACCATTCATCTGTTCGACCACACCAGAAGCCTCTGGTTGGTAGGCACAATGTAGTTTTTGTTGTACATTCAATGCTTCACAAATTAATCCTACGATCTCATTATGGAAATGTCCTCCTCGGTCTGATTCAATTGTCACTGGGAACCCAAACCTAGGGATGAACTCTCTCAGCAGTAGCTTGGCTACTGTCATCCCATCATTTCTCGTTGTTGGGAATGCTTCCACCCACCTAGAGAATAGGCAGACCACAACTAAAACATACCTCAGTCTGTTACAGGGAGTCATCTCAATGAAATCTACTTGCATTCTGGTGAAAGGCCCTCCTTCTCGACCTATTGTTCCTAGACTCACTACTGTCGTTCTCCCAGGATTGTATTGCTGACATATTAGGCATCTTTGACAAAGACTTTCTGCTACAAGTCTGAATTTTGCATTGTACCAGGTCTTCTTAAATGACCTTATCATGGCGTCTCTCCCTATGTGTCCCTGGCCATGATACATCCGTGCCATGGTAGACATCATGCTATCAGGCATAACTGGTCTTCCATCTCGATAGACCCACACATGATCCTTCTCTCTTGGTGCACATTCTGCTTTTACCCACTGTTTCATTTCCTCATCTCCTGCCTCTTCTTGCAACTCTCTTACTTCTTCCCAAGTTCCCACAATGTTAGTAAACATCAATGAGCAAGAAGACATTTCTCTTTCTTTAGCCCGATTGACCGAATTCTGATTACGTGCACAATACTGTGCCATGTCATTGGCATATCTGTTTCCTGTGGCGATATAATCACCACCTTGACTATGAGCAGCACATTTCACAACAGCCAATTGTCTAGGCAGCTGTATCGCCTCAAGCAATTTTCCAACCACTTCAGCATTCTTAGTAGGAGTTCCACTCGAGGTTAGGAAACCTCTTTGTAGCCATAGTTGGCCAAAGTCATGGACAACTCCAAAGCCATACTGGCTGTCAGTTATCACAGTCACTCTCACACTTTTCCCAATCTTGCACGCGCTAGTCAAAGCCACAAGCTCTGCTACTTGGGCCGATTTTACTCCTTTCAGATAGGATGCTTCTATTACTGCTGCAACTGTGCACACTGCATACGCTGCACTCAGCACTCCTTCATCTGTTCTCAAACAAGACCCATCAACGAACATCACAAAATCACTTTCTGGCAAAGGTACATCTTTTATATCTGGTCGTGGTTTTGTACAAAAATCAAGTACATCCAAACACTCATGATCTGCTTCATCTCTTACTTCCACATTCTCAGCATCAGGCAACAATGTTGCAGGATTCACATTCAAAAACATCTTGCAAGACTCACATTAGTTGCACCTAATATGACCTTTTCATACTTAGTCAGCCGACTGTGTGTCATATACTGAGTACGACTCCTTGTTAACAGGATCGCTACATCATGAGGTACAAACACTTTCAATGGATATCCCATCACAATTCCTTCACTCTGCTCCAAACTTCAGCATGTTGCAGCTACCGCTTTCAAACATCCAGGTAAAGCTACAGCTACGGGATCAAGCATTGATGAGAAATATGCAATTGGTCTCCTCAGTTTTCCATGCTTCTGTATCAACACAGAGAGTGCACATCCATTTCTCTCACTACAATACAACTCAAACTCTTTCTCATAGTCAGGCATACCTAATGCAGGTGCTTCACACAAACCATCTCTCAATTTTTTTAATGCTGCCAATTCCTCCTTGTTCAACTCAATGGGATCTTTCACATCACTTCTCGTCAGTCGCACCAAAGGTTTTGCAATCAAAGAGAAGTTGCTGATCCACTGACAACAGTATCCAACCATTCCCAAGAACATTCTCACCTCTCTTTGAGTCATGGGAGCTCTCATTCCTTTTATAATTCTGATTCTGTCTATTGTTATTTTTCTTAGTCCTTTCTCAATGTTATGTCCTAAATACTGTACTTCCTTTATGCAAAACTGTAATTTTGATGGTGACACCTTAAGTCCTCCATTTGCCAAATGATTCAGCAAGGCTATCGTGTCTACCTCACAGGCTTCACATGTTTTTGACGCCACCAAAAGGTCGTCAATGTATTGAACTAACACTGAATTCTCAGGCCTTTCTAGACTCTCCAAAGACTTCTTCAATAACTGATTAAATATTGAAGGCTTTCTGTATACCCCTGTGGGATTCGGCACCATGCCAAAATACGCTCGCCAAAACGAAACGAAAAAATTTGCTGACTGTAGTGGTGCAATGGGATGGAAAAGAAAGCATGGCACAGATCAATCACTGTATACCATTCTGCATCATGGGGAATCTGATATAAGATCACTGATGGATTTGGTACAATGGGGCAACATGATACCACAATTTGATTCACCTTTCTCAGATCTTGCACTATTCTGAATTTCCCATCAGGGTTTTTCTGTCCCGTTATTGGTGAATTACATGGACTACTCATTATTTCTCTCAAGATTCCTTGCCTGATCATTTTCTCTATTACAGGAGTTACTCCTTCAATTATCTCAGGTGTCAATTTATATTGCGGGACATATGGGTATGTTACTCCTTCCTTTACTGTTATTTTTATTGGATCTACATTTCTCATTAGTCCTACATCTTCTCCAGTGAAATCCCAAACTTCCGCTTTTACAGACTGTTTCAATTCTTTAGGTAATTCATCAGGGTTGAATACAGCATATGTTTCAGTAACCTCATTTTCTCTGTTAGCTATGGTCATCTTATACAGTACATCATCATCTGGTGTTTCAAAAGCTATTCCATCCGGAGTACAGAATATAGTGCAATTCATTTTGCACAACAGGTCCCTACCTCATAAATTCATAGTACTGGTGTCGCACACAACAAAGCGGTGCATTTCAGAAAATTTCCCTATGCTAACTTTCACTGGTTCTGTAAGGTACGTTTTCTGTCTGTTGGATACACCAACTACTTGGATCTTTTCATCCGAGAGAGGAAGATTCTTAACATCAGCTGATCTAACAGTTGATCGAGTAGCACCAGTATCCACTAGGAAAGTAATATTTTCGTCATTAACCTTCCCATCTACAAATGGTCCTGTCTGGTCTACTTCTAGAGTTGCGCCAAGTACGCACTCGCCTTCCTCCCTTCGGCACCGTCAATAGCTTTCTTCTGAATCACTTTCATCACGTTGCAGCCAATACTGCGAAACAGCGCTAGCGCGTGGCAGCTTATTTACCTGTTCTTCTTTGTAGAATCCTGATTCACTACTATACTTCTGTGAGTTTCTGCTCTGTGGAAAAGGCGGTTTTGGCACCTGATTCTGTGGGGTAACAACTTGCTGCTGTTGCTGCAGTTGACCACTCACCTCATGCTGCACGTGTGGGTTCAATGATGGATTTTCATTGTTAGTACTTGGGGGAAATTTACACTCGGATTTCCAATGCCCTATCCTACCACAATTATGGCATGGGAACTTCTTTTTAGCTTCTTCTGTATTGCCCTTTACTTTCCCAGGACCAAATTTTTGTCTTGTTCCTGTGTTACTTGCTTGTTCCACTAATTGAGCTTCCTGTCTTTCCGCTAGCTTTACCTGTGCCCACATAGCCTTTTCTTTCAGTTTTCGCTGTTTTGCCTCAATCTCATCACTAAAGTATTTAGCATGTCTCAGTACTTCATCTATTTTCTTATTTTGCCAATCAACAGTATGCTGTTTAATCATTTCACCAATTTCTGGACGTAAACCATATACAAATCTGTATACAAAATGACTCAAATCCTTTTCACTCAGATTCTCATCTCCGCTAAACTGCTTAAAAGCTCTCATAATATGCATGTACTGACTCTTTACTTTCTTGATGTGTTCGGTCAATTTTTGCCCAATCTGTCTCTTTAGGGGGCACTTTGTTTTTCAAAAATACTATAACCTGTTCATATTTCTTCATTACCTTGGGGTCTGGAGCTCCTGTTTTAGGATCCCTAGGGTATTCTTGAGTTGGCCAATTAATCATCAGCTTGCACTCTGTCCATAAGTCTGCTGGTACTATTATGTCAAATAGACTATTCAAATCAATCCATAGTACTTTAGACAATTTTACAAATCTGTCTACCTGCCTGTACCACTCGACGGGCTTCTCGCGCAGTCGAGGGAAATCATTCGTAAAAGACAAAATATCCTGTCTCGTCCATGGTACATGTACATATCCTCCTCCCGGAATCTCTCTCATAGGGCATTCAGTCACTACCTTTTCCTTTTCCCTTACAGGAAATGCTGAAAATGTCTTATCTGAGGCATCATCACGTTTTCTATACCACCTGCTTCTCCATTTATCCACATCTCCCCACTTTCTCAATAACATGATTATGTCTTTAATCTGACCTATTCGTCCTGTGGTGTTCAAATTTTCAATATCCTTTTCAGTGAAATCAATTCGATACGGCTTTCAGACTTCTTTTCTACCACTTGAATGGCATTGTTTTTACCCAAATTTTGGAACTCTGGTTCCGATTTTATAATTCCTACTGTTTCTTTCATTGGGGAACTTGGAGTTAATATTTCTCGTTCTGGTTGTTATGGTGATGGATTCTTATAGAACATATCATCAAGAACATCATCATCCTCGGACTCATTCACTCCGTACCCTCTTGACTCCACATTATGCCTCTTTTCTACACACTTTCGTCCTTCATTCTCTCCTGCAGTTCTTACGGGAAGCAAACCCTCAGTCATACTCGCATTCCGCCACCTTCTCATTCGATCATCATGCGTTTCATGTCCGTATGATCTGCCAAACAGGTACCTATGTCCTCTACCATTTCTTTGTCTCTCTCGCTCATGTATTTCGTCTTCCCCTTCCGTTAAGGTTTCAAATTGAGTCGGTCTAGGTCTTGGTTCTAAATTCATCATTTTCTCTCTCAAATTTCTCAAAACAGCCAAATTAAATGAACCATGTTCTGGAAAAGCTAATACTCCGTCCTCCTTTGTGTATCTCACCCACTTGTCTAACCAAATACAAGTATGATATCCATATTTAGCAACCATAAAGGATGCAGGGGTTTTCGGTGGAGGAAGTAACTGTCCTTCCTTAGTTTTGACCGGTTTGTCCTTCTTAAACCACTTCTTAATTTTTCCGAACCATGACTTTTTCTCTTTTTCTGGTGGATCGTAATAAATTTTTCTGTCTTCCGTGTATCACTAGTCTCTCTTTACAACTGTACAGCTATTCTGTCAAATCGCAGCGCGACTCACACTAACGCACCAATTTGGAGCGTCTACGTCACTGTCACAATCCTCAAATCCCAGTGCGACTCACACTAATGCACCAATCCGGAGCGTCTACGTCACCCTGTATTTCTCCACTCCTAGCGCGGCGAACAACAACAATTCCGTCTTTCCCGAGAACAGCGCTTACCTCTGCTCTACTACGGAACCGTTACAAACTTCCGACTTCCTACATCCCAGAAGCCGTGCAAACGACATAGAACTCGACGCAACTCAACATAGAGTGTTAGTACATAAACCAATACCAATCAATAACCAATAAGCAATAAGCAATGTACAAGCAATAATCACCAAACCAAAACAATAACAACCATCACACTGCTACCAGAAAAACTGCTGCAGCGTGGAGTACAAAATCCCTCCCTACGTCACAGACCAAAGATCTCACAAACACACACTATCAATACATTCGCTGGTGGGGCCCATAACACCAACATTCACTCACCAGGAAATACCTCTTTACCCTAATGAGCAATAAACCCACGTAACCTTCTTATACTCATTATGCCCTGAATTCCACCTTTGGTATTCCTCTCATAAATTGGGGATGAATCAGTTAGTTGCTGGTTTAGGTTAATTTCTAATTCTCTATTACCTTTGAATCAATACATTTTCGATAAATAAACAACTCAACTCATTTAGTAATTAATCAATTCAATCTTTATCTAATTAATGCAAATTAAATCATTCATTTATTCAAGCCGCTAATCATCATATTTATCTATTCTGGCTAATTGTCGTCCTCTAAGTCAAATCCAGTAGTCTCGCCAATCTATGCCCATCAAATTTAATAAATTCAGTTCATCAGGAAATTGGACATTAATTCAGTCCGTCAAAGATTCAGGGAAACAGCTGTCCTGCAGCGTCACCGTCCTCTCCGTCAGCATAACGTCAGGAAAACGAGAAAGCGCCAAAAGAAGAAGCTTTTTAACCTCACTATTCTACCATAATTTATAGTAAAATCACTGTCACAAAAGTATCAAATATTGGTTTTCGGCTCTTCTGATTGGATAATCAGAGATCGTCCGACAGAGTTCACATGGAATAATGTCCCTTAGGTCATCACTCTTGCTTGTTCCGGTTTTAAGAGACATCTTATTGTTCTTCAGAAAAGCTGGCTTGCTTCCCAGGGCGACCTTGGTGGGTACAGTCTGGTTAGGGTCACGACGAGGCCACTGTTGCTGGCGTTAGCGCAGGCGCACTTCACCCAAAACCTCGTGTAGCGTCGTCAGTCAAGTCAGGTACAGGAGGCAGCCATTTTGTGGCAGGCCCAAATGGTCAACTTAAGCAAAAGAAACAAAAAACGCAATTAATATATAGAAATGGCTAATAAAATGTTATTCCCTCGCTAATACCCATATGTGTGTGTATTTATCTAGCAGAAAGCAACACTCAAGCGGTTTATACTTACTGAATAAAGCACAAATCACAAATGCATCACAAAAGCAACATATATCATGCAATATTCTAATTGTCTATCATTAGTATGCGTACATAATTTAGTTTACGTATTAATTAAGTCATGCAAATGCAATCCCACGTGTATTTCAGTTATTAATAAGATTGATGAATAATTTTCACTTTAATCAATTAGTTCGATTATAATTAATTAATTAATCTAATTAGTATAAACATGCAAAATGGGGAGGGTATACAAAATGTTGGCATTACCCGCTCCAGCACAAGAACATCTTCGCGTAGCTTCGCGTAGCTTCACGAAGCGCGACTACGCGAACTACGCCCAGGCTTAGCCATATTCAATTGATGTACATCACACAAGAAGCAAATCATGCCTATCACGTAACAAGAAAATCCAGTCTATGATGTGGGTAATTCCTGTCTAAGGCTTCACGGGATCTTTGACATCACAATTTATTCCTCTTTAAGGGATTCACTTTCGAAATTGTAGGGAGCCTGATACGTCCTCTGCCTACCCGGGGCTCCATCTTGCCTGCCTCAATTCCTCTGTAACCATGCATTGTGAGGACTCACTCATCTCGTAGCTGCGGGATGGTTTTCCTCCATCTCCTTTTGTGTACACCCACAACACAACGTCACTGCATCTTTGGAGTGAGAATTATTTGGGAAGGGTCATTCCCTCCACAAGCCCCTTCCTTACTCCCCCTATATTGTTCCCTCCTTTGCTTTCTATCTTGAGCTTCCAGTCGGTGCTTTGAGGTACACTCAAGGTGGTGTAAGGATTACACAATAAACCACCATACAAAACCATCTCAAGCCATAGAATGTACTTTCCAAACTTGTTTATGGCTGTAGGTGAGCGGCGATAATCTAACGTACTTGGTTTGCCTATCTGGATATTTTAAATATATTTTTAAATCTTCCACAGTTTATGGCGTTCCTACCAGTAGCAGTACAAGTACTGCAAAACTAAGGAAAAGATTTATAGGCGCATGTTTAAACAAAAAAACAGCAGTAGAGTCTACATACTGCACATCAAATATGAATTGCAAGTTTATAATATACTGTGTTCTCCATTTCGCAATCCTGTTTTAAACCTGAACAGAAATGAGAGCCATGAATTTGAAAAAGACATGTTGGCAGAAAGGGCAAAAGGTGGAATTGAGTGGTTGATTGTCTGTCACAGGCCTAATTCTCGATTGCATTTGCGGAGAGTTGCTTTGCATGTCAAATGCCCCAGTATTCCGCAATGCCACCCATCGTGTTTTATGTGAGGAATTAATATTTGAAGAGGTTAAATGGATGGAAGAAAAGTGTTCAGTAAGCGTCTAGCATTGTGAATTTCATACCCACTGAAATGCAGATATAAAAAGATTAATTAGGTCGTCTAGTGCTGTCTAGGCTACGCTCTCGTGAACTTGCCCTTTCCTTTTTAAATAGCTCAGTGGGTTGGAGCATGTGTTGCATAATCTGCAGGTCCCGGATTTGAAGTCTGACAGGGCTGCCTGAGTCTCTCATTCTTCTGTGTTCAATAAAATAAAATCGCTGAGCCAGATTATATAAACAGCAGTTCATTAGAGAGCAATGAAGCCACAAAACCCACGCAAGGTGCACATCATAAAAACTGCTTTCGTTACACATTAAGGCATTATGGTAAAGTAATAATTCTTACATGCTATCTATCATTTGCTGGGCAAATATGTAAAACGCACCTGTCCCGATTAATTAAAAAATGACTTGGTGATGTTACTTTGGTATTACAGAAGGGGCAGGAGACTGGCGAGAGGGAGTTACATTATTTGCATGGCTGCGTGGCCCCATGCAAATTAGAAAATTACTGTGAAGTGCAAAGATGATTTACAAGAAACACGCATTAACATCAAAACCCTGAAGCATTGCACCTAGCACCTTCTGGAACAGAGCACACATTCTAAATGTGTCTGTAGTTATTCTGGGAAAGAGAACACATTATAAATGTGTCTGAGGTTCTTCTGGGACAGATCACACATTCTAAATGTGTCTGTAGTTATTCTGGGACAGAGAACGCATTCTAAATGGGTCTGAGGTTCCTCTGGGACAGATCACACATTCTAAATGTGCCTGAGGTGCTTCTGGGACAGATCAAACATTCTAAATGTGTCTGAAGTTCTTCTGGACAGATCACACATTCTAAATGTGTCTGAAGTTCTTCTGGGACAGAACACACATTCTAAAGTGTTTGAAGTTCCTTAGTGCTAGGTGGTATACTTTACTTTAGTTTTACGTACTATAACCAATGTTAACCTAATGTAGAAGGTTCGTCTGCTCTTCGAACGGTTCGGGACAGCTCAGGCCAGCAAGAATTCAAAGTCTTTGTGAGAGTTATATGAAAGACTAAATATAATACCCTTTTACTTTCAGTGTGCGAATGATTTGGTTTTGATCTCTTAATAGCATTGTGCTTAGAAATGCACTCTGGGGAGCCATTTTCTACAGATCCATATAAATAAAGTGCCCACCTGTTAGTTGTACTTGAAATGATTTCCTCTTGGGGTCTCTCTGGTAATGCCCAGGGGAGGAGTTGATCTCATGTCCAGACATTGGTCCCTCGTTTAAAGGCCACAGTCACTGGAGTTTAAAATCCGGTAGTATTGTATTGTATTGTATTGACACTTGTATAGCGCGCTGTCATCCTACGGGTATCCTGGCGGTAGCTACTCTACTACTGAAGAAATTGTCTCCCATTTTACTCTAGGAGCCCCCTTTGTGATGAGGAGGACGCACCTAAGGCAAGCCCATCTGCGCCCGTCCGCGCCTGGACCGTGCCCAGTTCCAGACCACCTGGCTCCGGCGAGAGCCACGACGCCCGACGCCACTACGACATCAACCTCCTCCACACACTCAACTCCGGCCGTTCATCTACCTGCTTCTAGGCCACCCCTTCACCTGCCGGAACTGCAGCTACACCAGCCAGCGAACACCAGCATGACCCGCTCCGCCCACCAGGGCAGGCCACAGCCATCTCAGATGCATACTACTCAACACCTGCTCCATCCACAAGCATGCTGTTGAACTCTGGGACCTGCTCGACTCATCCTCCCCAGACGTCGCCTTCCTAACGGAGACCTGGATGAACCCCTCATCGGCCCCCAACGTTGCCATAGCCATCCCGGACGGCTACAAGATCACCCGCAGTGACCACACCAACAGACCGGGAGGAGGAATCGCCATCGTCCACAGGAAAACCCTCAGAATCTCGACCAACACCAAAGACACACTCAGCACCGCCGAACACCTGCACTTCCAGATTCACATCGATCCCAAACCCACCCTCAGAGGAACCCTCGTCTACAGATACCCCGGACCCCGGCCACAGTTCAGCGTCTCCATCACAGACATCGTCAGCTCACACGCCGTGGCCTCCACAGACTACATCCTCCTCGGAGACCTGAACTTCCACCTCGAGAACGCCAATGACAACAACTCCACCACCCTGCTCGACAAACTCGCCAACCTCGGACTCAAACAACTCATCACAACACCCACCCACTCCACCGGACACACGCTCAACCCCAATCTTTTCCTCCAGCAACCACCTCACCTTCAGCCACACCACCGAACTCCACTGGACCGACCACCGCTGCATCCACTTCTCCTTCAAGAAAAACCCCGCACACAACCACCCGCACAAAATTCCCCACCGTAGCTGGAACAAGGTCACCGAAGACCAGCTAATCACACCCTCGCCCGAGACCCACCAACCGACCACACCGACACAGCCACCCGCAACCTCAGGCAACATCCTCACCCCGATCAAGAAACCCTCAAACAGATGCAACGACAGAAGGGCCATCTGGTTCACCACCGATCTCCAGGCATCCAAGCAGACCTGCCGAAGACTCGAGAAAAAATAGTGCCACAAACAGACACCGGACAACCACGCAGCCCTCAAGAACGCCAGCCGTAGGCACCAACAACTCATTTGAACCGCCAAAAGGACCTCCTTCAAGGAACGCATCGACAACAATGCACAGAACAGCAAAGAGCTCTTCAACATCGTGAAGGAACTCGCCAACCCTAGCTCCAGCTCCAACGACATCCCGCCATCACAAGACCTCTGCGACTCTCTAGCCAACTTCTTCCACCGCAAGATCATAGACATCGACGAAAGCTTCAACACTCAGACCCCTCGACAGCCGTCAACACCTTAGACTCACCGACCCCCAGTAACACCGACCTCTTGCTCTTCTGGAACCACGTCAACGACGAAGACACCATCAAAACCATGAACACCATCCACTCCGGCTCACCGTCAGACCCCTGCCCTCACCACATCTTCAACAAAGCGAGCTCCATCATCGCACCCCAACTCCAAAAGATCTTCAACAGCTCTTTCAAGACCACCACCTTCCTGGAAAGCTGGAAACACGCGGAGATCAATGCCCTACTCAAGAAACCCAAGGCAGACCAAAAGGATCTCAAGAACTTCTGGCCCATCTCCCTGCTCCCGCCGTTCCCGGCGAAAGTCATCAAGAAGATCATCAACAGACAACTGACCCGCTTCCTCGAAGAGAACAACACCTTGGACTCATCCCAGTCTGGATTCCGCAGCAACCACAGCACCGAAACCACCCTCATTGCCGCCACCAACGACATCAGGACCCTGCTGGACAAAGGCGAAACCATGGCCCTCATCCTCCTAGACCTCTCGGCCGCCTTCGACACCATCTGCCACCACACCCTATGCACACGCCTCCACAATGCAGGGATTCACGACAAAGCCATGGACTCGATCACCTCCTTCCTCACTGACAGAACCCAGAGAGTCTGCCTCCCTCCTTTCCGATCCGAACCCACCAAGATCTCCTGCAGCGTACCCCAAGGATCATCCCTCAGCCCGACCCTTTTCAACGTCTACATGACACCGCTCGCCAACATCGTCCGATCGCACAACCTCAACATCATCTCAAACGCTGACGACACCCAGCTGATCCTCTCCCTCACAAAAGACCCCGCCACCGCCAAAACCAACTTCCACGAAGGAATGAAGGCCGTCGCCGAATGGATGAAGAACAGTCACCTGAAACTGAACTCGGACAAGATGGAGGTCCTTATCCTCGGCTCCACCCCCTCCGCCTGGGACGACTCCTGGTGGACGGCATCGCTGGGAGCTGCGCCGACACCCACTGACCACGCACACAACCTGGGGTTCATCCTGGACTCATCACTGTCAATGACCCAGCAAGTCAACGCCGTCTCCTCCACCTGCTTCAACACCCTCTGCATGCTTTTCAAGATCTTCAGATGGATCCCCACCGGAACCAGAAGGACGGTCACCCCGGCCCTCGTCATCAGCAAGCTGGACTACAGTAACGCCCTCTACACGGGAACCACGGCCAAACTTTAGAAGAGACTTCAACGCATACAGAACTACCTCCGCACACCTCATCCTTGACATCCCCCGCCACAGCCACATCACTACCATCTGAGGGACGTGCACTGGCTCCCCGTCAACAAGAGGATCACCTTCAAGCTCCTCACTAGGGGGGGCAGAATTTGCGAAATCCACTTTTGCAAATTATCGCGAAAATGTTAAAAATTATCGCAAACACGCAGAAATATCGCGAAGATGCGGAAGTTTTTTTCCCGCATGTTCGCGACATTTTCTGCATGGTTGCGGCTCGCCAACTTACCCATGCGGTTGCTCGCGGGCGCGGCCATCTTGTTTTCAGTTGTCTCGCGGTGCATGATCGCGAGAAGAAAGACGTGATCGCGCGACGCATGACATCACTGCGGGCGCGAACTGTCGCGAGACAGCGCAAATGGCTAAAAACAATACAACATCTCATGGAGAACGTGACCGGATCAAGAAAACTTGTCGGCAAACGCAGGGATTCAGGTAAGGCGATCGCGCGCGCCTGAGAATGTATTATTTTACAGCGCGAGCAAGAACCAAATTATCGCAAAGCTGCGGAATGCGGAAATTTTGACATTTTCGCGCTTTCCGCGGAACGCGAAAATGTCAAATTATCGCAATTTCCACGAACGGAACGAAATTTTAGCCCAGGCCTACTCCTCACCCACGCTCACAAAGCTCTCCACGATGCCGGACCAACATACCTCAACAAACGACTCCCCTTCTACACTCCCAACCGCCAGCTTCACTCCTCTGACCTCGCCACCGTTCCACACATCCACCGAATGATCACCGGTGGCAGATCTTTCTCCCACCTCGCCGCCAAGACATGGAACACCCTTCCCCATCCCCCTGCGACAGACCCAGGACCTGCTGACCTTCAGGGGACTTCTCAAGACCTGGCTGTTCAAACAGTAGCAGCTCCCCCCTTAGCGCCTTGAGACCCTCGCGGGTGACTAGTGCGCTCTACAAATGATTGACTGATTGATTGACAGGAGGCCTGTACCTCGGAACCCACTAAATCCAGTCAGGTTGATCCTCTGACATGGACCACCGCCCATCATGGGATATAGACAATGGGAACGGGGATATCTAGTGGCCAATTGACTATTGGCCTAAACAGGAGCCTTGATATCTCTAGAAGTTACGCTCAGACAATAATGAGAAAAGTTCTGAAATTAGAACAACATTCCCTAGCCGATTACATGCGACCTGAGGACAAGGGCTGAAGTCCAACCTTTGTAAAGACTTTCAAGGTATGGCTCGAAAGATGAGCACAGCCAGATCAGGTTTCAGGGTAGGGTTTGGACGATGATGGCTTAAACCTCTCATTTCGTGATGAACCAGATCCTCACCAATATCGTGATTTTGGTTCTATGACTGATGTCAGAGATAAGCCTCATTGCTCCTGTTAAACCTCTGGCAATCAAGATCTACTCTTTGTAGGTCTGTCCAGTCAGGAGTTGCCGAGCTTTTGTCTGTGGTTCAGGTAACTTCCAACTGGTATGCGTACTCCAGTTTTGCAGGAAGGCAAGCAGGTAGGCAGGAAGGTAGGCAGCCAGACACATTTTTTCTTCTCTACATGGGCCCAGCATCAAAGCAATGCTGTAGAATGCTCAGACTGAGGCCCAGTCAGGAGGGAGAGCAGTGATGCAGCTACTGTTCCACCATTGACTGCAATAGTGTGCAAGTCCTTCTCAGTTGAAAAGGCAATATGTTCAAAAATCTATAGGCAAGGACACCAATATTTATTCTTCCATGATAGCCAAAACTGGCTTCAATAGGTGTGGTTAATCTTTTAAATTTCAAAGTACCTCTCAGGCTTGCACGGGTGAAGTTTCATTATGGAAGGGAAACTTCAGTTGAATCAAAGAATCTGGTGGACTATGTTTCCCGCCCAATGGAGAGTATTGGCTTGGAGGGAAGAATAGGAAATGTGTACATGGAGGCACACTGTAAGAAATTAATATTATCAGCCCAGCACAAATTAGACAATCATGTCGTGTAGCTTACACATGTGCAGTCACATGAGGTCCACCATTTATTGATCCAGGAACCCATTGAAAAATGTTAACACACGCTAACACAGAAGCAATCATACATGCCACAGACATCATGAAGGACAAGTAACTTCCATTACATAGGACTGTACCGAGTAGGAGGCTCCAGACAAACCCCAGAGGGATATAGGAAAAAAGACCTGTATCTCTGATTATGTAACATACTGAAACTAATTTTATCCTAAACACATTATTTGGATAGCTTGGACTGTAATAAATCAATCAAAAATACTTTGGACCTAAATTCGATGTCAGGCGGAAGATTGGCAAAAGGAACCACCTGACCATAGGTCGGCGGTTCCGACCACAGAATTGAGATGAAATCATCCATAGGGCGGTAAGAAACATTCATTCTACTATGGCAGCTTTTGTTGTGGACGGGAAAGGCCCTCAGCACCAGCTGGCATGTAAAATGGATGTTTTGGAACATCCCTGTCACACAGTGCCCAGACCCCATAGCGAAGGGCTAGAGGTGAAAGGCGGCCCTACTAGGGGCCCCAAAAGTCACTTTTCAACAGCCTTTTCATGTCAGAATGGCCGACTTGGAAAGGCTGTGGGAAAGTGGCATTGTAATCCTGACGGGGAATCTGAGGCTGGCTCCGCTGTTATTCATGGGATTACAATTCCGCTCCTCTTCCGACACCTTCTGTGAGCCCGTTGGAAGAGGAGCGAAATCCCCCTGTGGGTTTCCCTCTGACCGCTGTCATCGTAAAACGCCGGTCGGGGGAAACCCTTGATGTCGGGCAGAAAGCTGCCAACAATCTGTCGGATGGCTTTTAGCCCGACATCGAAATCGGGCTCATGATTTCTATGAAATAAATTCTTATAGGCATATTATACACATTTCCCAATTCATAAAATACGAAAATTTTAAATAATCTAAAACAGCAGAACACATTCTTATAATTTATACAACAGTGATATAAACATGAACATTTCTCAATACCAAGATTCAATGCAGTTTACAAGCCCAAATCTCGTATAAGTTTAAAACATTTTAGAAAAATAATAACATTTAGCTGATAGCAAACAATTTATTTTGCCCCAACAAACAGTCAAACATTTATAACATACAATGCGCATAATGTCTTAATCTGCAATACAGTTCACTGCCCCACATCTCACATATCTAAAACAATTTATATGAAGAATTCGAATTTGACTGGTAGCAAACAATATATTTTACTCCAATAGGCATTAATAAAGTGCAATGTGCATAGCAGCTTATCACAACCTTGGGGATCTCTCCTAATCATACTTTTATTGGAACTATTCCTAAAAGTAGATTCTCTCATTGAGCTAAACATCTCCTCACTGTAAAAACAGACCCATGCCGGCCTAAATCTTAAACTCTATGAGGAGGGAAATATCACCTGGGACTTCATTGTTTTACACAAATATTGACCAATGTCAATTGCTAAATTCCTAAATCTTAAGTTGTAAATCAAATTTAAATCAATTTCTCTTGTTTGAATCCCATATTTTTTAAATACAGGTCGAAGAACCTTTTTTCCTTCAATCAATAAAGAATCCACAATCAATCAGTAAATTGCTCACTGAATATTTGCTACCTCGCTTACAGGGGCAGTGACCATTATTCATAACAACTTCAATTTTTAACCCCTTGATACGCAACCGGTGAATAGTTACCACCCTAAAATGCAAGACTTCATTACGCAAGCACTTGATCGGAAAATTATATAAAGAGGGGAACAAGTCTGTGCTGTCCTCTGAGGCTACGAAAGGAATAACTGAGCTCCTAATTTTAAGATAATGCACATCCTCTCTCCAACTAGTTTCTAAAGCACTTTGCATAAGTGTACTCTTTATCTGGCTAATTTGTACTACTTCCCCCCTTCAATATGCATTTTTGGGACCCCCAGACATTTTAGTATTATTATCCCGGGGTTCATTTTATCAGAGAAAAATGACATTAACTCTGGTAAGATTTGCACTGACAATTTGTCACCAGGGACTCCAGTTGTCAGAGAAAAATAAAAATGCATAGCTCTGGCATCCACCAGCTTATTCCAGGCTTCAGTTCTCCGTTACCTTGTTAAAATAGAAATCAATGATGCTCATGCATTTTCCATGTAAATTAGCATTCGCTGCACCATTTTTTGTTTGGGCGCCATTTTAGGCTGTTCGAAACTGATCTAGTTTAATTCCTAGAAACGCTTCTCTTTGAGATTTTTTGTTTCCTCACTTGCGTTTTGTTTCAGTATTAAGCACACTGTTCATGTCAGCACATAGCTTTTTCACCAAATAGAGGCCCTCTCCCCCTTGTCTGGTGGCGGGCTCCAGATCGAACAACCTTAGACCTTGCAACTGTGTGTAAGATAGGAGCACTGAACCGTTTTTTCTGTATTTCGCTGTTTTACTGCACCTGATTTGGAAAATTCCACTGTGGGCGTGTTTTGCCTGGTTACGAAATGTACATAATGTATCTTTATGCTTATTGATTTCAGTCCCCTCTGCAGCACTCCTAGCGACTGGGCAGATCGGGCTCGGCCCTGAGTGTATATTGATAAATAGCTATTGGTTTGTATTTTCTACTGTCTGACCGACTCTTGAATTGGTATGGAGGGCTGAGAGGTGGTCATTAGTGACTCAGGAGACCCTTATCGGTGGTGGCCGAGGACATCGTCAGGTCTGACTAATGGCTCAGGGATCCCTGCATGAAGAGTTTCTATTGCTCGCAGCTGCCCCTTCTGTCCTGCTGGTCGGTGCCTCGCCCAGTGGCCATCCCAACTTGAGTCCTGAACAGCAAAACCCTTGGATCTGACCATTTGGTCTGAAGAGTATGCAGTGGAGAACTGGTTAGTTTGTACTGCTGATATCAGGTGAGTTTGTTTTGGTTCTTTGTGGATATGGTACCAATGTGGTTTGAGTTTGGTACGGTGTCAGGACTGTCTTGATAAAAAGTACTTGCAACTACTTTGACAGTTAAAAATAACAAAAGAGTTTCCTGCTAAAAATGCCTGCTGTCAGTAAAGTTTGGACTTTGTGTTGTTGTTGCTGTTCTGCAGATGCTCGATTGGAAGAAGCTCAGCCGGTGCCTCCCGAAGGTAGCCGAGTTGCAGTGGCCGTAGACGGTCACTTTTGATGAACAAAAGATTGGACTTTTACAGGAGCAGTTGTTTAAGAGACGAAGTAGGCAGTCAATGTTTGATTCTCTTCGAACTTGGCAGAAGGAGGTTAGACAGAGATGGTTAAAGATGGAACGAGATGCATGAAAGGGGAAAATGCAAACATTGATGCAGAAAGCTGTAGCATATGATAGAGAAAAACAGGAGGCAGGTGTTGAATGTGAAGATAGGAGATTTCGACTACACATTGATAAATCTTATTGGGCCAAAGCGGAAAATGATACTTTTGTGGAGGAGCTGTTAGACACTCGGCCTCGGCCTCCTTATGCCCCACTGAGGCAATATCCCAATGTTCCCTTACAGTCACAGCAGCCTGTTTCATCTGCTTCAGCTTTTCCGGTATCTACAGCTATTGTTTTGATGGCTTTAGCTACGGCACCTCCTGCTCCTTCTTTGTCTTCACCATCTTTGCTGACTGTGACCTCTAGTGTGTCTACTGTTCCAACTCCTATGTTGTCTGTTCCTTCTTCTTCGGTACAAATGTTAACAATGTTGCTTCTCCTTCCATGGTTTTTCATCCTCGGATATCTTTGAATGCTGAGACGCCAGTACGTGGGTTCGAAGATAGAGATTGGACAAAATTCAGGGAACGGATGGGTCCATTGGTATGCTCTGGAGTAGGGAAAGATGAGAAGGAGGTGTTAGCCAGACAGGCTATAAAGTGGGCTAGTAATCCAGTTTATGGCACTGAAGGATATTTGGCAGGCTGTGTGTGAGTTTGAGCCTTTTCTACAGCAGCATGTTCTTCAGCATTTGTCTCCTACATTGATCGACCTTTGGCACACACATATTAACATTGAGGCTCCACAAGTGTTATTTGATATTAAAGATCATGTTTATATGGCTGATTTAGCCCCAGGACAGGTGCTCACAAATATTAATACCATAGTTTCCTTTAGAGTTCTGTTGTTTGAAAAGAATCAGACTAAAATGCGTGAGGTTCATCCAATTTATCATCCAGAAAGTTAACGGATCGGCTCGGTAAGGTCACAAGAGTAGCCGTAACTGCTTGTTTCCAGGAGCAATGGGTCTATACTCTGTGGAAAAGGAGTGAGGTTTTGGCACTTAAGGCTACCCTGCCCAACCCTAGAAAAAATCCCACAGCTTATTATAAGGAATTGACAGAGGCCGCTTCTTCTACCGTAATGACGCTTGCTGATATTGACATTTATGTGGGTCTTCTTGTTCCGGTTGATATTTGGCTGCAGGTGCATACTCAAGATCATATTGCAGAATTGGGTGGTACATGGTATGTGATTAAAGGATGGGATCAGGAACGGAAGCCAGGAGATAAGCCCTGTGCAGAGATACTTGCTTGGCCTGGTCGTATTATTACTTAGATGCATACTTTTATTCCATCTAAGAAGGTAAGCTGGGATAGATTGACGGATTGTCGACAGAAGAAGGATGAGAGTGTGTCGAATTTTTTTACTCAGTTTTTGGATTATAGTGGGCAGGATATGTCCACTGAGGGAGGAGTTCATTTGTTTGTTGATTGGTTTGTTACTAATCTTCTTCCTGAAATAATGACTCATTTGCAGGCGTCTGAGAGTGCTTGGTCCCCATCTAGTATTTTGAATATGGCCCAATATTATGAACATCGCGATCAGGAGGAGAAAGATAAGACTGATAAGAAACCTAAAGATCTAAGGACGAAGGTGTTGTTGCAGCAAGCATTTCAGGGCAATAATAGGGGACAAGGTTGTTTTTTCAGACAGCTTTCACATACCAGTAGGCAGCCTTCAATGACACCTTTAGGGACGAATTAGTGTGCATATTGTAAGGAGGAAGGTAATTGGTGTAGCCAGTGCCCTGTGCTTTTACAGAAGGTTGTGTCCCCTAGAGGGCGAGGTTCTGGTGGGAGAGGTCGTGGGACTGATAGAGTTTAGAATGCTGCGGTTTTACAGGGTCGCTCTGATAATAATTACTTTGATGACCCTCGTGATGGACAGTATTATCATGATGATTACGATATGGATGAGGTGACAGATATGTCTTATAGCTAGGAGAGCCAGTGGCAGGGTGAGGGACAAGTTCAGATACCTGTAGATCAGTGTGGTCCTTATGTCACAGTGGATTTGCAAGACTCAACTAAGGAATTTTTGGTGGGCACAGGTGTGACGAAGAGTTCTATTTCTCAACATATGGTCCCCGGGGCTGCTCTGTCTGGCCACAATAATGTTTGGGTAGGTTTTTCAGGTTTTTCAGGTTTTTCAGATTTTTCAAGCTCCATTTCACACCCCCTTGCATTGACTGTTGATTCTTTCACTGTGAAATCCCCGTTTTTGCTGACATCTAATTGTGGTGAAAATTTGATGGGTTTGGATTTGTTGAAGAAGCTGCATACTACTATCTATTGCTCTCCTGCAGGTGTCTATATTACTATGGGTCCGGATGTGAGTACTACACAGTGTTTGTCTCAGGATGCACCCCTCCCAGCAGAATTTGCTGCACTACCACCCACTTTATGGGCAACAGGTGAGACAGATGTAGGGCTGTCGCATATACCACCAGTTTCTATACAGTTTAAGGATCATGCTATTTTTCCTCATATTCCTCAGTATAAAATACCTCAGGCGGGAGAACGGGCTCTTCTTCAGATTGTTCAGGATTTGATAGAAAAAGGAATAGTTGGAGAAACATCTGCCAACATTTGTAATAGTTCTATTCTTCTGATTCTTAAAAGGACACCCTCAGGCTCCTCTGATGACAATTATATTGTTTAGAGTTTTGTGATTGATTTGCGAGAGGTTAATAAAATAGTAGTTCCACAGTTCTCGGTGGTTCCTGATGTTACTACGCTTTTGACGATGATTCCTCCTACTGCTCAATTTTTTTCTGCTATTGACTTCCGGTTCGAAGTTCTGAGGACGACAGAACACTCATTCGGCCCGTCTTGAACCCAAACACCTGACCGTGTACGGAAATTTAAGGCCAAGATGTTTTCCGATTTCAAATATCCTGAACTCGAAGAATTAAGGCAACGCTACCTCCTTTTTTGATTACGTCATTCTGGAACTCCCTTTAGATATCCGTATCTCTAAGGGCCATGCCATAACTATCTTCATAGTTTACGCTATTGTCATCTCCCTTGAGAATTTCGCAATTATTCAGCGCTATCAGCTGATCTGTATATGAAGTATCTACACGAAACTTTCACATTACCTTGAAGCATTTCAATTGGGTTCTAAAGAGACGTCCAGTTAAACACAGTTAATTACTACATATGCACATTTGATGACACAGCCTACGTGAAGTACCTTCATCCGTTCACGTTTTCTCTTCCCCTGCAAACTGAATCTGCACTTGTGAATATACTTTATGGTCCCCTGACGAAGGCACATGCCGAAACGCGCGTAGGATTATGGATACATCCTAAAGGCCATATACACATAGTATTAATTGTGCAACAGATTTCATTTATTGTGATTTTGATTGTAATCCTTCTTTCTGTACATCAGTGTATGTTCATTTGATGGAAATCATCTTTGTCATCCATGGTGTAACATTTATGTATATATAAAACAAGCAAATAACTGTGGTCATTATTATAGATGTATGTTGAATTTTTAAAAAATGTTTTTTCAACTCTTTCTTTAAAACATTAAATATCCGTCATAAAAACAATTGTTCTTATTAGTTTTGCTTACACGAGTTATGCTGTTTCTGCCTGTCTATATTACAATATTTATCCTGACTCCTAAATCCCCGCTTACTTACACTCTCTTTCTCATACCCTGATTTAGGACAAATAATTAGGGGTATCCCTCTGTTCCTTTCACTCACTAATAAAATAGTAGTTCCACAGTTCTCGGTGGTTCCTGATATTACTACGCTTTTGACGATGATTCCTCCTACTGCTCAGTTTTTTTCTATTATTGACTTAAAATATGCGTTCTTTATTATTCCTCTCTATCTAGACAGTAGATATTTGTGGGGTTCACACTGGCTGGAAGGAGATTTAGATTATGTCATGCTCCTCAGGGCTGTACAGAGAGTCCTAGTATTTATAGTCAAGCCTTAAAAAATCAGTTGTATTCCCTAGCGCTTCCTCCAGGTAATGTTTTAATCCAGTATGTCAATGATGTACTCATCACTTCTGATACAGAACAAGGTTGCAAAGATAGCACAGTAAAACTGTTACTGCATTTGGCTGACCATGGACCTAAGGATTCCCTTTCCAAATGTCAGTATTTTTGATAGGAGGGCACCTATTTAGGTCACCTACTGTCGAAGGAGGGTAGGAGGTTGACCCCTGAGCGCATTAGCACCATTGTTTAAATGCTCATGCCACAAACTCAAAAAGATGTGCACGCTTTTGTAGGTATCTCTTCTTACTGTTGCCAGTGGATACCTAATTATTCGCTACTAATTAAACCTTTGCTTGCATTAACAACGAAAGCTGTGCATGAGCCTTTGCCTTGGCCGCCCGAACGCCACCAGTCTTTTGAGCAAATGAAAACTGCGCTTTGTTGTGCTCCAGTGCTTGGCACACTTAACTATAATAAACCGTTGGTGCTCCATGTCCACGAGATGGCTGGTTGCGCGCTCTCTGTCCTTATGCATCCCTTTGGTAGAAAGGTTGCTGAGGATGAGCAACCAATGGTTCTTGTTGCCCAGCATGAAATGGTGAGGAAACGAAAAAGGAAAATAACATGTGTTGTTTTGTTGGTTTTGCTGATATTAATATCGTGTGGAGTGTCATGGATTTTGGAAAATGATCAAACTATGCCTCTACGCAGAAAGGGTAAGGGTTATCTCCCTGAAAAGAAACAAAAGAATAGTCCAGAGTAATGTATTTCTAGAAACACACAAGAGATTTTTCAGGGAAGGGACAGCTTGTTACCCCACTGATTCTGATACTAGTTTATGGACTGCATATCCATTGTCACTTGTAAACTATACATATACTCGTACACCACAATTTACAGAAGTGAGGGGAGTTTTTGGTTTCGGCTATTCAGGACCTTGTTTATATCATAAAAAGCCACTGGGAATGGGTTATCCAGGTTGTGCTAACAATGCATAGTGTGACAATTTTATATGGAAGAACAGAATGTTATAATTCTTGGTGGGTTGACACTATAAGGAACTGGTAGTTCCTCGAAAGGCTGGGTATTACCCTGCTTGTTGCCCTATTTTGAATTGTACTGACACTTCCCTGTACATAAATTGTTCAGGAATAGTGATATATAAAAATACAATCCCCCTAGTGAACGATAAGGATCTGAACACTTTTGGAATTAATTCCATATATGCAGCAGTGGACAAAGAGGGGCCGATTTATGCTCTACCGGGGTTTTACTTCTTATCTAACGGTACATATTCCAATGTCCATAATGGTACAGATGATGTAGCTCTTGGGATGGTGTTGCCTTTGGGTGTGCCCTGTAAATATGCTAAGCCTAATGTGCACTGTGTTAAAAAGGACTCTAACAAAAGAATTCTGTGAGGGAGTGACCAATATAGAGGTCAATAATTATAGTAATGAGATCACTTTTGGATGCATCCTTTCTTCCATTTTCACATTGGGTGGTACTTCATGGCCAGGGGTGAGAAAGCTAGAGAATACTTTGCATGCAAGCTGAAAATTTTGTCCAACACTACAGTAGAAGCTTTGCTTGACATCACCACTCAATTGAAGAGTATGCGAATATATTCAGAGCAGACTAGCTATGCAGTTGATTTTATTTTAGCTAAGAGTGGTCGTGTATGCGCGGTAGTGGGGAACCAGTGCGCAGTTGGGATCAAGAATTTTTAAAAGAATATTACCTAACACATCTTAGACATTCTCGAGAACGTCAAGGGAATGGTGTCATAATGCTACTAGTACACATGAACCCACTAGCACACACTCACTACCAATGTGAGGCTTGTTTTGGTGAACCGATTATTTGCCCGTTATAAAAACCCACCCCTATCCCGTGCACGAGCACTCCGTGTGAATTATGTATGTTATAAGTAAAAAAGACTATGCGATATGTCAAACGTAATATTCTGTGTAATATGGAGTTGTGGGGTCATAACGAATATATGCGATCTTTGGTATCATTGTTTTATGCATATTTGTGTTTGGTCAAACAGAAACACTCTCGGGGGTTCTATAAAGCTTTGGAGCAACTTTAGTCTAAACGGAGCTGCTCATGAACAAAGAAATGGACTTTGGCAGCTCGCAAGCAGAAAAAAGGACTGTAACAGGAATCATTGACTTTGCCGGCAATTTCAATTAAACGCACATAATGTCCAACCGTAAGGCTGCCATTTTGGGTGTGGCAAGCTATAAATAGCCATACCCAGATTCTAGAAGGCGCTTAGCCTTCCGCCGTTTACTGAGATATCACCTGATTCCAGTTTGGGGAAAAACTTACCTGACATCGGATTCTTCGTCTTCGATGCAATTTCCAGGTGAGATCCCTGGAACACGCCTGCAAGGAAAGAAAGACAAGCTAAGTACACTTTAGTTGTTAATAAATATGATGTCCGACGCAAGAAAGCTTCATAGTCATTTCTATTGACATTTAAGAAACAATTTTTGGAAAAAACACATTGTTGCCTGAAGAGAAGGAAACAGTGAAGAATCTCAACGCTATTAAGGAATTGGACTTGAAAGCCAAAGGACTCTAAACTAGAAAGTATTTGTGGTTTATAGAGTGTTGTGTATCTTTTATTCTTTTGATATCTTTTAGTGCAAGTGATGGTGAGAGTTGCTGAAAATTCTACAAGTAAGTGGAAAACGCCAATGTAAAAATAAATAATAAGTGAAAGACCTAAAAGATGTAATTGTAGGAATTGATTAGTAATTATACATATTTGTTTATCACTACAGAAAAAACCTCAACCGTGGTTGCAACATTTACTCAACATCTTTCAACTTTAACAGCGCATCACACCAGAGAGCTACCAGCCCGACCATCACTCGACAACACGGACGTGACGCAGCACACCAGTAGATCGCAGGTAAGAGAACTCAGAATAAAAGACATAAGAGATAGATTAGTATGGTATAGTGTTAGTATTTTAGAATTCAATACTTAATATTCCCTCACTCGTGTTGCCTCGCAGGTCGACAACAGGAACACAGTAGCATCCAAGATCCAGCCCTTCCTCCCTAGCTTTATCGTATAGCCTAGTGGGTATTTACCAAAACACTGGTTGTTCGGTAGGGATTTTGGAAGTCTGGCACATAGCGTCTCTGCGAACTTCAACAAGGCACCCCACAGGTAAGAGTGCCTGACAGAAGGCTAAGCCCATGAACAACAGTTCACCCAGACGCTATGGACCTCACTTCGCAAATATCTTTAAATGACATAGCTGCCATGTTAGCTATATTAAGGCAGAAAATGCTGCTTTAAGAAAGGATATGTCAGATATACAAGCAAATATGCAAGCCTCTGCACCACTTGGTGCCACCACTTGGGGACCTTCCACAACTAAGCCAATTTTTAAACCTCCCGTGTTTCGGCCCACTATGCAGACTTTGCATAATAGCACTTCTTTGCCTACTATGCAAATTCAAGTAGTAACTCCAATTACAGTACCATTAGCACCACCCGAGCGATTTTATGGGGACAGTTCTAAGTTTACTGTCTTTATGAATCAATGCCATTTGCATTTCATAGCTAAACACACCGCTTTCCCAGACGATTCTTCAAAAGCAGCTTTTATTCTATCATATCTAGGAGGAGACACAGCTCTTTGGTCCGTCCCCGTTGTGGAACGAGATGATCCCATTCTTTATGATTTTTGATGTTTTAAAAACACCATGAAGAAGTTGTTTGCAAAACACGTGTTTGTTCAAAGCGCAAATCATGAACTCTTGAATTTAAAACAAGGCTCCTCTGATCTTCTACATTATATCTCACGTTTTCATATACTCGTGATCAAAGCAGAGAGGCCGGAAGAGAAGAGAGTATCTCTCTTCTACAGAGGTTTGCAGGACGATTTAAAGGACATGATAACTCAAATTTTGGATCCCCCAGACGACTGTGAGGAGTTTATTGATTTGGTAGTTAAATTAAACCATTGTTTACTAGAACGGAGGGGTGAGAAGGGGCGAACAGATCACATTGGACGAACAGAACATAAACTATTTACTTATAAAGAAAAATCAGCCTCTAAAGGAGAGCCTGTACCCCAAGAAGACATGGGAGAGCCCATGCAGATAGGAACTATCAGAGGTCCCCTCACTAAAGAGGAAAAAGAGAAAAGAAGGATGTAGAACAAATGTCTTTATTGTGGTAAGTCTGGTCATTACATTAAGGAATGTCCAAACAAACCAAATAAAGTAAAATCCAAAATGAATGAAGTGGCTATCACTCAACAGTCGGAAAACTAGAAAACTCGACAAAGGACGAGGTCAATTTGTCGAGTGATCACACTAGTTTGGCCTCTGCAACACCAGAACTTGCTGCTCATCACCTTAGCATAAAGATCGTATTACTATCATTACTTAACTCTAATCAATCTTGGTCTGTGGACGCTCTCATCAACTTGGAAGCTACAGGCAATTTTATAGATACCCAGTTTTTATCTGAATTAGGATTACAAACCCTAAGAAAAGAAAATCCAAAAATCGTTAGGGCATTGGACGGAAAAGAACTAACTTTTGGTTTAATACAACAACATACTGAGACACTTCTTATGACATTTTCTACGAAACATACAGAACACATAACATTCGACATTATAGATGCACCACAGTTTCGCCTCATTTTAGGCGTACAATGGCTAGTCCGACACAATCCCAGAATAGATTGGGTTCAGAAACCCATAGTGTTTCATTCAGAATACTGTCAACATGAATGTCTTCCACATCAGATACAAGGTTATGATTTCCCTAGAAATTCTAAAATCATATTACTTTTAGAGGGTGTGCCTACTGAATATTTTGATTTACCGGATGTGTTCGATAAAAAAAAGGCTAATACTTTACCCCCACATAAAGATTATAACTGTCGCATTGACATGGTACCATGCAGTCATATCTACGCCCTCACTGAGATAGAGAATGAGCATTTACGAGAATATTTAGATGAGTATCTTGCCAATGGATTTATCTGCCATTCAAAGTCTCCAGTATCATCGCCACTGTTTTTTATACCCTAGAAGGGGGCAGAGTTACGCCCGTGCAACGATTACAGAGCATTGAATAATATAACCATTAAAAATCGATATCCTCTTCCCCTAATCCCAAAATTGTTAGACCAAATCAAAGAAGCCACCCTCTATACAAAACTGGATTTACGTGGAGTTTACCACTTAGTAAGAGTTCAAGAGGGCGATTAATGGAAAACAGCTTTCCGGACCAAATTTGGTCTTTATGAATATCAAGGGATGCCCTTCGGACCATGTAATGCCCCGGCGGCATTCCAGTTTTTTATAAATGAAGTGTTACGGGATTTCTTGGATATTTGCTGTGTAGTGTACATAGATGATATCTTATTTATTCTAAGAATATTGCTGAACATATACAAGTGTGCGCTATTCTTCAACAGCTTTTAAAACATTCTCTGTACGTAAAATTAGAAAAGAGTCTGTTTCATGTCACCAAAGTGGACTTCTTAGGTTACATACTCAGCCCCGCAGGAATAGAAATGGACCCAAAGAAAAGCCAAGCGGTACTTAATTGGCCTAGCCCTTCCTCAGTCAAACGGGTTCAAAGTTTTTTAGGGTTTGCCAATTTTTACAGGCGCTTTATACTTAATTTCTCCCAAATTATAACACCAATTACAAAATTACTGCATAAAAATATCACATTTGAATGGAATTCATTGGCTGAACAAGCTTTTCAAGAGTTAAAGAAACAATTTACTTCAGCGCCAATTTTGATGCACCCTGACCCTTCCCTTCCCTTCCTTGTGGAAGCTGATGCCTCTCAATTGGCTATAGGAGGCATCTTGTCACAAAGGCATAAAGACACATGTCAAATGCACCCAATTGCATGTTACTCAAGAAAGTTATCAACTACAGAGCAAAACTATGCCATAGCTGATAGAGAATTGCTAGCCATAAAAGCTGTTTTGAAGAATGGCGCCGCTATCTTTTGGGTGCCCGTCACCCTGTTACAATTTACACAGATCACCGTAACCTACAAGCTCTATGTTCAGTAAAAGCATTATCTGCTTGTCAATTACGTTGGACTCTGTTTTTTAATGATTATAATTTTATTATCATTTATCGTCCTGGAAAAGAGAATAAGAAAGCAGATGCTTTATCTCATGTAGGTCTTACGGAAGATTTAAACAAAATACAGGAAATTGTGCAACCTATCCTACCAGCACAATGTTTTCAAGTAGGCATCACCTCTAAAGAGTTAATTGTGGACATTCAAAAAGAACTGAGTACAAAAGAAAGAAAAGAATGGGAAGAACTGTATCCTCTACTTCAGTGGAGACATATGTCTTATTTATGAATGAACAAATCTTTGTACCATCTACTAGTTTACAAAGGCAGATAATACAATTACATCATGACACCTTAATGTCTGCACATCCTGTAATTATGAAAACTTATCAATCAATTAAAAGACAGTTTTGGTGGCCACCAATGTTTAATGACATCCAAGAATATGTTAATACCTGTGCTACATGTATACAAAAGAAACCAGTCCATCATGCCCCCAGCGGTTTGTTAAAACCTTTGCCATTACCTTCTCAATCATGGCACACTGTGTCACTTGATTTTATTGTAGAACTCCCTCAGACAAAACAAGGTTTTACTACCATCCTAACGGTAATTGACCATTTTACTCTTATGGCGCATTTTATACCCCTGAAAAAACTTCCATCTGCCTTAGAGTTAACTCAGGTCTTTCTAAAAGAAATAGTGAGATTGCTTGGACTTCCCTCTGTTGTAATTTCAGACAGGGGTTCTCAAATAATTTATATTTTTGGCAACACTTAGGAAAGTCATTACACATGGATGTTCGCACTTCTTCCAGTTATCATCCCCAAACAGATGGTTTAACTGAACAATCAAATCAAACTATAGAACAATTTCTGCGTTGTATGTTACCTGAGTATGATCACGAATGGGCAGATATTGTTTGGGCTTCAGAATTTGCATATAATAACTCAGATCACTCTTCTTTAGGCATGTCTCCATTCTTTTTTGTATATGGCTACCATCCCAAGCATATTCCCAAGCAGGATATCAGTTCTTTAAAAATACCATCTGTGGATACTTATGTGAAATCTTTGGTTGCCATTCAACAACAAGCCCAATTTCAAATTGCAAAAGCTAAAGAGAGTCAAAAAAAGTTAGCAGACATGCACCGCACCTCATCACCTGTGTATTCTGTTGGGGAAAATGTTTGGTTATCTAACAAGAACTTACACATTAAAAGTAACAAGAAATTCTGTCCACAGTTTATTGGACCCTTTCCGATTGAAAAAATAATAAATCCTGTCAACATAAAATTAGCTTTACCATCAAAATATCGTTTTCATCCAGTTTTTCACATATCATTAGTAAAACCATTCAATTAAAAAACCCGAGTCATGCAAACTCCACCCGATTAAGAGATTGATGGAATCCCAGAATTCGAAGTAAAAGCAGTCTTAGACTCAAAAAGAATACGTTGAAAGTTACACTATCTAGTAGATTGGAAGGGATATGGTCCCGAGGAACGAACTGGGGAGCCTTTGGCTAATTTACAAAATGCTCCAAGAATAATTAAAAGATTTCATTCACGATATCCAAACAAACCAAAACCCATACCCCAGGTTTTAGGGGGGATTTTGCAAGGGGAGTACTGTTATAATGCCACTAGCACGCATGAACCCACTAGCACACACTCACTACCAATGTGAGGCTTGTTTAGGTGAACCGACAATTTGCCTGTTATAAAAACCCACCCCTATCCCGTGCACCAGCACTCTGTGTGTATTATGTATGTTATAATTAAAAAAGACTATCGATATGTGAAACATAATATTCAGTGTAATATGGAGTTGTGGAGTCAGAACGAATATATGCGATCTTTGGTATCATTGTTTTATGCGTATTTGTGTTTGGTCAAACAGAAACACTCTCGGGGGTTCTAAAAAGCTTTGCAGCAACTTTTGTCTAAACGGAGCTGCTCACGAGCAAAGAAATGGACTTTTTTACAGCTCGCAAGCAGAAAAAAGGACTGTAACAGGAATCATTGACTTTGCCGGCAATTTCAATTAAACGCATGTAACGTCGAAACGTACGGCTGCCATTTTGGGTGTGGCAAGCTATAAATAGCCACACACAGATTCTAGAAGGCGCTTAGCCTTCCGCGGCTTACTGAGACAACACCTGATTCCGGTTTGGGGAAAAACGTACCTGACATCGGATTCCTCGTCTTTGATGCAATTTCCTGGTGAGATCCCTGGAACACGCCTGCAAGGAAAGAAAGACAAGCTGAGTACACTTTAGTTGTTAATAATTATGAGATCCGACGCAAGAAAGCTTCATAGTCATTTCTATTGACATTTAAGAAACAATTTTGGGAAAAAACACATTGTTGCCTGAAGAGAAGGAAACAGTGAAGAATCTCAACGCTGTTAAGGAATTGGACTTGACAGCCAAAGGACTCTAAACTAGAAAGTATTTGTGGTTTATAGAGTGTTGTGTATCTTTTATTCTTTTGATATCTTTTAGTGCAAGTGATGGTGAGAGTTGCTGAAAATTCTACAAGTAAGTGGAAAATGCCAATGTAAAAAGAAATAATAAGTGAAAGACCTAAAAGATGTAACTGTAGGAATTGATTAGTAATTATACATATTTGTTTATCACTACAGAAAAAACCTCAAACGTGGTTGCAACATTTACTCAACATCTTTCAACTTTAACAGCGCATCACACCAGAGAGCTACTTCAGCCCAACCATCACTCAACAGCACGCCAGTAGATCGCAGGTAGGAGAACGCATAGTCTAACTCCACTCGGAATAAAAGACATAAGAGATAGATTAGTCTGGTATAGTGTTAGCATTTTAGACTTCAATACTTAATATTCCCTCACTCGTGTTGCCTCGCAGGTCGACAACAGGAACACAGCAGCGTCCAAGATCCAGCCCTTCCTCCCTAGCTTTATCGTATAGCCTAGTGGGTGATTACCAAAACACTGGTTGTTCGGTAGAGATTTGGGAAGTCTGGCACATAGCGTCTCTGTGAACTTCAACAAGGCACCCCACAGGTAAGAGTGCCTATACTATTCTGACTAATGGAAAGTGGAAATTGGAGTTGGTCTGTTTTTGGAAATTAGGGCTGGATTCTCGAAAAATGTATTAATCTCATAGTGATATTGGTTCTTTGCTGTGTTCTCGCTCAATGTCTTCCCTTCTATTGTTCTTATTGTCCTACACTCCTCACACCCAAAAAGAAGATATCAAATCATTATACCAATGCCGCAATCATGACCCAAAAAGTCATTGAGGATCTCACGAATATAGACTAGGGCGTTTTTGAGAATTCTTCCCTTAGAGTTTCCTTTCCTGATGTGGATATTATGGAGTGCTCATCATAATTAATTGTTGTAAATTTGTATTCTTTCTTATGGTTTCCTGCTTTCGGTTGCGGTCAGAAAATGTTTTAGCTCATGCTAAAAGGAGGGTCTGTTAAAAAATAAATCAATTATGCTAATGCATGCTCCATGTAAATTAGCATCCGCTGCGCCATTTCCTATTTGGGCGCAATTTTAGGCTGTTCAAAACTGATCTAGATTAATTCTGAGAAACGTTTCTCTTTGAGTTTCGTTTCTTCACTTGGGTTTTGTTTCAGTGATGAGCACACTGTTCATGTCAGCGCTTAGCTTTCTCAACTGATAGAGGCCCTATCCCCCTTGTCTGGTGTCGGGCTCCAGATGGAACGACCTTGGACCTTGCAACTTTGTGTAAGATAGGAGCGCTGAACCAATTTTCTGTAGTTCACTGTTTTACTGCACCTGCTTGGAAATTCCACTGTGGGCGTATTTTCGTCTGGTTACGAAACATACATAATGTATCTTTATGCTTGTTGATTTCAGTCCCCTCTGCAGCACTCCTAGCGATTGGGCAGATTGGGCTCCGCTCTGAGTGTTTATTAATAAATAGCTATTGGTTTGTATTCTCTACAGTCTGACCGACTCTTCATTTTGTACAGAAGGCTGAGAGGTGGTTATTAGTGACCAAGGTGACCCTAATTGGGCCACTTTCTTTACCCTCCTTAAAGCTTGTATCATCACATTTTAGGGAAGACAAGAAGCAATTTTAAAGAATTGCCCTCTAAGCCTTCCCATGTGACCTGCCTATCCCAAGCCAGCACCTCTGCTCCATAAAGGGCCTGCACTCAAACTTTTTCACCCTGTTCACTGCAGCAGATACAATGGGTCTCCAGGAAGCTATTTGTTTATCCCACCTCAAATCCTCTGAAAAGGTGAAACCCAGGTACTTTTACTCTCTAACTTGCTCTAAGCGTGCATTACTTAAGAACCATGCAAATTTCCTTTTCCTCCTAGCAAAGAACATTGTTTTTGTCTTGTCAATATTTATCATTCATTTGTTTTCAAGACATTACGTATTTAGGGCATTCAGTTTTCATTGCAGCCCTATAGGTGTAAGACCCATCACCACCAGATTGTCCGCGCACATAAGGAAACTAATTTGCCTACGTCCAACCTTGGGAGAATAACTCTGCATATTGTGTAATGCAATGAACAGACTAAACAGCAGGGGTGGTAAAACGCACATTTGCCACAAGCTGTTCTCAACTAGCATTTTCCTAGTCAGGCTTTTAAGCCCATAGAGGTCCATCTGGAACCAGTTGCCACTGTGGAGATTCATTACCAGGCCCCAGAGGGTTCCAGATATCTTCCACTGCTCTAATTGATGCCAAAGTGTATCTCTGTCCACCCTGTTAAAAGCCGTTTGGAAGTTAAAGAAGCAGCAGCAAAGGTCACCCACCAATATTAACTTCCTTTCAACTCCCCACAGTGTGAAACAGTCGTCCATAGGAGAATGTTTTGGAATGAAGCCTGTTTGGTCCACTGAGATCAATCTGGTATCAAACGCCCAACCTGCTAGGTGTTGGACAGTAGTCACCCCCTCAAAGAGGGTTGCTCTTTGATTGCCTTCCTTGACATCAAAACTCAGTCAGTTCTTATGCATTTCATCTTTAAGGCCTGCATGATTGTTGAGCTCACTGTTGAAAATATGCAATTTCAGAGAGAAAAGTTTCAAATACATTGTAGTCCAGGCTTCACAAAGCAGGGCAGAGTACTTTTGTTGATGCACAGAGGGACCAAATAACAAAGGTAATTCTACACATGTAGATTTACAACAAGCAAAGTTGCTCTTACTCTTTTGAGTACTTTTACTACTTTTGGCAAATCACATTTTACGTGAGTAAAGTTTCTCAGAAGTGTAGCTGTGAATGTCCTAATCCCAAGAAATAGGGAGTGGAATCAGTAATAACTTCAAATATGGCTCTAAAGTTACTACTAGTACTGACTTTACAATCATATTTGACATTCTGCTCACTCAGCAAAGACTGAAATAGCGGAGGATATCACCTTATGGTAAATTATAGGTAAAATTATAAAAGTTAATTAACTTTTTTAGACTGTATATATTTTTATGTTAAATGTTAATGTGAATTGCTTTTCTATATTTATTTGAAATGTAAAACAGTTTACAAAATGTATTTCATTATTTTTAATATTTAAAAAAAAGTTCAAATATTGAAAATAAAATAATCAATAGTTTTTATTTATAGATGTTTTAACATTACAATACTTTTTGTATTTTGTAATAGTTTAAATAATGTAATTTAATTGAACATTTGTTCCTGTGGGGTTTTATTTTAAGTCCCTGCCTCTATTATTTCTATGGAAGAGTTTTGCAGTCCCAGAAGCTGGCCATGTTTGGTGTTGGACATGTTCCAGCTCTGAGATGAGTACATTTACTCCTCCCTTAACCCGTCCACTTTAGTTGTAAATATTCTGTATTTTTCCATCATCTCTCTTCTGTCCCTTCCACATTTAGTACTAAAATGTATGATTACTTGTGCACAGATCTCTGCAGGCAGGGCAGAGAAAACCATACTTAAAAGATAGAACACAAAAAGGCTTTGACCTCCGCATGTAGGTATGTGAAAAGCATTTTGCTGTACATTATTAGTACTACTGTAGTACTACTAAACATACTACTAAATACAGTTTGTAAATAGGCCCCTATGTCTCTTACTCCCCGCACATCCTCATACGCATAACTGCTGCATCAAATGCCAATAAACTGCCTCCTATGCTTATGTACGGCTTCAAATGCACATGCACACTATTTTGTTACAAATGCCGCTTCATGGTGGCAAGTTCAACCTCATATCATCATCAAAGATCTTTATTTCATTTAATTAAAACCATAAAATACTAAAATTACATACACAAATAAAATATAATGATCACATTTTTAATTCAATTAATAAAATCGACCAGTAATTCATTCTACAGAAAAAATCTCTTAAACAAGCAACACAAAATTCAAAACATTTCTCATCCTGATTTCATGGGAGTTATTACAAATATTAATAAAAATGAACGGAGAAGTAATAGATAGGAATTATGAAAGATCTGATCCCTGCACATCCTCCTTATTGATGAATTTCTTCCACATACACCAAATGGAGAAACTTGGCCAGACTGCATACAATAGCTTCTCCAGTGTATGTACCCAATATCCTTACAGCGGTTGCATATTGTAATACTACGACAGAGTGGCAGATCAGATGTATACACTTCTAAGGTGCTATTGAATACATTTTATCAAAACATATTTAATGGACCACAGCTGGGCACATACTTGAGAGTGGATGACTATTTTGCCATTTGGAACATAAACTATTTGTAAGGAGGGTGCCATATTCAAATTCCATGTATAACTGTCTAGCAGCTGGTGTGTAATGACATCAAAAATATTTTTGAATGAACAAATGCATTTCTTATCTAGAAACCGTATTACCCAAAGTGGTTCGGGGGGACAACAGGCATTTGCACCTGCTTTGCATGCCCCCATGGCATTTTGGCATTACAGCAGGGGCCTCAGTTGCTCGTGTGCCTCTTCTGTAATACAGATAGCACTTGCACACATGTAGCACCAGTGCTATTGAGAAGAGGCGTTCCTTACTGGCATGGAAGCATAGCCCCATGCAAATGAGGAAATCACTTTACCACTGCTGTCCACACTGTATTCCTGACTTGGGTGTAGCAGCAAACATGCCCATAGCAAGCACACTGAAAGTGCCCCACTATAAAGTGGCGCACTGTCAATGCGCCCCTCAAAGGTAACCCACTCAAGGGAGAAAAGGGGGTTCCATGGATCAGCCAGACATCCTCCTGCAGCCGGGTGCAGTCACTCACTGCACCTGCCTGCAAGAGGGTCTCTAATCGTTTTTGAAAGTGCAGGTGGGTGGCAGCCTGCACAGAGAAACATGGAGTAGTTTATAAACAGCTGCTCAGTGTTTCTCTCGAATACATTGCCCTGGGGGAAGCACAATTTTGTGGCTGTCCTGAGGGCAGTGCATTTGTAATAGGAAGCAGTTTCCCTGTGTGCACCTGGCACACCAGCTTAAAGATGAGCCATGACTCAAACAGGAAAAATGCACCCTTTCAGTAAGGCTACAGTGAGTTGCCTGTGTACAAGCACCTCATCACGAGGTTAAGAAAATAGATGGGCACTAATACAAAAAAGATCCTACACAGGAGTCTCCTCCGACTCAGAATAAGAAGAATAGTTAGCTCCAGAACCATTAGGCAGCCTACATGAGCACCAGTTATATTAAACAAGGACACGTTTATTTTTGGTAGGGATGTTGAGCAGATACCAAGATTCGAACCAGGCTCCCCAGATCAAAATTCAGCAGCTAGGGCCTTTCGGCCACGTCCTCTACCCAAGTCCTTCTAGTTTGTGTGCATCTCACGTTTCAAAGGTATGCAATTACCATCATTCAAACATGGCCACTAAGCGCCAAAAGAGACTCGGGCTTCTTTCTAACTTCTCTAGAATCTTTGACAAGACCCAAACTGTGGCTGGCTTGGTCACCGACCAGCCACGACTCTGTCCTTTAAAACTTTGACTTTTAATTTTGACAAAAGAGGAACTTGGTCTTAACAGATTAATTAGACAGGACTGTCTGAATAGGGATAAGCTTTCCTTGATTCCCTGGCTGGCTAATGTCTCCCATAATATGACATATCCAGGGAGACCTGAACTTTATACTAATCCCAGTAGCAAAGATAGATCTGACCTTACATGGGTCGCTTAAGTGTTCAGAGACAAGATGGCAGCTGTGCGACGCGATACTAGTGAAAACTGTGAGTGGCCTGGAATTCTATTTGACCTGGAACTTGCCCTATCCTCAGCAACAACTGTAAGTCACCTCCTTATCTCGTTTCTTGTCTTCTTTCCCCCGTCGTCGGCATCCATAATATTTCCCGTCATCCACATGGTCCCTCCACCACCTCTCTCCTTGTTTTGTTTCTTAGCAGTTTGTATATAGTGCAAACTCGACCTAAATGTATTGGAGCGCTAGCACATGAGCACCAGTTACATTACACAAGGAAACATTCATTTTTGGTAGGGATGTTGAGCCGACGCCGAGACTCAAACCAGGATCCCTAGATCCAAAGTCAGCATCCAGGGGCCGTTCGGCCACATCCTCTACCAAGTCCTTCCTTTATTTCCACTCGACTTGTACTTGTTTCATGTTTGCTAATGATCAGAAGTGGGGGCCGCTCTTAACTAATATTTCTGAGTAAATTCTAGGTCAGCACCATCGGGCATCAAACACGAGCGGGACTTTTATTTTATTAATAAAATAATCTCATCACAACTACAGTTGATAACCAGTATTTCTACCTGAATGTACAATGGCCCCTGGCGAGGACTATGCCAAACCCGTGCACGATGCTGTCTGCCTGACTATCAAATGGAGGCAGTTTTATTTTAGAGCAGATAGATGCCACTTGGCATGTTATCAGCGAAGCATGGCACATACATGCCAACATTTTAGGACAGGGACGTGGGAGATTTAAATTAAAAATCAGGAGAATAAATTCCCCATTGACTTCTATCATGTATGCATGGCAAGATATGGTATGCAAACTGTAGCTCAGTAGAGACAAGAAGAGTTCACTCTGTCCCGAAAAAGAATCTAACTAAATCAATAACATGTATTTTTTATCAGCTACCTAACTTCAAAATGTGCTCCATTTGGGATCTCCCTCTCTTAATTCCCTCCCCTAGGAGGCGTGGCTAATTTGCTGCTTCTTTCTGTTGTGCTCCATGAACACTGAATTTGAAGCTATGCGAAGATGCAGGTCTGTTTGTTGCTAAAAGGTACCCTCTGCAAAATGTCTCTGGGCATTCACTTGCTACTGGGTGGTGAACTGTTTTTCTCATTGTTACTTCTGCACTATATCTCCCAAATCTTCTCTAGCAACAGCAGCACTGCCGAATGGACCGCATCTTCCTCTGCCTGTGCTCCTCTCTGTGGTGCTGCATGTTAGCCTGCTACCAGTTCAAAATTAGGTGAAACCCATCTACCTTAGGTAACCTGCCCGAATCCCTGTGCTTACTGCATTTCATTCCAGGAATATATTCTACTATTTCTATGAAGCAGAGTTAAACCAGTTGAAAAATGCAGCTTTTAATTGCTTCCCCCCACCTTAATGCTACCATAAGTAAGAAACCTATGCAGCCGCTTTTTTCAGAATGTTACTTTTGTGGTATAGTGTGTGCTTGTTTTCTAAATAAATACTCTACTGCAAACAAACAAAAAAACTAAAAAACATTGCCATTTACAACACCAATAACTCTAATTTTCAAAAATGTGAGACCGATTGCATAGCAAATGCTTGTTTTTCCTTAGTTTGTGCATACAACTTGGTGAAGTGTTTTGTTCATTCCTGGGGTTAAATAAAATAATCTATACGACTCAAAGCATCCAGGCTGCCATAAGTCTCTATGTACCACAACATTACATCATTGTTTGTTTCTGCAGCTGTAAGTACTGACATTTCTGCCCTTGACACCACGCCACTGCTTGTATCCGTTTATAGATTTTCCTTGCCTCTCACACCAGGATCTGGATTTTGCTCCTAAAGGCTGATACTACGTAACTTTTACCTCATTTTATATCTTTATTGAACCAAGTAACTTGTGGCTTTGGACCTGATTTAGATCTTGGAGGGCAGGTTAGGTGGACGAGATATTCGTCACCGTTGTGATGGAGTAACTCGTCCGCCAAGATCTAAATCAGGTCCATAATGTTTCTAATTGTAGCTATACGTCCCTCAGTGAATTCTTATTTAGAGACCCAAACAAGATTGAGTGTGTATTAAGTAGGCACAATGGTCAGTTTCAATAGTAACAGCAACCTAAACTTACTGGATACCCAAAATCACTTCTGTTTTTTATACTTGCTCTGACATTTGGTTGTTGACAGAGGGACCATTAAATAGACCGTTTATTGTTCAAGATCTTTGACTCTCTAGTTAGTGAGCAGTGAACTGGTCCTATAGTGTTTTAAAAATATTTTCCATAATCAAGCATAGGGCATTGTGGTCACTAGCTCCCCTTTCAATAACCCTAGGATCTATCATATCACTCCATAAATGGAGATCTAACAAGATATAATCAATTCTACTTGTTCAATTGCTCTTATTGAAGGAATAGTGACCACAGTTATCAGAATGAGTGCTGCCATTACAAACCCTAAGACACCTGGCTAGAGTTAAACATGTCATCTGGATTGCTAAGGCTCAACATTTTTATAGGAGTTAGCTGTAAGTGAAGTATAGCCTACTTCTCATCTTCAGCTTCTGCGATGGGTATTTCATAACTATATAGGGGTTCGAAAGTGACATTAAATTTTCTTGCAACAATTAGTGGGGCCTTGATCAGAGTACATTTCCCAGTGTGTCTTAGATTGCCTTAAGGTTTTAGATTCCTAACTACACCGTGCACTAATGTTATAGCTATTGCAGATGGTGAATTTGTACCCTGTCAGTGAAGCTACAATAATAGCTAGGATGTCATGACAATTAATGTTTAGCTGCTTGATTTTACAATTAAAAGTGTTTTTATCCATAAAGCAAGCCCCCATATGGACAACCCACACCATTGTTTTGTGCATTGATACAGTAGTTGAAATTCCCGGAAGTAAATACCGGAATGGAACTCTTGGAATATGCATATTCCATGCTGATCTATAAAAATACCCAAATCTGGTTCAGCTGATTTAGTTTTAATTCCTGCTACACTCAAACATAAGATGCAAACATTATTTATCCATGATTTTGCTAGGTCACTATGCTTACTAGGGTGTGTTCTCTTGACGTTACTAGGTGCTTTTCCATTATTCTGACAGGTCTTGGCTGGCTCTACTCCACACAGCCTTTCAAGACCCTGAGTTGCCTTAGAACTCATTTAAAATGTGCTGCCTGTTTTCATGCTGCCCAGTCAATCCACTTCAGTTAGTCCTGAGTCTCTAACAATAAGTGCACTATCAGTTTTTGTAAGAAATGGAATAGGGTGCAAATTGCTCAATGAGGGTGATATTTAAATTGGATCAGGGAATTTGCGGGAAGTTTAGTGCATGAATCAAGCCCTATCAGCCCATTGAGTAACTTCCCAGTGTTTAGCCTAGGTTCAATAAAATCAAACTGGCTAGTGGTGTCTGAAGGTTGAAGGTAACATCTGGCCACTAAGAGGTCCAAAAGTATTATGGAGTAAAAGTGGTGCACAGTTCGTATACAGTAAATGGATTTGTTTTTCAAAGAGACTTCATCTTTTCTGGAAGGAGGACTGATTTTAGCTATGTTTATCATGTATACCGATTTGCTCGTTTCATCATGTGTATTCCTTGGGACCCTCCTCATTGCTGTATGATCTTGACATGCATCATGATGAAATGTATCCCCATTCATCTGATCCATAGGCTTAGTCTGTAGCCTATTGGGATTTTGCTGATGCAGGATTGTGACTATCTTATTGACCTCCCTTCTGCAGCATGATTCATGCCTTTTGATCCATCCTGTTGGCACAATACCCTTTGTTATGAGGATACTACTTTCTTGTAGGGTGTAGTTGGGTGACTTTTAGAAATGGGAGCCACTAGTTGGCAATGGTTTGCACCTTTGTTCAAGTAGGGACCCTTGCTTCTAATCAGGATAAGGGAGTTACGCCCTTATACTACAGCTGCTCACGCCCTTGGTAGCTTGGCACAAGCAGACAGGCTTATCTCAGAGGCAGTGTGTAAAGCATTTGTGCACAAATACAGTAATACAGTAAAACCAAATGGACACCACACTAGTTTAAAAAAATAAGTCATCTTTATCTAAACCAAACAAGACCAAAACGACAAAAATCCAACATACTGTAAAAAAATATGCAAGAATAATCTCAGAAATGCAGTTCCTTGAAGTCTGTAGCTCCGCTCTGTTTAGGTCTACCACAGTGCTGAAAACAACCAAATCCAACTGCTTTGGTTGACCGCATTGGTGCGGACCGGCATCGGTGTCGGAAGCCTTGTAAAAAGTACCTTTGGTTCCAGCAGACAACGCTGGTGCGGTCCAGTCACAGAAACCATTGCGGTGCGAAGTGGAGCAGTGCGGTGTGCGGTGCCCTTGGATCACGGTGCAGGTGGCAATTCAATGATGGTCGTCCAGCAGCGTTGGTGAGACCAGGGCGGTGGTGTGAAGTGGGGTGGTGCTAGTTGCGGTGCTGACAGGTCATGGTGCAGGCAGCTGTGCCAGTGGATGGGAACTAGTGTTGGTGGGCCCAGACTGCGGTGTGGGGTGGAGGAGTGCATCATGTGACTTAGGAGCTGTGCCCCAAACCACGGTGCAGGCAGTGGCGGCGATGTCAGCTTGCAGAGGCATCATCGGTGAGACCAGGGCAGCAGAGTAAACCGAGGTAGTGCGGAGTGCGGTGCCCACAGGTCACTGTGCAAGCAGCGGCTCGGTGGTGGTACTCGTCGTCATCAGTGAGAACGGGGTTGTGGTGCTAAGTGCGTCGGTGCCATTTACGGCGTCTTCAGATCAGGGAGTTGATGTCAGACTGCAGTTTCCCTCTGTGGCAACTGGAACGCATAGTCCCAGAGGCGGTACCCAGAGGAGGTTGAAGTGTTTGCTGTTCCTGAGACTTTTTGAACAAGGGACAAGCTCTACTTCAAGCCCTTGGAGACACTCAGCAGAAAAAGTTACAGAAGGTTCAGTCCAGTCCTTTCTCTGCCCAAGACAGAAGCAGCTACTGCAGGCCAACACAGCAAAGCACACAGCAAAATGTTAGCCTCACCTCACAGCTTCCCCAGCTGTTCTTCTTGTCAGTTTCCTTGATCGAAACGATTTCAAAAATTCTGGGGTCTGGGCCCGAATATTTATACCACATTTCCCTTTGTTCTCTTGTGGCAGATAGTGGCTGTACTTAGTCCAAACCAGTTCTGTGCTCCATGGCCTGGCTTCCTGGCAGGAGGTAGAGGCAGTATTATCTCAGGCAGACCAGGCCTATTCTGGTGCAAGGAAATCTCCTCCCTCTACTCTAAATGTAGCCCAGGTCTATTCAGCCCAGCCGTGACTCATCCAGGAAAGGCAGGAAACACCTCAACACCCACCCCAGTGGCTGTCGAAGAGAATGCACATCCCCAGCCCCTGTCATTTAAAAGCCAGACAGTCAATACACAACCAAGCAGATGCACATAGGATGGCTAAGCAAGAAAACACCCACTTTCTAAAAGTGTTATTTTCGAACACACAATATAGAAATCATCTTTACTAAAAGATGCATTTTTATATTCTGAGTTCAGCCTTTCTACCTTGTCTCAATGGAAAGTTATACTTATAAGATGTTATAAATAAGTTCCCATTCTATCCTACGGGACTGATAGCCTTTCCACAGTGAAAAAATTAAATACACTGTATTTCACCATCAGGACATGTCACACACACCAGTACATGTCCTACATTTCACTTACACTGCACCCTGCCCACAGGGGTACCTTGGGCCTACCTCAGGGGTGACTCGCATGTAATAAAAGGGAAGGTTAGAGGCTGTCAGGTGGGTGCACTTACCAGGTTGACATGGCAGTAGAAAATGCCGGCAGACAATGCAGTGTCAGGTCTGAGACCCTTTTTAAAAGGCTTCTTGCATGAGTTGCACAATCAGTGCTGCAGGCTGCAGCACTTACCTTACAGGCCCTGTGCACACACAGTGCACTGTACTAGGGGCTTAGTAGTTGGTCAAATAAGCCAATCATGGAAACACTGACCCATAAACACAATTCACATAGGGAGTACTTGCACTTTGGCACTAATCAGCAGAGGTAAGGTGCCCAAAGCATCTAGACCAGCAAAATGAACTCCAGGATACTGCAAAAAATACAGGAGGCAGATGTAAAAAGACAGGGGAAAAACACGCCAAGGATGCCAGGCCTAACAGCGACATAATGTGAGTTCAGTACCGTTTGTCCCTGAGTTTCATAGCAGGTCTTATGCTACTGCAGGGTATCTTTAGGTAGCCTCTCTATGCAGAATATGATCTCCCCTAGAATTTGTTTGGGGTAAGTAAACGTATGCACCTCACTACACTCAGGGGTTCATTGACTGTGCCAGGTCAAAAATGCTTCAAGTGAATCTGTGCAAAAACAAAAAGGGAGGACAGCTTTGCAGTTTTCGACTAAAAACTCTAGGCAGGCACTATGTTATGGTTAAAACCCCTGGTCAAATGGAATTGGACATGCCTACTTTGCACAGATGTTTAATATCTAATTTCCATCTAAATGTGTTCCCACAGCTTTTAATCATCTGGCATAAGTCGTCAGAACCTGCTATTTGAACATGTGCTATGGTTGCTGCACTTGACACTTTACATGTTTTTTTATCTGTCCTAAATTTGCCATCTTGACCCACAAGTATATATGCCCACTACTCTTGTCATTGAATTTTTTAACCGAGTGAGTCTTGCTTTGCTTTATCTTCAATTTTTAGATAGCTGTGCTCTTTCTTTTCATGCATCTAGTTTTTTTTTGTTGGTTAGATGCCCTTGGGGAGGCTTAGCTGCCATGCGTTTTTCCACTGACTACCAGTCTCGCTAATGAAACGTTAGATGAAATGATGATCTTTTCACCTAACAACATACAAGTCAAGAACTTATGGCCTCACCATCAAAAGAAATAAAGCTTCAGAAAAATAGAATCCAAGGGGGTGGGCCAGCCTAGCCTCTTCCGGGCAAAGACATGCTTTTACTTGTCCTGGATTTCGCACAGGTTTTGCTTGGGCGTGGCCCGTGCAACAAACCAAGGAGTGGGAGTTGATATGTGCTTTATAGCCAAAGCAGTCCTGAGGAGCCAACCCCCCCATTCCCTCCTTGCTGATAGGTCGAGTAGGATGAGGGCTGTGGAGTGGCCTTGGTCCAGGAGGGTGCGGATGTCGTCTGTGGCGGCAAGTAGGGCAGTCTCTGTGCTGTGGTTGCTTTGGATTGGGATGAGACGAGGATGGCTTTCTCTTCAATGAATCATGTCAGTTTCCTGTTGACTGTTTTCTCTGCAACTTTGGCTGCAAAGGGAGGAGCGAGATGGGCCGATAGTTTTTGAGGTTGGTGGGGTCAGCTGTGGGTTTCTTGACCAGGGGTCTGACTTCTGCACGCTTCCAGTTGTCTGGGAAGGTGCCTGTTTTGAAGGTGGTGTTGATGGTGCATTGTAGTTCAGGTGCGATGGCTGCTGCGGCTCTGTGGTAGATGTGGGGGTGGCAGGGGTCAGTGTGGGCCCCCGAGTGGATGTTATTTATGGTCGTGGCAGTTTCTTCGGCCATGATCAGTGTCCAGTTGGAGATGGTGGGCTGGCTGGTGTTTCTGGGGTGCGGGGGGCCATCTGTGACGCCTGGTGGATGGTCAATGAAGTTGTTGTAGAGGCTGGGAGGCGGGAATGGGGGGGAATTACCGGGGGAATCGGGGGGGAAAGCCAGCAGCGAAAGGAACAGGCAGGCACGAGAAAATAAAAACAGTGGTGGAATTAGAGCAAGACACAGATGGGCACAATAACAGTGGCACAACAGGGAAAAATTAAGAAAGAAAAATAAAATGGCTGAGAAAGGTTACGGTGGTTGCAGGCAGTCTGGTCCCAGTTGAAGCGGGCAGGAGGCACAGGAGCGGGCAGCAGCCTCGAACCTCCCAAGGAGGAGGTCGGGGTCTGGCGGCAAGAGAGAGAGACGGCACAGCGGAGCTGCGGGAAGAGAATGGACCTAGACCGAGGGTCGGAGGTCTTACCCCGAGGGTTGGAGGTCTTACCTGTGGGCTGAAGAATGCCTAGCAGTGCATTTGCAGTGCGGCTGTGCTGTGGTGACAACGTTAAGCGTATTTATCTCCTGGAGTATGTCCTTTATGAGAGCATGTTGAAGCTAAGAAATCGCACCAACAGATTTGAGTGTTCTTCTGCTGTGACTTGTATGCTAGAAATTGAGGCTAGAAATTGAGGCGATCTTTCTGCTTTGAGAGAATATTGGAGCATGTTAAGTCCCCAAATTATTCCTGGTGTGGGGTGAAGAACCCTAAGCAGAGCATTCAATGTGCGACTGTGGTGTGGGTGACTGAGCAGTGTGCAGTCAACCCCAGAGGAATATCGTCTGAGAGGGCATGTCAGTTTAGTGGTTTGGCTGAGATGCTGTCAGCGACTCACATTGTGGCGATCTCCATGGTATGGAGGGGAACCCCTCCGATAATTATACAATGCTATTCTACTCAAAGTGTTTGGCTCTTCATCTTGGTGACACTCTGGCCTATTCAGGCTTCCTTCTCCTCGTTGATACCAGCCTTCCATTGCTGTGCCAAACAGTGGGAGGGATTCAGTTTGCTTCCTGGGACACGCCTCAGAGGAGGGATTCAGTTTGCTTCCTGGGACATGCCTTCTCATTCCAGCCTTGTGGTTTGTATTGTGGTAACATTATACTGTTTTGTCCTGCTTATCATGGCTATAGCTTATATGTCTCAGCCAACCCCTTCTTGAATGAAGAAGGGGAGCCAGCTTTACCTTGGAAGGAATGATAGCTACTGGGGAGAAAAGGTTTCCATTCTAAGGAAGCAGCACATTTTAATTCATAATTTGGGTGTTCAAGGCAGAAGGGTTTAGGGTTTATGAAAATCTAGTATCTCCTTCTTCCCATACTGATGGTGACGACAAGGGCCAGAGTGATGTTTATTTTATGACATTTCAGAAACTGGAGGGGCACTTTGGCAAGAAAGTTAATATAGTTCTTGAGAGGCATAAGTTCTTCTGTAGAGTACAGGGGAAAGAAGAGACAATATCTAGTTACATAGCTTGCTTAACAGGCATGGCCAGTTTGTGCGAATTTGGTGAGCTTTGTGACTCCCTGATCAGGGACGAGTTACTAAGGTACACGAGTAATCCATGTGTGCAGGAGAAACTCCTTGTGCACAATTCAGACTTAAAGGAAGCCACTGACCTAGCTAAAAGCATTGAGCACACTGCAGAATGTATTAAAGAAATGAGGAAAAGTAGCCTTTCTGAGACTGTGAATGTGGTTAAAAGTGTTCAGGTACAGAAGAGGGATGCAAAGAAGCTGAATTAGCATAGAGGGACCTAGCTATTCAAGTTAAACATAATTCAGAAAGTGCTAAATAGAAGGAGAGATATAGGTGCTTACACTGTGGCAGCTACAGTCACTTAGCTAATAGTCCTTTTTGGCCTGCCAAGACAATTGTTTTCAGGAAATGCAAGAAAATAGGTCATTACGCACGCACATGCAGAATAGGGAAAGTGGATCGCAAACCCTTAAACATGATCGAAGAGATGGATTCAAATTCTAACAAATTTGTGTTTCAGGTTATGCCTGAGGGGTTGGAAAAAGGCAATGACTAGCCTACTTGTGAGATTCAGTTGGATGGTGTTGGATGATTGTGTTTGCAGACTCCTGTTCCCCTTTCACCTTTATCAATTATGAAACCTTTGTTGACAAGTTTGAGGGAAGGGGTCGCCCACTGGAAAAGTTAGATATCAAACTGGGTGAGTACAATAAAGATCCTATTCCCTTGTTAGGAATGCTTGACAAGTGTATCAATTGCAAGGACAGAATTACCCAAGAATTGGTTTATGTTGCAGAGACAGGTTCCTATTTACTGGGGTGGAAACACCACAAAAATGTATGTATCAAACTAGACCCTAATAGCAGTGAACCGGTGCTGGCCATAGAACAAATGAGCCGGTGTAGAGTTGTAGACGAATTTCCAGAGGTGTTTACAGAAAAGTTGGGCCTTTTGAATAATTTCCAACACAAAATGAGACTTAAGGAGAATGCTGAACCTGTAATGCACAAGGCCCACTCTATTCCTAACTTAATGCACAAACCTTTAAAGAAGGAGTTGGATAATCTAAGAAGTCAGGGTATTATTGAATCTATTGAAAGCTCACTCTGGTTGGCCTCTATTATTGTTGCCCAAAAATTAGGGGGAGAGGTAGAGAGGTATGTGTGGATCTTAGATATTTGAACCTCAACATTTAGGTTGACCAGTTCCCCTTACCAAAGATTGGTGATATTATCAGCATGATTAGTGATGCATGTTGGTTCAATGTGATTGACCTCTCATCGGCTTATCACCAAATTGAACTTCACCCAAACTCTAATTCCCTGACGTCATTCATCACACCCTTTGGTGCTTTCCGATTCTGTAAGATGCTATTCGGATTGGCATCTGTAGCTGCCGTATTTCAAAGAGTGATGCATCAGTTGTTACAGAACACAGCTAATGTTATAGATCACCAAGATGATTTACTAATTCATGGTAATTCTGCACCCAGCCATAATGATTCCCTAAAAAAGGTTGTATACATTCTTAAGGATGCATGGCTGACTATCAAGTCAGATAAACTCAAATGTTGTGTAGAATCTGTAAATTACTTGGGTCATCAAATCTCCAAGGAAGGGATCAAACCTAAACTTGACCTGGTGGTGGCAATAAAGAGTGCGCCTCCTCCATCATCTAATGATGAACTAAAATTCTTCATGGGTCTGGTGGTGTATATGGCTAAATTTGTGAAGAACTTTGGTAGCTACACTGAACCTTTGCGACGCCTTCTAAAACAAGCATTTGCAATGCAATAGCTCTCACATTTGTAAGAGTTAGAGATATTGGCATTGTGTATTTTACCCATGTGTATTGGTTTGGAGTGGATGTATGTGGGGTGGAATTATGTGGGTTGGATTGGAATTGTTAGTTGTGTAATTGTGCGGTATGGAGTGGATTTATGTAGTGGAATTATGTAGCATGGTGTGCGGTGGAATTATGTGGATAGTAGCTATGTCGTATTGAGTGTATTGGAATCATGTGGATTGGGATTGTATATCATGGAATGTAATTATTTGGAATGGTAATTTGTTATGGAGTGGTGTAGTGAAGTTTAATTATGTGGTGTGCTGTTGAATCTTGTGGCAAGATGTGAAATTCTGTGGTGTGGATTGGATGTATGTGGTGTGTTGTGTGATTGTGTTGTTGAGTTGAATAATGTGATTTGTTGTCGAATTATGTGGTGTGGAATTGAAATGTGTAGAGTTGAATTGTGTGGTGTGAAAGTGTGTGACGTTGAGTGAAATTTTGCTGATTGGAATTACGTGGCATGATGTGGAGGGTATTTGTTTGGAATGTGTTTCCAAGTCTAAAAATGATGAAACATAATTACAAAGAAAGGAGGCATTTCATTGTGCATAAATTCACAAAATTAGCTAGATGTCAAGGTTGAAAGACGGTAAACACTGGTGAACAGAAACACTTCACTTTATGAAGTTAATTTTGTAACTGCGTCTGGAGATTCGCAGAGGGATGGCTGAAATGAACCAATTCAGAAATATGAGTTAAAGAAATAAGTTATCAAAAGGCTTCAGTGACATGAAGAGGTTTTGAATAAATGCTCACTTAAATATAAAAGGCATGGTCTGCATTTTGTTTGTGCGTGCACCATGAAATACTGCAGCTTAAACATAAAGGACCCTTGGCCTAATACCACAATTTAGTTTAATTTTCAGGCAGACCTCTCTGCCGGACTGTTATCCATGAAAGTAAGATAAGTAAAAGAAAAACATGCAAGCTGAAAGTTGTATCAAATAAACTTTTCCATTAAAAAAAATTGAAATGTGCTCCTTCATGCAGTATCTCGAAACATCCAGGTATTCCAACATGGCTACATATGGGCTTTACTATCACAAGCAGTGTTACAGCTTCCGTTGTGGAATCAGGTGCAGTGGCACCGGTGCGCCTAAGAGTGAGGGGCCCAAATTATTGGGGTATTTCACAGTTCAAACAGCGGCCAGGGGTCCCAGTTCCATTCTTGCACTAAGGACCAGGACACGTTGACCTGCCACTACTTACTGGAATCCCAAGATTAATCTATGATAGAGGGCAGGTAGGTATAATGGCGCATGTGGGTGAAGGTGGTGGCATAGACACACTAAACTAAGAAACTGCAGGCACAGTCTTCTTTACAAAGTTGTGAAATGTATTTATAAAGCTTACAAATTCTTTCGGGCTCAGTCTCACATGAGGTGGAACTAAAAACAGGTGCTGATTGCACATTTTACGGGGCTGCCAGAACGTAAACAGGGTTAATTTTGATGTTTTTGCCATCGTACGAAAAATATACAAACTATTTTCGCTATCTCCTAACATGCCTAATCCCTGTCAGTCCTCACATTCAGGCACACAGTCAGAGAAAGATAAAACACCTGGAAATAACAACTCCACTTGCGGCAAGGTTAACAGGACTACCACCAAAACCAACAAGGGAAACATTTGGGTGTTGCTGCACAGCCCCTCGACTACAGTTGTTGAGCAGGTTTCAGGCTGAGACAAAAGGAGACGTGGAAGGAAGATACAGACTGAGGAGTGCATGCATGCAGCAGGACACGTTTCCACAGATGTGAAGTTAGTGTAAAATCACAAAAAACCTAGGAAATTAGTTAAAGCTTTGTTTCATAAAGGAGTAAGTGTCAAAAAGTATAAAAAAGATATTTAATGTAAAGCACAATTGTACGATTACAGAATGAAATGGAAACGGCGCAAGGAAATTATGTAAAAAAAATAGTACAATGCTTGTAGTCACGGGCCTTCTTTTAACTGGTTGAGTCTCTCTTACATTAGAACACGCACTTTTAGGTTGAGGAGGGCTTATACGGTGCTGTGTGAAAGACTGTATGGAAGGAGAATTTTGCTTCTGTGATTTTGGTAGTTTTGTTTCCTAGAACACTGGGTGACCAATGAGCCCAGGCCCCGGTGAAGCCTTCCCATCTGCTCCTAGCTCAGACTGCATATCTGACACCCCGTGGCTACTTTTGTTACGCGTCTTAAACCCTTTCCGCCTCACCAGCCGCGGCCCGTGGAGGGAGTTCCGTGGGGCGGAAAGGCGGGGCGGAACTCCCTCCACGGGCCGCGGCTGCGCCTCACACCCTGCCAGTCCCGGGAACAGCAATTAAAGCCTAGCAGATGGAGCTCCGGGGGGAAGCACTTCCGTACTCGCCAGAATAGATGAGAGGTTGATGAGCAGCAAACAATGACAAAGGGAAATCTGAATGATGTATACGGCGACCTCCACCATACAGCTTCCATGACACTGCCTGTTCCGCCCATCCCCTCATCGGTATTCTTAGAGTGTAGAGGCTGGCTAAGGCAAAGAGTGAAGCAGTAATGCAGAGCTCTTGAATGACACAAAAAGGGTGCAGGGATAGAAAATTAAATCAAAATTATCGATTTACAGAAATATCGAGTTAAAAACATTGTGGGTCAGAAATATCGACATACAAATTCTCCTGGTCAAGAATATCGAATTTAGCTAAGTAATATCGATGTTAAAAATATGAAAGTGTGAAATATTGTTTGCAAAAATATAGTTGTGACAAATATCTATTTTTTTATGTTATATATCTTAGTATATATGTTATATGTATGTTTTTTTACATTTGTTTGTATTTTCAATATATGTGCTACATTTTTAGTAGTCATTACATTTTCCATAGTGGGTTGTGGGTTTATAGGGAAATACGTTGGGGAGTAGTTTGATTATAAAAAATTGATTGATTATTTTTAGTAGTTATTAATATTTTTTTTATTTAAATTTTGCATTTTAATTCCGTAGCTGGTTGTGGGTTTATAGGGGAATAGGGTGGGTAATTTAATTATTTTAAATGTATTGAGCATTTTTAATTTATCATTTGTTTAAATGAGATGTTATAGTGTTAAATGGGTAAAGTAATTTATTATTAATTAATTAATAATTGTTTTTTATTTAATTTTAATTAGTTAATTGGCAAATAATTATGGTAATTGGGAAATTAATTATAGGTGTGTGTTGAGGTGTTTATAAGAGTAAAGGGTGGTAAGTATTTTGTGTTTAACGAATTATGTAGTTGTTAAATAATGTTAATTGTTTGATATTTATTTTGTGTAATTGTTTATTTTTGTGTGTGTTGTTTTTACTTTTAAAGGGGTAAAAGGTGGGTATTAAATACATTTTCAAATATTTAATTATTAGTTATTAATAGTAATAGTTTTATTATTTTATAGTTTAATTTAGGGGTGTGGTGTGGATTTTATAGTGTTAAAGCATGTGTACTCAATGAATGTTTAATATTTTTTATTATTAAGATATTTTTAATTGATTATTAATTATGTTAATAATTGGAAATACATTTATTTAAAAATGTTGAAGTGTTTTGTTATTGGTGTGGTGTTATAGGGTAGGAAATAAAATAAATACATTTATGTTTTAATTAATTTTTTAGTTTGTTAATATTTGCTTCTTTTAAATATGATTTGTTTATAAATGCATTTATTAATTTATTTTATATATTATTTGTAGGTTTTTGTTATATATAATTAATATTTTCATATGTGTTCTTTTTATAAGTTTAATATATTAAATTTTATATTTTGAAATAGTGTTATTTATTTTTATGATTTTTTAAATTGTGTAATTATTTTAGTTTTGTCTCCAATTGTTTTAGTGTTATTAGTAATTTTTGTTTCTTTGCTATCCAACACTTTCCCTAATGTTGCAATCACTGGAGTGGCAATGGTAATTTGTACCTCTCTGCTATCCAACACTTTGCCTACTGTTGTATTCAATGGAGTGGAAATAGTAATATATTTACCCCTCCACTATCCAGCACTTTGCACACTGTTGCACTCAGTGGAGTGGGAAAAGTAATTTTTACCCCTCCGCTATCCAACACTTTCCCCACTGTTGCACTCACTGAAGTGGGAATAGTAATTTTTACCCCCTCCTCTACCCAACATTTTCGCTACTGTTGCACTCACTGGACTTTGAAAGGTAAATTTAATTATTTTGCTATCTAACACTTTCCCTACGGTTGCACTTTTTGTATTGGGAAATGTAAGTTATTTTTTTAGTTCAATGTTTTAATTTATTGCATAATCTTTTTGAATTTTAATTCATTGAGATATATATATATATATATATATATTCACTGAAAAAACATAGGTTTCACACACGTTATAGTTACGAATTAGCATTTAAAAAACCTTGCAAATTCACTTAAAATACCAAAGGTTTCACACATGTTATAGTTAGCTGGACATTTCACTCGTAAAAAACCAATGAAATTCCCCCGTTATAGTTACTGCAGGCAACTATAACTCACGCGACCGCAATCCTCTGCTGATGACGTCAGATATTACATCACTGTATTTAGACACTTATTTACCCATGTCTTCTTCCATTAATCTTTAGCTATACATATATTACAAATATTTATTTTTCATAAAGACACATATGTCATCAGTGATGTAATATCTGACGTCATCAGCAGAGGATTGCGGTCGCGTGAGTTATAGTTGCCTGCAGTAACTATAACGGGGGAATTTCATTGTTTTTTTACGAGTGAAATGTCCAGCTAACTATAACATGTGTGAAACCTATGGTTTTTTAAGTGAATTTGCAAGGTTTTTTAAATGCTAATTCGTAACTATAACGTGTGTGAAACCTATGATTTTTTCAGTGAATTTGTACGGTTTTTTAAATGCTAAGTTATTTATTAATTTTTTTTTTCAGGTTTTTCACCGTGCGCGCACTGTGAAATATTTTTTTTTTTTAAATCGCGAGGTGCGCGCACCGTGTGCGCAAGGTGCGCGCACCGTGTGCTTCGCGCACCGAGTGCCCACGGGTCGTAGTGCGTGCTGTGCATGCTGGGTGCGCGCAACTCGCGGTTTTAAAAAAAAAAAAAAAAAATGTTTTTTTCTCCCTTGGGGGTCCTTCTGTGACCCCCTGACCAAGGCTAGGGGGTCAGGAACTGTCCACTCTGCCCCCTTTTCACGTTCTCCACCTTTTTTTTTCACCCCCTCAGACTGCGAGAGACAAAATGGCGGCCGAGACTACCTGGTTTCGACCGATTCGAATGTTTACCGACATCTAACAACCAATCAGAATTGTGCTCGCGCACGGCAGGGTGCGCGCACAGTGCGCGCACGGTGTGCGCGTACAGATATTGATATGCTTTTAAATGCTATTTTCTCAGGAAATACTGAACAGATTTAAACCAGACCTGCAAAAGGCACTTCCTTGACCTTATGGCTACCTCTCTGCCAAATTTCACGTAATTCTGTTCAGCCGTTCGGGCTGTAGCTGCGACTAAAGGCTCTATGGAAAAATGCATGGGGAAAACGCGTTTTGGGACCCCCCTTTTTCTCGCCCCCGCTTGACGAATCACCCCGAGACTTTCAGGGTAGGAGCTGGGCGGAGCGCCCCATTAGTTTTGAAAATTTCGGGAGGATTCGTCAACCGGTGCCAAAGTTATTCAAAATAGAATTTTGAGATTTCCTATGGAAACTAGGTTGTAACTATAACTATCTACTGGCGACCGCCAGTAGATAATATATATATATATATATATATATATATATATATATATATATATATATATATATATATATATATATATATATATATATAGTGGATATTTATATATATATATGTTATTTTTATATCATTTTAAAGTTTGAAAATTAAATATTAGTTGATAAATAAATTTTAAGTAAATATATGTATCCATTTTCATGTTTGTGTGTTTATCTTTTTTTAAATTAAGTTTATTTGTAATATTTAGTTAAAATGTATATTAAATGTAATTTATTTTGTTAAAACTAATATTAATATTTAATATATTTACTATAGAGAACCGCTAAGGGATTCCAATCCATATTAGACACATTTCTGAATTTTATGGGGTCCTGTGACTTAGCCATCAATAATGCAAAATCCTATGTCTTGCAGGTAGGGACCCGTTCTATGAAAAAGTATCCTGAAGGTCCCCACAACGTCAGTGTTTTCATACCTAGGGGTCCTGCTGGATAATCGCCTGAAGTGGGGGCCCCTTATCCAGAAGAAAATGGGGGAGATCACCCGAATAACTGCCGCTATTTTCAACTTTGCTGCTAAGATGGGCAAGTGCCCAATTGCAGCCATGTTGAAAATGTATCAGGCCAAAGGTGTATCAACTGCATGTTATGGTAGTGAAGTCTGGGGGTATACCACAGCAGACGTGCTGCAGGTGGCAGAGAATAACTTTTTAAAGCGCCTGCTGGGAATGCCAACCGGTTTATCGAACCTGGTAGCTCATGAAGAATTGGGGGCCCCATTTTTATGCAATACTCTTGCTCTGCGCCCTCTAGTGTTTTGGCTTAAGTGCTGGCCAAACAAGGAGCTAGAGCTTACCAAGCAGATCATACGGGACTGTATGTGTCTAGAATACCATGGTTGAAGTATGTTAGAGCTCGATTTACAGAGTTGGGTCATCCGGAACTCTTTTTAAAACCCTCTATTATAACAAAAAAAGGATGTGGAATTGGTTAAGAAAGCTTTTATTTGTACCAGGAAGCTAGATAGAGATGAACAGGAATTATGCAAACCGAGCGTCCGCAAATATCTGACCCTAAAAACTCATCCACTGATTGAGTCATACCTTTTGGGAACATTGACCAACCATGAGCGGTTCTTACTGTCTAGGTTTCGCCTTGATTTTTTTCCATTTGTTGATTGCCATCCCGAAAGGGTGCAGCAGAGGACAGGTGTTAGCACCCTGTGGCTGCGACAATGTGTCTCCACAGGATCTGCTACACTTTGGTGCCGATTCAGATCCGTTAAAAAAAATTACCGTACGACTCGTATCCGTATTTTTTACGTACGAATCGTACAAGTCCCGTGCAAACGGCGAAGTACGATTCGTATGTGAAAAATCCATACGAATGACTTCGGGAAAAGTCTACGAGACGTCCCCGGACAGTTTTACATACAAATCATAAAACTGAAGTCCGAGCGCGTAAATACGATCCGTACCGGCCGTCCGAAAACACAAGCGCATGGAAAAGGCCCCGTACGGATCAAATGCCGTACAACTCGTATCTGGGTAAACTTGTGCCCAGGCTACAAGTTGTACAGCCCCTCCTCCCCCCATATGTCTGCATCGTACCCTCCCATATCCGCACTGTACCCCAGCCCTGTACGTGTACGCACTGTACCCCACCACCGTACCCCAACCCCGTACTTGTACGCATCGTACCCCAGCACCGTACCCCAACACCGTACCCCAGCCCCGTACTTGGACGCACTGTACCCTACCACCATACCCCACCACCATACCCCAGCCCCGTACATGTACGCACAGTACCCCACCACCCTACCCCAGCCCCTTACTTGTACGCACCGTACCCCACCACCGTACCCCAGCCCCTTACTTGTACGCACCGTACCCCACCACTGTACCCCAGCCCCGCACTTGGATGCTCTGTACCCCAGTGCCGTACCCCATGCCCCTACTTGGATGCACCGTACCCTACCACCGTACCCCAGCCCCTTACTTGTATGCACTGTACCCCACCACCGTACCCCAGCCCCGTACTTGGACGCACCGAACCCCAGTGCCCTACCCCAGCCACGTACCCCAGCGCCGTACCCCAGCCCCTTACTTGTATGCCCCGTACCCCACCACCGTACCCCGGCCCCGTACTTGGACGCACCGTACCCCAGCACCGTACCCCATGCCCCTACTTGGACGCACCGTACCCCAGCGCCCTACCCCAGCGCCCTACCCCAGCACCGTACCCCAACACCATCCCCCATCCCCTTACTTGTACACACCGTACCCCAGCCCCGTATTTGGACACACCGTACCCCACCACCGTACCCCAGCACCGCGTATGTACGAACCGTACAACAACATTGCATATGTGAGCACTGTACAACAACAGTGCGTATTTATGCACCTTACATACGCTAAAACGACTTGTACAGAACCAGGACACTGCAAAACAGCACAAGGAGGGTCAATTCGACTCTCACAACACCACAAAACACGTCTACAGTACAAAAAACATCTAAAAGACTGACCTGGCACATCCAAACAGGCAAACAGAGGCCCAAACTCACAACCACCTCTTATAACACACCCACCAAAATTTCAAACCCAGCCACACACACAAATGGACCAATAAAAAGGGCCCACACTCACAAACCATGAGCCTATGCAACAGACCCACTGCTGACAGACACCACACACAAACAACTGCACCCATACACCTTAACTTACACACCTTCACACAACCTCATTCACACATACCCCCTCTACACATTCACACACACACCTACACATTCACACCCACACACCCACAACCATCCACACCCACACCCCACACCATGCCCACAGACAAGAATCCAAAGTGCACAAGGGAGGAGCTGGACATCCTTGTCAACGAAGTCATCAGAGTCGAGCCACAGCTCTTTGGAACATTGGTCAGACAGACCAGCATAGCCGAAAAATCACGCCTGTGGCAGAGGATCGTCGATCGGGTGAATGCTGTTGCGCCCATCAGAAGGACCAGGAATGAATGCCAAGCCAGGTGGTACGATCTGCGGAGGGCAGTCAAGCGCAAAATTAACGAGGACTACGCCCAGAGTAACATCACAGGAGGTGGGCTGCCCCGCAGACCGGTACATTACCATCCCTGGGAGGAGAAGGTGATGGCCCTGCTTCCGCCGGTGGGAGTACATGGAGTCGAAGGAGTTGCCGAGCCTGGTGAGTACACAAACAACTTATGTAACATGGGGGTAATGGCATCCACACCCCAACTACAACAAATGCACTCACCTACCCCCAAGCCCTCACCGGACACAACCACACTCAAAAACAACACGCATGCCACTAACATGTGTATGCCCCATTCACAAAGCAAGGCCATGCCATGTCCCAGGCTACATAAACCACAAACCCAAGACTGGATGTCCGGGATGCTGGGAGGGTGGGGATCACTAAACATATTGTACAACTCAGAAACAGACACCATTGCCCTCAGCCCATATGGCCCAGGTACATACCCATGCACCATGCGCAATGCACAGGGACTGGCAAAGTACTGACAAGGTAGCTGACACTTGGCCCTGCTGTAGGCAGCACAAGGCCCTCCTGTGACAACTGCAAAATCTAACACAAACACAACCAGCTCAGATATCTAGGACAGGAACTCACACTCACTGACATGGCAGCATGCTCCATGGGGGAACAGATACATCACCTGGGAGACCCACTGCCAAATCACACTACACCCACCAGCAGGCACCGTCAATCAATCAACAATTGATCAGGGTACTTGTAAGGCACGCTACTTACCTGTGAGGGTCTCAAGGCTCTGAGGGGGGGGGGTTCCACTACTGCTCAAAGAGCCAGGTCTTGAGGAGTCATCTGAAGGAAAGTAAGTATTGGGTCAGTTGTAGGTGGGTTGGGAGGGTGTTCCAGGTCTTGGCGGCGAGGTAGGAGAAGGATCTCCCGCAGGCGGTCGTACGTTGGATGCGGGGGATAGCTGCGAGGGCAAGGCTGCCGGAGCGGAGCTGGCGGGTGGGGGTGTAGAAGCTGAGTCTGATGTTCAGGTAGGCTTGTCCGGCGTTGTGGAGTGCCTTGTGTGCGTGGGTGAGGAGCTTGAAGGTGATTCTCTTGTCGATGTGGAGCCAATGCAGGTCACTCAGGAGGGGGGTGATGTGGCTCAGTCGTGCGGAGGCGTTTCAGAAGCGTTGTATCCGCCGTTGGTGTTTGGATGGGAGTCCTGCGTAGAGTGCATTGCCGTAGTCCAGTCAGCTGCTGACGAGGGCCTGTGTCACTGTCCTACTTGTTTTGGTCAGGATCCACCAGTGACCCACTTGTGGGACACCCCCGCGCCGCACGGCCACCAGCTGCTGCGTGTGCCCCTTTGCCTTGCCTAACTGCCTCGCCGCCGGCCTCGCTGCCGTCTTGGTTTCTCCCCATTTGTTTTCGCCATTTGTTTTGCCCCCCATTTGTGCTTGTTTTTCTGTAATCATTGTGCCGTGTTAACGTTTTTCTGCCTGTTCTCGCCATTTGTTTTTGCCCTCCACTTGTGCTTGTTTTTCTGTAATTATTGTGCCGTGGTAACAGTCTCCTTCCTGTTTGCCCGCCTACCTCGCCGCCCTCCGCTCTCCCTCCCCGCTTCCCGCCACCGCCATTTACCCCGCCCCTTTCTCTTCTGTACCCTCCCCGCTCCCGCCTCCCAGCTGCTCCGCCCACCCGCGCACTTCGCCTTATATGGCGACCGTGCGAACGCGCAGTGGCCACGCGCAGCGGGCGCGCCGATTGTGCGCCGAAGGCGCGCAAAAGGTAAGCCCGTCTGCGCCCGTCTGCGACCGGATCGCGACCAGCGCCAGGACCCCTGGCCCACGAAGACCCCGAGGGAAAAATAAGAGGGACCCCTTAAAATGTCAAGGGAAATGGGGTTCTTATAACCAGAGAAGAGAAAGCGATTCCCTTAACTTGTCAATTTACAGTTTAGTGGATACTTGTAATTTCATAGAGAGATTGAATACTGAATCAATGGTTCTATGTTATTACAACACTTTATTAAAAGTTATATATATATATACATTGTATTTAGTCATTTACCAAACACATACAATAAAATACAATCACATAAAAAATTAATCACAATATAAAAAACAATCGTTCACGGAAATATGCATTTCATATTCAACAACAATGTAAGTGTATAATACATCACAATTATGACCAACCTAATAGAGACAGACATATACGTAAGACAAAAAGAGAGTTATTATTCTTTACGGATACACATCCAATTTGGACTTCAAAACATAGTTCCTTGATACACAGATATAATCAGTATTCAGTTTCTCTATGTTGGTCCTTGGATTGTGCCTTTCAAAAGCGTCGACGCGTTTCGATGGCCTCAGATTATTCGTACCATCTTTATCAAGACACCAATTTGTCTATCTCCTGACTTCGGTCCTCTATTTATTATAGAATCAGGATCTGATTTTATTTTTTCGTTTGATAGCTGTTCAATTCTTCAGCATTAGGAAAGCCGATGACCTGTCTTTGGCTATTTCTGACCCTCGCCTATTTTTTATCTTAGAGTCTTCTTGTTCTTAATCTTATTTGTCTCTCTCATATGAATGGAGGAATTCAAAAGTCCGCGCACTCTGAGGTATTCGTTGCTTCCTATTGGTCAGGCGGATCGATGTTAAAAAGACTCCTAGACCGAACGATGGGCGTGGAATTTAAAAATAAACCTTTTTTCCCTTTTCTTCTCAATTTGCGACATCCGGGAAAGAAAGGCTCCGTGCCCTGTGAGGCTTGCGTTCCTCTTACTTATTCGGGCGGATCTCAAAATAGATGTATTCTATTTCCGAGAGCGATCGTCGGGTTAAAATTTCTTCAGCGAAGACCCCGACCAACCCGCCTGACGTACTCCGCCGCCACCCTCATCGCACTCAACACCGGCCGACTCCCAGGATGCCACCAAGCCACACCACGACGCACCCACGGACCCTTCAGCTGCCACGCCTGCAAATTCTCCTGCATCCGGACCTGCCTCGCACCAGCACCCGCCAAGTCGAACACCAGCAGCACCCACCTCAAGTGCATCCTGCTCAACACCCGCTCCGTCCACAGACACGCCATCGAACTCTGGAACCTCCTAGACGCCACAGCCCCTGACGTTGCCTTCCTCACAGAGACCTGGATGAACGCCTCTTCAGCTCCCGACATCGCCATCGCTATCCCAGAGGGCTACAAGATCGTCCGGAGGGACCGCACCGCCAACCAGATGGGAGGAGGCATCGCCATCATCCACAGGAACACCATCCGTCTCACGACCAGCACCGACAACACCCTGACCACCGCCGAACACCTGCATTTCCAGATCCACACCGACCCGAACACCACCCTCAGAGGCACCCTGATCTACCGACCTCCGGGACCACGCACCCAATTCAGCGAGGACATCGCCGACTTCGTCAGCCCGCATGCCCTCCCCTCCGCTGACTACATCCTCCTGGGGGACCTCAACTTCCACCTGGAGAACAACAACGACCGCAACACCAGCACCCTGCTCGACAACCTCGCCAATCTTGGACTCAAGCAGCTGGTGTCCACCCCCACCCACCTCGCCGGACACACACTCGACGCAGTCTTCTCTTCCTGCACAGACATCGACTTCAGCCACGCCACAGAGCTTCAATGGACGGACCACAGCTGCGTCCACTTCACCTTCAAGAGAACGACGACCCACCCCCACCAGCAACAGGCCGCCCGCAGAAGCTGGAACAAGATCACAGCAGACCAGCTCGCCACCTCCCTGAGCCAGCACCCTCCTGCCAGCTCAGCAAACCCCAGCCAGGCCGCCGACAACCTCACGAAGTGGATCAGCATCTGCGCGGACGAACTCGCCCCGCTGAGGACCCCGCCCAGCAGACCCGGCAGCAAGAAAGCCCCGTGGTTCACCGACAAACTCAAGAGCTCCAAGAAGAACTGCCGAGCCCTCGAGAAAGTCTGGAGAAGGGAACCTACACCGGACAACAGGACCACCTTCAAGCTGGCCACCCGGAAGCACCACCAGCTGATCCGCGCCGCCAAGAAAACTGCATTCATGGACCGGCTGGACAACAACGCACACAACTCCAAGGAACTCTTCAACATCGTGAAAGAGCTATCCAACCCCAGCGCAGGAAACAACGACATCACCCCATCGCAAGACCTCTGCAACTCCCTCGCTTCATACTTCCACAACAAGATCGCGGACATACACAACAGCTTCAACAACCAACCAACGCACACCAAGACCGAACAACCACCCCCCACCACCACCCTCCACGCCTGGACCCCGGTCAGCACCGAAGACACCATCCGCACGATGAACTCCATCCACTCCGGATCACCGACCGACCCCTGCCCTCACCACGTCTTCAACAAGGCCGACGCTGTCATCGCACCCCACCTGCGAGACATCATCAACACATCCTTCAACACCGCCACCTTCCCTGAGAGCTGGAAGCACGCCGAACTCAGCGCTCTACTCAAGAAACCCACTGCGGACCCTACCGAACTCAAGAATTACCGCCCCATCTCGCTCCTCCCATTTCCTGCCAAAGTCATCCAGAAGACCGTCAACAAGCAGATGGCCGCCTTCCTCGAGACGAATGGATCCCTCGACCCCTCACAGTCCGGCTTCCGAGCCAATCACAGCACCGAGACCGCCCTCATCGCCGCCACCGATGACATCCGAGCCCTGATGGACAACAGAGAAACAGCGGCCCTCATTCTCCTAGACCTCTCCGCGGCATTCGACACTGTCTGCCACCGCACCCTAGTACAGCGCCTCAGCAACGTCGGAATCCTGGACAAGGCGCTGGAATGGATCATCTCCTTCCTCGACGGAAGAACACAGAGAGTCCGCCTACCACCGTACAAGTCAGAGGCCACCGAAGTCATCTGCGGCGTCCCTCAAGGATCCTCACTGAGCCCCACCCTCTTCAACGTCTACATGAGCCCCCTCGCGGCCATCGCACGCCAACACAACCTCAACATAATCTCCTACGCCGACGACACCCAGCTGATCCTCTCCCTGACCAACGACCCCGCCGCCGCCAGAGCTAACCTGCACGAAGGGATGAAAGAGGTAGCCGAGTGGATGACGACCAGCCGCCTGAAACTGAACTCGGACAAGACGGAGGTCCTCATCCTGGGCTCTTCACCCTCCGCCTGGGACGACTCCTGGTGGCCTCCCGCCCTGGGCATCGCACCCAAACCGACAGACCATGCACGCAACCTGGGCTTCATCTTGGACTCCTCCCTCTCCATGACCAGGCAAGTCAACAACGTCTCCTCGGCGTGCTTCAACATCCTACGCATGCTACGGAAGATCTTCTGGTGGATCCCCATCGAGACCAGGAAGACCGTCACCCAGGCCCTCGTCACTAGCCGACTGGACTACGGCAACGCCCTCTACGCCGGTACCACCGCCAAGCTCCAGAAGAGACTCCAGCGGATCCAGAACGCCTCAGCCAGACTCATCCTCGACATCCCACGAACCAGCCACATCTCCGGACATCTGAGAGACCTTCACTGGCTCCCCGTCAACAAAAGAATCACCTTCCGCCTCCTCACCCACGCACACAAAGCCCTACACGACCAAGGCCCGAGCTACCTCAACAGCCGAATCAACTTCTACGCTCCCAAACGCCACCTCCGATCAGCCAACCACGCCCTCGCCGCCGTCCCCCGCATCCGAAGAGCGACTACAGGAGGAAGATCCTTCTCCTACCTGGCCGCCAAGACCTGGAACTCCCTCCCGACCGACCTGCGCCTGACCCAAGACCACCTCTCCTTCAGGAAGAAGCTGAAGACCTGGCTGTTCGAGCAGTAGCGGCACCCCCCCACCCCCAGCGCCTTGAGACCCTACGGGTATGTAGTGCGCTCTATAAATGTCATTGATTGATTGATTGATTGATCCGGCGGAGCGTGCGTAGGGTGTCTTAGCAGGAGGAGGAGACCTGCTTGGACATGGAGAGGAAAGATGCGAGGATCAATCCTAGGTTGCGTGCGTGGTGGGTGGGTGTCGGTGCTGTCCCCAGAGCGATCGGCCACCAGGAGTCGTCCCAGGCTGAGGGTGTGGGTCCCAGGCTGAGGACCTCCGTCTTGTCCGAGTTCTGTTTCAGATGGCCGCTCCGCATCCAGTCGGCGATGGACCTCAGCCCTTGTGGATGTTTGTTTTGGCGGTGTGAGGGTCCTTGGTGAGGGAGAGGATGAGCTGGGTGTCGTCGGCATAGGAGATGTTTTTGAGGTTGTGGTGGCGGGCCACTTGTGTGAGGGGGGCCATGTGGATGTTGAACAGCATCGGGCTGAGGGATGATCACTCACCCCTTACACAAGCACACACTCCCAGGGCAGCCAATGGAGTTACCCACTCTCACAATGGACATGTGACACAACAAGATCAAGCCACAGCCAAAGAAGCATCCAAGCCCAAATTCGACATGTCAAACCCTGGAGAAAATTTCAATCAGTCCCCTGCAACATACCCATCCACAAGTGAACATTGATGTGAATGCTAGGCACATACAACTACCTGGAGGAACTGTGGCAACTAGAATGTGTATGAAACATGGATGTCGCATTAAACAGCATTAACATTGTCTCTCTCTCACACACAGGGCAACATCATGGATCTCCCCCCAACAATGGGGGGGAAGAACCACAGTCCCAGGCTCGGGAGGAACCTGATCCCACCGGCAGCGACACCTCACAACACTCCGCGGATGACCCCAACCCACCTGGCCCCTCTGGTGTCCAAGCCCCTGCAGCACCTGCTTCAGGTACATTTGTGCCAACCACCACCCCCATTCCTGCCACATCCCAGGAGACACCCAGGAACCCTGCCCACACTGAACAACTGAGCCAGTCTGACCTGGAGTGACAAGGTTCGCCGGGCACCCAGAAGGAGGCAGCCAACACCGACACTGCCATCCCTCAGGGGTCCTGTAGACCCGATGTGCCCACAACGACAGGCCAGGCTCGTGTGGGCAGGGGGTGTGGGAGTGGAGGCAGGCGGAGGCGAGAACCTGACCAGACAGCTGAAGGGACCGGTATGTCACACGTCCGCAACATCATGGAGGCATACCGGCATGACACCAGGGCCATCAGTCAGGTAGTGGCGACCCTCACAGACATTAAGAATCAGCAGGCCGAGCAACACGCCAGTCAACAACAACACCAAGGACGGATGGAGGCAAGACTGGCTGAGCTCCTGGCGGTGCAAAGGGACATGAGCCATTCACTCAGTCAGATCGCCGACAACATGGGCAACCCTCCCTGTGACTCCAGGCGCAGACCAGCACCAGCCACAGGGAGGGAGGAGGAGGAGGAGGATTCGTCCGGCGGAGCATCCCAAACATCGTCAAGGCCTGCATCTGAGGGTCCCCGGAGGAAGGTGGGTCGTCCACGGAAAAGACCGTGAGAGGCAGCGGACTATCCACATCTCCCAGGTCACCTGGCCTGGCACCTGGCCTTCATGCGCAACAGCAGCACATCATTCACTAACATTCTCTGCCACATGGACTTGCTGGTCACAGTCTGACCAATGATGACCAACACTGTGGTCTGGACTCTGATGACTTCAAGTGCCAAGGATACCATCTCCCCCTGTGAACTTTGGATTCTATGCACCCGGTAGAGCACCTTATTTTATCTACCAAAACACGCACCCCACCGAGAATAAAACGATTGTTTTTTCATGAGATGTTGCAGTCATTTTGCATTAGTCCACAACATACGTGTGTGTAAATGTCAAACTATGCCTGAGTGTTGAATTAACTCCAGCCATCCATACCCTGGGATCTGAGTCTGGTACAGGACACACATGGGTCACAATGTATCATCTGATACAGCCTGGGAGCACAATATTCACCCGTGATGGCCTCAAGCTGCTGAGGGGGGCTTGAAATACTGTGCGGATACACCAATCAGGAAGAGGATCATGAAGGCCTAGAGGTCATGGCTCATGTGGAGGTTCCCGGGGAGGGAGTCCCAGGTATGTTTGTCCAGGCGTGAGAACCATCTCCTTCATGCTGGAGTGTTGTGGATGTGAAGAATGGTGGCCAGGCCAAGTTCGGATGCATTGAGTTGGGCCAACGGGGTATTGGATGACAGACGTACAAGGTTGATTTTGGGGCCTGGGGTTGTTGACTGACTCCTGAGTGTGTGTGAGGAGTGTGAAGGTCATCCTGCAGCACACAGTGATCCCTTGCAGCTATCTCAGGTGGACGGTGATGTTGAAGGGGTGTGGGATGTGGAAGCTGAGTTGTGCAGATGCACCCTGGATGTGGACAAGTTTCCTGTGAGTTTGGATGTACTTGCTCCGTAGAGGGCGGGGCAGTAGTTGACACGGCTGGTGTCGTGGACCTGGGGGATGGTCTGTCTTTCTATCTGAGGATCATGTGCATCATGCAGAGGGTGTTGCAGCATGAGGTACAGATGCTGGTGATTTGCATGGCAAATGTGAGTGACAAATCCATGATGCACACCATTTTGTGTGCGTGGCCACTGAGTGCTTGTGTAGGGCCCCTGCAGGTGGGACACAAGGAGTTGAGCCAGCTGTAAGGGGACAATCCTCAGATGCTTAACTCAGTCCTGTACAAGTCCAGCCTCAGGTGGCTGATGTTCAGCCATTCATCCATGGACCTCATGCCTTCTTGAATGTTGGAACTGGCAATGGCTGGGTCTTTGGTGAGGGTGAGGAGCACCTGGGTGTCAATGGCATACAACATGATGATGATGTTGTGTGCGCATGTGATGGTGGAGAGGGGGGTCCTGGACACATTGAAGATTGACACGCTGAGAGATGATCCCTGGGCCATGTGCCAGATGACGCCACTATACCACATGCTGAAGGCTTGAGTCCCACTCCCATGGCCTTGCTGGTGGACGGAGCCGGTGTGGAGCAGGAGGGACATGATCTGGTTGGTGTGACAGGGCCTGGAAGGCAAGGCAGCGCTGTGTAGGCAGTTGGAGTTGCACACTCAGCATGCAAAGGTGTCATGTGTGCGCTTAGGGTATGCCTGAGAGCAGGAGGTTGAGTTTCGGATAGACATTGCTTGGAGGGTGGCTACAACATCAGACTGTAGTGTGATGTGGGTCATGCAAGGACATGGGGGTCGTGCAATGTGCACATTGCATGTGCTGATGGTCCTGCCTTTGGCACCGCGTGGACCCAACAGTGGCACAGACAAGATGATGACAGCCAAATGAATGGGTGGAGGGAGGCAGGGAGGAGCATCTTTGAGGCGTGTGTGTTGCCAAATCCCGCCCTTTGTGGGCCCTTGCTGCAGGGGCCGCAGCAGCAGGCGGCATGTCCTTGAAACTATGCCAAAAGTAGCACACAAAGACAAGGATGTCAGAAAGGACAACTGCAACAGGTGTATGTAAAGGAAGGAGTGTCCGGTTACCCATGGAACACCCAGAGAAAATGGATGCACAATCACCAAAGATGACTGACACAGGATCAGGAAACAGAAGGCCGAGCCGCACACAGGAGACACACCCTCAGCAGGCGTTGACGGCCCGTCGTGGGGACCAACATGGCCAAATACATACACAACCATGGAATTCAGGCACAATCGAGATTCTAACCCATGAAGAACTGCATGCATGTAGCCAAACTACACATAGACTCATATGCACAATCTTTGACAACTATGCTAGAGATGACGCATGCAAAGTGGCAAGAGACCTGCATTGACAGAGATGAGGCACATTGGAGGGTGAGGAACCCCTTTATTACTCAGGCTCACACTAAGGGAAAAGCATCAATATGAACAGACACACAAGTCATTTGGCTGAGCATGCGGGACCTACACTGGACACCCCCTTCACAACACAGATGTAGTAAATCCAAATGGCCTGGCACACAAGTTAAGGGGATGAGCCAAACACCCCCTTCTGCACACGGAGAGGCTGCAATTCCCCATTGAGCCTGTTATGGGGATGTCCCACACCATGTCCACCCGTAGCATCCCGTATGTTTCTGAGGGAAGTTATACACACATTGATGCCTTCATCAGAATCCACAAACCATTAGAGATCACTGTCACGAAGGTTGACTATCAATTCATGGGAGTCATGCTACAAGTAATGTGCCCCATGGTGAGTCAACATGTATGCATGGTAACCCAACATGCACAGGAGCAGTCCCCACACATTCCAAACACCTAACAACCCCAAAATGCCTTGCTGCAATCCTCACCCAAAATGACTTTTCCACATGTCCGTGCATGGAACGCTGATTCAGCACACGTTGCAATACTCATGAGGAATAGCAGGAGGCCAACGATGACACGACCAGACAACATGCACAAGAACCTGTGGATGACAGACACACAAGCAGTCAGCTAAAAGATTGTTATCCGCATACATGGTCATTTACTCTACAGGAATAATGTTGTCACCATGCGAATAGAAAAATTAGGGTCACAGCTAAAATGAGTGGAATGACATCATCACTCGAGTGACACATCAGAACACACATCTAAGTCACTTAGCATACAGTCAGCTGGACACACACATTGCAACACATGCCACACAAGGCTCCAAGCGTGCACACTCAGACCCAGTGACTCACCATTATGAGAAGAAGTTGCGTATGAGCTGACTCCAGATATCCTCCTCCTCCTCCTCCTCCTCCTCCTCCTCACTTGCCTCGTGACCAAGGCCTTCATCCTCCACGGGTGGATGTTCCTGCTCATGCTGCTCCAGGATGAGTGGCACTGCCTTCTCCACTGCCATGTTGTGCACCATGCAGCACACGAGGAAGATTTTGCAGACCTTCACCGGTGCATATGGGAGGGACCCACCTGTCTTGTGAAGGCACCGGAATCGGCTCTTCAGGAGGCCAAACGTCCTCTCAATCACTCGACTGGTCTGCCCGTGTGCATCATTGTAACGGTGATCTGCAGCTGATGTTGGGTTGCGGAGAGGCGTCATCAGCCATGACATGTTGGGATAGCCAGAGTCCCTTACATGGAAACATAATGTAAAAAAGTGGGTCAGGAGATGCCTTAAGACACAAAGATACCGCAAAACACAGGACAAACCGAGTATACCCACCAACAAGACATGCTCGTTCGTTGTGCAGCCGCAGCATCATTTGTGGCACCCTGCTACGCCTCTGTCATGATGTAGGCATCGTGTGCTGACCCTGGAAAACGTGCACAGACATGGGAAATCAGCATGTTAGCAAGACACACCACAAGGGCATTTATAGAGTGGTAATGTTTACGGTTGCGATAGGCGACCTCCTGTGCCTGTGGTGGTACAAAAGCCACATGTGTCCCATCAATGGACCCAACGACATGGGGCATCCCTCCAAGGGCATATAAATCACCCTTGACACCTGTCAACTCCTCAGGAGTCGGAAAATTCATCCAGGTGCTCCAACATGGCTGCCAAAACATCATGCAGGACACGGCTGAACATCGTCTGGGACATGCCACCAACATCAGCTATGGTGAATTGAAACGTACCTGTGGCAAAAAAATATAGGGCTGCCATCACCTTCATCTTGGGGGTCAGCGCAGTAGGATAACTGTGTCACGGTTGGAGGTGTGGTGCCAGCCTGTTTGTCAGGTCCTCAATCAACTGTTGGGTGAATCTGTAACGGCGTATGCAGTCACGTTCCCTCATGGCACCCAAGTCTGGCATTGGTCTGGGGACAGGCGGTGCCCTGCAGAAATTGGGAATGAATAACGAAGAGTGAGAACATAACAACATCAATGTCAATGAACTGAGCACATGCTCAACGGCTAATACACATCTGCTAAATACAGAGTCTGGTCTGTGCAATACATTCAGGACACGTATGCCAGCCAGGTAATACTCCTACGAAAAGCCAGCTACACCCGTTGATTGTCAAGTCTACATGACATGCCCTGAAACGAGCTGTGGGCCAGTGTCAGTGAATAGCCAGAGACATCACAAGAGTGACATACATCCACATCTTAGCATTTTAAGGATGTCATCTCATACAGACAGCTGACGGCAAGCTAGACGCACAGATCACATGGAATGTCAAATGTACAGATCACACACATTGCGATGAAGGGGTACACGTGAAAACAGAAAACACAGACATTGAGACGACGCAGATATGTCCTCATGTCAAAATATCAAGTTAGATGCATACAGACACACGCTACGTGGAAATCCACATGTGGCATGGTGTGCGTAGATGTGTGCCATGCCCATCTAGACACAGACACATGTTGGATGCAACAACAGCAGATGCAGTTGACGGGACACCAACAGCAAGCTCATGGGAACACATGACACACACATAACATAGTCACATCATTGCACACTGGTCGTTAAATGTTAGTTGTTAGTGTCCCTGTCCCTGGCATCAGGGGACAGTTGCGGGTGGTGGTGACTGTGCCATAACAGTGATGCTGTGCTTGACACGTTTGTACTACATGCACACATGTGCAAAGTGTGAAGGGGAAGTGTGCCACATAGTGCCCCATCACACATGACATGTGTACACAGGTCATCACACATCAATTGTGCAAATACATGAGGAGACATGTAAAATATCACTGCCTGACACACCTAGGCCCTGCACATGTAGGACAGCAATGACAATGACTTGATGTACATCCTTGTGCGAGTCTGAGACCTCCATTCGTTTCGTGTGCGCATCCTCTCAACAGTGTAAGCATGTGAAATGCACCATACACACGCTCTGAGGGCGTGTGTATGGGCCACTAGGGCGAAACACGTGTCGGCTTGTCTTTTCACAATCTCTACAAATAAAACCAAGCACGTGACAAATATTAGATAAATGTTTTGGTGTCTATTGCTTATCAACGTTGACCAATTAAGAGGGCACAACCCTCTATCTTTCCCCATACTCAATTCCACAATGGCTCTTGGGTGCAGCCATTTATGAGGAATGTGCCACAACCAATTTGGGCCATGACAATTGTAGCACCAAAAGTCCAGAACTTTCCACCCATACAGCAAAGCACTGGTAGTACACGTACCCGTACGTGTACTATCAGTGCGTACACATACGTGTAGGCACTGGTAGTACACGTATGTGTAGGCACTGGTAATACACGTACCCGTACATGTACTACCAGTGCTTACACGTACGTGTATGCACTGGTAGTACACGTACGTGTAGGCACTGGTAGTACACGTACCCGTACGTGTACTACCAGTGCGTACACGTACGTGTCAAAGGCACTGTGCAACTGATGCCATAGGGGTACGTGTGAAACGCACCGTACCTGTGTGTGGATTAGAAAATTACATAGGGGACACATAAGGGACAAGTATTAGGCACTAAATGCATGCTGGTTGTCATGGATACAGAGTTTTCAGTTTAAATTTTCCATCAGGTGGCCTGGAAAAGTCAGTTTGCCACAAAATACAATGTTGCAAAGTGGTTGTTGACTTGACATCATGCTCAAAATTTGAACAATGCAAATGCTGTCACTGGTGTATGTGGAAAGGGATTGGAGTAAACGTAAGATGCAAATGAATCTGACCAATCACTATGTACTCCTCCAAATGAATGCCCCTCAGCAAGACAGATATATGTCAGCCAGAACCCATGAGAGGGCATTTGCCTGCACAACTTTCCTGTCGACAACACTGCTGCTGTCTGTGCTTCCTCTGGCACCATGTCAAGGTCTGTGGAGAGGGCCCAGCCATTCACCCAGGAGGAGAATGAGGCATTGCTGGATGTCATCCTCCAACAGTACCCCAGCCTGTATGGGAGACCAGGGGAGCAGGTGACTGCTGACTCCACTAGCTTTGACTGTGCACCGTTTTTGTGACTGTCACTTCTGGCATTGTGTCCAGGCGTGACAGACATGCAATGTTTAGAGTGGGTCCTGGGGGGGAATGGCTTATGTCTCCCATGCAGAGCATGATGTAGTTCATGTGTGCACTCCTCACTTGCATTGTGCTTACTGTGACATTCACTGCATAGTGCATGACACATTCAGCCTGGCTAATCCTTTGTGGCATTTTTTGTCTATAGTCCTGAGGTGATTCAGTGGTCCCCCCGGTGTGACAGGTCACTGTACCCACAGATGTGTGTGAGTTGAGTGGAGCTGTGGTGAGAGTGTCCAAGTGATGTGTACGCCCCCTGGACAGTGATGTGTGTGAATGTTCCTTGTCATGTGGGTGAGTGTCTATGTGAAGTGTTGCACCACAGCTACATGGAGGAGACAACAGCTCTACCCATCTGATGTGAGAAGTAAGCCGTGCTGTGTGTCTGACTTGCTGAGCTAGCCCCACACCCGTGACACCCCACAGGCAAGTGGCACATGTGCAGAGTGAGGTTTGTATCCGCTGTTGCCAATGGCATGTGATTGATCTGTGCCTGTGTGTGTCTTTGTACTCTGCTGAGGTTGCGTCAGTGGCCTGGGGCATGTAACTGCTTGGAGGTGCTGTCCATCAGCCTGGTGTTACTTGTCATGCACAGTGTGTGCCATGTTCATGGAGTGTGTCGCACCCCTCATGCCACCTGTGTACTTTATATGCCATGTAGTGCATTGGGGCTTCCACAGAGGCCAATGTCCCTATGACTAAGATGCTATTCCTTGGCAGCATCCTATGCCCTGTTCAACATATCAAAGATGTTCAAATGTGTGTCTCTCTGACATGGAGCAGGTGTAGTGATGTTGTCTCACTTTGTCATCCTCACAGGTAACTGCCTACGTGAAGGGGGAGATCTGGAAGCAGGCCGTCAGGGCCGTGAGATCGGTGGAGGGTCGCAGTTGGCGCCTAGCCCAAGTAAGAAAACGGTGGCAGGACATCCGGTGCTGGACCCGGAGGATCGCCCAGGTCCTGCTGAAGGACTCACCTCCACGCCCCCACGGCGGGCGTCGACGCTTGACCCACCAGATGAAGCGTGTCCTGGTGGTGGTCTTCCCTGACATGGATAGGCGGGTACAGGAGATGGAGCAGCAAGAAGGGGGTAGGTACATGTGTGTTTGTTGTGTGTCACCAGCTTTTGGAAGTGCTCAGTCGCCTGGATACACTGCCAGGGCTTATATGTGCAGTGCATATCCTTTTCCCCCAAGTCAACTGGTGCTGTTCTTCCTCCCTTCCCCTCCTTGACATGTGTTCCCTGGTCTGTGTGTAATCACTATTGCACATGGTCATCTAGGCTGCCAGTTAATCCAAGCGCACATTGCTTTCTGCATCATGTGTGGGGGTGGTCTGTGACATGTGTTGATACCTTGACTGTGCCCTGTCCTGTTCAGTCTTTTCGGGGTCCATATTTGTTGGCACTGATGCTGAGTCTCAACATAGGAGTGTGAGGTTTCAAATTAACAGACTTGCAGCATGCATGACCGATGTTGTGGCCTCAGACATGATGTGCATGAGTGGGAGATATGCATAGTGCCGGAACATTTGCTCATGTTACAGTCAGATCATTCCAGGACCATGGAGCAGTGTGCCCACTACAGTCCCCTGAGACACCCTTGCCTCGGAATCATGTGTGTCATCCAACACTGTGCCCATAGTCTGTGTGTTCAGCATAGGTTGGCCTCTGTGGCATTGTTCCCTGGCCTCATTTGTATTTATGTAAAGTGTGCTACATGTGTCCACTGTACAGGGTGACCCCATTTGGCTTGTGCATCCTCACACTGGGCAGTGCCTGTGTGTCTATGTACAACTATCTGTTGATGGTTGTTTGTCACAAATATGTGTTGGCAGCCTCACGAGGTGATGTGGAGTACATTTAGGAATTCTTGATGCACATTTTAGTAAACCCAGATTAAGAGGTGTAACTTCTTGATCTGTCTCAATCACATTGTCTCAGGTATGGGGGTTTGTGCGGGCAAGGCCTACATGTCCAAACCTTATGTCTCCTTGCCAGGTCTGACCTATGTGTGATAATTGTCTGGACAGACACTCAACATGCAGTGACCCAGTCATGTTGTGCAGGGTTTAATGTTTGTGCTTTGCAGCATGTGTCAAAAGTTTAAATACATGATTCCTGCTCATCCATTTTTGGCACCAGTGTGTGGTCCAGATGCTACATAATTTGGTCTTTGTGTGCTGACATCTGTGTGGACATTCTTGGTTGCCATGAGTGTGTCTCCTTAGTGCAGGTGCTCCTTATTCCGACACAATTGCAGGCCCATTAGCTTATGCATTGTCCTGTGTTTGGACATGCGTGCCACTCCACATGACAGGCAGTGGGTCAGATGTGTTGCCAACTGTGTCATCATGGTACGGATGGCCATGTGACAGGTGGCATGATTCAAGTTGTTAGTCAAGAAGTCTTGTACCTTGGCACTCACTACACTTGTCAACATGTCTTACTTTTTTCAATGCTTGACTTTGATGTTTTGTTGTGAAGGACAATAACGTGCCTACATGACAGATGTCTCCCAAGGAAGTGCACAAGAAACCACCTTTGCACTTTCAAGGGACACGCTGGCACATTTTAAAGAAAGGCACAGTTCGAATAACACTTTTTTTCAGATTATACATATACATGTTCCCACAGTGTGGTGGCATTTGGGTAAGTCCTTGTTTGTTGCTGATACCAACTTACGAGTGTCAAGTCATCCAGAGGAAGCGCATACCTGATTGTTCCTGTCCTGCATGGTCCGAGTTAGCCGTGAGGGGAACGGCTCTTCTGTGGGGGTTGTTAAGCCCTGCCACCTTTGCCTTGGTCTCTGCCTGCGTCCACGCCGTGAGGGGAACGGCTCAGGCTAAAAACTACATTACCCAGCGGCCTTAGCGCCCGGCGCGCACTGCACACGGCATCTTGCAGCGCCCGGGCCCTACTTCAGGCCCCAAGCACCACCGCAGCGCGGGAAGCGCATACCTGATTGTTCCTGTCCTGCATGGTCCGAGTTAGCCGTGAGGGGAACGGCTCTTCTGTGGGGGTTGTTAAGCCCTGCCACCTTTGCCTTGGTCTCTGCCTGCGTTCACGCCGTGAGGGGAACGGCTCAGGCTAAAAACTACATTACCCAGCAGCCTTAGCACCCGGCGCGCACTGCACACGGCATCTTGCAGCGCCCGGGCCCTACTTCAGGCCCCAAGCACCACCGCAGCGCGGGAAGCGCATACCTGATTGTTCCTGTCCTGCATGGTCCGAGTTAGCCGTGAGGGGAACGGCTCTTCTGTGGGGGTTGTTAAGCCCTGCCACCTTTGCCTTGGTCTCTGCCTGCGTCCACGCCGTGAGGGGAACGGCTCAGGCTAAAAACTACATTACCCAGCGGCCTTAGCGCCCGGCGCGCACTGCACACGGCATCTTGCAGCGCCCGGGCCCTACTTCAGGCCCCAAGCACCACCGCAGCGCGGGACGCGCGCGGGCCGCGCCCGGGCGAAGACCGGGCCAAGGGCGGGCCCGTCCTTGCCCGTCACTGCCCGGAGTTGGCCGGGGCAGGGCCACCCCTCTAAGCTGTGCCAGTCCATCATTGGTCTCCCCAAGGTACTGTGGACTTTGTTTTTTCATGATCCTCTGGCACTATTCCTGGTTGTTACCCCGCTCTTTTCTGCCATACATCTGCTGAGCACTGCGGCAGTCGACCCCCCTATGCTAGTTTGCTTATTTTGTCTTTTCCCAGGCAGTGTAGCCATTGTCCATTGTCTACTGTGTAATAGGGTCAATTCTGTGAACTTGTAATTACCCCGGGTTTAGCCTGGGCTTGGCCAGTGCCTACCTGTGTTTGGTCAAGGCTGAGTTTGTCTACACCTTTCGGCCTTTTCTCTCACATTTTATTGTGTTCTTTATCACCGCAGGCATCCACTTATTATTATAGTTTGGGGCTTGACATAGGTATTGCTTGTTTCTATTCCATTCTAACATGCCTCTAAGGTCAGGTAAAGACCGTACAGTCCAACTACAAACTTCCAAGGGAATAGTTTCTGGCCCACTAGATGCATTCATAACTAGAGCCACCGGGATCCTAGAAAAAGAAATAGCAATGACCGAGAAAAGGCTCTCTCTAGATTTAGTCAGTGGTAAGCGTTCCTCCATAGGTGCCCTGGCTACAATTCCTAGTCCTGCAGCCCAAGCCCCATCTAATTATGTACATCCAATAACGACAGAGGCACTGATGCATGCTGTGGGAGATGGGGTGAATTCTCTACTTTCGACAGACAACCTTGATTCGAGTTCCGACGTTACCCAGTACAATGGGTCAAATGCTGGTGGCCTGGACAGAGGGGACACAATTAATAATTCGGTGTCGAAGCCACCGGAAGTGTCTGACTCCGTCAAAAAAAAAACCTGTAAAAGGAAAAATACCCAAAGCAAACATGGGGGGAGAGTACAGAAGCTGCCTAAATTAAATGCTCCTAATAAAACCAATGCAGCTGCTCCACAGTTTCACAATGCTACACACCCCCCCTTGGTACATCCCAATGTATTGTGCCCCTCTCTAACCCCTATCGGTTCATCTGACCCTTGCCCCACTTGCTTTAACAGCGATGAAATCCTCCTGGTAAAAATGGAGGCCATGTTCAAAACCCTCCTGCGCCCCGTCTTGGAGCAAACAAGGTTGATGTCCATCAAAATCGAAGCCTTGGAATCTGTCGTGAACAGGAACATGCGCCTACTCCATAAACTAACTGCCCCCCCCTTGGTAGTGGGGGCCCCTACCTTTCAGGCAAACATAATCAACAACACAGACAATGTGAGACTTGGTAAAACAATGGGGGCTGCAAAAATAACAACTATGGCTCAGGTGGTTTCCAAGGATATAGATAGCTCCGTTGGTGCAGACATCCTGGTGCAGGAATCTAGTAAGACCTCCTCCATGATAACAGTGCAACGAGCTCAAACTGGGAGGGTGGATGACAGGGCAAAAGTTGCACATAGCACCCCATCCCAGCCCCCCTTAGCAAAGCCAACTACTATCCGTAACCCTACAATTCATAATGGGGGAAACATTGCTAAGGGTGTTCACCCCCGCACTGACCTACCCCCAGAATCTAATCAATATACCATTGTGTTAACTGGGGCAGCACCCGTTAAGGAGGGTGTTAAAGAGACAGACAGGGACCTACGTAATAAAGTAGTATTTTGGCTGAATAAAAATCGCCCTCTCCCGCCATCTATTTCAACCGAAATCCTATTAGTGAGGAGAGTTGATTGGGTGGGTTTTGGGACTAAAGACTTAGAGGGTGACTGCATCTTGGTATCGTTTAAGGATCCCTGGGTGGTAGAGTCAATTCGAAGGGAAGCAAGGTTTGCAAGAATGGGGGATGTACAAACACTGGATCTTGCTTATTTTTACCCCGATAGACATTCTAAACTCACACCAGGCCCCCGTCCCAAGCGATTATTAGATAGGAGGCGTCCGATTGTGAGAACACCTTATCACTCCCAACATCTTCACCTTTTCAATCGATATGGCCCCCTTTCTGATCTTGAGGCTGTCGATTGACTACATTTATCAAGTGAGAAGTATAGTATTGTGGAGAGCCATAGGAATGTCATATCTGTGCCCGGCAGGACGGAATCTTCTATGGGGCAGGTTGTTGGGGGGGGCTCATTGTTAAATCCTACGGAGGGGTCGGTTGTAGCAACTACTGAGGATATATCAGAGGAAATCATGGGGGTGGTTGGTGCTTGTATGATCCCAAGATTCGAGTTACGGGCTGAACCCGAGAAGGTAGTGGAGATCCCAGCCCCTACTGTCCCAACGATCCAACCATATAAAAGTAACGTAACATCTCCCCAAGACATTCTAAAGGTAGCCTCCTGGAATGTGGCTGGGATCAAGGGCCGGCTACTCTCAGAGGAGTGGTTGGAATTTATAGATACCTTTGATATTATATTACTCCAGGAAACTTGGGCTACGGCCCCAATCCACAGGGTTGGGTTCATTAATTTTTCCAAACCCGCAATCAGAGGTAGCAAAGGGCGCGCTTTAGGGGGCCTATTGATCTGGGTGAAGCAATCCTTGGGAGTCCATTTAACGGAAATCTTTCTGGAACATCAAGACCTTATGGGCATCAAGTTGAGTAAAGCTGCCCATCGGGACCTGTTCATTATTAACATCTACGCACGAGGCCTACCCGGTGGCCGCTGCCCAGGCATTGTTGATGTAGTTGATAGGTATCTTGATAGTTCAGGAAGCGATAATCTTTTTGTCCTTGCGGGCGACTTAAACTGTACCTTTGAGCCGCTCCAGGCAGTTGGGGACAGTTGGGGGTCCTCAGAGGATGCAGTTTGGAACATTCCTGACCTGTCAATAGATAAAATCGCCAAAGGGACTGAGGCAGCTTTGAATTGGTTGGCCTTATGCTTGAACAGGGGCTTAAGGGCAGTTAATGGCCGCTCCCTATCAGATCAATATGCCTGTAATACCTATGATAATGGTTTAAGGAAAAGCCGTATAGATTATATCTTGCTAAAGTTGGAACTCTGGCAGTATATGATCGACATGGAAGTGGTATCCCGCCCAGAAAGCGATCACAACCCCCTGTCACTCAGTCTAAGGTATCTGGGTTCACTTCTGATAGATCGAAGAACCCAGATACTCTTAGGACAGGAGACCTCACCTTGACAAATGACAGAAGAAGGTTGAAATGGTCTAGGATAGCGGGTGACGCCACCCTCCATGAAAGTATCACACAAGTGGTTACTCACACGGTGAACGAATTTATGGCCACTGTGCCCGAGGGGGTTGGCCTCGATCATGTCACCAAGACCCACGAAGGTTGTTTTGAACAGCTTAAAATTCTTTTATCCAGTCCATACCTGGCAGGCCCGCCAAAAAAGCTTGGTTCCCGTCAGAAATGGTATAACGGGAAATGTAGGGAGGCCTATAGTCAATTGGTTAAGGCGGTCAAGTCACGGGTTATGAGTGATGTTAAGGTAGCCAGGGTCCAGTATAAAAAAAACCAGTGGGAAGCTAAAAGAGAGTGGGAAGATAGGCATTGGTCCGATCTTCTGGATGCATCGACATCCAATAACCAGACGAAATTCTGGGAACTGGTCAAGTGGGGCAGGGACCCAGATTCGAAAATGCCTACAAATCATGTCCCCCCCGGAACTTGGGTGGATTTCTACGCTACCCAATTTAGGTCTGAGATCTCGGTATCCCCCACTTTGCTAAGTTACAAGCACACACTGTTAGACCACGGTGGGGTCCTGTTCTTTTCTGAACAAGAAACAGAATTAGCATTGGGCCTGACTGAGCGGGGGAAGGCTCCAGGGATGGACCTAATCCCCGTTGATCTGTTTAAATCCAACCAAGATCTTTGGATACCGTATATTACTAGGTTAGCCAATGCAATTGCCCAAGGAGCTAGAATCCCAATGAGCTGGAAGGGGGCTGAGATCCTCCCAATACATAAAAAAGGGGATCGGTCCAACCCGGGCAATTATCGCCCGATCAGCCTAATTGATTCCCTCCAAAAGGTCATCGCACAAATGATCTTAGGTAGAGTTCAGGGATGGATGGTTTCAGAGTGCATTTTGTCTCCCATGCAAGCAGGCTTTAGAGCTGGTATCAGCACCATCGACCAGGTGTTTAGATTCTGTCTGATATACTGGAAGGTGGTGCTGCTAGGCGGGGGAAAATTTTTCGCCGCTTTCATTGATCTGAAGGCTGCTTTTGACATGGTCCCGAGGGCTAAACTGTGGTGCGTTTTGAGAGACCTAGGTTTACCCCTGGAACTTCTGGATTTAATTGTTAAATTGCATGAGGACAATTTTGCTAGGGTTCGGTGGGGCAGTCAAGGACAAGTGACGGACAGTTTCCCAGTAACACGCGGGGTTCGTCAGGGTTGTGTCCTGGCGCCCACTCTCTTCCTGCTATTTATTGACCAGGTAGCAAACTTTTTTAATACCTTCCCAACAGATGCTCCCTCCCTGGCTGGGAAGAAGTTCCCCATGCTCATCTTCGCTGATGACACTCTGCACCTCTCTAAGACCAGAAGTGGTTTACAGCGGGCATTGAACCGCTTTGAGGAGTTTTGTGTCATCAATGATTTGAAGGTAACGTGGGCAAAACTAAGTTCATGGTATTCACAAGGAATACTCCGGTTCGGAGCGTGGTAATGATGGGTGGTGCTAACTTGGAACAAGTAGATCACATGTCCTACCTAGGGGTCACATTAGACTTTCGTCTGCGATGGAAGGAGCAGGTAGTCGAACAGCAGCTTAAACTGGCCCGCTTAACTGGCTGTCTCCTTAGGGAACAAAAGAGATCCATTACTAAACGAGTGCACCCTGCGCTAAAAATCTACGACACAAAGATTAACGCTGCTATTTTATATGGAGCGGATCTTTGGGCGTACATGGATCTATCTAGCCTGTTTAAAGCACAGTGTAAGTTCTTGCGGAATCTAGTGGGGCTTCCTCAATCAACTCCATCTATACCCCTTTGTTTGGACTTAGGGTGCAATCCAATTAATGAGATGGCGAGGTTCAGACTGGTCGCCTTTTGGAGACGGATTTGGTCTTCCCCTGACCTTGCCTTATTTGCTAAGGAGCTTGTGGAAGTCAGGTCTCTGGAGGGATCCGGGAGAATTCCATGGCTACGTACGGTTAGAACCATTTTGGTGCAAATGGGTCTGGAACAGCTGTGGTTGTCTCCTGGAACCAATGTGTTTCCCTCCAAACAAGAATTCTAAGCATTGTACTGGGCCTCGGTCCGACAAACCTTAGTGTCTGCTTCCAGCTCCACTAGTCTAACAGGCAGGTTCCTGGCTAACAAGCTGGACCATTCCCGTGAGAACTACTGGGACATTATCACCAGGCCGCTAGATAAGAAACTCTACCATCAGTTTCGGGTGGGTTCTTTGCCGCTGAATACATTTGTTAAAAATTGGGGCACTGGTGTAACTGAATTTTGTAAATGGTGTCCTGGCCACAAGGAGTCAGAGGGCCACCTCTTATTTGCTTGTCCCAAGTACCACGACCCTCGTAAAAAATGGTTAAAACCGCTGTTTCAACGCCTTACTTGTGGTAGGTCTGCAGAGGCGATTCGGGCACTAAAGACCAATACTTCTGAGTTGTTTGTGGTGAGCACAGCGAAATTCTTGGGCTGGGTTTGGATCATTAGAGCCCATGAATAGCTAGAAATGTTTGATCATGCGTTTCGTCCTTAAAAGCTTCAATCCAAAGTTGGATATTGCACAGTATTTTAAGATGGTTTTATTTATTGATTTTATGTTTTTAAACTGTATACATAAACGGATCGTCTAAACATAAATGGGATGTTTGACAAGGATTATTTTTAATGTATAGTTTTTATTATGTGTAAATTGGTTAGTATGTGGCGTTTGTAATGTATGGCCTCAACTGTTTGTGTAAATTTTGTTGTCTTTTATGATTTTATTATCGAAATAAAGACTTTAAAATCTGAAATCTGAATCTGAAGTCATCCAGACCGCCGTGGTGCCATGTATATGTACTTACTGACACCCCATTTCTTTCTAACAGTGGCTTCTTTGAATAAGGCTGCCAGCTCATACAATGACTGTGTAAATGTAGTTTTGTGTGCACCTCCTTGTGTGACTTCTTTTATACAGGCACATGTGTGTTCTGTTCACAACGTGACACATTCACACATTCTAAACATGTAGATTGTGTAAAGTGGTGTGATTCCCAAGGGATCAAAATGTATTTCGTTTGGGTTTCCAAAGTACTTACAGGTCTCTGAGTGTGGGGACACCTTTAGCATTGAGGTCTGTTATTTAGCCGTGGGTGCACCAATACTGTTTCTTTCACAGTAAACAAGAGGTGGCATGCCTTCATAGTATTGCTATGCTCAACTGTTCCCAGACACTAGCTTCTCAGTATAATTCAATATCAAGTTATTTGCTGTTGTGTCCTATTTTTCCTTGTTTCCAAGTGGCATGGTGGGTCAACCAACTGGGGAGTGCAGGGCTTACATATGTGCGGAGTAATCTAGATGTTACTCATGATGCATTTCCTGATATGCACTGTGACCTATTTTGTTTGGACTCATGTGTCAGATGTATACAGGTGACTGATTATTTTCTGTATCTTCACCTTGCCCACATCATCATCGGAGGACACCGAGGGAGACACCTGCACGGACCTGGAGGAGGGATCCAGCACCGGTGCCACCACTGCTGGCAAGACTGTGGGAGCAAGTGGCACGGAGGGCGAGGGGAGTCAGGCGGAAGACCTGTCTGATGGCGACACCGACTATGACGCTGACGGGTCCGAGGCTGAACTCCTCGAGGGGGCGGAGGCTGCTACAACACCTGGCAGCAGCACAACATCTGTCACCGCCTCCTCCATTCCCATCACCGCCCTCCCAGTTGCTCCGGTCTCTTCTGTCCGTGCAGGGCACCACCATGTCTCCTTTGTGCCTGGCACCGCACCCCCTGCCCCTGTCACCCCTGCTGCCCTCACTGCAGAGTCTGTGGACATTCAGTGGCAGTTGCAGGTTGGCCAGACATCGATGCTGAATGTCCTCCATGGCCACACCAGACTGCTGACAAAGATGGTGTCGTTCATGGAGGGCATGTCAGCAGTGATGTCTGACCAACGCATGTTGCTGAGGTCCATGGACTCTTCACTGACGGCACCAGTGAGTCTCCTGCAGCGCTTCGTCCCCCCCTACCCCTGCCCCATCCACACTTCCCACTCCCATGCCTGTCCCATGCACACCCAGACATTCCCAAGCATGCACCCCACCAGACACAGGCAGCACACCAACACGTAAGGGAAAGCACACACCTCCTGGCACGCACACTCAGGGGGATAAAGGCACACCCACTGGGTCTGGGGCACACAGGCATACACGCAGCCAGAGTCTGAGTCCGCATGCCTCACTACCCAGTCCCTCCAAAGGCACTCCCCTTGGCTCCCCTGCCACACAGTCAGACAAGGAGAGCTACTTGGCTGTGCTGGGCCTCAGCCCCACTGGGTCACAAGCCTGCAAATGGGCAAGGCACTCCCCGGGTAGGGGAGTTGAGTCCCCCCCTGTCCACCCCCTCCCCCAGTAGCGCTGCACCCCATCCCTCCGCCCCCCCCCTCCTTTGTGCCTGTGGTTTCTTCCGGTGCAGGGGATACTCTGGACGCCCTGGCAGAAGTGTGCAGCACCGAGCTTACCTCCACCTTTGGCGGTGCCCCACCCCCTGTGGTGGAGGCGTCCAGCCCTGCACCCACCACACCTACCCTTACACCTCCTGTCCCTGCGGTGCCTGGTCCTTCCCCACATGATGCCCCCCCAGTCGACGAACCTGAGGGTTCTAATGTGCAGGCAAGCTAGGGGAGACACGTGCCCATGTGTCCCCCCAAGGACTTCTATTCTGGACTGGCCATTGGCCTTTGTATATAGTGTTGTTGAAAAACATATTATCTTATGCTGATTAAAGCATTTTCTTTTGACTTTGAACACTATTGCATTTCAGGTATTGATGTTGGTGCTGATGCTCCAGGAGTTGGGGTTGTGGTAATGTGTTATGTTTCGGGCAAAGGTTCGAGTCTGATGGTCATGAGGTGGCCCATGGGATCTGCATGCCATAACAAGGTCTCTGCAAAGGATCTTTGGTCGTGTGTGTTATTTGTTTTTTGAGACATTGTACCAAGGAGTGTCCCTTCCTCCGTGGCACCTGACATCTTCCCTGCAGAGAGTTGCACAATTGTTGTGCTGACCTGTGTATACATTCCCTTTGTTGGTGACGGATCCCTTCAACTATGGCCATGCCTGCTCAGCAATGTCTCCGGCTGCATCGTCTGTGCCATCCTTGCTAGTCACTGTACTTGTGTATTGAGTATGTTGCCATGCCTTAATGGAGAAATTATTCCTTTTCTGCACTATGCATATGTGTAATCCCAGCCTAGCACACATCTGGTACTTGTTCTGCAGGGTATTTGGGCACCTGACTCATAATTGTGGGCATTGTATCTGTGGGAACTGCACCCTATTCCTTCCATGAGAGACAACATCTTGGTGGCTGTCCCAGCACCTGTACATTCCTATCAGTCCTGGGATGTGCGTGACAGTGTGTGTTCCCTTTGGCTCTCTTAGTTTTAGTAGGCATTGACATGACTATACAGTCTTGTGGCATGATCTCTGTGTGTGTATTGTGCTGCATCCGCAAGGGGTGGGTATGCATGTGTCATTTGTCCTCACACCCACATGTGGTGTGTCATGCAGTGGGGGAAAGACATCCATCCTCATGGGAGTGGGACACTGCTGTCAGTGATGTGTTGTTATAGCACTATCAACGTAGTCGAAAATTAGGGATGCGTACATACACCCATGGAGTTGTGGTCATCTGATAATGATGTACACCCCCATGTCTCTGTCCACTGCTGGGAGTGATAGGCACCCACCCCTCACATGTCTCTGTCCACTGCTGGAGTGATAGGCACCCACCCCTCACATGTCTCTGTCCACTGCTGGGAGTGATAGGCACCCATCCCTCACATGTCTCTGTCCACTGCTGGGAGTGATAGGCACCCACCCCCATGTCTCTGTCCACTGTTGGGAGTCCTCTGCACCCACCCCCATGTCTCTGTCCACTGCTGGTGTTCCTCTGCACCCACCCCTCACATGTCTCTGTCCACTGCTGGGAGTGATAGGCACCCACCCCTCACATGTCTCTGTCCACTGCTGGTATTCCTCTGCACCCACACCTCACATGTCTTTGTCCACTGCTGGGAATCCTAGGCAGTCACCCACCCACCCGCACCCTTGGTGCTGTACACTGCTGTCCTGGGCATACACCCCCCAATATACTGGTTATATGCTGCACCAGGTCCTAAGCCAACATTTGTTGCGTGTGTACGCCTTGTATCACAAATGTACTGGTGCCCTAGGGGTACGGGTGATGCGGTCCGTACCCCCGCATTCATAGGTTGGGTACGTTCTGTACCACGCGTACCCCTACATCACCACTACAATGGTGGTACGGACCGTACCCACGCCCTCAGAGCATGGGTACGGTCCGTACCACGCGTACCCCTACATCACCACTACAATGGTGGTATGGACCGTACCCACGCCCTCAGAGCGTGGGTACGGTCTGTACCACGCATACCCCTACATCACCACTACAATGGTGGTACGGACCGTACCACGCTCTGAGGGTGTGGGTACGGTCCGTACCACGCGTACCCCTAGGGCACCAGTACATTTGTGATACAAGGCGTACACACGCTCTGAGGGCGTGGGTATGGTCCGTACCACGCGTACCCCTACATCACCACTACAATGGTGGTACGGACCGTACCCACGCCCTCAGAGCATGGGTACGGTCCGTACCACGCGTACCCCTACATCACCACTACAATGGTGGTATGGACCGTACCCACGCCCTCAGAGCGTGGGTACGGTCCGTCCCACCATTGTAGTGGTGACGGGTACGCGTACACGTCCACTTCTGTTGTGGCGGTACGCAGGGATTGGTGGACACGCCCCCGAAGTGACCAGACCCTCACCCCCCACTATGCCCCTGAGTGTTGTTCTGACCTTCTGCGGCATGCGCAGCGGTTTCAGTGCACCAGGTCGTAGGCTAGGAGGGCCGGATGACACGTAGGATGGGGTCCATGGCTGTCCGTCGCGTACCGGTGCTCCTTCTTCGCGTCGTCCTCAATTTCCCGGGAGTTTTTGGCTGCCGTAAAAAATTAGCCGTGCGGAGTGACGCAGGCACGAATCGTACTTGCTGGTCCGTAAAACGCTGCCTGACTCCATCCGGACGTCACGTACGCGATGTCCCGGATCGGAATTGTGGGTATTTTTTCGCCCCACGTAGTTTTTTACACTGTACGAATCGTACTTGCTGCTTTGTAAGGAGGATTTCCCGGGTACAAGTCGTATGGAGAATACGCTCCGTATGACCAATCATACCCGGGTTTTACAGGATCGGAATTGGCACCTTTATGTTCCTCTGCAAATTCTATGAAGTACCACGGAGACATTTTTTACTCCCCCTTTTAAAGAGGCTTAACTTTAACCAGGTTCGCCCGGCACTTTTGAATCTGCAGTTGTTGAAACCATGCTGTATATTCTTTATTGTAGGTTATTTAAAATCTCTGGTGAGAACCAGGATTTGCCTGGAATATTAGCTATTTTAGGGGAAGGAGGTACTCACAGTTTTAAGGTATGACTCATGCGTGTTCTCCTTTGTAAGTACAGAAATGTATATGTTATTTATTTATTGTACTTGCTATTATTATCCGTAACCTTTGGCGGGAACATGGGCTCGTTTTGAACCTCCTCCATCTTAGTGGGGGATGTTACTTCTTCTTTTGTTACAAACTCACGGCCCATGTGTCTCTGCCCCCTGTAAATTATATATATTTTCTGTTTTTATGGCTTTGAATCGTACATTTTTTATGTACTTCTCCTTTGAGATGTGTATATATTGCAACTTTTATGGTTTTAACATTGTAAAACCGAATAAAGTTTATGAAATGAAATTAATTTTAGGTGTGTGTTTGTGGTGTTTATAAGAGTAAAGGGTTGGTAAGTATTTTGGGGCCGATTCCGATGGCCGGTCGGACAGCTGTCTGTAGCCTTACTGTGCGACCGACACGTACCCGGAGCCGGTCTGTCCTGTAGAGTAAGTACGATGCGCATAAATGCCAAAAACACGGCCGACACGTAGGCTGTGAATCAAGCCCCATTCTCCATCCGAGCCGTAACTCCTAAAGAGGAACCGAGTCGCCCGGAAGCAGTATCCATAGCAGTTTCCGGCATGACAAGTCCGATGCATACTTCCTACGCGCCGGACTGGTCGTCACGTACGGCACGTCAAAGCATCTGGAAAACAAGCATATCAGCTACGATTCGCGCCACAAATCAATACACAGCTACGAGACGGACCAGCTTGCAGCGGGTATGAGATGGAGCATCAAGCAGCGTGTATGACACGAACACATCATGAATCCCATCGCGCAGGTCGTACCAGAACTCTACATCTATGACCGGATCAGGGACCGACGCTGACGGTGCAGACGGTAAGTCAAACACCTACACCACCACCAAACGACACGTACACGCAAAATGGCACACACACACAGGGGATCCACATCCTGGCCACTAACAACAGCCCACCATAGGGGTTGCATGGCCAGCACCACTAACACCCCCACCCATAGGGGGCCTGTTGCCCATCACTACTGCCAACCCCACCCATAGGGACTATGTTGCCCATCACCCCTGCCACCCACACCCATAGTGCTTATGTTGCCCATCACCCCTGCCACCCCTACTCACAGGGGACCTGTTGCCCATCACCCCTGCCACCTCCACTCACAGGGCTTATGTTGCCCATCATCCCTGCCACCCACACCCATAGGGGACCTGTTGCCCATCACCCCTGCCACCCCCACTCACAGGGGACCTGTTGCCCATCACCCCTGCCACCCCCACTCACAGGGGACTGCTGGCCATCACCCCTGCTGCCCCCATTCACAGGGGACCTGTTGCCCATCACCCCTGTCACCCCCACTCACAGGGCTTATGTTGCCCATCACCCCTGCCACCCCCACTCACAGGGCTTATGTTGCCCATCACCCCTGCCACCCCCACTCACAGGGGCCTGTTGCCCATCACTACTACCACCCCCACCCATAGGGACTATGTTGCCCATCACCCGTGCCACCCACACCCATAGTGCTTATGTTGCCCATCACCCCTGCCACCCCCACTCACAGGGGACCTGTTGCCCATCACCCCTGCCACCCCCACTCACAGGGCTTATGTTGCCCATCACCCCTGCCACCCCCACTCCCAGGGGACCTGTTGCCCTTCACTACTGCCACCCCCACCCATAGGGACTATGTTGCCCATCACCCCTGCCACCCACACCCATAGTGCTTATGTTGCCGACCACCCCTGCCACCCACACCCATAGTGCTCATGTTGCCCATCACCCCTGCCACCCCTACTCACAGGGGACCTGTTGCCCATCACCCCTGCCACCCCCACTCACAGGGGACCTGTTGCCCATCACCCCTGCCACCCCAACTCACAGGGGACCTGTTGCCCATCACCCCTGCCACCCCCACTCACAGGGCTTATGTTGCCCATCACCCCTGCCACCCACACCCATAGGGGACCTGTTGCCCATCACCCCTGCCACCCCCACTCACAGGGGACCTGTTGCCCATCACCCCTGCCACCCCCACTCACAGGGGACCTGTTGCCCATCACTAATGCCACCCCCACCTATAGGGACTATTATGCCCATCACCCCTGCCACCCACACCCATAGGATGGGTGATGCGCAACACATCCAGCATACGCAAACATCAGGTATGTCCGCAAAATACATCCCCCATGACATCATGACAACAGTGTGTAGTCTGTGACAAATGCCCACAACAGTGATTATGGATACAAGCGTACAATGTAAGTAACAGCACATGTGTGACCAACACATGAGTGTGACATACACAAAGCAAGCATCACCATAGCACTGTGGCAATGTAAAAAGAACACCCCCTCACTGTGTAGAGCAGAAGTTAAGTGGGGGCTCACAAAATGCAGCAGATGTGGAGCATTGTGGTGATGGGGACCAAAACCCCCCTCATCACAGTGACCAAAAGGTAAGTGTCATCATGGTCAAAGCTGCAAATAACAAACAGCATGTATAATCCCTGCTCCCAACACATCAAACACTTCTGGGGCAAACTTGTGGTTGTGTCCCATACACACAGATATGTGGTGAGGCTAACAGTGCAGTGAAAACATAACACTCTCGGCCATGTGCAGACAAGCACCACACATGGGGGCTGACAATGCACACAGTGTACAATGACACAACAGCAGAAGTGAGCATCACCAAGCATGCACACATCTCGAAAATAGACACACCAATCAAAACAACATGTGTAGACTGTAGGTGTCAGCTCACAAACTCACATTCCATGCCAGCAATGGCACCCAACAACCAGGATAAATGTGCACAATGATGTGAAATGACTCACAGGGACAGCATGCAAAATCACAGAAACAGCATCCAGACCAAGGCCCACAACAGCAATACCAATGCACTGGTGCAGATGCACAAACAGGCACACTCACACTGCACATCAGACACAACATGTGTGTGTGTGTGTCACAGTATCCCCAGGCAACTACACAACACATGAGGGGGGCTGAACCACAGTGACACAGATGTACACAGTGCCATACAAAAGTAAACCATCATTGGGACACCCTCAGTGGGCAATCAGGCGTTGGGAGATGAGAGGAAGCACAACAGACACATGTGACACAAGCTGGAATGAACACCAACTAACACAGCAAGAGACTGACACACAACACCACTACCCCCAGCGATCAGACAGTGGGGTGACACAAGCATGCATGACACCTCCACTGTGATGACATAGGCAGATGTCGTACAAACTGGGAAACCCAGATATGTGTCCTGTGCCACAAACGTACATCACACATACACAAACACAAATCACTCAGCATGGCCCCTCATCCATGGACAAACGGGAGCTAGGGGACCATCCATGCAAACATTCACATCAGTCCACCCTCAAAACCACACACCTGAATTGCAACAATATGTATCTGTGAAGTCCATATGGACAGGTGACATTGCACATGCACCCATGACAAACACAGGAATGTTGGCAGGAACTAAGGTGCACACACACATCAGACAAGAACTGTTTACAACCCTGAGGAATGACAGACACACTGCACAGTATGCAGTACATGGCCATGACATCAAAGGTCATGTAACCTTCAGAATCCCTGCCACAGTCCCAGGACTATGCAGATGCCAAGGAGAAACACAAGGCACACATGCTGACACCAGCCAGCATCGCAGCCGTGAACCCGACAAGTGGGAGCAGTCACACACACATACAAATGTCTCAATCACTGAAAACTACCACCTAGGGACAACTACTTGATATTGCGAACAAACAAGTGCCTTGAGGAACCCTGACTGTGTCCCATCTGTGTCTGACAACATCATCACCACTCAGAACTTAAAAATCCCAATGATGATACACCAATTAACACTAGTGTGTCATGCACCCACACATCTGGTAGCTCATTGGAAAAGTAGTGGGATGAACCCAGTACCACTCAGCAAGCATCAACAACAGGAACATATCAAGGGAACACTGTCTGTGTGTAAACAGGGATGTGGACACACACACATGAACATACAACACACACCATGGGCCCAAGCCATGGCACTGGACAACACAATAACTTGAGGGGACACAACTCCTGTGGGAGCCCAGCTGTGCCAAACATATTCACCGCAAGTCCCACTCATGTCTGCAGAACACTTGGTCAGTCAGCCATCAGTTACCACACAATGAAGGCTCTGGTCACAACAGCCTGGGTACGGGAGTCTCCCCTAAGTCATCTGCACATACCCAAAACATATGTCTAGCAAGTTGCACAGAGAAGCCAGTATTACAATGATGCCCACACCTGTAGGGCCAGTAGTGATGAGCACAAAGTATGTGGAAGTGACAATTTGGACAACGGGAAGCACATCATATGTGCAGGGGTGCAAGCCACAGATGTGACCATGCCAATGAAATGCTGACAGAGAGATGTACACAAATAGTTGATCCAGACACACCCAGGTAGCTGCAAAGGATGACATGGATACCCACCAGAATAGGATACATATCTCATGGACCACAGGGAGTACCTCACATCAACACATCAGTATGGAACATTGTAAACCAAGCATTACAGGTGCAAGGGCATGTAAAACAACAACATGATGTACAGCTAAATCAAGTTCACAGGGACAAAGAAAAAAGCTTTATTCAGCATATGAAAAGTGAAACGTCTGTTCCAACAAAAGGCCAAGGGCCAGTCCATGTCCAAATGGCAAGGAGTGAACTAGAGTGACAAATTCAGTATATGAAATTCTAAATGTCTATGCAACCAAACGGCCAATGGCCAGTCCATGTCCAAATGCCAAGGAGTGAACTAGAGTGACAAATTCAGTATATGAAATTCGAAACATCTGTGCAACCAAAAGGCCAATGGCCAGTCCATGTCAAAATGCCAAGGAGTGAACTAGAGTGACAACTGTCACACCTTGCTTGCCTGCACTGCTAAGGACCGGGGTCATACCCTCGGAGGGGCATACATGGGGGCAGGCCAGGCACCGCAGGGACAGGATCAGGGTGCAGCAGGAGGCAGTGAAGAGGTGGGGGATGCAGGCGAGACACTTGCAACTGCAGTGGAGATGACTGAAGTGGTGGGTGCTGTCACAACTGTGGGGCACAAGTCAGATGGGGTGGGTGCCGGCACAACTCCAGTGGGCAGGTCAGATGGAGTGGATTGGCTCACCACTGCAGTGCCCAAGTCAGACGGGCTGGTCGTGGACTCCAAAGCAGTGCCTTCATCCATGGGAGCGGAATGGGGGACAGGTGAGGTCGGCAGAGTAGGGGGGACACGGTCCCCACATCAGTGGCACCAACTGTCTGACCAGGTGTGGAGGAGCAAGTGCTAGGGTGGGATGGCCTTAGCATTTTGGGGATGGTGTATCTGTGTGTGGGTGAACCCGGGGCAGGGAGTGGCGGGGGAACCTCTGGAGTGGTGGCCTGGGGGATGGAGGACAGAGACTTTGCCTTGGAGCTGCGTGGTGGCGTGGGGTCTTGCTCTTCTTGCGCCGGGGGGACTTGTGGGTGGGCATCTCAGTCTGACTGCGCCTGGGGGAGGGTGTCCAGGTGTGAGGGGCACTCCCTTCTGTGTGTGGGGACTTCCTCTTCCCCTTGTAATCAGGATCTGCTGGGTCGGTGGGGAAGTGGCCAAGGTCACAGAGGAAGAGCTTCTGGGGGGGATGGGGTTGCAGGTGAGGCAAGGGAAGGGGGCTGGGAGGGAGAGGTCTCGGAGGACTGTGGAGTGGTTGTGGATGACTGTGTGTGTGTCAGCAAACCAGCCCCTGTGAGTGTTGCATTAGTCCCCTGCGCTTGCTTGTGTGCACATCTAGACCTTGGTTTGGGGGTTTTTGTGCTTGGGACAGGTAGGGTGCTAGGAATCGTGGGTGGTGCAGGGGTAGGAGGGGTGCGGGACTGTTGGAGGAGGGACACTGCTGCCGTCAGGGAGGAGGCCACGGACTGGTTGGTCCTCTGTAGGGCAGACATGCCCGAGGAAATGCCCTCCATGAATGACACCAGTTGGTCAACAGACCTGTGTGTGCATGGAGGACCTTCAGCATCGACGTCTGCCCTACATGGATCTGTCGAGGTAAGTCCACAGACTCCTCACTCAGGGCAGCAGGGGACACAGGGGCGGGGGGGTGCTGTGCCTGGCACAAAGGAGACATGCTCACGAACACGGGAGCCCACAGGGACCTCTGGGATGGGAGCCGATGGGAGGGGGGTGGTGGTGGTGGTGGTGGTGGTGGTGTTGGCGGAGACAGCCTCACTAGCTGGTGTTTGGTGGCTGCTAACACCCGCCTCCACAGGGGAGTCATCCTCAGAGCTGCTGTGGCCTTCAGCTGGGGGGATGGTGCTGATGACTCCTCTGTGTGGCTCAACTCGCCCTCCGTGCCAATGGGTCCATCTGACTCCTTTCCTTCTGTCCCTGTAAGGATCTGTGGCTCCTCCTGGTCCGTGGAGCTGTCCCCTCCTGTGGATGTATCTGGATAGGAATAGGAAGTAACAGAACTACATCAGTCACCTGCATCGACTGCACACACCACAGTGAGTACATCACATCACAGGGCAAGCCCTGGCATCATCATCTGAACACAGCTCAAAGTGCCAACACTGTTTAGGATAAGACAGTTGTCATTCTCAACATCAACCATGGCACACATATCCCTCCTTGACTTTCACACATATGTCCGTTGCATGTTGGATGCTAACACACCAATGTGCCAACATGCACCACCCACACATTAGTTGTACATGCAAGTGAACATGTGGGAGTATGTCACTATACACACAGCACATCTCTTGCGACTGACTCAGTACAGGTGTCCGGATGAAGGGATGGGCGGAGACTCATTTCACATGCTTGGGATGCATGCCAGCAATGATGTACTCATGTCCTGATGGTCAAGGCCACAATGGGGTGCATGGTGCACACTTGAACACAACGCAGGCTCACTCATAGCAAGTTCTATGCCATGGCACTGGGATGCCCTGAAAGTCAGTCAACACTGTCTCCTGTCACAGGGGCAGGGCATCCAGACAACAACAATATGCACTGACTCACAATCCTAACTCAGGGGTGAAGCTGACTCTGCAGATGACCGGCACACTTGCCCATCCCATGCAAACAACATATCCAGGACCCAGAAGACCCCACATCATGCAAATCATTCATATGAGTCTCAGCAAACACAAATCCATGTACATTAACACATCACAGTCTGCCATGCATGTAATCCAGCTGCATGAGGGACACAGTTGCATACACCATTGTGCGCTGTCAGATGATGGCACACCTATATGTCACACAGGTCTTGTCTCCCACAGTCACATTGCAGATGTCATGCTGATCCTCTGAATCATGGACACTCCAGTTGTACGTAGCAACAAGCCACACACTAATGACACAGAGGCAGACACCTGAGGGCACATGTCACTAAACACAACCTGCAATTTCATACACGGATTGGGATTACAGAGTGTTTCTGAATGCCCTTGAGGGTGCATGACTGGGCAGGACTAAGTGAAACAGTGTTTTGCCCCGGACAGTAGTTAGGTGGCTAAGCTATTGTGACATACTTGATATACATACTCCTGATGCCCAAAAATGAGAGTCCCCAGCTGCATGGTTTTGTTTGGAATACCCCAGAAACATGTTGCGAGTCAGACCAGCAATTGGTACACATCTCAAGGGCACACACAGTTCACATGTCAGATCTCAGGCATTGTGTAAACAATTAACCCAGCCATGAAACACACAACAGAGTCACGGGAACTGATGCAGACTGGTACCTGAAGCATAGCTGACTGCAGGGACACAGTGCCCTAGTGACACAAGCAACAGACTGTAGGGGCCACAGCTGTGGAACAGATGAGGAGGGTGCATCACACAAATGAGGGACCTGATTTTGGGACTACAAGACCTACGTAATGTGGAAGTGTGACCAGGACAAAAGACTGCTATTTGCATGTCAGACATAGTACACAGATCAGGCATGGACTTACCCCCTTCCTGCTGCTGTCTGGCCTTCAGCTGTCTATCCAGGTCCGGGAAGACCACCGCCAGTATCCGGAGCATGTGGGGAGTCAGGGTCCGGTGTCTGCCCCTCCTGCATGGAGGTGACAGCTTCAGCTGGACTCTAGCTATCGTCCGGGTCCAGCCCCGAAGGTCCTGCCACCTCTTCTGGCAGTTGCTGATGCCGCGCTTGTAGACCCCCACAGAACGAACAGCCCGGGCAATAGTCAGCCAGATCTCCTACTTCTGGTGGGCATCATCCTGTGCGGATGACAAAGTGAAAAGTACATTAACACACATGCCCCAGATTTGTGCAGCACACAATTGGATATACATGTCATCATCACAAAGGGAAATAAATTACACAGGTAGTGCAACCATGGGGAATGAAAACTCACATGCATGTCTGACATGTTAACAATGCCTGGATAGTTTAAGCATGCAATAATGCACTTTAGCAGCAGGAAAACTATTCATTACATGTACCTACACACTTTGGTGGATGAAAGTAGTCAGTGAGAATGTTTGCCACTGGTGTACACACTGCTAGTACTGCTAGTCAGACAAAATGCATAATTAGGAAGGCAGTGGACAGCACACTCACCTGCTCCCCTGGTGTCCCATAGAGCTTTCTGTACTCTGGAAGGAGTCCGTCCAGCAGGGCCTGGTTCTCCTCCTCAGTGAAGGCTGGGGCCCTCTCCAGAGTACGTGCCATAGCAGGAGCCAGAGGATGCATAGACAGCAGCAGTGGGGCAGGGATGTGGTCCAGTAGCATGTAGTGCAGGCAAGTGAGCTCCCTGGGGGCCAGACAGCCTTATATCTGTGCTGCAGAGGCAGACTCTGTGCCATGTGTCCCAAGTGATAGGTCCAACACGGTTGCATTCTATGAATCTGGCCAATCCATTCAAAAGTACGACTCGTACATGCCTTCCTCCTCGTTCAAATCTTCACCTTCATGGAACACTTGAAATTGCAACATTGTTGTAGGCATCCAACTGAATTTGCAGTGCACAACTCGTACAAGTTTTGAATCTGCATCCGTCTCCATGACAGTCCTGAGCCAATGGGTGCGCCCGGCTCGTTCAACTAACAGTACAACGCTTATTTTTAACATACACATGCACCCGTCTCCATAAGATTCAATGGCCAATGCATACGCCTGTCTCGGACCATGCCTGTCCGACGCGTATGCATGGTAGTCACCCGCATCGACCCTCATTGGATTCAATGACAAAGCGTACGCAGGGCTCGGTCATGAACCGTGCAATGCGTACGCATTGTCACCCATGTCTGACCTCATTGGATTCAATGACAAAGCGTAACCACGGCTCGGTCATGAACCGTGCAATGCGTGCGCATTGTCACCCGTGTCGGACCTCATTGGATTCAATGACAAAGTGTACGCAGGGCTCGGTCATAAACCGTGCAATGCGTACGCATTGTCACCCGCGCCAGACCTCATTGGATTCAATGACAAAGTGTACGCACGGCTCGGTCATGAACTGTGCAATGCGTACGCATTGTCACCCACGTCGGACCTCATTGGATTCAATGACAAAGTGTACGCACGGCGGACCTCATTATTGTGACTATTATACAGATGCAACACACATATACTGGCCATGGACACCTGCGCACACCTGCCACACTATAGCATTGGCCACACAGTGTCCCATGGCATGTAAGGCTGCATTACCTGGGTGTTTGAGGGGGCCACAGCTGTTTTTTTGTCTGGCACTTTGTGCAGCCACTCCCAGGTTGTTATCTTGGGCATGGGGGCAGAGTCCTTTGTGTGTTGTGCACATTACCACTGTGATGTGCAATTGGACAGTAATGGGCATGAGTGAAGGCAACAGTGTCAGGTTGGATATGTTTAAGACATGTCACATACACCCTGAGTCCTGGGGGTGATGGCATGTATGTCACAGTGAGACCGGTAGCCCCAATACTGATGTGCACGTTGTGTCTCAGATGTGTCTGATCACATATTACCAATGGGTGACAGTCTTCACATCCATGTGGTATATGCATCAACCTTGATGGGGTGTGTGTCTAAGAGACGTACATGTAGGGCTGGCAGGAACAACAGTGGCCACTACCTGTGGGACTTACGCTTGCCTTGTGGTGTGTACGTGCTGTGTTGATGTGGCAATACAGGGAGACTGGGTTTCTGCATGGCAAAGATCTGTGATGCCCTGAAGACATGAGTCCTCATTTGTCACTGGGGTGTGTTTTTGGAACGTTGCAGCAGCACATAGGTTGGGTGAGACAGCCAGATGATTAGCCCATTGCACTACATGGCACTCATGTGGACATGTGGAATTGAGATGTGAGGTGGTGGTCTCGTAGGTGACATATGTGTCCATGACCAACAGCACACACCTCAGTACATTGTGTAATGTCATGAACTAGCATGTGATAGTGATCGTGGTCATGGCCACATGGGTGGATGTACTGACAATCTTCCTTTGTGCATCTCTGTACTGCAGGGCACCAGCTGTCCATCGTCCGTTCCCAGACCTTACAACCATGCAGGAACACGACAGAATCAGACGGTACCGCTTCACCAGGCCACTGATTGAAGAGTTGGCGGAGCAGTTGGCGCCACATCTGCTACCTGGCCAGACATACCCTACAGTACTGACCCCAGAGGTGAAGATGATGACAGCCCTGCACTTCTTTGCTACCGGTACCTTCCAGTACACTGTGGCTACTGCTGGTGGTATGTCGCAAACGATGTTTGGTCGGGTGCTACGCGATGTCTTGGAGGGGATGTTGCAATTCCTCGACCTGTATATCAAGTTCCCGAGCCAAGATGAACTCCCTGAAATGAAGGATGCCTTTTATACACTGGGGAGGATGCCAAACATCATTGGATCCATTGACGGGACACATGTTTCCCTGATACCACCACAGGCACATGAGCAGGCATACCGGAACAGGAAGCACTACCATTCGATCAATGCTCTGGTGGTCTGTCTTGCTGACATGTTGATCACACATGTGTGTGCACGGTTCCCTGGTTCGGCGCACGATGCCTACATTATGAGGAGTAGTCACATTGCAATGCTGATGTCACAGATGCGAGCTCAGTGTGCCTGGCTTGTCGGTGTGTACTGGCTGTTTCTCATTGTGTGTGTTTGTCAGTGTTGTATTCCTCACTCCTACAAAACTCAGCTACTTGTTAATTTTTGTGTGTGTAGGTGACTCTGGATACCCCAACATGCCGTGGTTGCTGACACCCCTCAGGAATCCTATGACACCAGCCGAGCTGCGCTACAATGAGGCACATGGTCGGAGCAGGAGGGTGATTGAGCAGACATTCGGCATCCTGAAAAGCCGCTTTCACTGCCTGGACAAGACTGGAGGGGCCCTCCCATATGAGCCTGCAAAGGTGTGCAAAATAATACTGGTCTGCTGCATGCTACACAACATGGCGGCACGGAAGGAGGTGCCTCTCATCCAGGATGACGATGATGACAACCAACGTCTGGCACCTGTGGAGGATCCCGGCCTGGGCCAAGATGCCAGTGATGATGAAGATGATGGTGACGTCCGCTCCCAGCTCATCAACAACTTCTTCACCTGAATGTGAGTTTCCAGTGTTGTTTTGTGACTGTATGGAGGAAGCCTTGAATGTGTTGAGCCAGCTCTGTTGCTGTCTGAGTTTGTCTGTGTGCCACTTGAATAGATGCGTGCTGTGATGTGTCCATTCAGGTGGTGTGTACTCCACAATAGGGTAGTACTGCTAACTAGTGTTTGTGTAGGTGTTTTGTAACATGTTTTGTGCATTTGTATTGCATTTCTCTCCTGTTCTTCTGTGCTTTTGACTGTATCTTGTCTGTCCTTCCCAGGGTCCTTTGCCTGTTGTGTGGTCAACACTGACCCCCACCACCCAGAAGCTAACACCAGTGTGGAAGTTGACAATTCCCATCAACTGATGTACCACACATCCCTGGACTTCCATTCTCAAAAACATTGTGAGCGTGTGTCCACTGTTACGTAGAATTACCGTGCAACTAGTGTGGAATAAACGTGTTGCTGATGTGTAATGAACCTGTGCTACGCTTTGTTATGTGCGTTGTCTGTCTTCCCACATCTGAGTGACATCTGCTTACCTCACCTGTGGACTTGTTACCACTGACTGTGCTTGGTGTTGTGTCTGTGCATGCCAATGTGTTTCAGGTCAACATCATTGTGTGTGATGAGTAACATGGCCATGGTGAGTATGTTTTGTGTTGCCATAGTGGTGTGTCTCCCTCACATATGTCACATCCCCATGACTCACCTTATGTTGGTCACATTGTTGCAGTATTTGGCATGCACTGTGTTGTGTAGCAGATCGACATCTCCCTGAACATGACAAGTTGGAATCACAACAGAGGCAAGTATGGTGTACTGGTGAGTTTATTTACAAACATGTGTGAGTGAAGTGCACAGGATGGTGGGTGCTGTACAGTTGTTTGGGAATCCAGAGTTCATATTGGATTTGGAAGTGCTGGTAGATGAAATGTCCAGAGTAAAGTCCAATGTCATCTGCTACATTGGCCCAACATGAACCCTCCATGTAATGTGGGCGAGTTGTGTGCGATTGGACAAGGTAAACGGGTTGCGCACAAAGAACATTGTTCATAATAGGTTTGGAGGCCATGGGGGATGTGCTGGGACATCTGCCTCTCACATGTCCTTCTTCAGACGACCCCTCTTCTTCCGGGGGGGGATCCTCATGTGCAGGCCTCTGCAGTGCAGGGTACTCTCTTCCAGAGTCCTCTGCCCTCCCTGTGGCGCTGGCAGATGGTGTTGTGACAGATGTTTTGGGCACACAGGGGGGTGTGGACAGGTTTGAGTTGATCTGGCGGAGGCATTGTAGTATGTCCCGATGCACCGCAGTGATGTCATCCCACTTGGCCTCTATGCGGGCATGGTGGGCGACCTGCTTGTGTTGCATATCCTTGAGGATCCCCACTACCTGGCCAAATCCTCCGGTGCTATCCTGGTACGCATCTAAGATGCGTGCCAGTTGGGGGTCATCATGCAGTCCAGACCCCTCTGCAAGGCGTGCCCTGTGCCTCCCACCCCTCCCAGCACCCCCTCCACACGGGCAGGACCAGCGGCGGTACGCACAGGTGACACTGGGACCCCTTGGGTGGTGTTGCTGGTGGTATTGGCTGTAGCTTCCGGGGGGTCCTGTGTCCCTGTGCTGTGGGTGTTGATTGTCCTTGGTCTGTCCGTGTTGGCGGGGGTGCCCTGTCGGTGTCCAGATGCTGGAGGCGTGGGTACAGGGGGGCAGATGTTGCTGCTGCTGGTGCTGCATGAAGGCTCACACCGGAGGGGCCAGGTTGGTCATCGTCATCCAAAGAGGACAGTGAGAGAGTCAGACCAGAGAGCTCAGTGTCCACCAGAGTCTGGGACTGGGTATCCTCGTCATTTGGTGCTGGGTGCCCAGCACGACCTGTGTTTAGAAGAGACACACATTGTGATTTATGTTTCTACATGCATCGTTGGTTCACAAACATGACATTTTCTACTTTTCAAACAGATGCCTGCCTGTACACTGCTTTTTCCCAGCTTGTCACAGACAGAGTTTGATATTGTTGTTGGCCATTTGCCAGGATGGCCTTGTGCTCCCCACAACAGAGCCCAGTGTCAGACATCTTGTCAGTCCCTTCCCACTCCCTGTGAGGCGAGTATGGTTCAGTTTGATCTTGTTGGGCCATGTGGGTGGGTGTAGGTTGTCTGTGACTGCGACTCCCATCATACTCTTGGCTACACCCCCCTTCCCAGCATGCCCATGCTTCCTCCCTCTTGACTCTGCTTCCCTGTGAGGGGGTGTGACAGCAATGGCAAGATGGCCGACTGTAAAATCCTGGTGTTTGTTTGGCTACAAGTCCCAAGTGAGCCCCTGTGCTTCATACAGCAGCACCCAGTACGGGATATCTTTTGCTGATATTTCAATGAGGTGTGTGTCAATGCATTGTACCCGGTGAGTTGTGTGGAGTTTGTGTTGGGGGGGTGTCTCCCCATGCTGAGTAGTATGGTCAGGGCTGTCAGTCCTCCTTCCCATCATGAAACGTGCTTCCATTGTAGGGCATGCAAGTTGTCTTTCAGGATGTCAGTCAGTGGTGTCCTGCTTCTGATTTGCACACAAGCCCTAGCAGGGCCTTGTGCTCCCCACAGCAGGACCCAGTGTCAGCCATCTTGTCAGTCATTTTCCACTCCCTGTGATGTGGGCATGTTTCAGAGGGGTCTTGATAGGCCAATCAGGAGGGGGGGCATTATCTGTGACTACAGGCCCCATCATGCTTTTGGCTACACTCACTTCACTTGCATCCCCACTATTCCTTCCTGACAGTCAGCTGCACTGTGAGGTGGTGTGTTTGTGGTGTCAAACTGTCTGGCTGGGTGTTTTTGGCTTAGTGCCACTGGCTTGCTCTATTTGTTTGTAGGTTGGTGCATGTCATGACATAGTCCCCAGTCACTATGAGATGGCAGGTATTGTGTTTGTGTGACTGGAATACACATCTTGGGTTGATTATCTATTGGTTAGTGTAGCTTTGCTTGCGGTGCATGGTTTCACTGTCCCCTTGCCATACAAATGTTTGTGTACTCACCAGGCTCTGGAAGTCTGTTAGGCCATGGACGCTCTCTGGTGGTAGGATGTCCCGCACCTTCTCCTCCCAGGTCCTCAAGTAGACTGGTTTGGCAGGAGGGCCACCGCCGGTGCGCTGACCCAAGGCGTGATCTTTCTCGATGAGTTTCTTGACCCTCCTGCGCACGTCATACCACCGGTTCTGGATATCGTCCTTTGTGCGCAACGTTGGTGCTTGTGCGTTCACCTTGTCCACAATCCTCTCTCACATCTTGGTTTTCTGTGAGATGGGGGTCCTTTGAACCAATGTACTAAACAAATGTGGCTCTACTCTGATGATCTCGTCTACCAGCACTTCTAACTCACTATCTGTGAACTTTGGATTCTTCTTTGGAGGCATGGTGATGGGTGGTGGTGGTGGGGGATGTGTGTGTGAGGGTGCAAGTGATGTTGGTTTGGTGTTGGTTTTGCTGTGTGTATGTGTGTGTGCTTTTGTATGAGGTGCTGATGGTGTGTGAGTTGTGTGATGGGTGAGTTGTTAGTGTGTCTGTGGTTGCTGTGTACTGGTGTTTGCTGTTGGTTGTGTCTCCTGTTTGCAAGGGATGACGGTAGTGATTGTAGTCCTTTATATAGTTGGAGTTGTGGGTGTGTCTTTGTCAAATTTTTTTGGGGGGAGTATTTATTGCTTGTTTGGTCCTTTTTTTGTCTTTTTTCCTTTGTGTTTTGTAGGCATGAAGGAGACGTTCATGTGATGGAAACGGATGTGCTGTTTTCTCGTGCGGGCTTCTCCGCTTCGTTCATGCTGCCTGTCTTCTGTGTTTGGTACGCGTCGTTCGCAGCGGTCTCTATTGCTTGTGTACCAGGTTGTCTGTGCGTGTCGGTCGTGCCGCTTGGTCTCCGTGCGAGTCAGTCTGGTTTTACACGCATTGCATCGTACTGCGCTAATCGTACATCGCGGGTACGGGTCGGTCGGGTTCATTCCGGGTTCGTGTCGGTCGGTGAAAATCGCGTTGGTTTTCCGGCCGGATCGCTATTTTCCCTCCGGCTCGGTCGTACGGCTTGTATTCCGTACGTGTCGGTTGTAATTCACTTCTGTTGCATCGTACTGCATGGGTCGTACGGTGCTGGTCCGTGTCAGTCGGTATTCGGTCCGGGTCCGTGTCGGTCAGTTCGTTTTGCGGCCGGAATTAATTATGTAGTTGTTAAATAATGTTAATTGTTTGATATTTATTTTGTGTAATTGTTTATTTTTGTGTGTGGTTTTTACTTTTAAAGGGGTAAAAGGTGGGTATTAAATACATTTGCAAATATTTAATTATTAGTTATTAATAGTAATAGTTTTATTATTTTATAGTTTAATTTAGGTGTGTGTTGTGGGCTTTATAGTGTTAAAGCATGTGTACTCAATGAATGTTTATTATTTTTTATTAATAAGATATTTTTAATTGATTATTAATTATGTTAATAATTGGAAATACATTTATTTAAAAATGTTGAAGTGTTTTGTTATTGGTGTGATGTTAGAGGGTAGGAAATAAAATAAATACATTTATGTTTTAATTAATTTTTTAGTTTGTTAATATTTGCTTCTTTTAAATATGTTTTGTTTATAAATGCATTTATTAATTTATTTTATATATTATTTGTAGGTTTTTGTTATATATAATTAATATTATCATATGTGTTCTTTTTATAAGTTTAATATATAAAATTTTATATTTTGAAATAGTGTTATTTATTTTTATGATTTTTTAAATTGTGTAATTATTTTAGGTTTTTTTCCAATTGTTTTAATGTTATTAGTAAATTTTGTTTGTTTGCTATCCAGCACTTTCCCTAATGTTGCAATCACTGGAGAGGGAATGGTAATTTTTACTTCTCTGCTATCCAACACTTTGCCTACTGTTGTATTCAATGGAGTGGAAATAGTAATTGTTACCACTCCGCTATCCAGCACTTTACATACTGTTGCACTCAGTGGAGTGGCAAAAGTAATTTTTACCCTTCCGCTATCCAACACTTTCCCTACTGTTACACTCACAGAAGTGGGAATATTAAGTTTTTACCCCGTCCTCTACCCATCATTTTTGCTACTGTTGCACTCACTGGACTTGGAATAGTAAATGTAATTATTTTGCTATCTAAAACTTTCCCTACTGTTGCACTTTTTGTAATGGGAAATGTAAGTTATTTTTTTAGTTCAATGTTTTAAATTGTTGCAGAATCTTTTTGAATTTTAATTCGTTGATATATATATATATATATATATATCCACACCAAGTGCTCACCTTGAGTAAAAGCAAGCGGGACACAGCTCCGGGTACAGACAAAGGATTTATTGAGAAAAATCACAGCGCAGTCCTTGCAGTCCGTGAAACGCTTGGGCAGACGCGTTTCTAGCCGGAATGGCCGTCATCAGTGCCGGTCTCACAGGCTGATTGATTTCTCCTGGACTTGACTCAGAGACCACTCCCTATGAAGCAGTCTCTCGACTCCTCCTCCTTAATGCAGGTGTGTATTAACCGCTTGTGACTCTAGGTGAACTGCATGATGGTTATCGCAGTCCGTCCTGGTGCCTCATTCAGTAATGGGGAACTCCAAACATCAAGTGATGCCCCAAATTGTTGGCGCTGGACTGTGTGCCACCACAGAACTCCCAGATATGTTGGTCCAGCTCACACCTTTGTCTGTACCCTTATCAGGCAGCACCGTGCTGCCTCCTCTCTCCCCTCACTAAGATGACCGCCTAATGGCAATGACTTTGCTCGGGGGGCGCCGCGCATGTACTCCTCGTACTTCTCCAAAGGTTTGCTGATGTACGCGGAGCTCCAGATCGAGAGGGCGTGTCACATGCCGGTTTCAGCGTACCCGGCTATAAATCCACACCAAGTGCTCACCTTGAGTAAAAGCAAGCGGGACACAGCTCCGGGTACAGACAAAGGATTTATATATATATATATAATTTTTATATCATTTTAAAGTTTGAACAATAAATATTAGTTAATAAATAATTTTAAAGTAAATCTATGTATCCATTTTTATGTTTGTGTGTTTATATTTTTTTAATTAAGTTTATATGTAATATTGAGTTAAAATGTATATTAAATTTAATTTATTTTCTTAAAACTGATATTAATATTCAATATATTTACTATAGATTATTTTATCTTATATATATTTCTAAATCGATATTTTTTACATCTATATTTTTTACCTCCACATTTTTGATTCAATATTTTTGTACTTACCTGTTAAGGTATTTCTCAATATTTAGAACATCATTGTTTGTTAAATCGATATTCTATCTTTGAACTACGAAAAGTACCGCAACAAAAGCTGCGGCAAAGACTGAAGTGCTTTCTGTCAAAAGTATGACAGTAATCACAGAATAGCAAGGCTACCATGCTAAACAATGAACGCTGCGGCCACAATGCTCACCCTGCGGTGATCAAAGAAATTAAACACGAACACATTGTGTGAAATAAACTCAAACATATCTCGCAGCACCTGCCTCACTGCCCTACCAGTGTGTGATAGTCTTGAGCGAGTTGGGGGAAGAAATATGCCGCAACAGAACTACAGCCATCCCCAAAGTGCAATATTTAGCGACCTGCACAGGTAAAGCATCCAGGCCAATCAACAGCATGGTCACGCATTTATAAAGGTGTCCCGAAATGAATGTTAATGGCCTCTACGTACAGTCAAAAAGTAGTTGGGTGGTGCACTCAGGGTGGGCTAAATACGTATAACGTGTAAATGCCCTCAAAAAATAGGCAGACCATAACATGGAGCGACAATGCTACCAGCTAATGGGAAGTATAATAGGAAACCTATGGGTGGGGCTGTAAGTCCAGAAGTACATACAGCAGTCTCGGTTCAGGTCTGTTTTGAGTGGGATGGTGTGTGTGGTGAATAGCCTTTGAGAGTATCAAACAAGCAATTTTTGGGGCGCCCACCCTTGGGAATTTTGACACTTCTCGCAAAACTCTTCTGTATACCGATGCCAGTACCAAAGGGTTAGGAGCGGTCTTACTACAACTGGTGGATGACCATGACAAAAATGTTGCACTTCCATAGATACCACTTAAGAATGCTGAAGCAAATTATTCCACTGTTGAGAGGGAGGCATTGGCATGTTATTGGACCATCACGCATTTTTGATTCTTTTTGTGGGGCCTACCTTCACACTAAAAACAGATCACAAACCTCAAACATATATTTTTACCACTAAGGGGCCGATTCCGATCTCGCTCGGAAGGGCACTGAATGCTATCCGGCCGGAAAAAGTACCAGCCGTACGCATGTTTTCCGCCCGACTCGTACAGCTGTACGAGCGAGCAAGTACGATGCAAGCAACGTGAAATTCACCGACTGAGTGATTTCCGGGTCCGAACCACTCATACGTCTTGTCCGTAAGTAAACCGTGCCGTGCAATGGATGCGAATTATGACCGAGCCAGTACGATGCATGCGTCGGATAGCCGGTGCGAGCCGAAGTTTCTGGCTCGCAAAGCGTCCGGGAAGTTGCCTTTGGGGGTCCGCGTGTGAGACGTACCAATTCAGTCAATGGGAGCCCATGTACGCGTCGTACGACCAGCTCCCATTGACTTCTATGGGAGTCCGACCGAACCGAGTCCGGCAGCATGCGGCTGCATCGTACTCGCTCGGTCCGACTGCAGGACTCCGGCTCGGTCAGAAAACACTCCGGATCTGGCTTGGTCGGAGAGCTTTCCGACCCAGATCAGAATCGGCCCCCAAAGGTAGTGAAAATTCCACTTCTCGTATTTCCAAGTGATTGTTGGGTTTAGAGGGCTACCATTCCAAAATCGACTTTATCCAAGGGAACACAAATCTGGTTGCTGACTGTTTATCTCATTTGCCAATATATGAAAAGAGTGTGGCAGATGTGGCAAACGCAGATAACCCTATTTTATTGGTGACTCATCCTGGCATTTCAAAAGAAGAATGGAGTGAATGCACAAGTAAAGACACGATTCTTCATATGTTGAGGGACAAAATTAATCCTGGGTGGCCTCCCAAACCTAGTAGGTTGCACTAAGAGATTCGCAGTTATTGGGAAATAAGGCACAAATTGCACATTTACAATGAGATGGTCATGAGAGGTGAAAAGATCATCCCATCTAAAGAATTGTGAGAAATAATGATGGGCTTGACTTATGAGGGTAATTTGGGGCATAGCATCACCAAATCCAAAGTCTGTACTACCTACTGGTTTCATGGCATGGACAGTTTGGTCGAGGCAAATATGCTCCTTGAGTGATAAGAGTAAATACATAAGAAAAGCACCCCTGTCCACTGTGAGTGTTCCTTCCAAACAATGGGACAAACTGGGGTTAGATAATATGGGTTCTATCAATGGTACCATGTAGTTAGGCAAGTTCCATATAGTCCTGGTAGATTACTTCTCACATTGGATTGTAGTCAAGGCAGTCAAGCACATCACCACTCAAAACATGATTGACTTTTTGTTAGGTGCCTTCATGTGTGAAGGAATACCAGGGTCTATTGTTACGGACAATGGTGTCCAGTTCACTTCAGATAAGATGAAGGAGTTTCTTCAAAATGTATCCATTGTCCACTTTAAAATCACTGTGTATTACCCTAAAGCTAATGGAATGGTGGTAAAAGTGTATTGCATGATGAAGGAATGCATCCAAGCAGCTCAAGTTTCTGCGGTTCCAGTTGATATTGCTGTCAAGAAGTTATTGTCGTTATATCCCACTGCCCCTAATTCAGTTACTGGCGTGCCACCTTTCCTTCTGCTAAAAGGTAGACTTCCTGAATCTAAAATGTTCCCGACCTGGATGGGTGGTGTAGAACCTCGGTGGGTGGATTGTGACAAGTGTTTCAGGAGTCACCAGTCTGACTATAAAAAAGAGGTACAATAGCAAACACGGAGTAAAAGAAGGCAAATTCATGGTGGGCGAATGGGTTGTGGTGGAATCTCCTGACACAAGGAGTGGAGGGAATAGTACATTTTCAAAACCTCTCAGAATAACTAAATTCTGTACTAATGTGGTGACTCTAGAGGACAAAATGGTGTGGAGCATGGACAACATTTCCAAGTATAAGGGCTCCACTGTTGAGAGACCATCTCATGAGGTGATCCCTTCATCCACTTCAAATTCACAATATGAGTTCCACATCAAGACTCGTCAATGCCTTGTCCCAGTTTGGCACAAGGATGATGCTTTTCAGCAATTCATCATAGGAAGGAGATGTGTTTTGATTTATGCTAATTCACACGGTATAGTTTTCCTGTTTTCCTTGTGTAGATATTATAGCACTGTATTACCTTATTCTTATGTTTAGTTCTTTGGTCCTTTCACCTTCGTCCCCTGTAGTCTACTGCCTATGGAACAGTCCAGCTCATTGTCATGACTGTCCAGTACGTTGACAGTTGGAGTGCGCAGTTGAGGCAGTGTCATGAGATTAAACGTATATCCTCTTCAATATAATGTGTTTTATAGTGCAAAACAGTCCTGAGGGGTCAACCTTCTTTCTCCCCTCCTCTGAAGCCGATTGAATCCTGGGATAGGTAGTCCCTGTTGATAGCTATAGCATCCTGTGGAGCGGAAGTTGAAGTGCATTTTATAGCTCAAAGCAGTCCAGCGGAGTCTACTTCCTCCATCCCCACCTCTGAAGCGCCAAGGATAAGCTCGGACACGTTCTCTGTGTGGAAACAGAATTCTAAGGCTTTTTCACAATTGGAATTGCCATTTTTTTTAAACATAGATCTTAAAAAGGTGTGCCTTTCCATAGTGACTCCATCCACTCTTGGACAGCAGCATGCAAGGTGCAGGATTGATTCGTTTGATATTGGCATATTCTGTAGGGCTGTGGTGTATTTAGCTACTCGTTTTACGCCATTTAGCTTTAGAAACCTTAACTGAAATATCAGAAAATGCATTCTCATTATTTAATGTTGGCAATATCTGTTTATTGGTTCTTTTGTAAGTTAAATTAAATTGGCATGCGTGAATTGCGGAAATAAATATTAACGTGTGAAATTCAATATAACTGAGATTTTATGAAGTGTGTTAGATTAGTTTTTGATGGAATGTTGGCCCAGGTATTGTCCATCTTATCAAGACTAATATAAACTGGCTTTGCAGGTTAGGTCCTGTTTCAGGACGTCGAATTCCAACCCAATCTGGCTCCTACAGGCCTATTTGGAAGTTGGAAAAATCTCTTGTAAACTTTACTCCGTAAATGTTCAATAGAGTTATTTTAAGGAAAGCAAAATGGCCGTTAGACAGTGCAGGAACCTATTTTGCACTGATTCGTTTGCCGAGTAGCTTGTTAATTGAACATTAACTCTGCATAGTGCAAACTGAAGTGCTGCTGCCTGGAGAACATCTATTGGTTAACCAAACCCCCAAATAGTTGTAGGAATTATTATAACCTTGGTTTCATTTTCATTCACAATCAATATATTATGTGTACTATAAGTATATAACTTGTCTAGAGCTCGTTGGAGCAACAGCATTGTTTGGTACAAAATGACCAAATCATCAGCATATTGTAAGATTTGAAGTTTGTGAACATCACTCAGCAATGTACTTTTTAACATTACTGGCTCTTCCGGCCTATTAAGGTGTGTTCAGAGGCTTGCTGGAGTGCATCCTTCGAGGAAGGGATGTATTGGCAGTCTGTCCCAGCTAGGAAGGAGAAAGCCTGAACTCCTATCTCCTGCACAGTTGACGACTTGAATTCCACATGGCACATTAAACTTGCAGAGCCAATGGTTGGCAGGTTTTCTGTATCGGTGCTCCACTTGGTGCAAGACAAGGTAATGCTGCTCTGCTTACATTTTCCTTCCTAGCTTCACCCTTCACCATAATATGGTGAGGTAGACTTTTAAGAAGGTGCTTCCTCTATCCTAGAGCAGCAAATTGAAGGCTGATAGAGTTCTGGGGTTGTGAGCAAGATAAGCAGAAGGTAAGCATGTGTCGAGATTGCCATAGACCAGTGAACACTGAAAATATTTCCACTGTGTGGTCCTTTACCAGGTCGAGAGAATGTAAACTGCTGGTAAATCTGGTTTGAATCTTTTGAAAGGTGTCTTCTATTTTAGAACTCTGTTTATCCTGCCACCTCCCTCACGAGAACACAACTTGTGACTCTTTTAAAATCACTATGGGTGGGCAGAAATTGCGTAGTTGCTCTACGCAAATTATCGCGAAATGGTTCTAAATCTCAGCGAGCACGCGGAACTTTCGCGAAGACGCGGAGATTGCTTTTCCCGCCCGTTCGCAATGTGTTTTTGCATGCTCGCGGGGAAATAGAACTCTAACTTGCCCATGCGGTCGCTAATGGGCGCGGCCATCTTGCTCGCGATGCTTATTTCCTCTTCCGGGTAAAATGACGTGATTGCGATCGCAAATTCTCACGGGATAGCCTGACCGGCTATCAACAAACCAACATCTCGCGGCGCACGTGAACGGATAGGAAAACTTGTCGGCGAACGCAGGGATCCGGTAAGTCGCTACCGCACGCACGAGAATGCATTTTTAAAGCGAGAACAAGAAAATACTTCCGCTTTCGCAGCGGGTCGCGGAAGTTTTGACATCGCCGCGTTCTCCAACGGAAATGCCAAAACTTCGCAACTTCCGCGAGCGGAACGAATTTACGTCCAGGCCTAGAAATCACTATGACTATGACTGATTTTCATCATCTGCCAGAAAAACGAAAGGCACCCAGTTCTAATTGCGTCTGTATACAAATTTGTTCTAAGTAGAATTGTTACCTTTAGGTTGTTACTTATTATTAAAGTGGTTAATGAAATCGAAGATGGCCATGGAGCCAATAATGCAGAATAGAAGAAAGGCTACAAGGAGAAAAATAGCACCCAAGTGGGAGAGTCTTCAAAAAAGTCCTACTTTTCAGTAACCTATGGTATCTCCAAGCCCATTGCAGCTTGTGATTTCTAGCGATGCAGGGGGATTCTTTTGGAACTCTTATTTACTGACCAATCACCTTTTTTACAGTGATTGCCTTCAGTTGGCTGCATTTAGGGAGCCACTGATTAAACTATTCTTTAGGAGCCTTTACAATTCTGTGGAGCTAATACCTGATTACAGCAGGAACCTCCCTTCCATGATATTATTAAACATCGTCCTGTTAATTTGCACACTCTTAAAGAGCTTTGCTGCTGTGTGTATATGTTCTAATCAATAGGTTGAGAGATAAATTGCTGTAGAGATACTGAGATAACTTGAAGTGAGCAAGACTTGATCTGGTAGTTGTTGCAGGCAGGGGTATTGGCAAAAATGCAGTGAGAACAAAAAACACCTCGTAAAAGCATCTGAACCTGATCCACTATGAATATAGTAAGCATTGTGAGGAAGCCTGGTCCAGTGGTCCTCTCCAATAGAGAATATTGAGATCCTCCCCCCAAAATGTTTTATAAAAATGGGGACAAATGGTGCGTCTACTTCACACTTTACCAACTATGTTGTCCAAGAGGCCATGCGTTTTACATGTTGCATTCTGGGAACTTGTAAAATATTCCGATAGCAAAAAGTTTGCCAAGTATATATGAAAAATATATCTTCATAACAGCAAATCATGTATGTGCCTAGAAGAAAATGATGTGCATGATACTAAATAGTGGCTGTACAGCACATAAATACCATTTTCTATTTCAGGGGAAGAGGTGATTATTTTATATTTGGTGAGTCACTAGAAAAATACATATGAAAAGTCAAAAATCACATGTCAATAGAAACAGGGCCAATTTTTATAGTGTACAATGACATAATGAGGATCCCTGTACTAGCATCAGGTAATGGCCCATCCCTTTGACTGTGTCAGATTATCAACTGTCATCAAACTGTATGAAGTTATATGTCGTGGTGTTGCCATTTACTTGGGAATCTCATAAATATACATTGTAACTGTTGGACCTCACCCTCTCTGCAGGGTCACCTCAAACTTTTTGCCTTCACCCCTCCTATTTTCTGAACCCATTTTTGTCTGTTTTGCCACCCACGTAAGTAGCCCTCTAAAACCTGCCTCAGGCCTGCCATTGCAGCCTGTGAGTGTGCAGTTTTAAACTGCCATTTCGACCTAGCAAAATAAACCTGTTGTCAAGCCTAAAAGTTGATTTTTTATACATAGAAAACCCTCATTGGGTAGGCCTTAAGCAGCACATAGGGCAGGGTATGTTGTATTTAAAATGTTGGGTGTGTACTTTCAAGTTTTAAAAGTCCTGGTAGTGAAAAAATCTCAAATTAGTTTTTTCATTATTTCAAGGCTTGCCTCTCCCATAGGATAACATTGGCTTACTTTATTACATTTAATAAGTTATAACCTTTGTTTGGGAGCAGGTGCGAATGTCATGTTTGGTCTTGGAGGAATTTTAGTTTTAAAACCTCTTTAAAAGTAAATCGGATTTTAAGTCACAATTCTGAAAATGACACTTTTAGAAAGTCACATGACTAGGTGAAGTTGGCAGTTGACCTTTGTGTATTCCTCCCAGATAGCTACACAATAGAAGGCCTAGGGGTTGGCAGGATGGGTCATCCTGACTTGATGAGAGAGGGTGGGCCTGTTACCTGCCACACTCTCACTGCTCTTTGTGACCTCTTTCCCAGGAATAGAAATCTTGTCCCTGGACTTTAGATGGTAACTTTTTCAAAAGGGCTAAACTCTTCCTGCATCCAGCCCATGCTCCATGGTGGTTGGCCTGAACTTGTGACTTTGACCCAGTCATGCATGGCCAGATAACCATGAGTGGTGCTTTGTACTTTTAGGCTCTATACATACCTTACATCTTTGAAATTGCATTCCTCTGGTTCTACTGATTTGATTTTTTCGTTTTGGTGTCTAATAAGTTAGTATATTTTACCCTATTTTTCTAAATTGGTATGGGATTTTCCTTGTGCTGTTTTTCCACTTTATTACTATTTGTGTGCTGCATACATACTTTCCACATTCCCTCTAAGTTTAGCCTGACTGCTTTTGAGCCATGCTAGCAGAGGGTTAAGAACAGGTTAATTTAGTGACTTTTTGTTGTTCACCCTAACAGGGGTTGTGGTTGTTGCGCGGAAAGGACTCTCACCCCCTAATCCAACATCCCAATTTGTCACAAGAACTGTTTACACTTTGTATTGCATTTACATTTACATAGCCTTTACTACCCATGACAAGTAGTTTGTAACTATATTTTTGAGGGTGCAACCTACATATTCCTGAGTTAGATAATAACTAAATGCTCAATATGCCAACATGCAAGGATCAGTGCTCAAATATGCCAGAGTTTTACGCTGTATACAAGACTATCAGAGATGATCACTGATGCTCAATTAAGACTACTCATCGTGTCAGGGGCTCATTTCTGCTATAGTGGAACACTTGTTGGTCAAGGCTGTTATCCGTAATGCTAGGACTGATGCATGTTTATATTCACATCAGATTACTGACCTAAAAGCATCAGCACTTTCAAGACGACAGTGTTCTCACTGCCTTAGTAACCGAAGCACCAATGAAATGACAGTACTCACACTGCCCCCATTGTAAAGCACCATTCCTATATTGCTCAGTATGCACCCCTGCCACGTCAGTTTCCTCATTGGCAAGCCAGTATACACAATGAAAAAACATCCTTGATGTGCTAGTTGTCAATTTGCCCTTGTATAAAAATGGCAGTTATCATGTCAGTTTTCTCATTGCTCCATGTTTTAAAGTATGATTGCCATGCTAATTTACACTGGTCTCTGACACATCTTCCTCATCAAGTCACCATTGTGGTGAGGCTTTCCTCAGTCTCCTGGTGCAGTGCAGACCTTTGCTGATAGAGCAAGCAGATACAGAGAGGTCTCCAACCGCACTCCAAAATCCACTCTGTTGTTACAGTTCCATATGGGTTCCCAGTGCCGCGGTACTTCACTTAATTATGCCACCAAGGACATTCCTGCACAGTATTAATGCTAACTTGGGTTATATAGAGAGCAATAGGCATTCAAATCAAACTTATTGCTACAACATGCACCTACCATGTTTAAGACAGTTTAAGCTAGTTAGAAGTCGCAGTGGTATTTGCACTTCTCTGAGGCATTTGTGTTCCTAAGAGTGTCTCCCTCTTATTATACGCTTCTCGTGAAACCCTACGTCTCTCTCTGCAAGGCACATGAAACCTGCTGAAGTTGAAGAAACAGTACTGCACCGGTTACCTATGTGCTTGGTATTACAAGCAACCAAAGAACTTCAGAAACTGTGATGTTTTCTGACTGTGGATCTTCAAGCATGTGCTGCTTTTCTCTAGTGCTAGATGTCTGACTGTGGCCAAGGTATGGGTGTGGGTTAAGAGAGCACCACATAGGCATGATCATACCTGCTTTCAGGCATGCCCATCAGACTAAAGGAATTCCTAAGTTGTTTTCATCTAGCCCAACACTGGCCCTAGCTACAGAGCCCATGTGAGACAAAGAGAATATGTTAGGCTGGAGGCTAAAGTTCCAAAATGCAGGTTTCACAGAGATGCACTCTGAAAAGAACAAGCCTGTCTCCAACTTGAACCTTTTTTTAACTGTCTGAAGCATAAACATTGTATAGCCTAGCCCGCTGTTTTTCATATCTCAGGGGCTCTGGTCAATCTGAATATTTTAACCAAACTACTAAGGGGTCGATTCCGATTCCGGCCACAAAACGAACCGACTGACACGGACCCGGACCGAATACCGACCGGCACGGACCAGCGCCGTACGACCCGTGCAGTACGATGCAACGTGAGTGAATTACAACCAACACGTACAGAATACAAGCCGTACGACCGAGCCGGAGGGAAATTAGTGCTCCGGCCAGAAAACCGACACGATATTCACCGACCGACACGAACCCGGAATCAACCCGACCGACCTGTACCCGCGATGTACGATTTGCGCAGTATGATGCAATGCGTGTAAAACCAGACCGGCTCGCACGGAGACCAAGCCGCACGACCGACACGCACAGACAACCCGGCACACAAGCAATAGAGACCGCCGCGAACGACGCCTACCAAACACAGAAGACAGGCAGCGTGAACGAGGCGGAGAAGCCCGCACGAGACAGCAGCAGCGTCCGTTTCCGTCACATGAACGTCTCCTACGTGCCTACAAAACAAAAAGGAAAAAACACCAAAAAGGACCAAACAAGCAATGACTAAGCCAATAAATACCCAGCACAAATTAATTGGACAAAGACACACCCACAACTACAACTATATAAAGGACTACAATCACTACCATCATCCCTTGCAAACAGGAGACACAGCCAGCAGCAAACACCAGTACACAGCAACCACAGACACACTCACAACTCACCCATCACACAACTCACACAACATCAGCACCTCATACAAAAGCACACACACATACACACAGCAAAACCAACACCAAACCAACATCACTTGCACCCTCACACACACATCCCTCACCACCACCACCCATCACCATGCCCCCAAAGAAGAATCCAAAGTTCACAGATAGTGAGTTAGAAGTGCTGGTAGATGAGATCATCAGAGTAGAGCCACATTTGTTTGGTACATTGGTTCAAAGGACCCCCATCTCACAGAAAACAAAGATGTGGGTGAGGATTGTGGACAAGGTGAACGCACAAGCACCAACGTTGCGCACAAAGGACGATATCCAGAACAGGTGGTATTACGTGGGCAGGTGCTGGAGCAGGATTTTCTAAATGAAATCTATAGGGTTTTGAAGCTCTGGTTTGTCTATTTGTCATAATTTAATCTACTAATTATTAATTATTTGTTTTGTGTAAGTGTTTTTATACTGATCAACATGTGTGTTTTAACAAGAGAGAATTACATGTGGGAATGCATATGTGTGCTAACTATTAATAAATGTGCATGTTTTATTAAATTTTGTTTCCTTTAACTTGTATAATTGTTGCTTTATTAATATTGAGATTGGTGTGTTTGTGTTGTAAAAACAGGGGAGGGAAAAAGAAGTTAATTAAAAGAAATAATGAAAAGAGAAATAAAAGGTTGAAAAGAGAACCACAAGAAATTGAATTAGAAGAATTAAGGGAGAGTGTCTACTTAGAAACAAAGAGGGATGATAAAAGAGTGTCTGGTGTGTAGTGTTGTGTAAGGAGGAAAAAGACATTTCAAATTTCTCCTAAAATGGGACTAAATTTCACTAAAATTTTTTTTTTTTGGGTTATTTGGTGATAAAATCACCAAAGGGGGGATTGCTGGAGCAGGATTTTCTAAATGAAATCTATAGGGTTTTGAAGCTCTGGTTTGTCTATTTGTCATAATTTAATCTACTAATTATTAATTATTAATTATTTGTTTTGTGTAAGTGTTTTTATACTGATCAACATGTGTGTTTTAACAAGAGAGAATTACATGTGGGAATGCATATGTGTGCTAACTATTAATAAATGTGCATGTTTTATTAAATAAACGTTGCTGAGTGCTGTTTATTTTTAAGCACGAAACGCTTTTGAATTAATGCTTTTTTGTGTTGCTAAAGCTAGATAATTGCATACACATAAGGGTATTAGTGGGGTTAACACTGTTCAATCACTATGCTGTGGTAACGTTGTTTTTGTCTCTTTCAATTAAGATGGTCTATTGTGGCCTATTGTGGCCTAATTAAAGATGGCTGACTTTTGAAGCCTGGTTTCGAGTGAGAATTTGTGATGGAAAAGGCCTTGCTGAATATGGATGCGAGTCATCTGTCCACAGTCCTTGCCTGGTTAAAACTTTCCGTGAGGACAGCAGCAGATCTGGGCAAGTCTCCAGATGCATTGGGACAGCAGCCTTGGCAGCCTTGGAAAACAAAGGAGCTTTAAAGAAAGACTCTAAACTCTGAGCTCACCAGAGGAAATGTGTGGAAGTTGAGAAGATACATTTAACATTTAGTTCCTGTTCTGTTTTTTTATTTTTGTGACTTTTTCTGAGCGGAGATTTTTCCAAATGTAGCGATGCTACATCCTTTTCCTTCTCGCTCTGCTCAGCGGTTCGGCGGATGAAGTAATATTAAATGTTTCTTTCCTTTGTCTGAATTATTATAAATATACTAGACTAGAGAGGGTTTCATCCATTGCATTTTGCCACTTTGCCATTTTCTTCCCAAACCTGCGTTGGTGAGGATCGATGCTGTGAGGACGGTGACTTGGGAGATTTCTACTGAGAGACTTGTCCTGATGACCCATTCTGACATTTAGCTAGAATAGGTAATTATGAGAAAATGATTTATTCTGATTAATTTCTTTTGACTAATTTTAGATAAAGAATCATAATTTTAAATACGGTGTTGGTGATTATTTCTTGTCAATTATTGAGTACTCTATTTGATTATTGATGTATAGATTGTTTAGATTATGACAATTGCAATAGCTAGGTCTTATCGACCTCGGTGTAGATGTGGGGTTTAGGTGTTTAGGAGTTTTCTTTCCACAGGTTCAATGCTGGTAGAGTATTTGAGTGTATGTTAGTGAAATGGGCCCTAGTGTATGGTGAGTGTATGTGCGTGTAACTGTGAAATTAATCTATCCGTGGAAGTAAGGAGATTTTGTACACCCCAATCTACATCAAGTTCCTGGTAGCAGAGTGATGATGGTTATTGATGATTGTCTTGATCTGATTAGATTGCTTGTACATTAGCTTATTGATTATTGATTATTGATTGATGTTGGTATATGTACTAATACTATATGTTGGAGTCGTCATGTTGAGTTATATGTAGTGCTTCTGGAACTTGGGAGCTAGTAGCAGTTCCGTAGTAGGGCAGAGGGAAGTATATGCTGCTCTCGGGAAAGACGGGATTGTTGGTCCTGTACGTATGCAGGAAAATTCACATTGTCTGGGTTCGGAATCAGTGACATTGTTATATGTTACTATTAGAGATATTTCTGGTATATAAGGAGTGCGTATGGTAGTGAAGGTTATCTATGAAACTCTGGTTTTAAGTCCCAGGGATCCGTAAGGTTCGCCGTTAAAGCTTATCGCGGGAGAAGTAATAGGTATTCTCTGAGCTTGTTTGAGAAACTGGGTAGAAGTAAGCTGCTTGGTTGATGTGTGTTATAATTCTGTAGTGGAGCAGATTGTTCGCTGTTCTCGGGAAAAGCACGATTCTGTGTGTATGTATTATATTTTCTTGTATGAATGTGCGTGAATGTTTGTATACATTTAGTTGATTGTAAGACTCTTTGGACAAGTCCTAGAGGAAACAGTTAATGAATGTATGTTAGAAGGGCAGAGTAGAGGGATGTGCTACTGTGTCAACGAGAGGTTTCTTGTGAAATAGATTTTCTTTACTATTCTTTGGTTAGCGAAGCAGACAATGGAGATGTTTATATGTTGTAACTAATAGATTTTGTAGAAATTCGACACGAAGTCTACTGAGAAATTTTGTAAAGGAGGGGTAGACGACTGACAGGAGACAGGAGCGAGAAACTGCAGCGACTGCTGACGTCAAACAGACCGCGCTCTCATTGGATATTAGATCAGAATAGTGCTCGCGCTGAGATTGGTGCGTTGGTGTGAGCCGCGCAAGGATTGGTGGAGCTATTCTAGTGACGTAACGTTCCAGGATTGGTGCGTTAGTGTGAGTCGCGCTGTTATTGTTTGAAAAATCATATTGTGTAGTTGTATTACGGAAGGGATTAGAAAGTTTTGGTAAGCGTTAAAATGTATTACCAAGAGGAGAAAAAGAAAAAATCTTTGTTCAGAAAGATTAAAAATTGGTTCGACAAGGATAAAGATGTTAAAACGAGAGAGGGTGAATTGTTACCTCCATCGAAAACGCCTGCATCCTTCATGGCTGCAAGATATGGGTATCATACCTGTATATGGTTGGAGAATTGGGTTAGGTATACCAAGGAAGATGGAGTTTTAGCATTTCCAGAACATGGTTCATTTAATCTGGCCGTGTTGAAAAATTTACGGGAAAAAATTTTATGTCTTGACCCAAGACCAAGGCCGACACAATTCGAGGCTTTAGTGGAATGGGAAGAGGAAGTACATGAGCGAGAGAAACAGAGGTCTGGAGGCAACTATAGGTATATGTTCGGGAGGAGACATGGTCGTGAAACTCATCATGATCGAATGACGAGATGGCGAGATGCTAGTATGTCAGAGGGATTATATCCTGTGAGAACAGTTGAAGAGGAAGCAGAAAGGGTTCCTGAGGCAGAAGTGAGAAGATATGGAGTTAATGAATATGAGGATGAGGTTTTAAATGACATGATTTACAAAATACCACCTCCATATAGACCGGAACCAGAAGAGAGTACACCAATTGTTTCTCCGATAAGAGATACGCATCGTATCATTGAGACAGAAAATGTGACACCTGAGTTAAGAAGTGGTAATCCTTTCAGGGAGAGAGAGAATAGAAGCAGTGGCGAAAATACGAGAGAATTAGCCAGAACTACATCGGAGCTGACTGAAAGGATCAAGGAACTGACAAAAAATCTAGACGCTGTTACGGTACCCGTAACCATAGGTCCGGTTATGCCTGTTTTTGATAAGCAGAGGAAGGGTGAGAATGGTTTGGTTATTCCATATGTTGGGAATAGATTGACAAGTTTGGCTGGTCCTTCAGGAGATTCAGGAAAAAGGGCAGGAAAATTCAGACATGACACCTGTAATGAAGGATTAGAGGAGTCTAATTCAGGACTGGATGCTGGTGAAGCTAGTTGTTCAGGGATGCCGATTTTAGAACCGCAGAAGAAAGTGGTTCCAGTGAGAAAATCTACTGAAATAACAGCTGAGGATCTGAATGAATGGATGAAAGTTCTTCAAAAGAGGGATAAAGATTCACAAGCAATTGATGTTGCTAGGTTACGTGTAGAATTAGAAGAGCTTGTTGCAGGGACAGTTCCAACCGAAATGCTAAAAAATCATCATGATGGTGAATTATTGTTTATGTGTAAGAACATCACCTGGAGAGCGAGAAATACACATGACAGATTAAGAGCAATAGCAAATGACTATGGAGTTGACATTGATAAAGTGAAAGTTTTGCAGAAGTCTTACAGGATGGATTTCACAGACAAAGACATAGAGAATTTGAATGGTACTGGTAGAATAGGACAGATTAAAGAGATGATCGCTTTATTGCGAAAATGGGGTGATGTTGAAAAGTGGAAGGATAGATGGTACAAAAAGAGAGAAGAATCAGGGGATAGGACTTATTCAGCATTTCCTGTGAGAGAAAAGGAAAAACCAGTGGATACTTATCCTATGAGAGAAATACCTGGAGGAGGATATGTACATGTTCCATGGACCAGACAGGATATTTTATCATTTACGAATGATTTCCCTCGATTGAGAGAAAAGCCCGTCGAGTGGTACAGGCAGGTAGACAGGTTTGTGAAATTGTCAAAAGTGTTGTGGATTGACCTGAATAGTCTGTTTGATATAATTGTTCCAGCAGACTTGTGGGCTGCGTGTAAAATAGTTGTGAGTTGGCCTACTGAGGAATATCCAAGAGATCAGAGAACAGGAGCACCAGATCCAGAAGTAATGAGAAAGTATGAGCAGGTGATTGTATACCTGAAAAATAAAGTACCTCCAAAAGAAACAGACTGGGTTAAAATAGATCGAACACATCAGGAAGCAAAAGAATCAGTTCATGCTTTTTATGAGAGGCTGATACTGGCATTTAAACAATTCAGTGGGGATGAACACCTGGGTGACAAGGATTTGAGTCATTTTGTATACAGATTTGTATATGGCCTGAGACCTGAGATTAGTGAAAGAATTCGTGAGCATACTGTGGATTGGCAGAGTAAGAAAATAGATGAGATTCTGAGACATGCAAAATACTTCAGTGATGAGATTGAAGCAAAACAGAGAAAGCTGAAAGAGAAAGCAATGTGGGCACAGGTGAAAGTTGCGGAAAGACAAGAAGCACAGTTGGTGGAACAGGCGAATAATCCAGCAAATAATGCAGGGAATAGACCTAGGTATGCAGGGAATGGAAAGGGGAATCTTGAGGAAGCTAAGAAAAAGTTCCCATGTCACAACTGTGGCCAACTGGGACATTGGAGATCAGAATGTACCAATCCACCATTAGTGAATAATGAGGGAAACTCCTTGAATCAACAGGTGCAGAACGAGGGGAAAAATCAACAGCAGCAACAGCAGAAAGTTGTGAGACAGCAGAGTCAAGAGCCCAAACCGCCCTTGCCGCAGAATAGAGGAGCACAAAAGTATAATCCGGATTCGGGATTCTACAATGATGAGCAGGTAAACAAACCAAGGCGTTCTAACCAGGTACAACAGTACTTGTTAAAGAATGAAGGGAGTGAGTCTGAGGGTGATTATTGACGGTGCCGAAGAGAGGAGGAAGAGTGCATACTTGGTGCAACTCTAGAAATAGACCAGGCAGGACCATTTTTGGATGGAAAAATAAATGAAGAAGGTGTTACTTTTTTAGTAGACACAGGTGCGACAAGATCAACTGTCAGGTCAACAGATATTAGAAATCTTCCTCTCTCGGATGAAGCAATCCAAGTAGTTGGTGTAGCAAATACACAAATCAGAACACGTCTTACTGAACCAGTAAGAGTACAAATAGGGAAATTCTCAGACATGCACAGATTTATCGTCTGTGACACAAGTCCAGTGAACCTGTTAGGTAGGGATTTACTCTGTAAAATGAACTGTACAATTTTTTGTACACCAGATGGAATAGCTTTTGAAACACCAGATGAGGATGTTTTGTACCGAATGACTCTAGAAAATAGAGAAAGTGAGTTAATTGGTGCATATGCTGTGTTTGATCCAGAGGATTTGCCTCAAGAGCTGAGAGACACAGTGAAAAGGACAGTTTGGGATTTTACTGGAGAGGATGTGGGATTGATGAATAATGTAGATCCTGTGAAAATTTCAGTGAAAGAGGGAATTACTTATCCTAACATTCCTCAGTACAAAATGACACCAGAAATAATTGAGGGAATAACTCCTATAATTGAGAAAATGATTCAGCAGGGAGTTCTGAGAGAACTACTGAGTAGTCCGTGTAATTCACCGATAATGGGGCTAAAGAAGCCTAATGGGAAATTCAGGATCGTACAGGATTTGAGAAAAGTTAATCAAATTGTGGTGGCATGTTGTCCTATTGTGCCAAATCCATCAGTGATTTTGTATCAGATTCCACATTATGCTGAGTGGTATACAGTGATTGATTTGTGTCATGCTTTCTTTTCAATTCCATTGCATCATGACAGCCAGCCGATTTTTGCATTTAGATTTGGCCAGCGTATTTTAGCATGGTGTCGTATCCCACAGGGGTATACAGAGAGTCCTTCAATATTCAATCAGTTATTGAAAAAGTCATTGGAGAGTTTGATCATGCCTGAAAACTCAGTATTAGTGCAGTATATTGATGACCTACTTGTGGCATCAAAGACACGTGAAGCTTGTGAAGTAGATACTATAGCTTTACTGAATCATCTGGCAGATGGAGGGTTAAAAGTATCTCCAGCTAAATTGCAGTTCTGCAAGAAAGAGGTGCATTATCTTGGACACAATATTGAGAAAGGTCTGAGAAAAGTGACTGATGACAGGATCAAAATTATCAGGGAAATGAAAGCCCCAAAGACCCAGAGGGAAGTGAGAATGTTCCTGGGAATGGTGGGTTATTGTCGTCAGTGGATAATTAATTTTTCGCTGATAGCAAAGCCACTGATTAAGCTGACTAAAAGTGAGATGACAGACCCATTGGAACTAGATGGAGAACAAATGGCAGCATTCGAAGAGCTGAAAAGCAGAATGTGTGAAGCCCCTGCTTTGGGTATGCCAGATTATGAAAAAGAGTTTGAATTGTACTGCAGTGAGAGAAATGGATGTGCACTTTCAGTGTTAATTCAGAAACATGGATTACTGAGAAGGCCTATTGCGTACTTCTCATCGACACTTGACCCTGTAGCTGTGGGTTTACCAGGTTGTCTGAAATCTGTGGCTGCAACATGCAGAAGCCTAGAACAGAGTGAGGGAATCATAATGGGATATCCTGTAAGGGTATTCGTACCTCATAATGTGGCAATTCTTTTGACAAGAAGCAGAACTCAGTACATGTCACATAGTCGGTTGACTAAATATGAGAAAGTCATTCTGGGAGCATCAAATGTGACTCTTGAGAGATGTGTGAATGTGAATCCAGCGACATTGTTGTCGGATATTGAGAATGTAGGTGTGAAAACAGAAGATGATCACAATTGTTTGGATGTGCTTGATTACTGTACAAAACCGAGACCAGACATAAGGGATCTTCCCTTGCATGAGAGTGATCATGTGTTGTTTGTGGATGGATCATGCCTGAGGAATGATGAGGGTGTGCTATGTGCAGCATATGCAGTGTGTAAGGTTTCAGAAGTAATGGAAGCATCATCATTGAAAGGAGTGAAATCTGCGCAAGTTGCTGAATTAATTGCATTGACAAAAGCTTGTGAAATTGGGAAAGATTTGAGAACGACTGTGATGACTGATAGTCAGTATGGATTTGGAGTTGTGCATGACTTTGGCCAACTTTGGCTACAAAGAGGTTTCTTGACGTCGAGTGGGACTCCAATAAAGAATGCTGAAGTGATTGGGAAATTGCTTGAGGCGATACAGCTGCCTAAAGAATTAGCAGTTGTGAAATGTGCTGCTCATGGACAAGGAGATGATTTTGTGACAGTTGGCAACCGATATGCTAACGACATTGCACAATATTGTGCAAAGAATAATCAATCTATTAATCGGGAACGAGAGGGTGAAATGTCTTTTTGTTCTGTGATGTTTACTAATGTCTTAGAGACATGGGATGAAGTGAAACAGTTGCAGGATGAGGCAGAGGAGGAAGAAAAGAAAGATTGGATTAAGGCAGGTTGTGCCCCGAGAGAGACAGACCATGTTTGGGTCTATAGAGATGGCAGACCAGTAATGCCGAACTCCATGCTGTCAGCAATGGCAAGGATGTATCATGGCCAGGGACATTTGGGAAGGGATTCGATGATCAGGTCTTTTAAACAGACTTGGTACAATGCAAAGTTCAGGACAATTGCAGAAAGTATCTGTCAAAGATGTTTGATTTGCCAGCAATTTAACACTGGGAAGAAGACAGTGGTGAGTCTGGGAACAATAGGCAGAGAAGGAGGTCCTTTTACAAGAATGCAGATTGATTTCATTGAAATGCCCCAAGTGAACAGACTGAGATATGTACTAGTGGTAGTCTGTTTGTTTTCAAGATGGGTTGAGGCCTATCCGACTAGGAGAAATGATGGAGTAACAGTGGCAAAGTTACTGTTAAGAGAGTTGATTCCTAGGTACGGATTTCCAGTAACGATTGAGTCTGATAGAGGTGGACACTTCTATAATGAACTCATGAGTTTGATTTGTGAAGCATTAAGCATACAGCAGAAGCTACATTGTGCATACAGACCAGAGGCTTCTGGTGTGGTTGAGCAGATAAATGGCACAATTAAGAACAGGATTGGTAAGATGTGCTTAGCCACTGGCATGAAATGGCCAGATGTCTTGCCTCTAGTGCTAATGACTATTAGATCTACTCCAGATAGAACTACTGGTTTAAGTCCGCACGAAATCATAATGGGACGTGCAATGCGACATGCATATGTACCTGTCAATAAGTTGATGACAATAACTGATGACATGATTTTGGATTACTATAAAGGCCTGGCTGACGCAGTTCATTCTGTGTTTCACCAGATTGGAGAAGAAGCTACTACACTTGAGAAGAAGCAAGCTCATGATCTGAGTCCAGGAGACTGGGTGAGGATTAAAGTGCACAGAAGAAGAAATTGCTTGGTTCCAAGGTGGGGAAGACCAAGACAAGTCATTCTAACTACGACGACTGCAGTGAAGTGTGCTGGTGTGAAAAACTGGGTGCATGCGAGTCATACTCTGAGAGTTCCAAACCCAAAGGATGGGACTGGTAGAGAGTATTTTGAAGAGTCAGATTCCAGTGATGATGAAGACCCAGAACCAGTGAGAAAGAATCAAGGTTCAGGAAAAGAAGCATTTTCTTCAAGTTCAAGAGAATCATTGAGAATTTCAGAAAGGAGATCAGATTCTGAAAGAGAGCCTGAAGTTCCAAAAAGCAGTGGAGGAAAAAGAAAAGAAAAGAGCAGTTCCATAGAAATTACTCCTGAATCAGAAGAGGAGGAGATTGAAGAACCACTTGAGATTATTTCTGAAGAAGTAGGGTCAGAAGAAGATAGAGAGGGACAGATTGCGGAAGACCCCCGAGGAGGTGTAGGGAACACTTCTAATAAGCTAGGTGAAGGGACAAGTAGACAGCAAGAAGATTGCGTGTCGGAGACCCGAGGAGGGAAAGAAGTAGGGAAGTCTCAAATAGTGGTGAAAAAGACTGTGGAGCGAAAGAAAACTGCTGAAGAACAAGAGCAAAAGAAAACTGCTGAAGAACAAGAGGCATTTGAAACAGAATCGGATGAAAGTGAAAGTGAAAAATCAAAGGGTCGAGTTCTGAGAAAGAGAACTTGGATTGGAGAAAGAAATAATACAGAAATAAGACCGAAAAAGGTTGTAAGAGGAGATTTTTGGCCTAACAACAGAGTAAAGAGGCTGAGATACAGACTGATAAGAGGAAATACATCGAAAGCTGAACAAGTGAATGAAGTATCGAGTCAAAACGAAGTAAAAAGGAAGGAACAAAAGGAGTCAAGAGAACCTGAGGAAATAAAGAGAATTAGAAGACCCAACCAAAAGTACAGATCACCGGAATGGTCTTATGTGGCACTGTCTGAAGAAGGAGAAGAAGAAACAGTGACTCGAGATAATCCGGAGGGGATCTTGAGAAAAGTGGTTGAGGAAAAGGAAGAATCTGTTGGAATCTTAAAAGTTATCCTGACTGACATTGGAGAAGAGTCAGATGCACAGGATGTTGTTGATGATCTGATACAATTTGATGTTGCTGAAGAAGAAGGAGTGAAAAGTGATGAATATCCAAATTGAGTGAACTGAAGAAATCACTTGGAAAAAGTGAAAAGGAGAAAGTCTGAAATTCAGCTGTCTGAAGTAATCCAAAGTTTGAGAAATTACAGTAGTGGAGTAGTAGAGGCTAAGTCAAAAGACAAGGTCAAAGTAGTAAAATGGCTAACATAGAGAATAATCAAAGTTAATGTGCCTTCTTAAAAAGATGGTGTAGAATGTGCTGCTGCTGTACTGGATTGTTAATGCTACTATGGGGTATTTTAGCTTTATTAGTTACATTTAAAGTTTCAATAGGTACATTTGAGATACATACTGAGAATGAGACAAATGTAGAGAAGAATTCGCAAAAAGTAGTTCCAATTAGAATTAGTAATACTTACATGCATAAAGATAGGTCAATTAATGATTTTTCTAGTAATGTTTTTTCAAAGTTGTTATACGAATATGTGAAAACAATGGAAGTAAGGGATTGCTACGTTTGTATGCAATTACCTGCATCCGTTTCAGAGGGTGTTACTTATCACCATTTACCAGCTACGTATGGAATTTCTTGTAGTGTATTAAGTAGTGTTTTTTATTTGTTAGGGAAAATAGATTATAAGATGTCTAACAAAGATAGTATTTTTGGGCACTTGCCAATGAAGAAAGAGCTGAATCCAGCTAAAGAAGCTAACATTTTTGGTGAGATTTTTATTGAGAAAGAAGAATTAACATTAGATTACATTTTTAAGAATAATTTAACTTGTAGTTTGGAAGAAGAGGAGAAAGCTTTCCTGAACATGGTGGAGGAAAGGAGATTGAGTATGCATGAAAAGGCAGGGAAATATAAAGTGAGTGAGACAATTTGGGACATTGAGATGGGAAAAGAATTGAGAAATGGAGCTAGTCCAACTTTAGCTTTAGATGCACCACAGAAGGGTAAGCTGTGCATTACAAGAGGGAAATCCCAATATGATACATATTTTGTTGGGACTAGTGAATGTCATGATACATTCATTGCAACAGGATGGGGTTTCAGAGGTGGAGAAGATACAATTTTTCCAGGAGTGTATTATGTTTGTGGGAACAAGGCTTATTACAAGTTGCCTGACCATTGGTATGGCACGTGTTATGTGGGCCTGGTTTTTCCAAAGATCTTTCATATAGATAGAATAGAAGATGTAGAACATATTAATTTACTAATGCGCTTCAAGAGGGAAACTTGGTCTGAAATTGTGGGTGACATTTTTGGAGCTTTAATTCCAGCAGTGGGAATTTCTTTAAATGCTAATGGGATTCGGAAACTGTCAACAGTGGTGGATCGCTTATCGACAAATACCGCTGGAGGGTTTCTTTTGGTGAATACGGAACTAATTGCCGTACGTGCTATGTCTATGCAAAATAGACTTGCTCTTGATATTCTATTGGCTAAGGAGGGTGGAGTTTGTGGAATGCTGAAAGTTCAACATTGTTGCACTTACATTCCAGACGAAAGCAAAGACCTGAAGGTCTATATCAAAAATATTACTGATTTGCATGAAGAATTAGTACCACTTGAAGCTGAAAGTATCTGGACTAAAATAGCTAATAAGGTGATAGCTGTTAAGAGTTTTATTGCAAAAATAGGTAGTACTATTATAGGTAAGATATTGTTTCCTTTAACTTGTATAATTGTTGCTTTATTAATATTGAGATTGGTGTGTTTGTGTTGTAAAAACAGGGGAGGGAAAAAGAAGTTAATTAAAAGAAATAATGAAAAGAGAAATAAAAGGTTGAAAAGAGAACCACAAGAAATTGAATTAGAAGAATTAAGGGAGAGTGTCTACTTAGAAACAAAGAGGGATGATGAAAGAGTGTCTGGTGTGTAGTGTTGTGTAAGGAGGAAAAAGACATTTCAAATTTCTCCTAAAATGGGACTAAATTTCACTAAATTTTTTTTTTTTTTTGGGTTATTTGGTGATAAAATCACCAAAGGGGGGATTGCTGGAGCAGGATTTTCTAAATGAAATCTATAGGGTTTTGAAGCTCTGGTTTGTCTATTTGTCATAATTTAATCTACTAATTATTAATTATTAATTATTTGTTTTGTGTAAGTGTTTTTATACTGATCAACATGTGTGTTTTAACAAGAGAGAATTACATGTGGGAATGCATATGTGTGCTAACTATTAATAAATGTGCATGTTTTATTAAATAAACGTTGCTGAGTGCTGTTTATTTTTAAGCACGAAACGCTTTTGAATTAATGCTTTTTTGTGTTGCTAAAGCTAGATAATTGCATACACATAAGGGTATTAGTGGGGTTAACACTGTTCAATCACTATGCTGTGGTAACGTTGTTTTTGTCTCTTTCAATTAAGATGGTCTATTGTGGCCTATTGTGGCCTAATTAAAGATGGCTGACTTTTGAAGCCTGGTTTCGAGTGAGAATTTGTGATGGAAAAGGCCTTGCTGAATATGGATGCGAGTCATCTGTCCACAGTCCTTGCCTGGTTAAAACTTTCCGTGAGGACAGCAGCAGATCTGGGCAAGTCTCCAGATGCATTGGGACAGCAGCCTTGGCAGCCTTGGAAAACAAAGGAGCTTTAAAGAAAGACTCTAAACTCTGAGCTCACCAGAGGAAATGTGTGGAAGTTGAGAAGATACATTTAACATTTAGTTCCTGTTCTGTTTTTTTATTTTTGTGACTTTTTCTGAGCGGAGATTTTTCCAAATGTAGCGATGCTACATCCTTTTCCTTCTCGCTCTGCTCAGCGGTTCGGCGGATGAAGTAATATTAAATGTTTCTTTCCTTTGTCTGAATTATTATAAATATACTAGACTAGAGAGGGTTTCATCCATTGCATTTTGCCACTTTGCCATTTTCTTCCCAAACCTGCGTTGGTGAGGATCGATGCTGTGAGGACGGTGACTTGGGAGATTTCTACTGAGAGACTTGTCCTGATGACCCATTCTGACATTTAGCTAGAATAGGTAATTATGAGAAAATGATTTATTCTGATTAATTTCTTTTGACTAATTTTAGATAAAGAATCATAATTTTAAATACGGTGTTGGTGATTATTTCTTGTCAATTATTGAGTACTCTATTTGATTATTGATGTATAGATTGTTTAGATTATGACAATTGCAATAGCTAGGTCTTATCGACCTCGGTGTAGATGTGGGGTTTAGGTGTTTAGGAGTTTTCTTTCCACAGGTTCAATGCTGGTAGAGTATTTGAGTGTATGTTAGTGAAATGGGCCCTAGTGTATGGTGAGTGTATGTGCGTGTAACTGTGAAATTAATCTATCCGTGGAAGTAAGGAGATTTTGTACACCCCAATCTGCATCACAGGAGGGTCAAGAAACTCATCAAGAAAGATCACGCCTTGAGTCAGCGCACCGGCGGTGGCCCTCCTGCCAAACCAGTCTACTTCAGGACCTGGGAGGAGAAGCTGCGGGACATCCTACCACCAGAGAGCGTCCATGGCCTAACAGACATCCCAGAGACTGGTGAGTACACAAACAACAAACCCAAGATTGTTTGGCAAGGGGACAGTGAAACCATGCACCCCAAGCAAATCTACACTAACCAATAGATAATCAACCCAAGATGTGTATGCCAGTCACACAAACACTATACCTGCCATCTCATAGTGACTGGGGACTGTGTCATGACATGCACCAGCCTACAAACAAATAGAGCAAGCCACTGGCACTAAGCCAAATACATCCAGCAAGACAGTTTGCCACCACTAACACACCACCTCGCGGTGCAGCTGACTGTCAGGTAGGAATAGTGGGGATGCAGGTGAAGTGAGTGTAGCCAAAAGCATGATGGGGCCTGTAGTCACAGATAATGCTCCCCCTCCTGATTGGCCCATCAAGACCTCTCTGAAACATGCCCACATCACAGGGAGTGGAAAATGACTGACAAGATGGCTGACACTGGCCTCTGCTTGGGGTTGTGTGCAAATCAGAAGCAGGACACCACTGACTGACATCCTGAAAGACAACTTGCACGCCCTACAATGGAAGCACGTGTCATGATAGGAAGGAGGACTGACAGCCCTGACCATACTAATCAGCATGGGGAGACACCCCCCCAACACAAACTCCACACAACTCACTGGGTACAATGCTTTGACACACACCTCATTGAAATATCAGCAAAAGATCTCCCATACTGGCTGCTGCTGTGTGAAGCACAGGGGCTCACTTGGGACTTGTAGCCAAACAAACACCAGGATTTCACAGTCAGCCATCTTGCCATTGCTGTCACACTCCCTCACAGGGAAGCAGAGTCAAGAGGGAGGAAGCATGGCATGCTGGGTAGGGGGGTGTAGCCCAGAGTATGATGGGACTCGTGGTCACACACAACCTACACCCACCCACATGGCCCAGCAAGATCAACCTGAACCATACTCGCCTCACAGGGAGTGGGAAGGGACCGACAAGATGTCTGACACTGGGCTCTGTTGTGGGGAGCACAAGGCCATGCTGGGACTGCTAGCCAAACAAACACCAGGATGCCACAGTCAGCCATCTTGCCATTGCTGTCACACCCCCTCACAGGGAAGCAGAGTCAAGAGGGAGGAAGCATGGGCATGCTGGGTAGGGGGGTGTAGCCAAGAGTATGATGGGACTCGCAGTCACACACAACCTACACCCACCCACATGGCCCAGAAAGATCAACCTGAACCATACTCGCCTCACAGGGAGTGGGAAGGGACCAACAAGATGTCTGATACTGGGCTCTCTTGTGGGGAGCACAAGGCCATGCTGGGACTGCTAGCCAAGCAAACACCAGGATTCCACAGTCAACGATCTTGCCATTGCTGTCACAACCACTCACAGGGAAGCAGAGTCAAGAGGGAGGAAGCATGGTCATGCTGGGTAGGGGGGTATAGCCAAGAGTATGATGAGACTCACAGTCACACACAACCTACACCCACCCACATGGCCCAGCAAGATCAACCTGAACCATACTCGCCTCACAGGGAGTGGGAAGGGACCGACAAGATGTCTGACACTGGGCTCTGTTGTGGGGAGCACAAGGCCATGCTGGGACTGCTAGCCAAACAAACACCAGGATTCCACAGTCAGCCATCTTGTCATTGCTGTCACACCCCCTCACAGGGAAGCAGAGTCAAGAGGGAAGAAGCATGGGCATGCTGGGTAGGGGGATGTAGACAACAGTATGATGGGACTCGCAGTCACACACAACCTACACCCACCCACATGGCACAGCAAGATCAACCTGAACCATACTCACCTCACAGGGAGTGGGAAGGGACCGACAAGATGTCTGACACTGGGCTCTGTTGTGGGGAGCACAAGGCCATGCTGGCAAATGGCCAACAACAAGATCAAACTCTGTCCGTGACAAGCTGGGAAAAAGCAGTGTATAGGCAGGCATCTGTTATAAAAGTAGAAAATGTCATGTTTGTGAATCAACGATGCATGTAGAAACATAAATCACATTGTGTGTCTCTTCCAAACACATGTCGTGCTGGGCACCCACTGACAAATGACGAGGATACCCAGTCCCAGACTCTGTTGGACACTGAGCTCTCTGGTCTGACTCTCTCACTGTCCTCTTCAGATAATGATGACCAACCTGGCCCCTCCGGTGTGAGCCATCATGCAGCACCAGCAGCAGCAACATCTGCCCCCCCTGTACCCACGCCTCCACCATCTGGACACCAACAGGGCACCCCCGCCAACACAGACAGATCAAAGACAATCAACGCCCGCAGCACAGGGACACAGGATCCCCCGGAAGCTACAGCCAACACCACCAGCAACACCACCCAAGGGGTCCCAGGTTTACCTGTGTGTACCGCCGCTGGTCCTGCCCATGTGGAGAGGGGTGCTGGGAGCGGTGGGAGGCACAGGGCATGCCTTGCAGAGGGGTCTGGACTGCATGATGACCCCCAACTGGCACGCATCATAGATGCGTACCAGGATAGGAGGATTTGGCCAGGTAGTGGGGATCCTCAAGGACATGCAACAGGAGCAGGTCGCCCACCATGCCTGCATGGAGGCAAAGTGGGATGCCCTTACTGCGGTGCATCGGGACATACTACAATGCCTCCGCCAGATCAGCACCAACCTGTCCCCACCCCCCTGTGTGCCCACAACATCTGTTGCAACACCATCTGCCACCGCCACAGGGAGGGAGGTGGACTCTGGCGGAGAGTCCCCTGCACCGCAGAGGCCTGCACATGAGGATCCCCCCCCCGGAAGAAGAGGGGTCGTCCAAAGAAGGACATGTGAGAGGCAGATGTCCCAGCATATCCCCCAGGGCCTCTAAACCTGTTCTGGACAATGTTCTTTGTGCGCAACCCGTTCACCTTGTCCAATCGCACACAACTCGCCCACATGACATGAAGGGTTCATGTTCGGCCAATGTATCAGATGACTGTGGACTTTACTCTGGACATTTCATCTACCAGCACGTCCAACTCAAATGTGAACTTTGGATTCCCAAACCACTGTACAGCACCCAACATCCTGTGCACCTCACATGTTTGTAAATAAACTCACCAGTACACCATACTTGCCTCTTTTGTGATTCAAACTTGTCATGTTCAGGGCGAAGTCGATCTGCTAGACAACACAGTGCATGCCAAATACTGCAACAATGTGACCAACGTAAGGTCAGTCATGGGGATGTGACACATGTGAGGGAGACACAACTCTATGGCAACACAAAACATACTCACCATGGCCATGTGACTCATCACACACAATGATGTTGACCTGAAACACATTGCCATGCACAGACACAACACCAAGCACAGTCAGTGGTAACAAGTCCACAGGTGAGGTAAGCAGATGTCACTCAGATGTGGGAAGACAGACAACGCACATAACAAAGCGTAGCACAGGTTCATTACACACCAGCAACACGTTTATTCCACAATAGTTGCACGGTAATTCTGCGTAACAGTGGACACACGCTCACAATGTTTTGGAGAATGGAAGTCCAGGGATGTGTGGTACATCAGTTGATGGGAATTCTCAACTTCCACACTGGTGTTGGCTTCTGGGTGTTGGGGGTCAGTGTTGACCACACAACAGGCAAAGGACCCTGAGAAAGACAGACAAGATACAGTCAAAAGCACAGACGAACAGGAGAGAAATGCAATACACATGCACAAAACATGTTGCAAAACACCTACACAAACACTAGTTAGCAGTACTACCCTATTGTGGAGTACACACCACCTGAATGGACACATCACAGCATGCATCCAGTCAAGTGGCACACAGACACACTCAGACAGCAACAGAGCTGGCTCAACACATTCCTGGAAACTCACTTTCAGGTGAAGAAGTTGTTGATGAGCTGGGAGCAGACGTCACCATCATCTTCATCATCACTGGCATCCTGGCCCAGGCCGGGATCCTCCACAGGTGCCGGACGTTGGTCGTCGTCATCCTCATCCAGGATGGGAGGCACCTCCTTCCGCACCGCCATATTGTGTAGCATGCAGCAGACCAGTATTATTTTGCGCACCTTTGCAGGCTCATATGGGAGGGCCCCTCCGGTCTTGTCAAGGCAGTGAAAGTGGCTTTTCAGGAGGCCGAAAGTCCGCTCAATCACCCTCCTGCTCCGACCATGTGTCTCATTGTAGCGCAGCTCGGCTGGTGTCACAGGGTTCCTGAGGGGTGTCAGCAACCACGGCATGTTGGGGTATCCGGAGTCACATACAGACACAAAAATGAACAAGTAGATGAGTTTGGTAGGAGTGTGGAATACAACAATGACAAACACACACAATGAGAAACATTCAGTACACACAGACAAGTCAGGCACACTGAGCTGGCATCTGTGACATCAGCGTTGCAATGTGACTACTCCTCATTATATAGGCACCGTGCGCCAAACCAGGGAACTGTGCACACACATGTGTGATCAACATGTCAGCAAGACAGACCACCAGAGCATTGATCGAATGGTAGTGCTTCCTGTTACGGTATGCCTGCTCATGTGCCTGTGGTAGTATCAGGGCAACATGTGTCCCGTCAATGGATCCAATGACGTTTAGCATCCTCCCCAGTGTATAAAAGGCATCCTTAATTTCAGGGAGTTCATCTTGGCTCGGGAGCTTGATATACAGGTCGAGTAATTGCAACATCCCCTCCAAGACATCGCGTAGCACCCGACTAAACATCGTTTGTGACATACCACCAGCAGTAGCCACAGTGTACTGGAAGGTACCAGTAGCAAAGAAGTGCAGGGTTGCCATCACCTTCACCTCTGGGCTCAGTGCTGTAGGGTATGTCCGGCCAGGTAGCAGATGTGGCGCCAATTGCTCCGCCAACTCCTCAATCAGTGGCCTGGTGAAGCGGCACCGTCTAATGCTGTTGTGTTCCTGCATGGTTGCAAGGTCTGGGAACGGACGATGCACATCTGGTGCCCTGCAGTACAGAGATGCACAAAGGAAGATTGTCAGTACATCCCCCCATGTGGCCATGACCACGATCACTCTCACATGCTAGTTCATGACATTACACAATGTACTGAGGTGTGTGCTGTTGGTCATGGACACATATGTCACCTACATGACCACCACCTCACATCTCAAGTCCACATGAGTCCCATGTAGTGCAATGGGCTAATCATCTGGCTGTGTCACCCAACCTATGTGCTGCTGCAACATTCAAAAAACCCACCCCAGTGACTAATGAGGACTCATGTCTTCCATGCATCACAGATCTTTGCCATGCAGAAACCCAGGCTCCCTGTATTGCCACATCAACACAGCAATGGACATGGCGTAGAACGTACACACCACAAGGCAAGCGTAAGTCCCACAGGTAGTGGCCACTGTTGTCCATGCCGGCCCTACATGTACGTCTCTTAGACACACACCCCATTAAGGTTGATGCATATACCACATGGATGTGGAGACTGTCAACTATTGGTAACCTGTGATCAGACACATATGAGACACAACATGCACACAGACTATGGGTGCACATCAGTATTGGGGCTACAGGTCTCTCTGTGACGTACATGCCATCGCCCCCAGGACTCAGGGTGTATGTGACATGCCCCAAACATATCCAACCTGACACTGTGGCCTTCACTCATGCCAATTACTGTCCAATTGCACATCACAGTGCAAATGTGCACAACACACAAAGGACTCTCCCCCATGTACAAGATAACAGCCTGGGAGTGGCTGCACAAAGTGCCAGACAAAAAAACTGCTGTGACCCCCTCAAACACCCAGGGAATGCAGCCTCACATGCCATGGGACACTGTGTGGCCAATGCTATAGTGTGGCAGGGGTGTGCAGGTGTCCATGGCCAGTATATGTGTGTTACATCCGTCTAATAGTCACACTAATGCAGTCCGATGCGGGTGACAATGCGTACACATTGCACGGGTCATGTCCGAGCCGTGCGTAGGCCTTGTCATTGAATGCAATGAGGTCCGACGCGGGTGACAATGCGTACGCATTGCACGGGTCATGTCCGAGCCGTGCGTAGGCCTTGTCATTGAATGCAATGAGGTCCGACGCGGGTGACAATGCGTACGCATTGCACGGGTCATGTCCGAGCCGTGCGTAGGCCTTGTCATTGAATGCAATGAGGTCCGACGCGGGTGACAATGCGTACGCATTGCATGGGTCATGTCTGAGCCGTGCGTACGCCTTAGCCATTGAATCGTATGGAGACGGGTGCATGTGTACATTCAAAATACGCGTTGTACAATCAGTTGAACGAGCCAGGTGCACCCATTGGCTCAGGACTGTCATGGAGACGGATGCGGATTCAAAACTTGTACGAGTTGTGCACTGGAAATTCAGTTGGATGCCTACAACAATGTTGCAATTTCAAGTGTTCCATGAAGGTGAAGATTTGAACGATGCGGAAGGCGTGTACGAGTCGTACTTTTATATGGATTGGCCAGATTCATAGAATGCAACTGTGCTGGACCTATCACTTTGGACACATGGCACAGAGTCTGCCTCTGCAGCACAGATATAAGGCTGGCTGGACCCCAGGGGGCTCACGTGCCTGCACTACATGCTACTGGACCACATCCCTGCTATCACTGCTGCTGTCTCTGCATCCTCTGGCTCCTGCTATGGCACGTACACTGGAGAGGGCCCCAGCCTTCACTGAGGAGGAGAACCAGGCCCTGCTCGTACACACCACAAGGCAAGCTTAAGTCCCACAGGTAGTGGCCACTGTTGTCCATGCCGGCCCTACATGTACGTCTCTTAGACACACACCCCATTAAGGTTGATGCATATACCACATGGATGTGGAGATTGTCACCCATTGGTAACATGTGATCAGACACATCTGAGACACAACATGCACACAGACTATGGGTGCACATCAGTATTGGGGCTACAGGTCTCACTGTGACGTACATGCCATCGCCCCCAGGACTCAGGGTGTATGTGACATGCCCCAAACATATCCAACCTGACACTGTAGCCTTCACTCATGCCAATTACTGTCCAATTGCACATCACAGTGCAAATGTGCACAACACACAAAGGACTCTCCCCCATGTACAAGATAACAGCCTGGGAGTGGCTGCACAAAGTGCCAGACAAAAAAACTGCTGTGACCCCCACAAACACCCAGGGAATGCAGCCTCACATGCCATGGGACACTGTGTGGGCAATGTTATAGTGTGGCAGGTGTGTGCAGGTGTCTATGGCCAGTATATGTGTGTTACATCCGTCTAATAGTCACACTAATGCAGTCCGACGCGGGCGACAATGCGTACACATTGCACGGGTCATGTCCGAGCCGTGCGTAGGCCTTATCATTGAATGCAATGAGGTCCGACACGGGTGACAATGCGTACGCATTGCACGGGTCATGTCCGAGCCGTGCGTAGGCCTTGTCATTGAATGCAATGAGGTCCGACGCAGGTGACAATGCGTACGCATTGCACGGGTCATGTCCGAGCCGTGCGTAGGCCTTGTCATTGAATGCAATGAGGTCCGACGCGGGTGACAATGTGAATGCGTACGCATTGCATGGGTCATGTCTGAGCCGTGCGTACGCCTTAGCCATTGAATCGTATGGAGACGGGTGCATGTGTACATTCAAAATACGCGTTGTACAATCAGTTGAACTAGCCAGGCGCACCCATTGGCTCAGGACTGTCATGGAGACGGATGCGGATTCAAAACTTGTACGAGTTGTGCACTGGAAATTCAGTTGGATGCCTACAACAATGTTGCAATTTCAAGTGTTCCATGAATGTGAAGATTTGAACGATGCGGAAGGCGTGTACGAGTCATACTTTTACATGGATTGGCCAGATTCATAGAATGCAACCGTGTTGGACCTATCACTTTGGACACATGGCACAGAGTCTGCCTCTGCAGCACAGATATAAGGCTGCCTGGACCCCAGGGGGCTCACTTGCCTGCACTACATGCTACTGGACCACATCCCTGCTACCACTGCTGCTGTCTCTGCATCCTGTGGCTCCTGCTATGGCACGTACACTGGAGAGGGCCCCAGCCTTCACTGAGGAGGAGAACCAGGCCCTGCTCGTACACACCACAAGGCAAGCGTAAGTCCCACAGGTAGTGGCCACTGTTGTCCATGCCGGCCCTACATGTACGTCTCTTAGACACACACCCCATTAAGGTTGATGCATATACCACATGGATGTGGAGACTGTCACCCATTGGTAACATGTGATCAGACACATCTGAGACACAACATGCACACAGACTATGGGTGCACATCAGTATTGGGGCTACAGGTCTCACTGTGACGTACATGCCATCGCCCCCAGGACTCAGGGTGTATGTGACATGCCCCAAACATATCCAACCTGACACTGTGGCCTTCACTCATGCCAATTACTGTCCAATTGCACATCACAGTGCAAATGTGCACAACACACAAAGGACTCTCCCCCATGTACAAGATAACAGCCTGGGAGTGGCTGCACAAAGTGCCAGACAAAAAAACTGCTGTGACCCCCACAAACACCCAGGGAATGCAGCCTCACATGCCATGGGACACTGTGTGGCCAATGTTATAGTGTGGCAGGTGTGTGCAGGTGTCTATGGCCAGTATATGTGTGTTACATCCGTCTAATAGTCACACTAATGCAGTCCGACGCGGGCGACAATGCGTACACATTGCACGGGTCATGTCCGAGCCGTGCGTAGGCCTTGTCATTGAATGCAATGAGGTCCGACGCGGGTGACAATGCGTACGCATTGCACGGGTCATGTCCGAGCCGTGCGTAGGCCTTGTCATTGAATGCAATGAGGTACGACGCAGGTGACAATGCGTACGCATTGCACGGGTCATGTCTGAGCCGTGCGTAGGCCTTGTCATTGAATGCAATGAGGTCCGACGCGGGTGACAATGTGAATGCGTACGCATTGCATGGGTCATGTCTGAGCCGTGCGTACGCCTTAGCCATTGAATCGTATGGAGACGGGTGCATGTGTACATTCAAAATACGCGTTGTACAATCAGTTGAACGAGCCAGGCGCACCCATTGGCTCAGGACTGTCATGGAGACGGATGCGGATTCAAAACTTGTACGAGTTGTGCACTGGAAATTCAGTTGGATGCCTACAACAATGTTGCAATTTCAAGTGTTCCATGAAGGTGAAGATTTGAACGATGCGGAAGGCGTGTACGAGTCGTACTTTTAAATGGATTGGCCAGATTCATAGAATGCAACCGTGTTGGACCTATCACTTTGGACACATGGCACAGAGTCTGCCTCTGCAGCACAGATATAAGGCTGCCTGGACCCCAGGGGGCTCACTTGCCTGCACTACATGCTACTGGACCACATCCCTGCTACCACTGCTGCTGTCTCTGCATCCTCTGCCTCCTGCTATGGCACGTAAACTGGAGACGGCCCCAGCCTTCACTGAGGAGGAAAACCAGGCCCTGCTGGACGGGCTCCTTCCAGAGTACAGAAAGCTCTATGGGACACCAGGGGAGCAGGTGAGTGTGCTGTCCACTGCCTTCCTAATTAAGCATGTTGTCTGACTAGCAGTACTAGCAGTGTGTACAGCAGTGGCAAGCATTATCACTGACTACTTTCATCCCCAAAGTGTGTAGGGACATGTACTGAATATTTTTCCAGCTGCTAAAGTGCATTTTTGCCAGCTTAGACTATCCATGCATTGTTAACATGTCAGACATGCATGTGAGTTTTCATTCCCCATGGTTGCACTACCTGTGTAATTATTTTCCCTTTGTGATGATGACATGTATATCTAATTGTGTGCTGCACAAATCTGGGGCATGTGTGTTAATGTACTTTTCACTTTGTCTTCCTCAGAGGTTGATGCCCACAAGAAGCAGGAGATCTGGCTGACCATCGCCCCGGCAGTTCATTCTGTGGGGGTCTACAAGCACCGCATCCGCAACTGCCAGAAGAAGTGGCAGGACCTTCGTGGCTGGACCCGGAGGATAGCCAGAGTCCAGCTGAAGCTGTCACCTCCACGCAGGAGGGGCGGACACCGGCCCCTGACTCCCCACATGCTCCGGATACTGGCAGTGGTCCTCCTGGACCTGGATAGGCAGCTGAAGGCCAGACAGCAGCAGGAAGGGGGTAAGCCCATGCCTGATCTGTGTACTATGTCTGACATGCAAATAGCAATCTTTTGTCTGGGTCACACTTCCACATTACATAGGTCTTGTAGTCCCCAAATCAGGTCCCTCATCTGTGTGATGCACCCTCTTCATCTGTTCCACAGGTGTGGTCCCTACAGTCTTTGGATTGTGTCACTAGGTCACTGTGTCCCTGCAGTCAGCTATGTATCAGGTACCAGTCAGCATCAGTTCCCGTGACTCTGTTGTGTGTGTCATGGGTGGGTCAATTGTTTACACAATGCCTGAGATCTGACATGTGAACTGTGTGTGCCCTTGAGATGTGTACCAATTGCTGTTCTGACTCGCAACATGTTTCTGGGGTATTCAATACAAAACCATGCAGCAGGGTACTCCAATTTTTGGGCATCAGGAGTAGGTATGGCAAGTATGCCACAATTGCTTAGCCACCTGAATACTGTCCGGGGCAAAACACTACTTCACTTAGTCCGGCCCAGTCCTACCCCCTCAAGGGCATTCAGAAACACTCTGTAATCCCACTCCTGTGTGTGAAATTGCAGGTTGTGCTTCATGACATGTGCCCTCAGGTGTGTGCCTCTGTGTCATTAGGGTGTGGCTCGTTGCTACGTACAACTGGGGTGTCCATGATTCTGAGGGCCAGCATGACATCTGCAATGTGACTGTGGGAGACAAGACCTGTGTGACATATGGGTGTGTGAGCATCTGACAGCACACAATGGTGTATGCAACTCTGTCCCTCATGCAGTTGGGTTATATGCATGGCAGACTGTGATGTGTTAATGTACATGGAGTCGTGTTTGCTGAGACTCATATGTCTGATTTTCATGATGTGGGGTCTTCTGGGTCCTGGATATGTTGTTTGCATGGGATGGGCAGGTGCGCCAGTCATCTGCAGAGTCAGATTTGCCCCTGAGCTAGGATTGTGAGTCAGTGCATATTGTTGTTGTCTGGATGCCATGCCCCTGTGACAGGAGACAGTGTTGACTTACTTACAGGCCATCCCAGTGCCATGGCATTGAACTTGCTATGAGTGAGCCTGCGTTGTGTTCAAGTGTGCACCATGCACCCCATTGTGGCCTTGCTCATCAGGACATGAGTACATCATAGTGTGTGTTGCTGGCATGCACCTCAAGCATGTGAAATGAGTCTCTGCCCATCCCTTCATCCGGACACATGTGCTGAGTCAGTCGCAAGAGATGTGCTGTGGGTCTAGTGACATACTCCTACATGTTCACTTGCATGTACAACTAATGTGTGGGTGGTGCATGTTGGCACATTGGGGTATTAGCATCCAACATGCAACAGACATATGTGTGCAAATCAAGGAGGGATATGTGTGCCATGGTTGATGTTGGAAATGACAATTGTTTTATTCTAAACAGTGTTGGCACTTGGAGCTGTGTTCAGCTGATGATGCCAGGGCTTGCCCTATGATGTGATGTACTCACTGTGGTGTGTGCAGTCGGTGCAGGTGACTGATGTTATTCTGTTACTTCCTATTCCTATCCAGATACATCCACGGCCACAGGAGGGGACAGCTCCATGGAACAGGAGGAGCCACAGAGCCTTACAGGGACAGAAGGAGAGGAGTCAGGTGGACCCAGTGGCACGGAGGGCGATTTCAGCCACAAAGAGGAGTCGTCAGCACCATCCCCCCCAGCTGAAGGCCACAGCAGCTCTGAGGATGACTCCCCTGTGGAGGCGGGTGTCAGCAGCCACCAAACCCCAGCTAGTGAGGCAGTCTCCGCCACCGCCACCACCACCACCACCACCACCACCCTCCCATCGGCTCCCATCTCAGAGGTCCCTGTTGGCTCCCGTATTCGTGAGCATGTCTCCTTTGTGCCAGGCACCACACCCCCTGCCCCTGTGTCCCCTGCTGCCCTGAGTGAGGAGTCTGTGGACTTACTTAGACAGATGCATGTGGGGCAGACGTCGATGCTGAAGGTCCTCCATGCACACACAGGTCTGTTGGCACAACTGGTGTCATTCATGGAGGGCATTTCCTCTGGCATGTCTGCCCTACAGAGGACCAACCAGTCCGTGGCCTCCTCCCTGATGGCAGCAGTGTCCTCCTCCAACAGTCCCACACCCCTCCTACCCCTGCAGCACCCACAATTCCTAGCACACTACCTGTCCAAAGCCCCGAAACCCCCAAACCAAGGTCTAGACGTGCACACAAGCAAGCGCAGGGGACTGATTCCACACTCACAGGGGCTGGTTTGCTGACACACACACACAGTCATCCACAACCACTCCACAGTCCTCCGAGACCTCTCCCTCCCAGCCACCTTCCCTTGCCTCACCTGCAACCCCATCCCCCCAGAAGCTCTTCCTCTGTGACCTTGGCCTCTTCTCCACCGACCCAGCTGATCCTGATTACAAGGGGAAGAGGAAGTCCCCACACACAGAAGGGAGAGCCCCTCACACCCGGACACCCTCCCCCAGGTGCACTCAGACCGAGACTCCCACCCGCAAGTCCCCCAGGTGCAAGAAGAGCAAGACCCCCCCGCCAGCACGCAGCTCCAAGGCAAAGTCTCCGTCCTCCATCCCCCAGGCTACCACTCCAGAGGTTCCCCCGCCACTCCCTGCCCCGGGTTCCCCCACACTCAGATACACCATCCCCAAAATGCTAAGGCCATCCCCCCTAGCACTTGCTCCTCCACACCTGGTCAGACAGTTGCTGTCACTGATGTGGTGACCGTGTCACCACCCCCTGCCCTGCAGACCTCACCTGCCCCCCATTGTGCTCCCATGGATGTAGGCACTGCTTTGGAGTCCACGCCCACCCCGCCTGACTTGTGCACTGCAGTGGTGAGCCAATCCACTCCATCTGACCTTCCCACTGGAGTTGTGCCGGCACCCACCCCATCTGACTTGTGCCCCACAGTTGTGACAGCACCCACCACTTCAGTCATCTCCACTGCAGTTGCAAGTGTCTCGCCTGCATCCCCCACCTCTTCACTGCCTCCTTCTGCTGCGCCCTGATCCTGCCCCTGCGGTGCCTGGCCTGCCCCCATGTATGCCCCTCTGAGGGGATGACCCCGGTCCATAGCAGTGCAGGCAAGCAAGGTGTGACAGTTGTCACTCTAGTTCACTCCTTGGCAATTTGACATGGACTGGCCATTGGCCTTTTGGTTGCACAGACATTTCGAATTTCATATACTGAATTTATGACTCTAGTTCACTCCTTGCCCTTTGGACATGGATTGGCCATTGGCCTTTTGTTGGAACAGATGTTTCACTTTTCATATGCTGAATAAAGCTTTTTACTTTGTCCCTGTGAACTTGATTTAGCTGTACATCATGTTGAGGTTGTTTTAGATGCCCTTGCACCTGTAATGCTTGGTTTACAATGTTGCATACTGATGTGTTGATGTGAGGTACTCCCTGTGGTCCATGAGATATGTATCCTATTCTGGTGGGTATCCATGTCATCCTTTGCAGCTACCTGGGTGTGTCTGGAATGGATCAACCATTTGTGTACATCTCTCTGTGAGCATTTAATTGCCACGGTCACATCTGTGGCTTGCACCCCTGCACATATGATGTGCTTCCCATTGTCCAAATTGTCACTTCCACATACTTCGTGCTCATCACTACTGGCCCTACAGGTGTGGGCATCATTGGTATAGGAGCAACTGGGTCCTCTGTGCAACTTGCTGTACATATGTATTGAGTATGTGCAGATGACTTAAGGGAGACTCACGTACCCAGGCTGTTGTGACCAGAGCCTTCATTGTGCGGTAACTGATGGCTGACTGAGCAAGTGTTCTGCAGACATGAGTGGGACTTGCGGTGAATATGTTTGGCACAGCTGAGCTCCCACAGGAGTTGTGTCCCCTCAAGTTAGTGTGTTGTCCAGTGACATGGCCTGGGCCCATGGTGTGTATTGTATGTGCATGTGTGTGTGTCCACATCCCTGTTCATACACAGACAGTGTTCCCTTGATATGTTCGTGTTGTTGATGCTTGCTGAGTGGTACTGGGTTAATCCCACTACTTTTTCAATGGGCTACCAGATGTGTGGGTGCATGACTCACTCCTGTTAATTGGTGTATCATCATTGTGATTTGTCAGTTCTGAGTGTTGATGATGTTGTCAGACACAGATGGGACACAGTGAGGTTTCCTCAAGGCACTTTTTTGTTCGCAATATCATGCAGTTGTCCATAGGTGGTAGTTTTCAGTGATTGAGACATTTGTATGTGTGTGTGACTGCTCCCACTTGTCGGGTTCACGGCAGCGATGCTGGCAGGTGTCAGCATGGGTGCCTTGTGTTCCTCCTTGGAATCTGCATAGTACTGGGACAGTGGCAGGGATTGTGAAGGTCACATGAGCTTTGAGGTCATGGCCATGTACCACATACTGTGCAGTGTGTCTGTCATTCCCCAGGGTTGTAAACAGTCCTTGTGTGATGTGTGTGTGCACCTTAGTTCCTGCCAACATTCCTGTGTTTGTCATGTGGGCATGTGCAATGTCACCTGTCCATGTGGACCTCACAGATACACATTGTTGCAGTTCAGGTGTGTGGTGTTGATGGTGGACTGATGTGAATGTTTGCAAGGATGGTCCCTTAGCTCCCGTTTGTCCATGGATGAGGGGCCATGCTGAGAGATTTGTGTTTGTGTATGTGTGATGTACGTTTGTGGCACAGGACACATGTCTGGGTTTCCCAGTTTGTACGACATCTGCCTTTGTCATCACAGTGGAGGTGTCATGCATGCTTGTGTCACACCAATGCCTTGTCCCTGGGGATTGTGCTGTTGTGTGTCAGTCTCTTGCTGTGTTAGTTGGTGTTCATTCCAGCTAGTGTCACATGTGTCTGTTGTGCTAAATCTCATCTCCCAATGCCTGATTGCCCACTGAGGGTGTCCCAATGATGGTTTACTTTTGTATGGAACTGTGTCCACATCTGTGTCACTGTGGTTCAGCCCCTCTCATGTGTTGTGTAGTTGCCTGTGGATACTGTGACACACACACACACACATGTTGTGTCCGATGTGCAGTGTGAGTTTGCCTGTTTGTGTTTGTGTATCTGCACCAGTGCATTGGTATTGCTGTTGTGGGCCTTTGTCTGGATGCTGTTTCTGTGATTTTGCATGCTGTCCCTGTGAGTCATTTCACATCATTGTGCACATTCATCCTGGTTGTTGGGTGCCATTGCTGGCATGGAATGTGAGTTAGTGAGCTGACACCTACAGTCTACACATGTTGTTTTGGTTGGTGTGTCTATTTTCGAGATGTGTGCATGCTTGGTGATGGTCACTTCTGCTGTTGTGTCATTGTACGCTGTGTGCATTGTTAGCCCCCATGTGTGGTGCTTGTCTGCACATGGCCGAGAGTGTTATGTTTTCACAGCACTATTTGCCTCAACACATCTCTGTGTGTATGGGACACAACCACTATTTTCCCCCAGAAGTGTTTGATGTGTTGGGAGCAGGGATCATACATGCTGTTAGTTATTTGCAGCTTTGACCATGACAACACTTACCTTTTGGTCACTGTGTTGAGGGGGGTTTTGTCCCCATCACCACAATGCTCCACATCTCCTGCATTTTGTGAGCCCCCACTTGACTTCTGTTCTACACAGTGAGGGGGTGTTCTTTTTAAATTGCCACAGTGCTATGGTGATGCTTGCCTTGTGTATGTCACACTCATGTGTTGGTCACACATGTGCTGTTACTTACATTGTATGCTTGTAGCCATATTCACTGTTGTGGGCATTTGTCACAGACTACACACTGTTGTCATGATGTCGTGGGGGATGTATTTTGCGGACATACCTGGATGTGTTGCGCATCACCCATCCTATGGCTGGGGGTGGCAGGGGTGATGGGCAACAGGTCCCCTATGGCTGGGGGTGGCAGGGGTGATGGGCAACATAAGCCCTGTGAGTGGGGGTGGCAGGGGTGATGGGCAACAGGTCCCCTGTGAGTGGGGGTTTCAGGGGTGATGGGCAACAGGTCCCCTGTGAGTGGGGGTTTCAGGGGTGATGGGCAACATGAGCCCTGTGAGTGGGGGTGGCAGGGGTGATGGGAAACATAAGCCCTGTGAGTGGGGTGTCAGAGGTGATGGGCAACATGAGCCCTGTGAGTGGGGGTAACAGAGGTGATGGGAAACATAAGCCCTGTGAGTGGGGGTGGCAGGGTTTATGGGAAACATAAACCCTGTGAGTGGGGGTGGCAGGGGTGATGGGAAACATAAGCCCTGTGAATGGGGGTGGCAGGGGTGATGGGAAACAGGGACCCTGTGAGTGGGGGTGTCAGGAGTGATGGGCAACAGGTCCCCTATGAGTGGGGTGGCAGGGGTGCTGGGCAACATAAGCCCTGTGAGTGGTGGTGGCAGGGGTGATGGGCAACAGGTCCCCTATGGCTGGGGGTGGCAGGGGGATGGGCAACAGGTCCCCTGTGAGTGGGGGTGGCAGGGGTGGTGGGAAACATAAGCCCTGTGAGTGGGGGTGTCAGGGGTGATGGGCAACATGAGCCCTGTGAGTGGGGGTGGCAGGGGTGATGGGAAACATAAGCCCTGTGAGTGGGGTGTCAGGGGTGATGGGAAACATAAGCCCTGTGAGTGGGGGTGGCAGGGGTGATGGGAAACATAAGCCCTGTGAGTGGGGGTGGCAGGGGTGATGGGCAACAGGTCCCCTATGGGTGGGGTTGGCAGGGGTGATGGGCAACAGGTCCCCTGTGAGTGGGAGTGGCAGGGGTGATGGGCAACATAAGCCCTGTGAGTGGGGGTGGCAGGGGTGATGGGCAACAGGTCCCCTATGGTTGGGGGTGGCAGGGGTGATGGGCAACAGGTCCCCTGTGAGTGGAGGTGGCAGGGGTGATGGGCAACATAAGCCCTGTGAGTGGGGGTGGCAGGGAGGGGTGATGGGCAATATAAGCCCTGTGAGTGGGGGTGGCAGGGAGGGGTGATGGGCAACAGGTCCCCTGTGAGTGGGGGTGGCAGGGGTAATGGGCAACATAAGCCCTGTGAGTGGGGGTGGCAGGGGTGATGGGAAACATAAGCCCTGTGAGTGGGGATGGCAGGGGTGATGGGCAACAGGTCCCCTATGAGTGGGGTTGGCAGGGGTGATGGGCAACTTAAGCCCTGTGAGTGGGGGTGGCAGGGAGGGGTGATGGGCAACAGGTCCCCTATGAGTGGGGTTGGCAGGGGTGATGGGCAACTTAAGCCCTGTGAGTGGGGGTGGCAGGGAGGGGTGATGGGCAACAGGTCCCCTGTGAGTGGGGGTGGCAGGGGTGATGGGAAACATAAGCCCTGTGAGTGGGGGTGGCAGGGGTGATGGGAAACATAGGCCCTGTGAGTGGGGGTGGCAGGGGTAATGGCCAACAGGTCCCCTATGGCTGAGGGTGGCATGGGTGATGGGCAACATATCCCCTGTGAGTGGGGGTGGCAGGGGTGATGGGCAACATAAGCCCTGTGAGTGGGGTGGCAGGGGTGATGGGCAACACGTCCCCTATGGCTGGGGGTGGCAGGGGTGATGGGCAACACGTCCCCTATGAGTGAGGGTGGCAGGGGTGATGGGCAACATAAGCCTTGTGAGTGGGGGTGGCAGGGGTGATGGGCAACATAAGCCCTGTGAGTGGGGGTGGCAGGGAGGGGTGATGGGCAACAGGTTCCCTGTGAGTGGGGGTGGCAGGGGTGATGGGCAACATAAGCCCTGTGAGTGGGGGTGGCAGGGGTGATGGGAAACATAAGCCCTGTGAGTGGGGGTGGCAGGGGTGATGGGCAACAGGTCCCCTATGGCTGGGGGTGGCAGGGGTGATGGGCAACAGGTCCCCTGTGAGTGGGTGTGGCAGGGGTGATGGGCAACATAAGCCCTGTGAGTGGGGGTGGCAGGGGTGATGGGAAACATAAGCCCTGTGAGTGGGGGTGGCAGGGTTGATGGGCAACAGGTCCCCTATGGCTGGGGTGGCAGGGGTGATGGGCAACAGGTCCCCTGTGAGTGGGGGTGGCAGAGGTGATGGGCAACGTAAGCCCTGTGAGTGGGGGTGGCAGGGGTGATGGAAAACATAAGCCGTGTGAGTGAGGGTGGCAGGGGTGATGGGAAACATAAGCCCTGTGAGTGGGGGTGGCAGGAGTGATGGGCAACAGGTCCCCTATGAGTGTGGGTGGCAGGGTGGATGGGCAACATAAGCCCTGTGAGTGGGGGTGGCAGGGGTGATGGGCAACATAAGCCCTGTGAGTGGGGGTGGCAGGGAGGGGTGATGGGCAACAGGTCCCCTGTGAGTGGGGGTGGCAGGGGTGATGGGCAACAGGTCCCCTATGAGTGGGGGTGGCAGGGGTGATGGGCAACATAAGCCCTGTGAGTGGGGGTGGCAGGGAGGGGTGATGGGCAACAGGTCCCCTGTGAGTGGGAGTGGCAGGGGTGATGGGCAACATAAGCCCTGTGAGTGGGGGTGGCAGGGGTGATGGGAAACATAAGCCCTGTGAGTGGGGGTGGCAGGGGTGATGGGCAACAGGTCCCCTATGGCTGGGGGTGGCAGGGGTGATGGGCAACAGGTCCCCTGTTAGTGGGGGTGGCAGGGGTGATGGGCAACATAAGCCCTGTGAGTGGGGGTGGCAGGGGTGATGGGAAACATAAGCCCTGTGAGTGGGGGTGGCAGGGTTGATGGGCAACAGGTCCCCTATGAGTGGGTGTGGCAGGGGTGATGGGCAACATAAGCCCTGTGAGTGGGGGTGTCAGGGGTGATGGGAAACATAAGCCCTGTGAGTGAAGGTGGGAGGGGTGATGGGCAACAGGTCCCCTATGACTGGGGGTGGCAGGGGTCATGGGCAACAGGTCCCCTATGAGTGGGGGTGGCAGGGGTGATGGGCAACATACGCCCTGTGAGTGGGGGTGGCAGGGTTGATGGGAAACATAAGCCCTGTGAGTGGGGGTGGCAGGGGTGATAGGAAACATAAGCCCTGTGTGTGGGGGTGGCAGGTGTGATGGGCAACAGGTCCCCTATGGCTGGGGGTGGCAGTGGTGATGGGCAACAGGTCCCCTATGAGTGAGGCTGGCAGGGGTGATGGGCAACAGGCCCCCTATGGGTGGGGGTGGCAGGGGTGATGGGCAACAGGTACCCTGTGAGTGGGGGTGTCAGGAGTGATGGGCAACAGGTCCCCTATGGCTGGGGGTGGCAGGGGTGATGGGCAACAGGTCCCCTATGAGTGGGGTGGCAGGGGTGCTGGGCAACATAAGCCCTGTGAGTGGTGGTGGCAGGGGTGATGGGCAACAGGTCCCCTATGGCTGGGGGTGGCAGGGGGATGGGCAACAGGTCCCCTGTGAGTGGGGGTGGCAGGGGTGGTGGGAAACATAAGCCCTGTGAGTGGGGGTGTCAGGGGTGATGGGCAACATGAGCCCTGTGAGTGGGGGTGGCAGGGGTGATGGGAAACATAAGCCCTGTGAGTGGGGTGGCAGGGGTGATGGGCAACCGGTCCCCTATGGGTGGGGTTGGCAGGGGTGATGGGCAACAGGTCCCCTGTGAGTGGGGGTGGCAGGGGTGATGGGCAACATAAGCCCTGTGAGTGGGGGTGGCAGGGGTGATGGGCAACAGGTCCCCTATGATTGGGGGTGGCAGGGGTGATGGGCAACAGGTCCCCTGTGAGTGGAGGTGGCAGGGGTGATGGGCAACATAAGCCCTGTGAGTGGGGGTGGCAGGGAGGGGTGATGGGCAATATAAGCCCTGTGAGTGGGGGTGGCAGGGAGGGGTGATGGGCAACAGGTCCCCTGTGAGTGGGGGTGGCAGGGGTAATGGGCAACATAAGCCCTGTGAGTGGGGGTGGCAGGGGTGATGGGAAACATAAGCCCTGTGAGTGGGGATGGCAGGGGTGATGGGCAACAGGTCCCCTATGAGTGGGGTTGGCAGGGGTGATGGGCAACTTAAGCCCTGTGAGTGGGGGTGGCAGGGAGGGGTGATGGGCAACAGGTCCCCTATGAGTGGGGTTGGCAGGGGTGATGGGCAACTTAAGCCCTGTGAGTGGGGGTGGCAGGGAGGGGTGATGGGTAACAGGTCCCCTGTGAGTGGGGGTGGCAGGGGTGATGGGAAACATAAGCCCTGTGAGTGGGGGTGGCAGGGGTGATGGGAAACATAGGCCCTGTGAGTGGGGTTGGCAGGGGTAATGGCCAACAGGTCCCCTATGGCTGAGGGTGGCATGGGTGATGGGCAACAGATCCCCTGTGAGTGGGGGTGGCAGGGGTGATGGGCAACATAAGCCCTGTGAGTGGGGTGGCAGGGGTGATGGGCAACACGTCCCCTATGGCTGGGGGTGGCAGGGGTGATGGGCAACACGTCCCCTATGAGTGAGGGTGGCAGGGGTGATGGGCAACATAAGCCCTGTGAGTGGGGGTGGCAGGGGTGATGGGCAACATAAGCCCTGTGAGTGGGGGTGGCAGGGAGGGGTGATGGGCAACAGGTTCCCTGTGAGTGGGGGTGGCAGGGGTGATGGGCAACATAAGCCCTGTGAGTGGGGGTGGCAGGGGTGATGGGAAACATAAGCCCTGTGAGTGGGGGTGGCAGGGGTGATGGGCAACAGGTCCCCTATGGCTGGGGGTGGCAGGGGTGATGGGCAACAGGTCCCCTGTGAGTGGGTGTGGCAGGGGTGATGGGCAACATAAGCCCTGTGAGTGGGGGTGGCAGGGGTGATGGGAAACATAAGCCCTGTGAGTGGGGGTGGCAGGGTTGATGGGCAACAGGTCCCCTATGGCTGGGATGGCAGGGGTGATAGGCAACAGGTCCCCTGTGAGTGGGGGTGGCAGAGGTGATGGGCAACGTAAGCCCTGTGAGTGGGGGTGGCAGGGGTGATGGAAAACATAAGCCGTGTGAGTGGGGGTGGCAGGGGTGATGGGAAACATAAGCCCTGTGAGTGGGGGTGGCAGGAGTGATGGGCAACAGGTCCCCTATGAGTGTGGGTGGCAGGGTGGGTGGGCAACATAAGCCCTGTGAGTGGGGGTGGCAGGGGTGATGGGCAACATAAGCCCTGTGAGTGGGGGTGGCAGGGAGGGGTGATGGGCAACAGGTCCCCTGTGAGTGGGGGTGGCAGGGGTGATGGGCAACAGGTCCCCTATGAGTGGGGGTGGCAGGGGTGATGGGCAACATAAGCCCTGTGAGTGGGGGTGGCAGGGAGGGGTGATGGGCAACAGGTCCCCTGTGAGTGGGAGTGGCAGGGGTGATGGGCAACATAAGCCCTGTGAGTGGGGGTGGCAGGGGTGATGGGAAACATAAGCCCTGTGAGTGGGGGTGGCAGGGGTGATGGGCAACAGGTCCCCTATGGCTGGGGGTGGCAGGGGTGATGGGCAACAGGTCCCCTGTTAGTGGGGGTGGCAGGGGTGATGGGCAACATAAGCCCTGTGAGTGGGGGTGGCAGGGGTGATGGGAAACATAAGCCCTGTGAGTGGGGGTGGCAGGGTTGATGGGCAACAGGTCCCCTATGAGTGGGTGTGGCAGGGGTGATGGGCAACATAAGCCCTGTGAGTGGGGGTGTCAGGGGTGATGGGAAACATAAGCCCTGTGAGTGAAGGTGGGAGGGGTGATGGGCAACAGGTCCCCTATGACTGGGGGTGGCAGGGGTCATGGGCAACAGGTCCCCTATGAGTGGGGGTGGCAGGGGTGACGGGCAACATACGCCCTGTGAGTGGGGGTGGCAGGGTTGATGGGAAACATAAGCCCTGTGAGTGGGGGTGGCAGGGGTGATAGGAAACATAAGCCCTGTGTGTGGGGGTGGCAGGTGTGATGGGCAACAGGTCCCCTATGGCTGGGGGTGGCAGCGGTGATGGGCAACAGGTCCCCTATGAGTGAGGCTGGCAGGGGTGATGGGCAACAGGCCCCCTATGGGTGGGGGTGTTAGTGGTGCTGGCCATGCAACCCGTATGGTGGGCTGTTGTTAGTGGCCAGGATATGTATCCCCTGTGTGTGTGTGCCATTTTACGGGTACGTGTCGTTTGTTTATGTGGTAGGTGTCTGACTTACCGTCTGCGCCGTTGGCATCGGTCCCTGATCCGGTCATAGATGTGGAGTACTGGTATGACCTGCGCAATGGGATTCATGATGTGTTCGTGTCGTACACGCTGCTTGTTGCTCCGTCTCGTACCCACTGCAAGCTGTTCCATCTCGTAGCCGTGTATTGATTTGTGGCACGAATCTTGGCTGATATGCTTGTTTTCTGGATGCTGTGACGTGCCGTACGTGACGACCCATCCGGCGCGTAGGAAGTACGCATCGTACTTGTCATGCTGGAAACTGCTATGGATACTGCTTCCGGGCGATACGGTTCCTCTTTGGGAGTTATGGCTCGGACCGAGAATGGGTCTTGATTCACAGCCTACGTGTCGGTCGTGTTTTTGGCAGTTATGCTCATCGTATTTCCTATACAGGACGGACCGGCTCCGGGTACGTGTCGGCTATGGACAGCTGTCCGACCAACCATCGAAATAAGCAATTGTGTTGTCTTTTTACCTGTATCTATTATGTGTGCTGGAACACTGTGTTGAGCCTCAACCATGTTTCTTCCCTTTAATGGATGGATCCTGTAATCAGAATTGTTTTTTCCTATCATCTTGACAATGTCAATACCCTATATCAGCTCACAGTTCCAGAAGAAAGGGCCTCTGGTGTCTGGTGCCTGCCAGGGGCAGTCAGGCTTTTTTGGCATGTGTTAATGTAGCAGTGATACTTTTGCAGCTGTGTTGCACACATCTCTCTCTCTATCTCTCTCTCTCTCTCTCTGTTTCTCTCTTTCTCCTTTTTATCCACTAAAGATATTACCATAACACACAGTAGTCAGACAGTCGATTGTAGTTCAAGTCAAGTCAAGTTCATTTATTGTTTTAGCCAGAATAGCCGTACAATAAAAACATATATTAAAATGTATAAATTGCAAAAGTGTAGCAGTTGTCACAATTCAAATATGTTAAAATCATTCAATTGTGCACTCAAGGCTATTATAAAAATGCAATGAATAAAGTATCAAGTAAGGCAGTGTTACAAGACCCTAGTTCATGTTATAGATTCACGGCAGATCTATTACCCATAGTTAAACTGTAACATTAATAATTTCCCCCCAAGAAAGCATTTATACCATGGTGAAGCCAGATAATCCTGGCTCATCTCAGGTGGGGTATTGTTACGCTGAGTAAATATAATCTGCCATTACAAGGTAATCCGCCCTGTAGCATAGTTCAGGGGCTTCCTTGCGGAACCGTGAGTTATTTTTTAAGAAAACGTGACATAAAAGTACCTTCAGTGCTGCAAGATGTGGGTACATAAAAGCATAAAATGAACAATTCTTTCAGGGTCTCCAAGAGTGCAGTTACAGATGTCTTAAATGCTGTCTGTAGTCAGACCATTTTTAGTGAAGGACAATACTTGCAAGGTGCCAATTCTGAATTGGATATATAAAGATCTTTTTTTCTGTGGGAAAGTTCATGTTGATATAAGGTTCAGATCCATGCTCTAATTTATGATTTAGATAAGTATCATAGAGACATGTTTTCCCAGCCACATCCTCTAACTTTGCATGGTCCCAGAATTGTTTTGTGCCATTAGTAAAGCATCCTTTTCATCTGCTCAGGTTTCAGTCATAGATGTTCACACCCAGCTATAGTGAGAATGTTTTTAGCATGCTCCAACTGTGGTAAAGAGGCAATTGTAGTTCATATAGGCTGCTTAATAATTCACTTATACTACTTGACACTCTTACACTCACATAAGACAAAACTGCTAAGGGTCATAGCCATCGCCCAGGACTATACCAGTTCAATCAATAAACCACCCATCACCAACTGAACAGGCAATTAATAACGTAACTTATCTGCCACATACTGCTGCGTCCATGCAGGACTCTAATTTAGTCCACACTGCAGGTCCCGACTAGCAACATACTATGCCCACTTCTTGGGATCTTACAATGATAATCACATTTGGGATGATATTAACAAAATCCATCCCTGCAGATCTCTCTACCACTTCTCTCTTTAACTTATGCCTGTTCAGGACCATAAACTTTAAACAAAATATGTCAAAATGGAAAACCCAGTACAGTAACCAGCTAAGTGGCCTATGAACATAAGAAATACATAAAAAGGGACCGGTCTAGCTTCAGAAAGCTGCCAGTTTATTGGGAACCATTAACTGCATGCCATTCTCTCACAGTTCTCCATCCATCACACTGCTAAGTGCTGTGTCCCACATGCAACATGAAAACACTTCCCAAATGGGATCAAAACACAGACAGCACACTTTACAACCAAATACCCTCCATTGTGTAGCATGCTACCCATGTAGGCAAATACTTTAGCACCCTACATAGTGGTAGTGAGCGCTATATAAATGTTGCAACACAATACATTAACATGTGTGCACACACACAAACACACACACAAAGACATTCTGTCTCTCTGTCAAGTATTCACCCTCAACATTTCCAGTCTTTCCACACTCAGAACATACACCAATCCCTTTCCTTTAATGTGGCCTTCCATACATAGAAGAAAAAGCAAGATTAAATAATTACATGAGATTATTTGAAGCTACAAACGAAAATCCAACAAACACATTTAAATCTCATCTGAATCAATACACCCAAAGATGATGTTACATTCAATCAGGGCCAGCTCTAGGGTGGTGCTACTGGTGCAACCGCACGGGGTGCTGACTCTTGGTGGGGGCGCCCTGTTTGGAAGTATTTTATGGTTTTAAACACACCTGCTGCTGCATTGCTTGCCTCCGGCAATTTTCATACAACAATAAACATGTCAAGATAACTCCGGTGATTAATGTTCTTCCTGGAGAGAGAAGGAGTTTTGTCTAGTGGAAGTTTTAACTCATTTTATGGTAGCACATAGGGTTAAGATGCGTGCTGCCAAGAACGTGTACCATGCAGATCACAAAGTGCATATAGTTTAAATAGGTCAGTGCTTTTGTCAGTGAGATCCTTTTGTTACTAGCAGTGTAGTTGTTAACATCCTAACATGGAACAGTGAGCTAATAACTGTAATCAAAAAGGTGCATGCAAACTGCAAGGTATAGATTACAGAATTATGATTTTTATCCTTGGTCTTTCATATTCTAATGTTTCAAAAAGGGATCATTTCGGTAAAAAGAATCCTTATTAACAAAAGTAACCCCCAAACATGGGGTTATGTTTTAAATTCTGAGTCGGCGCTTCTCCAGACCAAGCACTCTTCAACTATACTGTCTACCTGTATGGCGGACATGTGACTCACCTTGAGGTCTTCTAGTTTATGTAACCTTTCCTATACACTGATTTACACACATATGATTGATTGTCTTGGTGTAATGTGTGTGTGATGTAAAGGGCTCTGACACCCTACACTGGTATAGAGGGTGCTATATAACTAATTAAATACATCTGAGAGAGAGTGGTTATGGAGACTTGAGGGGGCACTGCTAAAGGGTGGTAGTGAGGGAGTCTGTGGGGGGCGCCTGTGGGCGGCGCTAACAAGCATTGTCGCACAGGGTGCCACCAGTGCTAAAGCCGGCCCTGCATTCAATAATAAAAGAGGCAACAGAGTTTATAATGTGGACCATAATAATAAAGAACTAAATTACCTGTGCTCCAAGTTTTGGTAGCTGAGAAAAATGAGAGACAGAGAGATAAAGTGATTTGCCTGGGAACGAATAGTTTGCTCAAATGCGAGAATCTGTGATTCAGCTTAAGTTTCCAGGCTCTATCACCTGCAATTAGACTCATCTCCTTCCTGCATCCAGTCTTACATATATGTGAAATAATTTCTGATATTCTAGAAATATATCAGCAGTATGGCTGTGTGTGGTTGTGAAGCCTCATGGCTCACAATTCTGGATATTGTTTTTAAATCATTGGAAGCTACACCATATTATTCATAGTAAAATAAAAAAAGGATGTATGGGGCACCCAATAATCTGGCAAAGCGGATATCAGAGATACTTGGTAGATGATTACCCTACTCTGCTGTAAGCCCCCATCTAACTCCACCTAACGTCTACGGTCTGAGATTGCTCTCACAAACCCATAAAACTCAACCAAACCCACTGCAAGCCTAGCATGCCTCATCCGCCCTTCTCGTTGCACCCTTATTAACTAAGGGTGTGTGAAATTGTGATTTTTTTTATTAAATAAAAATTATTCAAAATATCATGACATTTTTCTACATTCACTTTGCAAGACCTTGCATAAACGTTGAACATAGGGGCAAACCGTGCATCAGAAAGTCAGGTGAGATACTAAGGAGGCAACTGGCCCGAAGACAAAATGTCCGTTACAAGACATGATCTTCTTTAAACAGCCTTCCTTGAAACATTTTTTACTCAAATCAGTCCACACAGCAATAAATCGTGCAAACTTAGTGGAAATTCACAAATTTAGCTTGGCAACAAAGTTGTCAATTTTACAAATATTGGAAGAACAATAGACATTTCAAATCACCCTAGTACACAGATGCCGTGCCTCCTGGCAGGCCACTCTCACTGAACCGCCCCCTGTCCCTGTTGGCCTCCCCAGCACTTACCAGTGTTGTATTGAAAGATGCAGCCTATCCCACACCATTTGCTGCTCAGGAATGCCCAACCCATTGACATCATGATACCCAACCCATTGACATCATGATACCCAACCCATTGACATTCTGGAGCACAAAAGACTGGTCGGCATGCACAGTTAGAAAAACGTTACCATTATCACCGTCTGCACATGCACATTTTAGAATTCCCAAAGCCTTACTCAGGTATCCCAAATCAATTTCCTGAAGGCTAATTGCATCATAGCTTGTAACTTTGCAAAAAGCTCCTCTAAAGACTGATTGCAATTATTATTTTAAAGGTAACAATAATGCTTTTCCTATGGTAGAAATGGAGTGATGTGAATTAAAAGGCGTTTGCCTGAATGGCAATAAATATAATACATGATAAATCAGCCAAACCCACTACTAGACAGAGGAAAGGCAGACAAGGAATTTGAGGACAGACAAACAATGAAAATAATGGAAGGGTCCCAGAATGGTCAAAAATCAACCATGTGAAATTTTCTGACTGGAAGATAAAACTGAGAAAGCTTCAGTCAAAGCCCTGAGGCAATCTGGCAGCTCTGACTCCGGGGCCCTCCAACCACACTCCATGAAATGTCGTCATGGACGATGGCCTCTCTTGCCTACGACTAGAGAAAGCTATAGAAATAAACTGGAAAGGTCGAAAAGGCTATTCCTATCCACCAGTTAAGCACATCCTCCAAACACTGCTTATTCCCGAGTTAGTTTATAAAAATCTCTTAGCGAGTAATGGATGCGCTATTTCCTAATCAACCCCATCTACATCAGGCTCTGTTTTGACTAAAATGGTTTTTGTACATGGTCACATTGGAGCCATTGAGCAACGTTTGGTTGTGCTAGCAAATTCGTCAATAAGAATACACCTCTTGATATTACCTATCATATTACCTTTGAGAATTGTTAGTGCAGTTTCTGTGGGCTCTTCCGTTAGGGTCAAGAATTTGCCAGTCTTAAAAGAAACATGTTTTGGCAGTTTCAATTGTTTTGGCTCTGGTACTGTAAAATGTTTATTTCTAACTTCAGTAAAGCACAACATAGATACAGCACACGTGGGAGCAGTACAAGTTCCCCTACCACAAATAGCTTCTACAGCGCAGTTGTCAGCAGCAATATAATGTTCCCCGAGTGGTGTACTCTTCCGAAAACAGAAAGCTGGTACATCATGTGCAGCAGAGGTGAGACCATTCCCACATACACATAACCATTATATAGCATAGAAAGCAACAGCTAATCTTCTTCACAATTTGTACTGAATTATGTGCCAATCTACTGAACTAATGGTGTGACCCAGGGCACATTTTGTATCTTCTTGCATCTCTGTTTCCTTGCCTACTAAAATAGAAAGCTTTGGAACTGGCTAACCACTATAATTAGGGCACAGAATGTTTTAATTTAAGTTTTTAATTTGCAAGACTCCTCAAATGTACTCATTTTCCACAGTGGGTGTGAGTTTGAAGGTAGAATAATAAATGTGAACCCTCTAAATATATGCACTTTTGCCAATAGGTGTGGGATTGGCATTATAATGGTAAATTTAATCCCACTACAAGTTCACATTCTCCGATGTTTGTGGGACTTGAGTTCAAAAAATAAATCTTACCCTTCCAAATCAATGTACTTCCCCCAATCATGGTAGGACTGCAATTAGAATAGTTAACTTGAACCCGTTAACATTAGCATTTTCCACAATGTGAAACTGGAGTTAGAATACAAAATCTGCCCCCCCACCCCCAATATATGCATTTTCTTCAATATCTGTGAGTCTGGTGTTACAATAGTAAATCTGCCTGCAAAAATATTTGCATTTGCTCCAGTGTTTGTGGGACAAGAGTTAACATAGTAAATCTGACCCAAATTCCCAAACATTTACACTTTTCTCTAATGCTTATCGGACTGGGGTTAGAATAGTAAATCTGACCTCCACCCTAATATGTGGACTATTATTTATAAATACGACCCTCCCAAATATATGCATTTTTACATTTTGTTTAGGTGATGATAGAATAGTTAATCTGACTCCACCAAAGGTATGCACTTTCCATACCCTTCGCGGTCATTGAGGTTGAAATATTACGTCTGTGACCATCGCCATGTATATGCACTTTCTATAATGTTTATTGCCTTGGATTTATAGTACCATATGTTGTACCCCATCAAACTATATTCTTTTTAAATGGCTGTAGCATTATAATGAATGCATTTCATTTTGGTATTTTTTTAATTTGAGGTTGCTTTTAATTGTTGTTTTACGACATTTATATCTGTTGATGAATATGTAATTTATTAAAGAATTGCGGGTTCATCTTACTCATATTAGTAATATATCCACATCCCCGCAAGGATTCGACATTATCACACACATGCGTTGTACTTGGCAAGATGAGCAAACATACAGCTTGTCCTCTGTTTCTCAGCTGCTTGCAAGAGGCAGTGGCCAAGGTCCTTGTTAGAATGGACATGAGACTGCTTTCGCAGCGCCCTATATAAATTAGCATATGCGGCACCATTTTCTGTTCAGACGCCATTTTGAACGACGATTGAAACTAATCCTTTGCTGTTTCCGAGAAAAGCCTTTGCTAAGTTTTGTTTCTGAAATGTTGAAGTTTTTGCCTCAGTAATGAATATACTGTTCATATTAATGCATACCTTTCTCACTAGATAGAGGCCCTCTCCCACTTGTCTGGTGGCGGGCACAGGGTGAAACGACCTTAGATTGTGCTAGGTTGTGTGAGATACAAGAACCGAAACCTATTTTTTTGTATTTCATTGTCCAGTTGCATCTGCCTGGAAAATTCCACTGTGGCCGTGTCTTTAACCGGCTATGAAATGTACATAATGTATCTCTATGCTTGTTGATTTCAGTTCCTTCTGCACCACTCTTCGAGACTGTGCAGACGAGGCTCCACTCTGAGTGCATCTGAATAAAACAATTATTGGTATATTGTCCACTGTACTTCTGACTCTTCATTTAGTATGGAAGGCTGAGAGGTGTTCCGAGGTAACCGGGGTGGCCCCAAACGGTTCACTTCCTTCATCCTTCAGTTACAAAAGAAAGTAATCTGCCTTCTTTACCCTTTGTTGTTCTGGGACCTGAGCTAGTGACCCTCCCTTCACTTGAAATGAAGTAGTTTGTAAATTACTGGTATTTACATGTGCTGCACAGCCCAACTAGATGAAACCACAGATGATATCAGAACTTTCTTGGACAAAGGAGGCTCTGCAGCACTTATTCTCCTTGACCTGTCGGCGGCCTTTGATACGGTTGATCATGCCACTCTTGTTGGCCGCCTCAAAAAATTGGGCACTGTTGATAAAGTCCTTGCCCTACTCCAATCATTCCTAACAGACAGAAGTCATTTAGTTATGTTAATGAAATTTTCATCCAACTCCTTCTCGCTTCCGTGTGGGTCCCTCAGAGATCTTCCCTAAGCCCTCTGCTCTTCACTGTTTGAGGTTTCAGATTTGGCTTCCCTGATTAGATCTTTTGGATTTTCCCACACATCTTATGCAGACGATACTCAAATCATGGTATCGGCCTCCAACAATACAAAAGTCACTATCTCTCATTTTCACAACTGTATGAGAGCTGCTAGTGAATGGATGGGAATGCATTGTCTCAAACTAAACTCCGAGAAAACAGAGGTGATACTCTTTGGTAATAAACCTCAATTTTGGAGTCCAGCATGCTGGCCAGCAGAGTTGGGAACCCTCCTAATCGCAGTCCAAAAAGCAAAAAATGTAGGCATAACCATAGATGACAAAATGAACTTTAAGAAGCATATCAGCTCAGTTGTCTCTTCCAGCTTCAACACTCTGAGAATCATCAGAAAGATTCTTCCTTTTATTCCTCTCAACTCCAGAAAAACAATCATTTCCATATTAAAACTTACGAAACTGGATTACTGTAACAGACTTTTTGTTGAACTCCAAAAACAATGCGTGAAGAAACTCCAAAGCGCAAAGAATGCAGCGGCCTGGCTATTTTTTGACCTTCCCAAGTTCCATCCAGTTTCAGCCTCCATTAAGGATCTTCACTGGCTTTCAGTGAATAACCATATTAAATTCAAGGCATTATGCCTCACATATAAGGCCTTGCATGATCTAGGTCCTAGTTACCTCAAACAGTCCCTCTCCTGGTACATACCCAACAGAGACCTACAATCTAAAAACTCCTTGACATTCTCTCGTCCCAGTTTTAAGAGACTCAAATAGGGAGGCAGTTGTTTTTTCTCTGAAGCCCCGGCTCTCTGGAACAGTCTGCCTATAAATATTAAACCCACATTATTGAGTTTTAGGAAACTAACAAAAATATGGCTTTTTAAACTCTAGTCTCCCTCTGATCTCACCTACACTGCTATTCCCAACTACCGCCAAGACACCCATGAGTATTCGAGCACTTTAGAAATATTTTAACATAACATTAACATAACTAATGCCTACCAACACAGTACCACAGCCTTGTTCCCTCCTAATCGCAAGCTTAGCATGCCTACCCCTTCCTTCCACACCATGATTGAATAATGACAATTACTTTCACACATCTGGTGCAAAGAGGAGTACTTTTTCCAGGTGATTTAGAGCTTCTCCCTCACCCCATCAACTCGCCTCAGCAAAGACATCACAAAGGCCCAATGACATTCACCATAAGAAATCGCTCACCTCTCTGTTCCTCTACTTACTATTAGGTCTATTATAAACTATACAAAAAAAAGTATTTTCTCTTAGTTAATCCCTAGGAAAATATGTGTAGCCTATGAAATTTGAAGTAAGCAATGCGGTTTTAATGAGAGTATTTTAAATGGTAATTGTTTGCCTTCCAACTTCCACTAGAATTTGAAAGAACAATAATAATTTCGGAAACGTGGCCTTGTGGGTCTGTCTCCCATCATTCAATGTGAGTAGTGTGAGGGATGGGCTAATCGTAAATCAAAGATGTAATTTCCAGATCGTCCTCTCTTGTTCAACTGACATCTTTAACAGATCCTGTTTCTTTAACCAAGATCAATTTGTGAAAGACTTTAGGGTCAGTTCAGCTTTTTTACTAACATATCTACATCAGTACTCAGCAGAAAGCGGTAATGGCTGACATTTGTAATTTGTAATGAAGTGTTGCACAGTGCATTAAAAATGTCACACGTATGCACAAAAAAAACTGGATATGTTACACGAACAAAGCGAGAACTTTGGAGCTGTGCGTTTACAGAGTGGCAGGGAAAATCTGAGCACTCATTACAATTGCTTAGTGATGGTGCAAATCTGAATATGCAATAGAGATAAATGACCTGTGATGCAAGTGTGACCAGGAAGCCAAGGCTTGTAAGTGATAATGGAAATCTGAGATAGCACTCAGCATTCCTCAGCACAAATTTGAACATGTGTTCAAGAATAATGATTGGTGAGCAAATCTGAACATGAATTAAGGATTGTAGAGTGATGCAGCAAATTTAAATATTCACTATTGAAAATTGAGTAATGAAGCAAATCGAAACATGTAGTTAGAATTAATGATTACACATTCTGGTAATTCTTGGCACAATTGTACAGAGCTATGAATAATTCGTTTTTATGTGCGAAGACTCCGCACTTCCGCAGTTGTAAAGATACAACTAGTAAACTACCTCTGCTAATAGCAAACAATTGTAAACTTAGACAAAAGCGTACGATTACCTTTGTGAATCAGGCCCAAGATCTCTATTGATATTTGAGGACCTAACTTCCAAGACCAGTGTAACTGCGTGCACACATCGATGCATTCTATTTCTTATCCAGGTAGTCTCCATGCATTCACTCTTCCCCATTAACCATACATGCACTCTGTCATCCAATCATTCATCCATTCACTCGTGCATCAAACTGTTAACTGATTTTCACATGCACTCTCTCACCCATCCACAAAAATTTGCTAATCAGCGATGAAGCACTTTCAATAGCAAAAAAGTCAGGCATGTTGACTTTGCTCTCTCTCTCTGGAAAAACTTCTAAAAGAGCTCAAATTATCTCCAATCGTCTTTACTTGTAAATATCCCTTAAACTTTGGATCTTTGACTAACCTCTTTCTGTTCTGAGATTTCAAAGTTAAATCCAAGTGGCCTTCGTTGACAGAGCACTAACTGACTGACTGAATGAGACTGTACATCCTAAGGACACAAATGACTGGTGACGTTTAATTCTTCCTAAATAAATGTACATCCCATATCACCTTGTCATTAAAATAGTGACCCGCTGACAAACTAATGACCAGGTAGCAATCCCTTGTGATCTTTATATAGTCTAGTATTATATCTTTATAATACATTCTCAAATTATAAGCATCCAGGCCCAGGTATAAACAGTGGCATAGTGAAATATTACCCCTCCCCCCGCCCCATGAGAAACCTTGAGAGGAGGGGTGCTGCCTTACCCACCTCACCTGCCCTGCAGAAGAACTTCACCTTTATTAACAGGACAGTGTGAGAACAATACATCTGCAGGAATTTTAGGGATAAGTGTTAGGTTCATGTAGGTGATGAACGGTTGGTCGGATAGATGGATGGAAAATGGATGGATGAGTTAAAGGTCAATTATTTTTTATTGTTTCAGTTAATTAAAACCATAACAATACAGTTACTAAAATGGATGGATGAGTTGATGGGTGCTACGATGAATGGCATAGATGGAAAATGAGATGCAGTGACCAGTGTAAGAAGAAGAATTAAAGGAGAAAGACTACATAGAGAAAGAATTGGTCGAGTACTGCTGAGAGAGAGACTCAGAGAGAACTGTCTGAAAGAAGGAAGACAAAAAAGAAATGAACAGAAGGAATTGAGGTAACCAGATAGTGGGAAACAGAGAGAGAGGATGAGAGAAAAGGAGGACACGGGAGAGATGCAAACAAAAGAACACTTTGCCACTTGTCTTTTCCAGAGCTGTGGGAAAGCAGAAGGGGGGCTTCAGGGCTGGGACAACAGCAGCCGCGGTCGGTAGTAGGAGTAACTGCAGGGCGGTGACGTGGGGAGGGGCAGGGTGGGGGTAGTAAACTATGGATTACGGAGGTTTACAGGTAAGTTAACATATAAATTAATAAAACGAATTTCGTTGCGTGCACTGCATCGCATTTGGGGATGCAGTGCACGCAACGAAATTCGTTTTATTAATTTATATGTTAACTTACCTGTAAACCTCCGTAATCCATAGTTTACTACCCCCCACCCTGCCCCTCTCCCACCCAACGTCACCGCCTTGCAGTTACTCCTACTACCGACCGCGGCTGGACAACAGGCACTGCTCATGTTCATCCATCCACCCAGCATTTGTGCACAGTGCCTCCCCCATCTGGGGGAAGCCACAAGCAGTTTTGGACTGGCCAATAGGGCAATGCCCAGTGGGCTGGACTGGTAGGCTAGTGTGCCGGCCGTTTTTTGGGCTGTTTGTGGGCCTGTTTTATGGTCTACTGGGCCAGTTTTTTTCTGTTGATTTCCTTGATGTTATCAAAAACATTGCCTGCAGCAAGCTCAAATCTATGCAATCTTCCATACCTTGTATAACACTCATACAGCGTGTCTTTCTATGTAAGTTGAAAACTGTTCCAGTTTGCAAACATGGGCCACTTTTTAGCTATCTAAATCACAAATTGGGGGGGGGGACAGTTTTATTTTGGTGCCTGGACTGATTTTTGTCCCAGTCCGACTCATGCCACAAGGAGGCCTGCTAGGCTTGGGCAGCTGTAACAGTACGTTTTGTGTGTGAGGGAAGCTTGTACTGCCAAGAACCATACACAATAGCGCAGCTTGGCTATGTACTCATTACTATGTATGCCTATGCATGTATTACATTTGTTACTTAGTCCTATGTATGTATTGTATTGTTACTTTGTTTGCCTGTGTCTCTGTATGGCTGTGGTTCAGTAGAGCACCTGTGACTCAAGCAAATACATGGTGAATAGATGGAGTGTGTGGTTCTGGGGTCACTAACCCCCACACATCATCCTACTGAAAAGCTAAAAGTATATTTGTTACTTTCTTTAGCAAGAGTCCCTACGACTAGCTACCCCAGCGCTGCACAACCCATCCAACTGCCTATGTACATGTTTTACTGTATTTTAGTCAGAGTCACTATGACCGTCATTGCAACTCGAACTAAAACAAAGTGAAGAAGCATAAATATACGTAGGCAGTGGAATGGAGTGTGTGTGGCTAGTGGTGTGTGTTGGGTTAGGGACACGGGCCACACGTACATCATCCCACTGCCTATGTGTATGTAGGCTTATTTAGTTTGTTTTTAGCCAGGATCCGGATGGGTACCTTTCAACAAATACAGATGTAGACTTGATGCGCCAACCATAATTCATACCATTGCAGATTGTGCCTGTAATTGACGTTTTGGGGATACAATTAGGAAGCAATTATGCCAACAAATGTGGTTTTATCTTGCCTGTTTTCCTTCCCCTATATCCTGCACCCTCTTGTATAAACCCCTCGCCACCATCCTCTTTTTCATTAAAGGTTTCCCCAAATATTCCCACCCTCTATGCACTTGCCTTATGCCAGAATCCATGCACCCTCAGAGCACCCTTCCTTTTCCAGTACTGATGCACCTGTGCCCTCCTCAAAATATTCATGATTAAGAACACCAATAACTTTCTCTTTTCTTTAGCCCTCATTCAGCACTAATCTGGTGACATTCCTATTCCATTTACCACCATTCTTGGAAGTATGGAGGGCAGAATCTTCCTTGATAGAATTTGAGCTGGTGGCATGCAGATCACAACACAGATGAGTAGTGAACCATAACCAGGGCCAGGTCAGGGGAGGACAAAATGATGCAGCGGGGTGTACTAAAGTATGTGGCCAGAAAAAGCAAATCACGCAGCACTATGTGGCACATTATGTGATAGTAATCATGGGAACACTGTCTGACCAAAGATTTCACCTCATGAGTATCTGTTTAACAACTAAGGGCCAGATTTACCTAGCATTTCTGATCTCTGAAAACGGCCCGATTTGCAGAATTGGGCTGTTTGCGACCGCAAAAAGGCATTATTATATGTACAGAACTCTATTTTGCGATTCAGTAACCTATTATCGAATCGTAAAATGGATTAGCGATTCAGTATTTGGAAGTGCTGCGTTAAGGGTGTCCCTTCCTAATAGCAACTCGCAGTGGTATGTGTGAATGTTTTGCAACCGCATTTTACCTCCTCCAAGTAGGTGGTAACCCATTTGCAAATGGCAAGGGATCCCCAAGGGACCCCTTCTCCTTTGTGAATGTTTGTAAAGACTTTTTTAACGGCAGGTAGTGGTCCCACGGACCACTGCCTACACTTGAAAAATTAAAATGAATAAAAACGTTTTGTTTTTGAAAACGGGCTGCATTTAAAAAAAAAAGATTGCTTTGTTTAAAAGCAATCACAGACATGGTGGTCTGCTGACCCCAGCAGGCCACCATCCCAGTGGTTTTAGTGATTTGCAATGGGTCGCAAATTGCGACCTACCTCATGAATATTAAATGAGGTACATCTACTTGTGACCCACTGGGAATCGTAAACAGTGTAAAACACACTGTAGCATATCGCTGTTTGCGATTACCTAAAAGTGAATCGCAAACATTTGATATTAGCTAATCGTAAACACAAAGGTATGAACATCTGAACGGGAGAACATTGCAGCCGCACCACCAGCAGGTCGCTAGTGCGCTAACAGGTCTGCTGCCTGCTCGTCAATGTAGGACTGCCAGGCATGTTACTGTGAGCACCTCCCCCACCTCGCCTCCTTCAATTACCGGGTGTAGGGTTATGTGCCTCTCCCACTCGCTGGCACCATTGGATGGTTTGGAACCGGGCCGAGTTGCGCTTACGCTTTGGGACTCGGCCGCTCTAGAGCTCAGGAGGAGCCGTAGGGCAGCAGCGTGCACTCTCCTCAGTTGCCCGGAAGGCAGCGGAAGAACAAGCACTGTTCGGGCTGTAGTAGCAGTAATTCCTGTAGATCCCGGCACAGCAGACCCTTGGGATTAACTTCACCAAAACGAAAGTAATGATCGAGGAATTGGGGATAACGCGCATGAGCCCCTGGCAATTATAGGCCCAGGTAAAGGTAGGGGAGCCAATAGAGGGAAACAGAGGGACCAAAAAAGGGTGCTAAATAGGGGGAGATACTGATTATTTATTATTAATATTTGCCCCCCTGTATCTGCAAGTGGTTCCCCTCCATTATCGGGTCCCTCTGGCTATTCAGATACCAGTGAGCCATCCAGAATTTTGGATTGTAGACCTAAGGGGTGCCCTGTAAAGCCTGTAAAGCTTAGGGAAAGCAGGGGTTAGGGTAAAAACAAGAAACCAGAGGGGTTGGAGTGTACATTAAAGATTACCCCCTCACTGAGCTCTTTCTTTAGGGTACTACCTCCAGGGGGAGACTCTAAAAAGCTAACCATGGAGGTGATGGATCAGTCAGCTAGTCAGTTAACACCGGTTCTGACGGCAGAAGAAGGTATAAGAAAACTGATGGGGCACCTTACTCAGGAGGTATGACAGATTACCTTCAATGCTATACAGGATAGCACAGAGGGAAAAGCAAGTGGGCCAGGAGATAACCCAAATTTAAATAACCCTCAAGAGGCAGCGTCCCTCCTCGCAGATGATATACCTTTGAGGGATAAGGATGTTAACCCAGACACTCCTACAAGTTCGCTAAAAGGTATGTTTGCATCCTTGTCATGGGACATTAGAAAGGGCTTTGTTGTTTCAGAAGCCAACCAGGGGGAAATAAGGAGCTTTTGTGAAGCATTGGAGAAAACAATAGACCTCCTCTCCATTTGAACACAGACCCTGGAGAATACTATGGGGGATTTAAAAGAGAAATTGGGTAAGGCTAAAGTTGACATCCGTATTTTAAGGCAGGAGGATCAGGATATCCGGGAGAAACTGGAACACTTAGAAAACAAGTCTAGGAAAAATAACTTACGGATCTTGAAGTTTCCAAAAGGGAAGAAAGGGGAGGACATAAAGACTTTTGTGGTTGCTTTAATAAAAGAAGACCTCCAGATTGAGGTATGTGAGGAGGAAATGCTCAGAGATATCCAAAGGGTGCATAGAGATCATTTTTGCAGACACCCAAAGAAGACTAGACCACATAAAATCCTCCTAAACTTCCCGAAGTGTGCATTAAATGAAAAAATCTTGATGAAAGCCCTGAGGATGAAGCCAATAAAATTGAGGGATTGCATTTTTGAAATCAGATCAGATCTCTCTAGGGTCACTCTGGATAAGCAATTGTAGGCACCTGGATGAGTTAAAAACAAATGGGGGCTACAGCTCAGCTTAAATTTCCTGCGACTCTGAAAGTTATGTATGATAACAAAATGGATAGTCTTAGGAGTCTACAGGAGATGGATGACCTATTGAAAACCTTGAAACAAGTGAGTGGCAGTTAGCATTCACGTATAGATAATTACAAGGAAAAGAAATCACAAGGGAAGGTGTGGGGGGAGAAAAAAGAAAAAAATAAAAGGAAAGGGATTCTCCTGCCCAGATAATAATACTGCAAGAAACACATCTGGTAAAGGGTGAAGTATGGAGATTTTTAAGAGACAACCATGGGTTCAACAGGCAGTCTTTACAAAGCAGAGTGCTAACATAAGAGGAGTTGCAATATTAATCAGGTAGCAGGTGAAGACCCATATCCAAGCTACAGAAATGGATGAGTGGTAGGTGGATCATTTAAAAAACAAACATACAAGGGGAGTGATTAACATTGGTAGGGTACTACGGCCCAAATGGGGATGATATTGAGCTGCTAAAGGCAGTTTTCACGGCGATGCTGGACTTTCCCGATCCAACAATTATGGCCAGAGATTTCTGTGTAATAATTCATTTAAAATTGGATAAATCAAAAAGTAGTAGAGCAATTGCCACTCCTAAATCACTTTCGTATTTACGAACAATGATGAAGCAAACTGCGCTCTGCGATTCGTGGAGAGAGAGATCAGGCGATCGGCTTGGCTTCTCTTCTCTTCTCTTGAAGAATTACGTCCAGGATATTTTTTATTGAACTGGCCATCTTTTGGATCATTCAGCTGGTATACTAAATATGGACATAAATGGTAGGGCTATTAGAAAGTAATGGACGCTGGATCGGACTATACTATCTGAGATTGACGCAATTAATCATTTGAGAAATTATGTTGTTGAGTTTCTAAAGATTAATATAGGCTCTTCTCCCGTCACAATCTTTTGGATACTCTTAAAGGTTATATAAGGGGTAAACTCACAAGCATTGTAAGTTTTAGGAATAGGAGCTATAGAGACCAGGTCAGTCAAATAGAATCAGAAATGAAGGCCTTAGATGTTCAGCCAAAGAGGGGTAAAGAGGCGAGGTCTAGGCACCTGGAGGGTGATAAGCTATTACTATTGAAAGCACACTATCCTACAAACCCGGATTAATAATTGCTCGGAAGCTAGCAAGTTGGCTCATTTTGAAATATGGGGAAGGCACTGGAAAATTACTAGCTTGGAAGGCAAAGATATATAAAAATAGGAATTTGACCAAGAAAATTGAGGGCACACAGAAAGAGGTTGTTTCAACAAATGAATTGGAAATAGAGGTTTCCTCTAACAAATACTTCCAGGAGCTCTACATGGAAGAGCGGATAGTGTCAAAGGCTGAGGTCAACCAGCGGTTAAGCCCAAATATATTTATCCCTTAGGTTTGGAAGGACAAGAAATGCTAAATCAAGAGACTACTTAGGATGAGGCTAAGAGAACTATGAAGACAAGTAAAAGTGGGAAGGCGGCTGGCCCGGATGGCTTACCTATAGAAATATATTGAATTCTGAGAAAGAATCTCATTCCTTTCATGAATTTGATGCTTCATGATGTTCTTGGGGATGGCCTACAGCTGCCCAAGTCTTGGGGTGAGGCAATAATAACACTGATACTAAAACTGGAGAAAAACACGGCTCGGTGTGAGTTGTATAGACCGATATCTCTGCTCAATGCAGACTATAAAATCTTTGCAAAGATCTTAGCAGAGAGACTAAGTAAAGTCATAGGAGGGATGATACATGGTGACCAAAAGGGCTTTATGAAGGGTAAGCATCTGCATGAGTTAACATATAGCCTGATAGTTGCGATTGATTTGGCCTCAACCCTCTCAATACCTTTGGCAGTAACGACCTTAGATGCCGCTAAGGCTTTCGGCAGAGGGAATTGGTCATATTTAACGACCATTTTGAAAAAATATATCCTGGGGGATAATTTCTGCAATGCTGTGCAGTTAATGAATCAGAATCCATCAGCTAAGACTTGTCAATGGTAATCTGACGGAGCCATTTCAGATATCTACAGGTACCAGGCAAGGTTATCTTCTATCACCTCTCCTGTTTAATTTATATATAGAGCCTTTAGCACAAAAATGGGAGCTGCAGCTGATATCCCTAGCTTTTGTTATGAGGATTGGGAGAAAAAGACAATACTCTATGCAGACGACTTAATGATTTATACATCTGACCGTTAAACTGCTATCCCGGCAATTCTCTAGATTGCCTTAGAGTTTGGAAAGGTGTCAGGGTTTAAAGTCAACGCAGGGAAAACTGAACTGATGGTTTGGAATTTTGAAGATGAGAGCCCGTTAATCAAGAAGGAAATGAGATATCTGGGTGTAAAAATCATACAAGATGTTGATAAAATAACAGGAGTGAATCTAGATATTGTTGAAAGAGAGTGCGCTTGATTAATGAAGAGCTGGGCACACTTACCCTTAAGAATTTTTGGGATTGTGAACCTGGTAAAAATTATAATCTTGCCTAAAATAACATTTTTATTTAATACAATCCCTCTGCATGTTGATAAATTCCAGCTGGACAGAATTCAGCAGGCTATTAACTTGTTTATCTGGGCTTCTAAGGGAGTGCGAATTTCTTGGAAGAAAATACAGAGAAAAAGAGAGAAGAGGGGTTAAACCTTGCCAGATATTCAATACTATGAGTGGGCCTTCCAGCTCTCACATTCTAGAATGTTTTTTAATCTTCCTGATGGTTTGGATGTGGGTGACATATTCAAGGTGATGTTAAAGGGAGCCAAACTAGGCACAGGTCACTTTTTGTTCAAGATTGGGGATCTGAAGTACTTTAAAAAGATTAAACTGAAAGTACTACAGGTCCTTTCAAAAAAATGGTTCAGAATCAGGCGACTTAGAGACCTACGCTATTATTTCAACTTGGCTCCTGTTTGGGATTTCCCTGGGACCCCAGACTGTCTTAAGGACAAGTTAGCTATCCCTATAAGAAAAGCTGTTGTCTTCTGCTGGGGAGAACTTACTTAGAACAGTGAAATTTTGCCCTGGGCTGAGCTGAACTAACGAATGGGGGGAAATTGTTAAGATTTAAATACATTCAGTTGAAAATCTGGGAACATAGTTATAGTTCTTCTTTGGGCAGTGGGCATGCTTTGGAGGAGCAATTGTTTGGAAAACCTCCCGGGAATAAGGACGTTTTAACATGGTACTGGGATGTCCAGGATGCTATCCGATCAATGGAGAATTTACCCTGGCTGAGGATCTGTGGGGTGAGCACTGGCTGAGGGAGCAGCGGCAGTATAAATGACAAGTATCAATGCACACTTTATTTTCGACAGTTAGGCCTGCTTGGTTAAGAAGAAAATGCATCCAATAACTCCCTGCTGGATAGGGACCAGTTTGGCTTTCGCCCAGGACACGGCACTGAGACTGCTTTGGCAACCGTAATGGACAATCTAAGAATGCGTGCTGACAATGGGAATTCATCTGTCCGAGTACTATTGGACATGCCAGCCGCATTTGACACGGTGAGCCATGCAGTACTAGTGGAGAGATTGAAAGGCATAGGAATTAAAGGATTGGCCTTGCAGTGGCTACAATCTTATTTGTCGGGAAGACAACAGGCCGTATCTTTGATACCGTTCACCTCCGATAAGTCTCGAGTACACCATGGGGTGCCACAGGGCTCGGAAATCAGCCCTGTTCTTTTTAACATCTACTTACGCCCTCTATTCCCCAATATTAAATCTTATGGAATTGACCTGGTCAACTATGCAGATGATACCCAACTGGTGTTTTTCCTTGAGGGGAAACAAGCGATATCCATGGATACCTTCCAGGAGTGTATGCACCAAACCGCTGCTTGGCTCAGGAAAAATTCCCTACAGTTTGATGGGGGGAAAACAGAGGTGGTGTACTGCCCTGCTACTAGAATATCTCGACCCCTACCGGTGGAGTTTAGGCTCACCCCTGAGGATGAAGCCCTGACTCCTGTCAAAACGGTGCGTAATTTGGGGGTCATGGTGGATGATGATCTCCGAATGGAATCACAGGCCAATAATACTGCTAGTGTCTGTTTCTCTTTACTACGTATGCTTCGGATGGTTCTTTCGCTACTACCAGAAGATACTCGCTCACTTGTAGTAAGGAGCATAATCCTGAGCAGACTGGACTACTGCAATTCCCTGTATTTGGGAGCACCGCAATATATCTTGCAGGGTTTGCAGAGAGTCCAGTCTACAGCAGCTAAGCTGGTACTATATAGACAGCGTAGGTCTTCTACAACATTGGCTCTGAGAGACCTACACTGGCTGCCTATTAAGGAGAGAATTTGTTTTAAATCTCTCTGTATCGTACACAAAGCAGTAGATGACCTGGGTCCAATCCCGCTGCAGAAGATGTTTATCTGGTATACTCCTAGGAGGCACCTTCGTTCCTTGAGTACAAATCCGATCACAACCACCAGATTTAAGAAATCTAGGATGAGGGGTAGAGCTTTTGGTGTGGCTGCTGCGCGTCTATGGAATGAGCTGCCTCAGAACCTTAGACAGGTTAGTTCTCTAACCTGTTTTAGGAAGGATCTGAAGACCTGGTTATTTCCAAGGGGCGAGTGATAGATCCCTATACTGACAACTGGCTCTACTGCTATAGTGGGTACTTTCTCAATCGAAGCGCCAGGATACCCGTAGGGTTGCAGTCTGCGCTGTATTAATTTAATTTCAATTCAAACATGTCGAGTTTGGTGTCAAACACCTTGGAATCATACCCCCACATCAATTCCTGATGTGAGAATATGACCCCACCCTTCTAGAGGGAGAGACATGACAGCACCGGTATACCCGGTACCAACTTAACTGAGCCTTGGCATCACAAAATGGATGCTGCAGCCACAGACACGGGTCTGGCCTCCTGCTGCTGATTGAAACTCTGACAGGGGAGGCTTGGACAATAGGTTTCCTGTCACAGGGAGGTGTAACCACCTCCCAGACAGGCCGATGTGTATTGGGGCTGGGTGGGAGCACTCTCAGAGTGCTTTGAAGTCCTGCACTGGGGACACATTTGGTGTCCCTGTGCATAGTCCAGCTCAAACCGGTTCAGGGGCTTCCAGCCCCTGCTCTGGTGCGAAACTGGACAAAGGAAATGGGTGTAGCCACCCCTCTTTCCAAACCCTCCCATAGGTGGGTCCCTAGAGTTAGTCCAACCCCTTCCTTAGGTATAAGTAAGGAACGCCTGGCAACAGGACTTTAGATATCCCTGGACGAAACTCTGAAGCTGAATCCTGGAACTTCGACGCTCTACTCAAGACTAGAGGACTGAAGAAATCTCCCTTGGGGTCAAGGAGTGACTCCCTTGCTTGGCAGGCACCAACAAAGCATTTTGCCAGTCTGCATCTCCGAAGCTCCCACCGGACTCCGAAGTATTTGCAGCCCAGGAAGAGGATTTCCAGACATCTCAGAGGCTGACCCGAGTCCCCAGCAAAGCTGAGACCCGCAGCCCACGTGAGTAACGTGGAACCGGAACTCCTGGTCACCGTTTACATTTGCAAGTGCATTGACTTCCCGACATCTCTTGAAGTTGTGCTTTGGGTTACTTGTAGCCCAAACCCGAGCACCATCTGCACCGAAGATTGTGATCCCTGAGCCCGCTTCTTGCATTTCAGCTTGAGGCTCCTTCGCGATCCCTGGTTCATCGACTGGTGGGTCCCTGTGAAGGTAACTCTGATTTTCCTTGGACTTCCCTAGTTGCTCCAGATGTGCCCTGACTCCCACCACGTGGTGAGTCCCTCATCTTTCTCCTTCCTGCATGGGTTGCTGTTGCCAAGGCTTGCTGTGTCCAATCTGGACACCGACAATGCAGCACTCGACATCCTTTATGGGACAGCTTGAATCCAGCTCCTGGTCATCCTCAACGCCTCCTGGTCCTCGTGGCTGAAGAGTCAAGCTTCACCTTCGTCACCTGAAATCACCCGACTTCGGTGGGCATTCGCCTATCGTGCCCCTGGTCACCGGCTAGTGACCCAGACTCTGTCCCCTCTGCTTTCAGGTTCTTCTCGACTTCGATCCAGGCTTGGATCTCTTCGGACATGTCCCATCTTCCCGGCAGCAGCACTTCTTTGCCAGCGAAATCGACGACGCGACCCGACACCATTTGACACCTATGCACCGGGCCTGGGTGAGGTAACACGAGTACTCTGGTGCTCCAGTGGGTGATGACCCTAGAACTTCCTAAGTCCTAAAGGGTTTGGTCCTGACTCATTTCTAAGTGTCCATAATCTTTAACAATCTAACCGCGACTTTCCCCATAGAAGCTAACAGGAGCTTGCGGCTGTGTTCTCACACTGCACACGGCCCCCGCGGGTCCCCTGTGTCACTATCTTGGGTGGTTCCTAGGGGTCCCAGTGATTCTACAGGCTCTAGGCCTTGTGTCTAGTTAAGTTGTGGTTCTTATACCACTATTTTAGTATATGGTTTGCCTCGCCCCTAGGGCCTGACGTGTATTTGTGCTATTTTACTGTCCTATTTGAAGTGTAACTTATGTGTTTTGACCTCTAGCCTCATAAAGAGACTAGTAGGGTGTGTTTAGAAATAAATGCATATATTTTATATATATATACCTGGTGTGGTTGTCTTTCATTTAGCCATTCAAGAGATTATAGACAGGCAAAACAAGTTGATCAAATAGAAGCCAAGATGCACCACACATTTGTGAAAAGCAATCAAATAAAAACAATATATGTAATTCAAATCCAATTCAAAAGCCAGAAAAATGTTCCTTGATTTAGTCTTTTTATTCCAAGTTCATTAGGCAATGGACATTACAATGCGACACAGCCGACGCGTTTCGTCCTGAAACAGGACTTCTTCAGGGCAAGTTGTATGAAAGATCCTTTGTGTACGTTATGATTGTTGTTAATACGATGAGGAAAAGATCTTCTATGTAGGTTCTTTTCGGCCATATAAGGTTGTCTTCTCTATATCGAGTATGTCCTGGACCGTGGATTTTTCATCAGTTTAAATAGCAGGTTTTTTTAAGAATCATATATTTATGAAAAGTATTTATCAAATCGCAATATGCTAGTCGCGACTAGTGACGAGAGAAGTATGCTCACAAAACAAGTTGCTTTACATTCCTTCAAGACTTAGCCTGAAGGCTGTTCTCCATAGCTACCACTAGGATAGCTCTCAATAAAGGTTGTCGTTAACCTATCATCAATAAGGGGTTGTTTGGCCTGGTGCAGGGTACTCACTATAATTAGTGGACAGCATATACCAGGCCAACCTCTCATATTGGTGTGCAGCATGTGGGATTCCAGCTTGCTATTGTTTTACCAGATAATCTCAATTGAGTGGCTAACTAACAACCACTAAAGGTACCCTAGGTACATATAATACAAGCTTTAGAATACAGTAAGTTCTACTGAATTTAGAGTTGTGTGTTAAGGGCTTAGCACACCCTTTCTACAACTCAAGAGAGTGTAGTAGGCCACACTAGAGTAGGTAGTGCAATACACCACACCTCACTAGTAATGTCTTCAAGGCCAGGAACCAGTGGTGAGGTTCTGTAGCGATCCGAACCCGTGAATTCGGTATCGTAGTACTGACACGATATTGGTACCAATGAACCGCAAATGATCCATTACATACATGACAGTGTTTTCGCTACGCAACTAGCATGAATTCACTGAGAAATAGGGCATTCTGTTGTAAAGTCATGGCATCCATTTTAGTTACGGCATCCATTTTGTTTCTTGCCCTCACATAGTCAATAACCGGGCGATGACCCCGGCAGAGTCACCTTGTTAAGGACACGTAAGCCGAGCCCCGAGAAAGGCTGACGCTGCATGACTAGGCAGAATCAAGCTGCCTCCCTTGCCTGAGGCCAGTCCTGCTATACTGGTTCTCGTGTCCGTTGTCCTGACTGAAAGGCCGAAGACGGTAGCCATGCCCGTTTATGATCCATAAACACCTCTTATCCTCCTTTTCAATCCTTTGCACCTGGCTCTGCTCCTCTCCTTCTGGGCTTTTACAATGGGGAGGTTACGATTTTTATGATGGGGAGGATCGGGTAAAGAATGGAAAACTGACAAGGGGATCTGATCGAATACCGAAATCCTACAAATTATTGTTTGATGTCTATTTACTGTTTGTTTGGGATACTGGGTTGGGCATGAGAAATATTCGTGTAATGTAGCCTAAAGACATTTTGCGTGTATTTAAAGAGTAACCCACTTAACGCAATTTGAACAGTCTCGTAGATTCTGCCTCTGTGTGGTTCCTATGACTTCTGTGTCCCTGCAGTAAATAAACCTTGGTCTTTGACGCCACCATCGAGAAGCCCGTGTCTCTGTTTATTTGTGCACCGAGACAGGAGGAACTCAGGGGTCTTTGGGTGTTGTTTCCCTGACACCTCTGGACTCTTAAAAGTCCAGAACCTCAAATTGGCGCCCAATGTGGGGCGACGTCATCCGGTACCGGTCCAAAGCCTGAAAAGTTCGAGAAGTTTCGTGTGAAGATTCCGGAGGGAGGTACCCCGCTTCATCGATCCCTGCATGTCGTAAAAGTGGCCCGACGATCTCTTCCACGAGGGTTCCCGTTCCCAGACGGCTACAGAGGACCGCTGCCCTGACTGTCGCCCTGTCTTGGACCCGAGGTGCAGACCTTAGTACGGCGAGACGTAGACGGGTTCTCCTTGGTGACGTCTTCCACATTTCAGTTAAGTATTAGGTGGGTTACGCTCAGTTTGGTTGTTCCTTGTTGCTCTGGTTTAATTTGTAGATTATCATTGGTTGCTCTTGTCTAGATAATCTTTGTTTTGGTATTAGTTCATTTTGGTAGGCCTAAGTTCTTTGCGCATTTTGGTTGGAATTTGTCTTTGTTTGTCATGACTACCAGTAGTAATTGTTCCCTGTCCTGGTTACGTTGCAACGAGGATTCCCGGTTAGAGGATTCGTGTTCGGTTCCTCCGATTGGAACTCCTACATATGAGCTCTATTGTAAACATGGTGTTGGTCCTATTACGTATAATGAAGTATGGGTCCGTTATACCAGAAAAGATGGTGTCCTTAGTTGGCCACCGCATGGTAGCTTCGAAACCGAAATTCTAGACAATCTAGAAAAGAAGTTGTTTAAGAGAAAAGCCCGGCCGGCAATGTTTGATTCTTTTCGTGTATGGCGTAAAGAAGCCAAACAGAGAGAAATTAGGAAGACGAAGAAAGAACAGAAAGAGAAAGGGTTGACTTTAATGGAGTCTGCTAGGCAGCTGCATGTCAACGAGACTGAGAAAGCAATGGAGATGGCGAATAGAAAATATAATTTGGCAATTGATAAATGTTACCCTGTATTGCCATCTTGTCCTACTAAGCTGATGGAGGATCATGAGAAGGATCCTCTGTTGTCTTACCTGTTGAATTCACCTCCACCGTATGCACAGGGTATTACAGTACCACAGTTACTACCTGTTGTACAGCCAGCTGCTGGTCAGCCTGGAATAGTTGCTCCACTTCCTTTGATTCCAGCTCCTGTCCTTCCCGTGGTTAATGTTCCTTCGGCACCCCCTCTCCCTGGGTCGCCTGCTCCGCCTTTTCCTGTCGTTTCGCAAACTGCTTTACCTGCTACTCCTACCCTTACTATTTCATCTGCTCCAGCTGCCCTATTCCCGAACCCTGTGAACATTCTGACTCCGCTTTCCGTTCGTCGGAAAATAACCGACTCTGTAACTAATATTTTAACTCCTCTCTACAGGTCTTTAATTGGGACCCCCGTTTCTGACTCTATACAGAGACGTAGCCAGCTTCCTGGTCCTCAGGAACGAGAAATGTTAGATTCAACAGCTCTTAGGTGGATGTCGAAAGCTGCGAAGTATGATGCACGAAGAGTGTTAGATACTTTTATGCAATGGAATGAACCTACTCAACGTTATGTTTTTGACGTGATGTGTTCTCTTGTGCGTGAAGAATGGGAAGATGATGACTTAGATTCCGTCCCCTCTGATTTGATAAATATTCAACAGAAGTTCGCCGCAGGAATGGTGATAGGTTCAGAAGTAAGGGGAGCGATAGAACTGATTTTAGCTCATAGGGATGATTCCCCTCTTCGAGCGACAAGAGACCCTGACGGTTCACCGATTACTACTAGGAAAAAACGAGGTCAATATCCGATGAGGGAAGTTCCGCCGATATGGCGTGATGCAGTTCAAGCTGATGGGGCTAATAATATTGTAGCTGCCCCGGCACATTTCCAGAGAGTGTGGATACACATCCCTTGGAAACGGGCCGAAGTGTTAGCAGTAAAACAAGCGTTACCAGACCCACGTAAAAATCCTGCTGGTTATTACAAAGAGTTAACGCAGACAGTTCAAGCGTGCATCATGAATTTGGCAGACATTGAAATGTTATTTGATAATGTAGTGCCACAGCCTATATGGGCCAAAATTCGGCAAGAGAACCACCCAGTCGCCTTAGGAGGTGATTGGCCAGCTATTGTAGCAGCAGATGCGCAACAAGTTGGCGGTGCTAAACCTGAACCTCTGATTGCTGCCCTACCTGGCAGAATAATTAATCTGATGAAAACGCTGATGCCAGCATTACGTGTCAATTGGGATAAACTATCGACATGCAAACAAAAGAAGGATGAAAGCGTCTCTGACTTCTTCACTAGATTTGAAGAGACCTTCGTAGACCACAGTGGGCAAGATATGAGTACTGAGGGAGGCCAAAGGTTGTTTGTCGACAAGTTCGTGTTTAATTTACTACCTGAGCTTAGTAACAAGTTAAAGGATTCTGAAAGTGCATGGGCAGTGTCGACGACAGCACAGATACTTGCAACTGCTCAGTATTACGAGAATAGAGAGAAAGAAGAGAAGGAAAAGTCAGAAAAGAAAACAAAAGATTTAAAGACTAAAGTTCTTTTGCAACAGGCGTATCCGCCTCGCTCGAATCAGTCAGATTCACAGCAGCGACCCCAGTTTCAGCAACAGCCACAATTCCAGCAAGGGACGTCCCAAAGATCTAATTATGGTTTTTCCCGACAACAGTTAGCATAGAATCAGTGTGCCTATTGTAAAAAGGAGGGTCATTATAAGAATGAGTGTCCGGTACTGCACGCACAGACTAGTGGTGTCCCAGCTCAGAGAAGTACTGTTGGATTTACGCAAGCTCCTAGAGGTAGAGGACGTGGTACTATGACACCACAGGCCGATCGCCAATCGAATTATTTCGATCAGCGAAATGCACAATCTGCGCAAACAGGTAGATCTCCACAGTATCATGTTGAAGATTACTATGATCATAATGAGGAGATTCAGAGAAGCGAGTACTAGGACAGCCACAGGCAAAGAAAGGGAGTAGTATCAGTTCCAGTTGATCAGAGTGGGCCTTATGTCGCAGTAGTTACCTCAGGCGTGGTCGAACCGTTTCTGTTGGATACTGGTGCGGCAAAAAGTTCAATTATGCATGCGAAACTCCCTGGCGCACCTTTGTCTGGCTTAACAAACACTTCAGTAGGTTTCTCAGGCGCCCCTGTTCACAATCCTGTTTCTAGTCCTTTATCAATATCTGTTGGGCCATGCGAACTAGAAGCACCCCTTATTCTAACAACCGGTTGTAATGAGAATCTGCTTGGTTTAGATCTGTTGAAACGCCTACATGCGACACTGTACTGTTCTCCTTCGGGAGTACAGCTCACATTAGGCAAGAGAGTCATCTCTCCAATGTATATGTCGATGGATAAGCTCCCACCGGAGCTGCGTTCTCTCCCTGATACTCTTTGGGCAACTGGTCCTAACGATGTAGGCCTCTTGGAAATTCCCCCTTATGTGGTAAGTTTGAAAGCGAATGTTAAATTCCCACGAATCCCACAGTATCGGATTTCGAATGAAGGGGAACGAGCACTCTTACTGATTGTGAAAGACTTAATACAGAAAGATGTGGTTGAGGAAACTAGAGGAAATGTCTGCAATAGTCCTGTTTTGCCGATTTTGAAACGTACTGACCCATCAAAACCTCCGATCTACAGATTTGTGATTGACCTCAGAGAAGTTAATAAAATAGTGATTCCACAGTTTCATGTGGTCCCAGATATCACTGCATTATTGACGTTGATTCCTGCCTCAGCCTCATGGTTTACAGTTATCGACTTGAAAAATGCATTTTTCAGCATTCCCATAGCCGAGGAAAGTAGAGACATTTTTGTTTCTCCTTAGGAGGTCGCAGTTTCAGATTCAAGCGCGCTCCACATGGTTATTGTGAGAGCCCTTCAATTTACAGCCAAGCATTAAAGAGTCAATTAGATGCTCTTGTACTTCCTCCTGGTGTTGCCCTGATCCAATACGTAGATGATCTTTTACTGGCTGCTGATGACAAGGAAACTTGCAAAACAGCTACAATTTCTTTATTACGTCATTTGTCAGACTTACATCACAAGGTGTCACCTTCTAAACTGCAATATTGTTGCCAAGAAGTGACCTACTTAGGTCATCTTTTGTCAAAGGAGGGAAGAAGGTTGACCCCAGAGAGAATCAAAGCAATCTCGCAGATGACTGTACCAAGCACACAGAGAGAAGTGCGTGCGTTTTTGGGTATTACGTCATACTGCAGGCAATGGATCCCAAATTTTTCTCTCATGGCAAAACCATTGGTGGCTCTGACTGGAAAAGGTGTTCCGAGTCCTTTGCCATGGTCTGATGAATGTCAACAAAGCTTCTCGGAATTGCGTGATGCGTTATGCTCAGCTCCTGTGTTAGGTACTCCTGACTACAGTAAGCCGTTTACACTATATGTCCATGAAAGAGAAGGTTGTGCGTTGAGTGTTTTAACGCAACAGTTTGGTGACAAACAGCGGCCTTGTGCATATTTCTCATCCACATTAGATACGGTAGCCAGAGCATTGCCGAGTTGTTTGAGAGCTACAGCAGCAGCTGCAGTGTCTATTAGACAGTCTGCTGGACTAGTCATGAACAACATGTTAATAGTCATGGTTCCACATGCCGTGGATACACTCATGAATCGAACGAAAACTCAGCACCTCACCAGTGCTAGACTATCAGGCTACGAGCTGACACTTTTGGCAAGTCACATTCAGATCAAGCGATGCAACATACTGAATCCAGCAACGTTGTTGCCGACTACTCAGTCGTGAGTGATTCAGAGCCCCATGATTGTTGTTTCAGAACTGAGGAAGAGACAAAAGGTCGGATTGATTTAAAAGACACTCCGTTGCCAGATCCAGACGGCACTTTATATGTCGATGGGTCTTGTTTTAAGTTACAGAATGGTGATGTGACGGCCGCGTATGCAGTTACGACTTTGAGTACGATTGTTGAGACTGCAAGAGTAAGTCAGAATTCTGCCCAAGCTGCAGAATTAATTGCACTAACAAGAGCGTGTGTTTTAGCTGAGGGAAAGAGAGTGAATGTGTTTACTGACAGCCAATACGCCTTCGGCGTATCACATAACTTTGGACGTCTCTGGAGAGAAAGAGGTTTTCTCACATCCCATGGGACTAAAATCCAACATGGACAGTTAGTCAGTGATCTATTGGAATCTCTGACCCTACCGAATGAAGTTGCGATTGTGAAATGCAGTGCACATCGGAAGATTACGGATGATGTTGGCCGTGGAAATGCGTTTGCTGATGAGGTCGCCAAAGAGACGGCCAAGAACATGACGAGCCGAATGTATGTTGCAACGTCTGCAAGATGGATTGCTGAATCAGGGATGTGTGAGAATACGATTGAAAGTGTGAAGGCAATCCAGAATGAAGCAACTGAGAATGAGAAGAATGAATGGAAGGAGAAAACGGGTAAAATGGATTCAAGTGGATGTTGGGTTGATTTGTCCGAACAGCAACGTTGGATGTTACCTGATGCGTATGTACTTGCGGTAGTCACGATGGCGCATGGAGCGGCGCACATCAGTTCGAAAGGGATCTGTAAAATGTTAGCTCCAGTATGGAAGAACGATGGAATTACTAAGTGTGCGGAAAGAGTGGCGAAAAACTGCATGATATGCCTGATGCATAATCCTGGCAAGGGAACCCCAACTGGTCATTTTGCTCCCCCTTCTTGTCCCTTTGAAGTGATTCAGTTGGATTATATCCACATGGATAGGTGTAACAATCTTAAATACGTCCTAGTGGTAGTCTGTGCCTTTTCAAGATGGATTGAGGCATATCCGTTGAAGGATAACACTGCTATGTCCACTGCCAAAATCCTCCTCAAAGAATACTTCCCCAGGTATGGTATGCCACGGATTGTTTGGTCGGACAATGGAAGTGAGTTTGTAGGGAAAGTTATGAAGAGTGTGTGTGCGGGTCTGGGTATTAATCAAAAATTCCACAGTGCGAATCACCCACAGTCAGCGGGTTTGGTTGAAGGGTACAATGGCACCCTGAAGCTGAAACTTGCTAAAATTCAAGCTTCCACTGGTCTCTCTTGGCCAGACGCACTGCCGTTAGCTCTACTGTCCACCAGAGCGACTGTACACTCTCGAGTAGGGCTTAGCCCATATGAGATTGTGTTCGGTCGTCCTGCTAATGTCTGGGGAGTCCCTAGGCCAAAGGAATTCAAACAGATTGAATACCCAATGTTGATTGATTATCTTTATGATCTGACTGCTAAATTAAGCCTTATTCATCAACAGGTATTCGAATCCTTGCCTAAACTGCCAGAGAGTCCAGGCCACACGTTGAAACCAGGCGACCAAGTTGTAGTTCGGAACTTTGAACGAACTCGAAACCTCCAGCCAAGATTCGTGGGTCCGTTCCAGGTACTCCTCACAACAAGAACTGCAGTACGCCTAGCTGGAAGGAAAAACTGGGTACACGCTAGCCATACGAAGCGTGTCCCTCTCCCACTCCCCTATGACAATTGGGTTAGACAGGGACTTGGTGTATCCGAGACAGAACCTGTTCCTAGGCACATCCCTTTCAGTGATGCAGAGTACATAACGGACCACCCACGAACTGAAACACAGAACTTTGACACCTCAGCAGGAACCGCTCCTTTGAATCCTGGACCGAGTATTGCACAAAGTGAACATTTGCCACCTGTGGAGTCGAACATTTCCGCACCTGTAGACCAGCTATTTCAAGATCAGATAAGACCCTGAAAGTACAGATATAATCTACGTTCTCATGTTGTGAACTAATGACATTGTATAATTACCTTTCAATTTGAAAACTGTTTTGATCTTACTGCATTCCATTCAGTCAGGAAGTTTGCTCTAAATTTTTATCTTTTTGTTTTTATTGTTTCTCTCACCTTGCCGTCTGGGTTACCGTAGGGTCGTAACGTGTGCCTTGTTTTAATTTGCAGGGAATCAGACATAAGGTCGGTTTCTTCTGTCTATCTTGGGAATCCCCGGGGTAAACAGAGGCAAGTTTTTAACAGGTACAAACCATCCGTTGCGAACGGTTGTAGAAGATGGAGCTTCCTGAACTGCGACGGGTTAATGTCATAAATGTGCACAAGACAAAGCTATATGACATATTGTATAGCAAATGTTTTCTAATGCAATGTACTCTGACACTTCTAATTGTTTTGATAACTTTGGTAGGCGGAATTATTTTTGGTATTCAATTGATCTTTACACCTGTTACATCTACAGTATCCCCCCATGTTCCTGTTTCTCCGACTGTTGTTTCTCTTCATTCTTTCCATCCTTTTCCTGCCCACGAGCAAGCTCGACGCTCTGAGTTTATAAATAACACTTTCATTCAACTCTTGCACCAACATCAACTAGTGGTTAATACAACAAACTGCTGGGTGTGTGGCTTGATACCACATACCATGGACAAGGGCATCCCTTATCTGGTCCTGCCCTTTGGTTATAATGGATCATTCTGGGCATTTCAGACCATGTTCGCTTATGCCCTAGAGACCTATCCTCCACGACCTCCACGTTCCACTCGGTATAACTCTGCTAATAGAGCCTTGGTAAAAGGAATCACTGACATGGTTAGAGATGTCAATAATACTCCGTTCATTCCCAAGGATGAATTGCGAGTTTACATGGGTTGGAATGTTATGGAATATGGCATTACTCTGGGTGAGAACAAACGTAAAAGCTCGACTCCGATCTGGGTCGTACCCCACCAAGGTCAGGTCTGTTTGCAAGGAAATGGGAGGAATCCGAAAGCTCGACTAGGGAAGAGTGACTGTATCGAAACATATGTTTTCCCGTCGCAGTCTTCCCCTGCATTCTTAGCTGCTAAGGGTACCTATTTTGTTTGCCAAGACAGAGCATACACATGGCTGCCTGCTGACTTCTCAGGCTCATGTTATATCGCTCAACTGCTACCTCCGACATACACTGCTACACCGGACTATCACAAAACTAGACCTGTGAGAGGTGTTTTCAGTAAAGAAGATACTACTGGCCAAGAAGCAGGAGACTTCTTCAAAGGTTTCCTTCCGTTCTGGGGGCCTATGGCCAACAGTAGAAACTTACGTCAACTAACACGGGTAGTTGAATCCACTATCACCGAAACTGCGGGTGCCCTTAGTAACCTGACAGCTGAGCTTCAAGCGGATCGCCTCATGACGTTACAGAACCGTATGGTTCTTGATGTTTTACTTGCAGATCGAGGTGGAGTGTGTAAGATGATCCAATCGAGTTGCTGTGTTTTTATCCCAGATAATGCGCCAACGGTGTACAAGGCCATCTCTAAGTTACATAAGAACTCTGACTCTATTCATGTAGAGGAAGGTGACTGGTCATTAATGGGATGGTTCTGGAGCCTGTTGTCTGTGTGGGGATGGAAGGTTCTGATAGTCACTGGTGTTGCATTAGTATTTTTATTTTCGTGCTGTCTCATTGTTCAGTGTGGTCCTGCCTTATGTAACGTCTGCATTTCAACATGCGTAAGAAGACCACCTGTTTTTAGAGATACGCCACGGGATAGAGTAATGCTCCAACAACATATCAGTGACCTGATGAACATAGAAATGGATTCTGACATAGAGTGAGTTATTGCCTATGTAAGGGCAAAAGGACGGTCTGAGGTTATGTAGCGATCCGAACCCGTGAATTCGGTATCGTAGTACTGACACGATTTTGGTACCAATGAACCGCAAATGATCCATTACATACATGACAGTGTTTTCGCTACGCAACTAGCATGAATTCACTGAGAAATAGGGCATTCTGTTGTAAAGTCATGGCATCCATTTTAGTTACGGCATCCATTTTGTTTCTTGCCCTCACATAGTCAATGAACGGGCGATGACCCCGGCAGAGTCACCTTGTTAAGGACACGTAAACCGAGCCCCGAGAAAGGCTGACGCTGCATGACTAGGCAGAATCAAGCTGCCTCCCTTGCCTGAGGCCAGTCCTGCTATACTGGTTCTCGTGTCCGTTGTCCTGACTGAAAGGCGGAAGACGGTAGCCATGCCCGTTTATGATCCATAAACACCTCTTATCCTCCTTTTCAATCCTTTGCACCTGGCTCTGCTCCTCTCCTTCTGGGCTTTTACAATGGGGAGGTTACGATTTTTATGATGGGGAGGATCGGGTAAAGAATGGAAAACTGACAAGGGGATCTGATCGAATACCGAAATCCTACAAATTATTGTTTGATGTCTATTTACTGTTTGTTTGGGATACTGGGTTGGGCATGAGAAATATTCGTGTAATGTAGCCTAAAGACATTTTGCGTGTATTTAAAGAGTAACCCACTTAACGCAATTTGAACAGTCTCGTAGATTCTGCCTCTGTGTGGTTCCTATGACTTCTGTGTCCCTGCAGTAAATAAACCTTGGTCTTTGACGCCACCATCGAGAAGCCCGTGTCTCTGTTTATTTGTGCACCGAGACAGGAGGAACTCAGGGGTCTTTGGGTGTTGTTTCCCTGACACCTCTGGACTCTTAAAAGTCCAGAACCTCAGTGGGTACCTGCCAGAAGCCAATGGGCTTCTTCCCTCCAAGTATGATAACCTCCCATTCATGGAATTGAGAGCATTATGCACTACTAGGAAAATGAAGACAGGCAAAAGCCCAACCACCCAGCATCTCATAGAGGTACTCAGGCTGGATGATCTCAGAAGACCTATAGGGTCTGAAGGGGCAGGCAGAGTGGGTGGGGCAGCACATGAGAAAGGGCCTAGGGGTGAAATTCCCCATGACCTGACCTCTAATGTTGACCAGGAAGATGACAATAATCTTGACCTGGTAAATCCAGCTCCCCTGGAAGATGAGGGGAAGGGCCACAATGGCCCACTCTTTTTCCCTTCAGGAAGAGGTGGGGGTGGGCCTAGAAGGTCTAGAAATCCCTCAGTGGAGTCTAACCATTCTGGTTCATCTATAGGAACCTCTATTTCTTATCATAGGAGGGAAACCTCACAGGAGAGGAGGGAGATACTGCTGAAGTATGAGGAAGCACAGCTCAAAATCAGAAAGCAGCAGGTAGCCCTAGATAAGGAGGCCCCAGAGCGCTACAGAGCTAGAAAAAAGATGGGACTAGAACCCTATGGTGGCAGCAACTTCCCTAGAGATAGGGATAGGTCTCATGACCATAGAAACCTGAATAAGATTGTCTCTCCCTACTAGAGTGGGGATGACATCCACAAGTGGATAACTGCACTGGAAATAGCCTGTAAAGTTCAAAGGGTCCCCTGGGAGCAGTGGGCAGCAGTCTTATGGCTCTCTTTTACAGACAAAGGTAGAGATAAGCTCCTCACTGTTAGAGAGGAGGAGGCTGATGATTATACCAGTCTGAAAAGTGCATTGATTGAAGGGTTTGGCCTAAACACTGAGCAATACAGGTTTAAGTTCAGAGATACCCAAAAGGCACAGAATCAAGACTGGGTGGATTTTGTAGATTGTGCTACTAAGACTCTGGAGGGTTGGTTACTTGGCAGCAAAGTGCATGACAAGGATTGTACAATTTGATTATGAGGGAGCAGATCCTTAATAACTGTCAAAATCAGCTGTTGAACCAGTACCTGGTGGACTCAGATCTGACCTCTCCCCAAGGATTGGGAAAGAGGGCAGACAAATGGGCCAGAACCAGGGTGAGGCAGAAGGTTCAGAACCAAGGTGGTGACCAGAAGAAGCAAGATCCTAAAAACTCTGACAAGGGTGGGGAGAAGGGTAAAGGCCAGAAGTCTTCACAAGGTCCCCAAAAATCTTCTTCAGGGTGTGAATCCCAATCTAATAAAGGTAAAGGCCAAAAGAAACCATGGTGCAAAATCTGTAAACAGAAGACTCACTGGACAAGTGATTGCACCAAGTCCAAAGACTCAACTCCAGCTACCATTGCCCCTAAGGCAACTGTTTCCCCTAATACAACTACAATTGGTGGTGGTAATGTTCAGAATAAGGGCGTAGTAGGGTTGACCCTCGGTTCTGAGATGGACTCTGGCCTAGTCAGAGTTCCAACTCAGGCTGCCCTAATCTGTGATGGAGACATGGATATGTTTCCCTTTGTGAGTCCCAGTAACTTGGGCAAATACAGACAGCAGCTTTTGATAAATGGAAAAGAGGCTTTTGGCATTCAGGGACACAGGAGCAAGTGTCACAATGGTGACAAAAGATCTTGTGGATCCTGGGCAGATTATACTTGTTGAAATGTACCAAGTGACCAATGCTAGCAATGTCAGAACACACCATTCTCTGACAGTTGTTAACTTCTCCTGGGGAGGGGTAACTGGCCTTAAGAAGCTGGTGGTAAGTGCAGACCTGCCAGTTGAATGCTTGCTTGGCAATGATCTGGAAACTTCAGCCTGGGCTGAAGTGGAGCTCAGGACACATGCAGAAATGTTAGGGATCCCTGCTCATGTCTTTGTTGTGACTAGGTCACAGGCCTAAATGTTTAACACTGGACAGGCCCTGGATTCGGGAAGAATGGACCAGTTGCTGCCCAAGCGGAGGAGCAGCAGGGTTAAGGCAGTGCCTTTTCCCCTGACTCAGAATACAGATCAGTCTCCTGAAGGAGATGATCTTGAACCTGAAGAAGGAACTGTCCCAGAGGAGCTTGAACCTGACCAGGTTGAGTTCTTAGGGACAGGGGACCCTTCCAGGGCTGATCTGAGCCAGGAGCAGAAAACCTGCCCCTCTCTTGAACCCCTCAGAAAGCAAGCTGCTGATGAGGCTGCTGGGAATGCTAGTGGCACCCATACAATATATTGGGATGATGGACTCCTTTACTCAGAGAGTAGAGACCCCAAGCCTGGTGCATCCAGGAGGTTGGTTATACCTCTGAAGTTTAAGGACTTCCTACTGACACTAGCCCATGATATTCCCCTAGCAGGACACCTGGGCCAGAACAAGACTTGGGACAGAATTGGCTCTCACTTTCACTGGCCCCACATGTCTGAAGACACTAAGGAGGTTTGTTGCTCCAGTGTGACCTGCCAAGCCAGTGGCAAGGCAAGTGGAAACTCAAAGGCCCCCCTGATACCACTACCTGTGGTGGGGGTTCCCTTTGAGTGGGTTAGAATTGACATTGTTGGTCCCATGGATACTCAAACTGCATCTGGGCACAGATTTATCTTGGTGGTGGTAGACCATGCCACTAGGTACCCAGAGGCCATTCCACTTAGGACCACTACAACACCTGTGGTGGCAAGAGCCCTCTTGGGTATATTCTCAAGAGCGGGTTTTCCTAAGGAGATAGTATCTTTCAGAGGTGCAAACTTTATGTCAAGTTACTTAACTGCAAGGTGGAAGGAGTGTGGAGTGAATTTCAAATTCACCACACCCTATCACCCACAATGCAATGGGTTAGTTGAAAGATTAAACAAACCTTAAAGGGCATGATCAAAGGTCTCCCAGAAAAGCTTAGGCGCAGATAGGATATCCTTTTGCCCTGCCTTTTGTTTGCATACAGGGAGGTGCCACAAAAGGGGGTTGGTTACAGCCCTTTTGAACTTTTGTTTGGCCATCCTGTTAGGGGTCCTTTGTGTCTTGTGAAGGAGGGATGGGAGTTACCTCTCAAACCACCTAAACAGGGCATAGTGGACTTTGTACTTGGTCTCCGCTCCTGAATGGCTGAGTATATGAAAAAGGCAACTAAAAACCTTGAGGCTAGCCAGGAATTGAAAAAGGCCTGGCATGACCAAAAGGCTGTGCTGACTGTTTACCAGCCAGGGCAGAACGTGTGGGTGTTGGAGCCTGTGGCCTCAGCAGCCCTCCAGGACAAATGGAGTGGCCCCCATACAATTGTTGAACAGAAAGGGGAGGTCACCTACTTTGTAGACCTTGGAACCCCTAGGAGTCCCCATAGGGTACTTCATGTCAACAGACTTAAACTGTATGTTGACAGGGCAGACATGGGCTTGCTCATGGCTACAGATGAGGGACAGGAGGAAGAGAGTGACCCGCTCCCTGACCTGCTCTCTCAGAACCCTGATGATGGATCAGTAGATGGTGTAGCCTTGGCAGGCAGCCTCACTGTCCAGCAACAAACTGATTGCAGAAAACTACTCAGCCAGTTTAGACATATGTTTTCTCTGACTCCAAATCAGACCACCTGGTGCACTCATGAAGTGAACACTGGGGACAGTCTGCCTGTGACGAATAAGATCTACTGGCAACCTGATCATGTCAGGGACTGTATAAGGACAGAAGTCCAAAAGATGTTGGATTTGGGAGTTATTAAACCCTCAGATAGCCCTTGGGCTAGTCCAGTAGTCCTGGTACCTAAACCTCACACCAAAGATGGCAAGAGAGAGATGAGGTTTTGTATGGACTACAGGGGTCTCAATGTAGTTACTAGGACTAATGCCCATCCCATCCCAACGGCAGAGGAGCTAATAGATACTTTGGCCTCAGCCAAGTTTCTAAGCACATTTGACTTGACAGCTGGCTACTGGCAGATCAGACTAGCTGATGATGCAAAGCCAAAGATGGCATTTTCTACCCCTAGTGGGCACTATCAATTTGTGGTAATGCGCTTTGGTTTGAAGAATGCATCTGCCACTTTCTAAAGGTTGATGAATCAAGTCCTTACTGGCTTGGAAGACTATAATGCAGCATATCTTGATGATATTGCTGTCTTTAGCTCCACCTGGGAGGATCATCTGGTCCACCTGAGCAGGCCTAACTATCAAGGCTACTAAGTACCAGATAGGGCAGAGTCAGGTTGTGTACCAGGGCCACCTTGTAGGTGGAGTCCAGGTTCAACCATTGCAGAGCAAAATCCAGACCATAATGGACTGGGTTGCTCCAACTACCCAGACTCAGGTGAGAGCCTTCTTAGGCCTGACTGGGTATTACAGAAGATTTGTCAAGGGGTATGGATCAATGATGACACCCCTGAATGACTTAACCTCTAAGAAAATGCCCAAATGTTGAACCACGAGTCTCCTGAGGCGGAAGCCGGGAGTGAGCCTGTAATTTTTTTTAATTCCTGTTGTGTGATACTCTGCTTATTTTTAAATCACTCACCTCCTTGCTCACGAACAGCGGATTTAGCGCTGCAACGTCTGATACTTTCACATCGCCATTACCGAGGGCGAGGCGCGACGGCAGACACGCCCACCTCAGCTGGCCACGCCCCCTAATGCGAGTGTGGAGAGTGCGCGCAGCTGGAGGGCGCGACACTTTGAACCACGAGTCTCCTGAGGCGGAAGCCGGGAGTGAGCCTGTAATTTTTAAAATTCCTGTTGTGTGATACTCTGCTTATTTTTAAATAACTCACCTCCTTGCTCACGAACAGCGGATTTAGCGCTGCAACGTCTGATACTTTCACATCGCCATTACCGAGGGCGAGGCGCGACGGCAGACACGCCCACCTCAGCTGGCCACACCCCCGTGACGCCTTTTCCCACAGTCATAAATTATGTGTCTCGCTAGGAAGCGCAGCGGACGGGCGCAGCGGGCGCGCCGTCAGCGCGCCGAAGGCGCGCCAAAGGCAAGCCCGTCTGGGCCCGTCCGGGCCCAGACGGCCCTAGGTCCAGACACTATGCCCAATTCACAGCCCCACCTATCCTATCCCCCGGATACCCTCCGTCTCTGGAACACAAAGAAAAAACCTCAGTGTGACTTCATCCTCAAGGATGACACCCCGTTCACAGGATGTCCCCTCTGCGACACCCCCGAAGCCACGGAACTTAGCCACACGCTTCGACTGGGCCTCCTGAACTGCAGGTCGCTAGCAAAGCACTCGCACGAGATAAACCTCCTCACTCAAACCCTCTCGTTAGACGCCCTATTTCTGACCGAAACATGGCTGACCCCCAGCAACGGCTCAGACTTGGTCAATGCAACCCCCCCCGGCTACCAAATCTGCTGCCTTAACAGACCAGTAGGAAGAGGTGGCGGGCTCGCCATTCTCTATAAAGACCATCTCAGCTGCAGGATCAATGACGGTACGGTCAAGGACTGTGAAAACTGTAATTTCACCCTCCAGATCTCCCCCACCACCTCACTATCGGGTCTTCTGGTATACCGACCACCAGGCTCGATAGGTGACTTCTCAAGCACTCTGATGGACCACATCCTTTTAAAAACAATAGCAACGCCCAACTTTCTTCTTCTAGGGGACTTGAATCTACACTTTTTAGACCCGGCAGACAACACTGCCGCTAATCTCCTAGCAGACCTCATGTCAGCTGACCTCCTGCTCCTGAACTCGAAACCCACTCACGAGAAAGGACATCTCCTAGACCCAGTTTTCACCAACATTAGGAATCTCCAAACCCAAGACCCTACCCCCCTTCCATGGACTGACCACTTTCTGGTCCCTATGCACTGGTCCTATCAGCCCGCCTCGGTCCCTAAACAGAAAACCAGGATACTAACCAGACGTTGGCACAAGTTAAGTCCAGAAGAATGGGAAGTGAAGCTTAGGGAATCCGACGGCCCCCTCTCAACTGACCCTAACACCGCCGATAGAGAATTCAACAGCTGGCTTACCAACCCCCTAGACAGCCTCATCCCATTAACATGCTCTATTAAGCATGTAAAAAGGATTAACCATGCTCCTTGGTACACTCCGCCCCTGAACATTCTTAGGAAGGAGTGCAAAAAGACGGAGCGAACATGGAGAAAAAACAAATCGGCGACGGACAAAAACGCTTATCAAACAGCCATGAAGGCTTACAAACAAGCCCTCCACAGCGCAAAAAGCTCCTTCTTTGAGGAAAGAATAAAGAATTCCTCGTGCTCTGCCAAAGAGACGTTCTCCATCCTTAAAGAGCTCCTCCATGTTCCAGCCCCCCCGCAGACACCCTTGGACCCCAAAGCAGCCGAGGAGAAATGCGTCAACCTGGCTAACTTCTTCGACAACAAAATTAAGAAAATCCTTTCTTCCCTACCTGCCACCAATCAGGCCACCCCTGGAATAGCCAAGGATCGTGCCCTCACGCCAGGAAACCCCACGGACAAACCCGAACCCCCTCGCTTAGCTTCATTCGGACCAGTCACAGAAGAAGAAGTGACAACTACTCTAGCAGCCACGAAAAGTGGGGCCCCCAGCGACTCAGTTCCCGTACGGTTCACTAAAAACATCGCTCGGACCATTACAGCTAGACTCACGGCCCTCATTAACACCTCTTTTGCCCAAGGAGAAGTCCCACATAGCTGGAAGGAGGCCGTTGTTAAAGGTCTTCTGAAGAAGCCGTCGCTAGACCCCGCGGACTTATCCAACTATAGACCCATCTCCCTCCTCCCTTGGATAGGTAAGGTCGCGGAGAAGCTTGCAAATAAAAAGCTGTCCCACTTCTTAGAGGCAAACCATCTCCTAAAAAACTCCCAAACAGGCTTTAGACCAGGTCAGGGCACAGACACCGCCCTCCTGGCGGCCGTAGAAAAAGCGAGGGAAATCCTGGACACAGGAGGATCAGTGGCAGTGGTCCTCCTGGACCTTAGCGCGGCATTCGACACTGTCAGCCACCAGGTCCTAGCCCAGCGCCTAGAGAATACTGGCGTACAAGACAGTGCGCTGAGATGGCTCACATCCTTTCTCTCCCGACGCTCCTTCCAAGTCTGGGAAGGAGAAAGCCGCTCCCCCTCAATCCCCCTCCGGTGTGGAGTGCCTCAGGGCTCCTCACTGAGCCCCACGCTTTTCAACGTGTATATGGCCCCACTGGAGGAGCTGGTCGCCCCATTCGGAGTCACGATCGTCAGCTATGCTGACGACACTCAGCTGGTGGTGACCCTCTCACACCCCAAGCTAAAGCCCTCCAACCTGCGAGACTGCCTCTCCACCGTCCATCAATGGATGGGCGACTCTGACCTAAAGCTTAACGGGTCAAAAACAGAGATCCTTCTCCTCGGTCACAAAACTTCGAGTCTCCCCCCTAACATCTGGCCCGCCTGTATGGGTGACCCCCCCTCCCCTAAGACAGAGGTTAAGAGTCTGGGAGTGTGGCTGGAGACAGACCTCACCTTTAGGACACAGGCGAGGAAAACAGCCGGCATCTGCTATGGGCTACTTAGATCATGCAGAAAGGTGCTCCCCCTACTACCATTCCAGTCCCGCCTCCTGCTAATTCAAGGCCTAGTGCTAGCAAGGCTAGATTATAGCAACGCTATCTATCTCGGGGCGCCGGAAGCCACCTTCCAAATACTTCAAAAAACCCAAAATGCCGCAGCCCGCCTGCTCACAGACACCCCAGCAAGAACATCGGCCAAACCTGCCCTGAGAAAACTTCACTGGCTCCCCGTGAGGGAAAGAGTCGCCTTCAAGGCCCTCTGCCTGGCACACAAGGTCCTGCACGACGCTGGTCCCCCCATTCTGAGCACTTGGATCACTCCATACAGACCGCCGAGAGCGCTCCGGTCTGAACAGGGAAACCTTATCGTTGTCCCTAGGGTGAAGAAAACCCGCATCGGCGGCTGCAGATTTTCGGTAAACACGGCCAGAAAATGGAACGCTCTCCCCTCGAACCTCAGAGCTGAACCAAACCTCCTACGATTTAGGAAGTCCCTCAAAACCCTCCTTTTTCCCTGATTTATGCGAAGCTTCCCTGTGCCCCCCCCGTAGGAGTCCGAGGTTTCAGCGCTGGGATACTCGAGGGTGACTACGCGCTCTATAAAAACCTAAAAAAAAAAAAGTTTCAGTGGACAGCTAGCGGTCAAAAGGCATTTGATGATCTGAAGCAGGCCATGTGCACTGCTCCCATTCTGCAAAGTTCTGATTACTCCAAAAAGTTCATTGTAAAAACAGATGCATCTGAGTTGGGGGTATTGGCTGCACTGTCACAGTTGAATGATGAAGGTCAGGATCAACCAGTAGCTTTCAGAAGCAGAAGGTTGACCCCCAGAGAGAAACGTTGGTCAGCCATTGAGAGGGAGGCCTTTGCTGTGGTTTTGGCTCTGAAGAAGTTGAAGCCATACTTGTTTGGTACTCACTTCATTGTTCAGACAGACCATAAGCCCCTCTTATGGCTAAAACAGATGAAGGGTGAAATCCCCAAACTTCTCAGGTGGTCCATTTCCCTACAGGGGATGGACTAAACAGTAGAGCATAGACCTGGGAGTAACCATGCCAATGCAGATGAACTCTCCAGATATTTCCACTTAGAACATGAAGACTCAACTGGTCAAGGTTAGCTTAATGTCCCTGCATTTGGGGGGGTTGTGTAGGAAAGTAGGATCTGCTTCACATGGTCACCCCACTTTTTGCTGGTGTTTCCCTGTTTTTCGACTTTAGTATGGCTGGGGCCCTGCTATTCAGGACCCCAGCATAGCTGCTTCCTGTCTAAATTGATTCTATGTACTCTAGGTACACTCCAGATTGGTTTCTGGGGTACCCTTGTGAGTCCCTAGTATATGGTATAGTATGTACCCAGGGTATAGGTACCCCCGAGGCCTACCAGGGGCTGAAGCATGTATTGTGTAGTGGTCGGCGGAATTTGCATAGTCGCGCTACTCAAAGCTCCGCGAAACAGTAAAAAATCTCCGCGAGCACGCAAAAATTCCGGGAACACGCGGAATTGCTTGTTACGCCTGTCCGCGATGCGTTTTTCCTGTTCGCGAACGTTGTTTGTGTGCTTGGGGAGAAGTATCTCGCAAACAGGTATTTTGAAAGCACGAACAAGCAAAAAATGTCATGAAGTCACGGATCGCGGAATTTTTGGCAATCCCGCATTCTCCGCGGAACGCAAAATTACCTAAATTCTGCAAATTCCGCAAGCGGAACGGAATTTACCGACCAGGCCTAGGATTGTGCCACCCCTGGAAAGCCCTCCAAAATTACACCACAGGTCTGCTACTGCAGCCTGGGTAAGGTGGTGCATGCACCCTTTACTGAGGTATAGGTTCAATATACCTCACCTATCAGTGCACATAGAAACCTATCAGTCACCCCTATGGTAGGCCTTATCAATCCTAAAGGCAGGGTGCTTGGTTATATGTGAGAGGGTGCCCAGGCATGAGCTGAGCCTCTCTGCAGCCTTTGGAATCTCTTCTCCGGGGATGTCAGTGGTGCAGCCTGACCATATACTCTTCAGTGCATTATAACTAAAACGGTTAATGCTAACTTTGGACTGTCTGCACGGAAACATGTCATGTTTGGTGTCAAACACCTTGGAATCATACCCCCACATCAATTCCTGATGTGAGAATATGATCCCACCCTTCTAGAGGGAGAGACATGACAGCACCGGTATACCCGGTACCAACTTAACTGGCCCTGGCATCACAAAATGGATGCTGCAGCCACAGACACGGGTCTGGCCTCCTGCTGCTGACTGAAACTCTGGTAGGGGAGGCCTGGACAATAGGTTTCCTGTCACAGGGAGGTGTAACCACCTCCCAGACAGGCTGATGTGTATTGGGGCTGGGTGGGAGCACTCTCAGAGTGCTTTGAAGTCCTGTACTGGGGGCACATTTGGTGTCCCTGTGCATAGTCCAGCTCAAACCGGTTCAAGGGCTTCCAGCCCCTGCTCTAGTGTGAAACTGGACAAAGGAAATGGGTGTAGCCACCCCTCTTTCCAAACCCTCCCATTGGTGGGTCCCTAAAGTTATTCCAACCCTTTCCTTAGGTATAAGTAAGGAACCCTTGGCAACAGGACTTTAGATATCCCTGGACGAAACTCTGAAGCTGAATCCTGGAGCTTTGACGCTCGACTCAAGACTACCGGACTGAAGAAATCTCCCTTGGGGTCAAGGAGTGACATATGGCATAAATTGGAAGAAACTGGTATTTGTGTCAAAATATTCCACAAAATCTAGGAATATCAAAAGAATCATTAACCACAGATGGGATTTGATTCAACATGAACCAGATTTTAATGGATTTTTTGAGAACAGACAGATATTTGCCTACACACGCACTTGAAATCTAAAGGAGAGATTGAAAAATACCACGTGAAACCGGTTGGGAGAGCAGCTGGTACACAACGCTGAAATAATTGTATACATTGCAACAACGTAATAACAAGGGATAATATTATACACCCTAGATCAGGTGAAATGATTAAGTTATGTCTAACTCTGGACAGTTTGCTACGCTCCACTCACGGAGTTTGCGTAGTTTTGGTAACTTCGCGATTCGCAGAGTACGCGTAGTTACCGAATACTATGCAATCTGCAAAGTAGCGTAGCTGTTTTTCTTCTTCGTGCGCTCAATATGTGTTCTCGCACGCGTGGTAACGACTTACCGTGATTCTGCATTCGCCGACGCGAACACGTCATTCGGAAGCGCGATCTGACTTCCGGCGGCAGTGTTGGTAAGATCGCGATCCCGAACACGCAGAAACTACAATCTGGCGAAGAATATCTCTCGAGCATCATAAAACCTTCTTGAAAATGATCATTTTGTTCAAAAAATCACCTCAGATTGTGATTTGGCTGTAGTTTTTTGTGCAAGGATTCCTTTTTCTTTTTTACTTTTTTTTTCAAGAGGAAGGAAGTGTCCCTGAGTTTCCAACTTCCTGTTCCTGTCCAGCAGGCTCCTCCCAGTGCTTTGTCCATGTGCTGTTCACTTTCATTTGGATTTGGAGCTAGAAGGATCAATTTTGTGTCTGTCTGCTGCATCATATCATTGGATTGGATTTGAGGACTTTTTGATATGAGATTTTACAAGTAAGTTGGAGAATTGGTGTACTTGTTTGTTTGATTGGGGCTTGTTTGTACCTACATTTTTTGGGGATTTTCATCGTTTTTAAAATGTATTGTTGTGGGTGGCCTGTAGTTTCAGTAGTGGCCTAGTTGTTTTTCTTTGAAATTTCAGCCAGTAGGCCCAGAAGTATCCATGGGTGCATGTTTCTGTGGTGTCTGTTGAATTTTTATTTTAAACATTATGTAGGGCATGGATGGCATTGGAATGAATTGCTGAATGTGGTTGGGATGTTGTTCACTTTTTGGGTGTGTGTATTAATAAATACATTTGTTGGATGTGTGTGTGCTTGCTGTGTGACTTTCAAACCTTTCATAGCCCTGTTGATTTTCATTTTTGCATATTTGTATTAAAGCTGTTTTGCTTAGCAGGCCTCCTTTGTCTGGTCATATAGGCCTGCTTGAGTTCATTGTTTTTCATGGCATGTTGTGACTGTGAGTGACCATGTGGCTTGGGGCCATTTCGTGGTGGTAGTTTAGTAGTGTGCTGCTTTTTCAATATAGGCCTGCATGTCTATTCTTTGTTCCCCTTGGCTTATGCTTGTTGTTGTTGTGGCCTGGCCATGTGGGTGGCGGCCATTTTGTGAAGGCAGGCAGTGTGCTTTTGCCATAGGCTTGCATTGTCTGTCTTCCATTTCTTTTTGTTGTGGGTGTCTAGCGGCCATTTTGTGGAGCCACCCAGACTGTGTGCACTGCTTTTGCCATAGGCCTGCATTCATTGTCTGTCTTCCCTTTCTTGTTCTTGTGGGTGGCCTGGCCGTGTGGGTGGCGGCCACTTTGTGGATTTAGGCAGTGTGCTTGCTTTTGCCATAGGCTTCAGTTCCAAGCTTGTGGCCTAGTCTGCATGTAGGCCCAGAGGTAGTCATCATGGGTGCATAAAAACTGTTTCTGTGTTGCCTGTTGAATTTTAACATAATTTATGGCATAGATGGCATTGGATTGAATTGCAAAATGTGGTTTTTGGGGTGGAATTTCAGTTTTTTGGTGTGTGTTAAATAAATAGGCCTTTTCAGCCAGTAGGTAACCCTGGGTGTTCAGCTCACGCAGTTTTGGCAACTCCGCACTGCGCGACATCACGGACTTATACCTTTTGTCTTCTTCGCGCACTCAATATGCGTATTCGTGCACACGATAACGACTTTCTGTAAAGATCGCGATGACGAACACGCAGAATTTGCAATCTGGCGAAGAATATCTCTCGAGCAGCATAAAACCTTCTAAAAAATGATGATTTTGTTCATTTTGCTAAAAAAAACCTCCTCAGATTGTCATTTGGCTGTAGTTTTTTGAGCAACGAGTCATTTATCTTTTTTTACAATTTTTTAAAAGAGGCAGTTCCCCAGAGTCTCCAACTTTCTGGTCCTGTCCTTTGTCTTCACTTTCTTGTTATTGTGGGTGGCCTGACCATGTGGGTGGAGGCCATTTTGTGAAGCCAGGCATTGTGCTTTTGCCATAGGCCTGCATTGTCTGTCTTGTCTTCCTTTTCTTGTTGTTGTGGGTGGCTTGGCCATGTGGTGGCGGCCATTTTGTGGGACCAGCCACTGTGCTTTTGCCATAGGCCTCCAAGCTTGTGGCCTAGTCTGCCAGTAGGCCCAGAGGAACTCATCAATCATCATGGGTGCATGAAACAACTGTTTTTCTGTTGTCTGTTGAATTTAAACATCATTTAGGGCATGGATGGCATTGGATTGGATTGTAAAATGTGGTTTTTTTTAGGTGTATTTCACTTTTTGGGTGTGTTAAATAAATGCCTTTTTTGCATGTATATGTGTTGTTGTGGTTGTTGTGTAACTTTCCAACCTGTTTTTAGCCATGTGGATTTTCGTTTTTGCATTAAAGCTGTGTTGTTTATCAGGCATCCTTTGTCTGGCCATATAGGCCTGCTTGAGTTCATTGTTTGCCGTGCCTTGTGCCCGTGAGTGACCATGTGGTGGTAGTTAGTAGTGTGCTGTTTTTGCCACATAGGCCTGCGTGTCTTTCTATTGTTCCTCTTGTTTTACTGCTTCTAAATCCATCCCCATTGCCAGCTGCAGCTCCCTGATGCTGTATCCATCCCACATGATGCACACATTTAGGCCAAACAGGCTCCACTACATTTTGGTTTTTGTTCTTTGCTATTCTTATTGTTCCTGAGTGTACACAGTACACCAGGAAAGCCCTAGCCTTGTTGTCAAAGTCTCATAAATGGCTACACTGTTGTTGTTCACTGAGTTACTAAAATGTTATAATTGTGAACACCACACACTAAGTTATATATTATATTAGTTTGATTGTACTATCGTTTGACTGATGTTCTTCTGGCTTTTTTGCTTTTAGGTGTACAAAAGACTGAGGAGGAGGTGTGTCATCATCTCCCGTTGTGCTGCCAGACTGACGTCCTGCTGCTGTACATGGCGCGACGTGTGAGTGACCTGACCAGCCATCTCTGAAACTTGTGCAACTGAGTGCTGTTTTGACATCTGAAGAAGATGCCCCCAAAAAAAGCAGGTAGCAGGTCCTCCGGTACCAAGAAAGTTGCCATGGAGAAGAAGGAACAGAAGAAGAAGGAAGTGTCACTTAAGTCTGGTGTGCCTCCCAAAACCTTTTTTGGGACACCAAAAATGACGCCTGCAGCAGCAGTGTCCAGGGGCCTCTGCATCAGTGGGCCCAACCCACCAACCCAGGCCCAAGCAGATGAGTGTGGAAGAGGTAGCCAGCCTAATGGCGGAAAGCAGTGATGCTGAGCCTGAACTAAACTTATTGCTATCTCAAAGTAGTACACAATCAACGCAGGAGGGAACACAGCAGATAAGTGGTCAACAACAACAGCCGCAACCACCGCCCGCAATAGTAGCTTTTATTCCTCCCGAAGTAGGGGCAGTTCAGGAAATTGAGCCTCATGCAGAGGAAGAAGAGGAAGCCACTCCTTCAGAAGTTCCATTGTCTGCCAAATCCCCAGCAAGGAAAAGCAGGGTTAGTACATCAAGTTCTTCGCCAAGCCCCCCTTCTGATGATCTAGATGACACTTAGAAGCCACAAACTGAGTCTGAGAGAGAGACATGTCCCAAGACCAGGCTAGGGAAAAGGAAGGTTCCTGAAAGCCTTACACTTATGGAGGTTGATGTAGAACAGCAGGATGATGATGATGATCCAGTCATCATGAACATCTCTCCCGGCCCGAGGAGATGGAGACCAACATTATTACCCTATTCAAAATTGCTGGGAGGGATGTAGCACGCATACCTCCAACACAGATAACACCAACACGACCTACAGCTTCCATATTTGCATTAGCAAAGGCCCGGCAGCGACCTACATCCAGCACAACCACCACCTCAGTAGAAGTAGGTAGTGGTACAGCACAGAGTCAAATTCAACGCACACCCTCCAGTTCATCCAGCATTGGAAGTGGCACCTCCAGCAGGAGGCAAAAGTTAAGCTCCCCAGTTTGGGACTTCTTTACAGTTAGCGAAAAGGAGGAGAACATTGCTAAATGCTCCATTTGTAATACCTCTGTTATTCGGGGCAAGCTTGGTACAAACTATGGTACCGGAGGCCAAATAACCCATCTGAAAAAACACCACTTGATCAACTGGGATGACCACCTTCGTGGCATAAAAACTGCAACCATTGGTGTTGGTGGGGATAAACGAGTAGAAGAAGAAGATCCGATCACGGTGGGAGAGGAAGGACAGGGAGACATTTTCTCTGGTAGTGGTACACAAGTAGCCCTGTCCCCAGCAGTGCAGTGTTATCGTCGCCCACATCTTCAGCAACATCTCAGTGGCAGAAGAGTAAGAGTCAGCCTGAGACGGCAAGGAGTATCGCAATGAAGAAAAGTGCATTGTTGAGCCTAAGAGAAAGGAAAACCATGCACCCTACCATTATCAGCATGTTTAGGGGGAGGGGCAGTACGAACGCAACCACCCAATAACACTTTTGTACAATGCGAAGCTGGCTAAAATGTTAGCACTGGACCTTCTCCCTTTTTCTTTTGTTGAAGGGGTGGGTTTTCTGGAATTTGTGACAGCCATCTGCCCAAAATGGCAGGTTCCCAGACGATACTATTTTGCCCGAGTTGCTGTTCCAGCACTACATCACGACGTGCTGGAATTGCTTGGAAAAGCCTTGAAGCAGTGTTCTGTTCAGATTATCCACCTGACAACAGACATGTGGACCAGCTGCCAAGCCACTGATTACATGTGCATCACTGCACACTGGATCTCTTTTGTGGAGGTTAGAGAACAGATATCTGCTGGTGTTGACGCTGCTGAGATTTTTCATGCCACTCGCAAACATGCAACTGTAGCCATGTTTGCCATGGAGAAATCTCATACTGCTGCAAACATTTTGGATGAGTTTAACAGCAAGGTCTTTGAGTGGCTGCGCCCAAGAGGGCTTAACATTGGTTTTGTTGCCATGGACCATGGCAGTAATGTAGTTATGAAAGATGGTGGCTATTTCAGGGTCCCGTGTTTGGCACACTGCATTAACATTGTTGTTCAAGACTTTCTGAAAAATGAATACAAAGTCAACAACTTACTGGCCACCTGCAGAAGAATATGCACACATTTCAGCCATTCTTTTAAAGCCCGGAAGCAGCTGAGGGTCATTCAACCTGAGCATAAAATGGCAGCCAAAGCACTCATCTAGGAGGTGCCAACACTTTGGAACTCAGGTTATTGCATGCTTGATCGTCTGTTTGAGCAGTACATACCACACAATGCTTATGTCATGCAAAGATTAGGGGATCCTACTGTGAGAGGCATGACCGTTGAGATGGGCCAATGGGACCTTGTTAAATGCCTGACAGAGATGCTACTTCCTTTTGCGGTCTTCACACGTGAAGTCAGCAGGGAGGACTGTACTATGGGCCAAGCTATCCCATTGTTGCACATGCTAGAGCAACAGCTGAAGGAGGTGTCTGAAACGTATGCAGGTGTGGATGACAAACAAGACGCACATTATTTGGCGGACTCCTTAGCCGTTCGCTTATCTGAAAATACAAGGATTCAAAATAACATTGTGTCACATCCACATTACATTACTGCCACAATTTTGGATCCACGGTATAAAGTATTTCTGAACAGTAAGACAGTAATTCCTTTTTCAGAAGTAGATGTTGTCAAGTACAAAACTTTGATAACTGAGCAAGCCATTGACTTTGAAAATGAACGGCTGGTAATTAGAGGCCCCCCGCCCCAGGCCAGAACAAGTACTACAGGGCAGATTCCAGAGTCAAGTTCTACTTCAGAGCCTGATGGCAGTGCGTTTGCCTCCCTGCAGTAACCGACACCAACACTACCAATAACATCAACAACAGCAAGAACAGGATCATCCATACTACAATCGACAACTGATTGGTTTCTACGGCAGGGGTATGGTAAGTCCAGTGCTGATGAAAAGCCAAAAGAGGCCGAGCACATCGGAGCACCCCTGAGAATTGAATGGACGGTCCAGGCCTATCTTGGTGACCCAACAGAGGTCTTCAAGGATCGAAACCCATTGGTGTATTGGTATGGGAAAAGAAGCCAATGGACAGTGCTCAGCAGGCTATTGATAAAGTATCTGGCTTCCCCTGTCGTAAGTGTCTCTTCTGATCGTGTTTTCAGTGCTGCCGGTGCCATTGTAACTTTGAAAAGGACCAGTCTCTCGCCCAAAAGCGTGGAGTGGTTAATCATGATCAAAATGAATCAGCACTTTATTCCCCCGGAGTACAAAATATGTGAATCACAGCAGGAAGAGGAGAGCGCCTCTGATTACTTAAGTAGTGGGTTACATGACCTACTTCTGTCTGACCCACCAGAGTTTGAGGACGAGCTCCTCTTCCCTGACAACTAGGCTTTCAAATTGTTACTTTCTACCTTCCTTTATTTGTGTGTGTATCTGTCTTTTTCTGGTTCAAATCAAATCACAACAAATCCATCACCACCGTCTTCTCTTTTTATTTCCCTATTGGAGTTGCACGTCTGTGCATTTAACTGTCCACCTGCTCCATCTTCCTGACTCGCCCTTAATACATTTCCATCAAGTCAGACATTGGCTGGAGAATAGTACGAGAAATGTTGCTTCTAACAGTCCCTCCATGAGAAGTGAATCATGACTATAGCTATCCTCCTTTTTGTTTCCGAGCCGAAACTCATCACTGTCCGAAGGTTACCGCCTCTGTAGGCATCCACAACTCTTCAGTGTCAGAACTTGGGCAGGCATCCAAAAGTAAACTCATCACTGTCAGAAGGCTACAGCCTCGGCAGGCATCCAAAGTTCATCACTGTCAGGACAGAAGGTACTTGGCAGAGAAAGACAAGACTCTTCGAAGAAACTTGCTGTCATTTCTGCAAACTCAATTGACCAATGACCGATACACAGGCTGCAGCCCATCACAGCGCTGCCCATGTGAACCAACTTCAACTGCGACAAAGTGCCACAGATGAATAAGAAGAAAACCTAAAAAGCGACTAACAACACTCAAAATAAATTTGGAGTAATGAGGTGACTGCCTCGGTAAATAAAAAAACACACACCTGTCAGAACTAGGCATCTGATCTGACAGCCAAAGAGAAGAGCAAGACAGGTAATGATGGCATGCATTGGATGCTGGCTGACTCTGAGCGATTGCTGTTGTTTGTTGTGTTGATGTTGTGCATGAAGTCAAACTCTACTAGTTAATCTACAGTAAAAGTGACAGTCAATGTTTCCCATCTTGTTGTTTAATAACCAAATTGTACTCCTACTACTACTGCAGGTGCAGGGCAATATCCGTTGCAATTTTTTAATATAGAATATGGACTTAATCGGAGTCACTACAGACTGAGTTGGAGTTGGACAACACAACACGTACCACACCATGATGATGACCATACTATCTTTGCACGCAGTCATTCAGTTGGATCGGAGATGATTGATGGAATAACTGCGTTTCATGAAGTGGCATAAAAGGTAAACACAACAATTCAACAAGAACCACAGCAGACCTAGGCTACATGTCCGTTTAGTGGTGGAGTCGAGTGTAGTGGTATGACTGACAGCGGCGCATTGATTTCGTCACTTGATTTGGAAAATGCTAGGTTGCTGTATATGCCTTTTGTCTGGCTCTGTCAAAATGTCAGGACAGAACAGTGCCGTGGGCCTGTTCTGTCCTGACTCCTGGCCTGTTGTTGTAGCTTAATGCTGTAAACAGAGTAGACACAATGTATCCAAGCTGCCTCAGTCTGAAAGTGTTCTCTCTTGTCTTCTTGCACTCCACCGTAATTGATGCTTTTTTTAAATTCATTTATTTTTCAATACCCCTTTTGTTTTTCCATTTACACTTACAGGACATCCTTTACCCTGTGCTATACTGGGAGAAACAACTGACACTTACCTTACCAATCTGCATCAGGCAGGCAGTGGCACCCAAGATTGATGTGCGGAGCTTTCATGGAAAGGAGGACCAAGAGGAATGACGAGATGCAACTCCACAATTGGACCAGAATAATATAGTAACTTCAGTATCATTCGTCTTTTAATTAATTTGATTCCTTTTCTCTCTTCAATCATTACGACTGTGTGTTGTGTTGTTGCTTGTTTGCTAATTGATCCCTACAACTATTTTTTAATTTTCTTTGCTAGCTTTAAAAGTAAGCCTGGTACAACATGTTATTTGGGTGTCTCTGAGGGCATACAGGCAAGGCAAATTGCATATTAATATACTGCTGCCCTGTACTGTCTAATTATGTAGTAGTAGTTAGTAAGTACTATTCATTAACCATCAAGTTATCTTCATCATCATGCATGCATTTCCTTTTTCTCCCTTTATAGATTTATTGGATAAGATCATGGTCGTCTTCCAAGATTGTGTTTTGCTTTTGTTTTGTCCAAGCGTACTGTTTTTCTTTGTCAAACCTTTCTCCAAACCCCCCTTTCCATCCATTCATCAAACCCTAACCCTCTTCCCCGGGCTGTGTGATTAATATTGAGGTGTGATGTGACTACATTAAATGTACGCCAACAATTGATCACACGCTTGCTGGGGCAGATGTGGTGAAAGCAACACTAATTCAATTTCAAGTCAGGGCGAGGATCTTCTTCTGCTTGCCCACCCATGCTCAGTCTATGTGCAAGCCAATTTTGTTTCCAAAGAGACCCACCTAATACATGATAATTAATTGCCGGCATTGATTGGATTCATCATCAACATCCTACCACACAGCAGTAAAGGTTACGAATTACGATTTTGTTAAGTGACTCACTCGACACAACTACAGTTTGTAACTTCTTGTACTAGGCTGTCCCTGCCACCATTATGTTTACTTTAGCAGTTGCAATATTGTTCGTTTGGCAGTCTTCTTCTGTACTATAGTTTACTACGTTCTACTACTACTCCCACCGTCTCTCACAGGCAAGTGACTGTCTCTTTTTTTTTGTTTGCAAATGCTACTGCCAGTGTCTACTACTACAACCACAACCATGGCATCTTCTCCATTCTCTTGGTAAACCATGCAGCCATCGCTGTGCCGAACTTAATCATCATCAATCACAGGTAAGATACGTTTGGTGGGAGGTATAATGGACTAGGAGGAGAGACACAGACAGTACTAGTAGGACAATTAACTCCGTGAGGGGTACAGCATCTATCTGTTTGTGTGTTACAAAATCGGCAGATATTTTAAATCAAACACTGACTGCGAGCCTGCAGCAGCAAGGAAACCATGTGACATAAATTTGTAACACAGTAACCCCCCCACAAAACATTAACATTGTATGTTTAAGTATAAATATAATTTATTACCCTAACAAAAATAAACTATCCCACTGTGACCTGACCCAGTCCTCTCCCTAACCCCAACCAATGTCCAAAACGAAAAATTCCAAACAATGTCCATAAACCCCAATGCCCAATTCCCACCTACCGACAAAAGGAATTAAAAAGGGGCAATCCAACGTGGTCCTAAATTCGGCGGGCTTTGAGGTGTTTGTCCACGAGGATCTTGACCCGCTCCTCTAGGTGCTCCTCTAAGCGTGCCATCTAGAGGAGCATCTGGCAGCGAAATGCCCTGCAGTTGCATCCAGGGTGGGGGGGCAGCAGTGCTAGATGTTATAGAAGCGCGGCGACGGGCGACTGCCTGACCGCAGCGCCGTACCACTGGAGGTGGGGCCTGGCTGGGGCCCGGAGCATTGGAGGATGCTGCAGCTGCAGCCGCCTCCTCCTCCTCCTCCGCCTGAGCCACCAGCCGCCGGTACTCTTCACAGATGGCCTCCAGTTTCCGGCGCCGGGCCCTGGCTGCCAACTCCTTCCGTGTTGGTCTTTCTGGGGAAGGAGGATCTATATCAAGAAAGAAAAAGAATATTGTAACCAATACTCTTAGCAAAACAGTAACACAAAATTAATTCAACACATAGTGCCACAGTAGCACTAGCAAGCACAGCACATAACATTTGTGGTAAGTATCTATCCTCCCACTTCCTCGGCCTCTAACATTTGTGGGAGTTTCAGGCATTATACCAGCACTATGGACTCCAGTACACACCAGTCGTCTTCTTCTTATCTCTAGTTTAGCGAAATTACATAACCTTGTTGTAGCCGGCATGCCAGCTCAGTTAGCTAAGCTTGCACCCAAGACAAACATACGAGTCATGACGCAGACTCACGTTAGTGTTATTTACTACTACTGTCTGCATGTGGGGAAACTCGTATTTTTCTTTTACGGGTGGTACTGGCCATATTCTCTCTGTTACATGAGGGCAATTGCTCAATTTCACTTTCACCCTGCCCTGGGTACTACTAAAAGGCAGATTATATATCTGATCCAATGATCATTGCCTATCTATGGAAGGAGGACATAAGGTCAGTAGCGGTCGGTGGTGGGAGTGCTGCTGGGCGATGACGTGGGGAGCGATAGGGTGGGGAGTAGGAAACTATGGATTACGGCCGATTACAGGTAAGTAAACATATAAAGAAATAAAACTAATTTTGTTGCACGCACTGCATCGCATTTGGCGGTGCAGTGTGCACAATGAAAATCATTTTATTTATTTTTATGTTTACTTACCGGTATTTGGCCGTAATCCATAGTTTACTACCCCCCACCCTGCCCCTCCCCCTCCCCACATCACCACATGGCAGCACTCCCACCACCGACCACTACTGCATAAGGTACTTTGTTTTGATTGATTGTGTAACCAACAGATAGGCCACCCTTTGCAGGCTGGCTGACACAGTCGAAAATAAATTAACATAGGTAGGGAGTGGTCCTCGGTGTCGGAGGAAGGCACTTGATAACTAAACTATACACAATATATATATATATGATGTGCTTGCAAACTACTGTGAGTCAACTGTATTCTGAAAATACAAGTTATTATATTCCCCTTGGCTTTGCTACTCTGGCGCGTTCTCTTCAAACTAAGACTCTGCATCCAGTGACAGTCTCCACCTATGCTGTCTATGATGAATACATCCAGGCATCCATCCATTCAAATTAAATAGCTATCATTCTTCTTAATCTCTCAACAAACCTTAGTTTGTTTCACCAACAACCACCCATGCGTCCACTCCTTCCTTGCTTGCCTTGGCTTTGAGTTTGACCCAAACACCGCTGATGATTCTTGCTATCCAGTATCCACCCATACTTCTTTCACCTTCCACCCATCCTTCAAACACCCATGCATCTGATTCCTTTCAGCCACCTATGCATGCTGCTTCCAACGTATCCTTCTCTGTAGTCGTATTATATTACATCTCGCCTGTCCTTCCTCCTTCCACCCTTCTTTCCCTTTTTGTTCAACACATCCATCAAGGTCATCTGAACTGACTTTTAGACTTCTCCATAAAACTTTCACAGCTGAGTTGGAGTCAGATAGAAGAGGCCATTGGTTACTCAACTCACACTGCTAATGCTATTGCTAATGCCATTGCTAAGTAAAGGGTGTCTTCTTCAACCGTTGTCTAATGTTCACTACAACTTCATACTTACTAAGTCTCAACAGTACAGTGAGTGTACAGTACATCCTTCCCACTAGTGTAATGTCAATAAGTAATGTAATGAAGATATCTTACCACCACCCGCCACTGCTGCTGGCTCACCCCCTGTAGTAGCTCCTGCAGGTGCCGCTGCCGCATCTCCTGCCCCCTCCAGAATGGCCGCATCGCCTTCGCCACTGGCCCCGCCGGCACTGGTGGTCGGTAGCACGCTCAGAAAAAACATTACACATTTTTAGATGCCTGTACACCTCCCCCTTTTTATTTGTTTTCACTAGCAAGATTGAAAATAAGTTAATACATACATATACAATATACATCACTAGTCCAAATCGGGTACTAGAGTAGAGTCAGTAGAGACTAGTAGTGTTATGGTCCCTAGGGCCATTAAAGTCTACTCTACTCTTTGCAAAGTTAACCTGAGACATGCAACCATTTTAGCTTCATGTCTTTTGAGCATGTTACCTCGCAGCTTGTTGTGCAGTAGACGCCTTTGAGCCCACATGAGCTCATGCAGCTACTGTCTGAGCGTTATGTTACAAGAGGTCGAAAAACAAGCCAGTTTGTTATGGAGTTTGGTTAGTCCGTATTGCTTAGCCATAACATGTACATGTTACTCTTGCTTGCATTATACTATCTAACGCTCATCATTTTTCTCATAACAGGCGGAAGATTCCCTTCTACGAACCAGAGATTTGCAGAGCTTATGATGCATGTAACCAGTACGTCTACGTTCTACGGTGAGGGGTCTCCCAGAATTCGCACACATTTTTTGTCTTCTAGTTCTTCTATCATGCACTTGTAACAATGTTTATTATTTTTATCTATCTTATGCATTTTGTAGAACAACGTACAGAGCTTGTTAGTTGAAAATAAACCTTTTGAACTTACACATAGACTCTGTGGTATTTGGTGTGGTGGTGGACTTACACGAGTGAGTGAGCAAAAGGGTATTATGTTCTGGGTTATGTAATCATTGGGTATCTTCGGGTGGGGGTTCGGGGACCTAATGAGACACTATAGCTAGTCGGTCAGGGGATTGTGGGTTCTGACTGAGGTGTGAGGAAGGTCCAACCTCCCATCACCAACATCCTATTTTCTTGTGCATATTTCTGTATCTGGCTGTGCAGAATCCCCACAACAGTAGTGGTATGAACTATATCCTATAAAAAATAGTCAAATATTTGGTTGGGCATTTTGTTGGTGGGAATTGTCAAAGCCTCAACATTAAGAAGACTAGAAGAGGACCACCCAAAGGACTGGACTCAGTGGCTAGAGCTATTGGTCAATCTGAGTTTTATTCAAAACCTTAAATAAAGAGTGGCCAACTGGGCAAGCTTAGCTACGGACAGACTAATAGTAGTGGTACAGAGAGTCATAGCAGAGACAGTTAGAACTTAGAGAGGCAGGGACAACCAGAATTTAGAAACAGATAGTCAAGAAGATCAAAGAAGCTTTTGTAAAACACAGAATTAGGAAGTGGAACCAGAATTAATAGTTCGGAAAAATAAGGTGCAGTAAAATTTAGGGAAATATAATTGTTAATATTAACCACTGGAGGACTTACTGGGGCCAGCAGCAGGGCCCTCGGTAGAGGAGCGGTCCTCTGGTTGTCCCGCTGACTCGGACCCCGTCTTCTTGCCCCTGGGTGCTGCCCATGTAAGATATAATAAAGAAAGAGACAAACATTAATGATTGCTGTGATTGTGAAACAAATAAATTATTTTAAAAAACGCTCAAAAAACATTTTAGGAAACAACAATTGCAATAAAATTGACCTATCTAATCAGATCGACTACTGGCTTGCGGGATTCACGGACCGTCTACTTATTTATGAACACTAATCCAGAATACTAACTTAGCCTAAGTACCACCTGACCTAGCCCACCTATTCCAGATGAGCCAATTGTTCACTAAATCTGCATTTCCATTTTTTTAGCCCTCAAAAATGCATACATGAGATGGAGGACACATGCACATGCATAAATTTGTGCATACACCAAATAGTTGGTTGGTTGTGTCTGATGTTCTGCTACTAACTGACACTGCTAAGCCTACCACTCACTAAACAAACTACTAAAGGCTCTACTAAGGACTGGGGTAAGCAGCACTCAGTGACAGAGTATGCGCCACGCAGACCGCTAAAAAATTATCATCTAATACTAACTAAACCTAGTATCAATACATCCACCACTATTTGACAGGAGGACAAAGGAAGGACTAGAGAGTCTCTCTAGCAATAGCATTACCTAACTTAAGTTCTCTAAAGTAAACTCTTTCATAATAATCAGCCCAAGTGAGTGCAAAGTTGCAAACAAGTAAGAGTAGCGCCGAGCACCTGTGTCCTACAATCACAGAAGATTTTGAAACGTAATTTACCTGCAATGTAAGCGTCAGTATTCTTGTTATTCGTCAAAAAATTATACACAATACTTATACTACTATATATTAGCTACTCACCAAGCCCCACGACCTCGACACCTAGCAGGTCCAACAGGTCCTGCTCCCGGTCCAGGATGTGTGACCACCGGTGGGCCAGCTGGTTATGGGTGCGCCGGACCCCTGAACAGCGAAACACTGCCCGGTTCACCTTCGCCCACCGGCGGTGATGCTCCTGGGTAGGGTACCCGGAGCCTGGCCTGCCACCTGCTGCCAAGGTCAAGGGGAGGTGGCACTGCACAAAAAAAACAAGAGTTGCCACCTCCGCCTCGCAAAAAAGCTTCCAGGCCTGCACCCCTGCAGGGCACAGTCTGCTGCAAGGCAGCTGGCTCTTGGGTGCAGGCGCCTTTCCCTTGGAGCCGCTAGTGCTGCTGCTACCCTTCGCCATGGTTCTGGGGTGTGTGGGAGGCGGAAAAGAAAAGTGGGAAGGAAAAATAAGTTAGGGGAAAAGTAGGAGCTTAAAGTAAGAAGTAATATAAAACAGTAGAAAAGTAAAAAAACACTGTAAAAGTAGAAAAAAAATGCAAATATAGACTTTGGGACAGAGAGAGATAGATAATAAATAAAAAAAATCAGAAAAACAGTGTAAAAAACTAAGGATTACAAAGATTGAGGGAGGATAGAAAAGCAGGCCCAGAACAATAGCATAGAGTGAAAAACAAGATGGCCGCGCCTATCGCGACTGTGTGGGTAAGTTCACGCGATATTTTCCCCCGAGTACGCAAAAACCGTCACGAACGACAAAAACTCATTGCGAACGGGCGCGACAAGCAACTATGCACGCTCATGTAGCTACGCGTAGCTCGCGTAGCGCGGTAACAACTTCACATAGCTACGCGTAGCGCGACTACACGAACTATGCCCAGGGTTAGTTATGTCACTCTACCATGTGCAATACAAAAAATGTTATATACAGCATAAAATGTCCATGCAGAATGCTATATATTGGCAAAACAAAGTGTAGAGTCAAAGTGTGCATCACAGAACACAAAAGTACGATAAGGAATCAGAATGTAAATTCAAATTTGGTGGTGCATTGGCTTGAATTTAAACACACTATTTCACAGTTGAGAGTTCAAATAGTAGAAGAAGTGGAAGTTCAAATAGGATGCAATAACACTCAGATGTTGTCTCAAAGAGAATATTGGAATAAACGTTTGGACACTATGGAGCCCAGAGGGCTCAATAACAAAGTGGACATGAGTTGTTTTCATTAATATATATATTTTTTTTAATTATTTCTCAGGCATTTACGCTAACAGCGAGTAGATATTTTCTTGGTGATGGATTGTTGTGTTTATTTTAGGCACTAACCTTACTCATTTTTCTGTGCACTTGGGATTCTACGTTGAAGTTCTTCATAATGTGAACTTGGTTTCTTAGTTTATGATACGATGATAAGCTACATCGATCAAGGATTTGACAGCAGTAGGGAGTTGAGAGTTTCAGTATATGGTAATGGAGCTGTTTAAATAAAGTTTTTTAGATTAAAACAGTGGGGCAGTAGAGGTGGAGTTGTAGCTGAACAACAAGGATAGTAGTGCCAGGAGAATGGTATACTGTTAGGCACCAGTGACATAACACTAGTGAGATCTGTAGAACATTGGGTTTATTATAGCTTTTGTATTTTCTTTTCAGCAAAACCACATTGTAAGATGGTGGTCATTTTTATTCTGTATTAGTGATCTGGTGAAGAAACCTGCATGGAATTGCAATAGGGCAAGCATCGAAGAAACAAGAATAGTAAAGACACAAACCACACAGTATGGAGTTGTTATAAGGATTGAGAGTGTTGCGGTATTGGAGATGTTTTAAGCATTTTATTCACGGAGCAGTTAACAACATGTTTCAAGGTGGCGGCCGCTAATAGTGCATAGGAGTCTTTTGTTTATGTTGTTGATTGGAAGATTAAAATCGGGCACGCAACGGGTAGTGTTTGAGCACCTGGTTGTTGCTGCTGAGCAGGCACGGAGAAAAGAAGGGCATAATCTATATAGGAGTCACGAGAGTTGGGAGGTAGGTACTCACGTAGAGCCAATACGCGAGAGAGCCAAGTAAAGAATGGAACTTAAAATGAGAACACAGTTAGTATACCGCGTGAATACTGGTATGTTGCATTATGCAGGAGGAGGTTGCGATTAGCAGTTCTAATACTGGGAAAGATATCACACTGAGCAGGAGGAATGAAGCGAGTGGCTAAAACTCATTTGGTAAGCGGAAGGAATATCACTATGAATTATTAGCATGATGCAATTAAGTGGTAGATGTTTTTTTTAGACAATAATTTTTCTTTCAGTTCTCGGTAGAGAAGTGCGAGGAGAGGAGTTTTTATGATCAAGCAGTGAGTCAGAGTATAGGAATTTAGCTACGCAATTGCACTCATGGATGTAAGATTGTCGGAATAGCATGCGTATTTCACTGTAATACAGCACAAGTGGCATCAGGATAGACACAAGTGGCACACACTATGTTTTGTACTAGTTTATGGTGATTAATATTCGGCACATTGATGCACCTTGGGTTTTTGTTCTTCTTTTTTACTGTTATTTTTTATTGAACTGAACAACACATTTGAGTTTTAAAACAGTAGATTGCTACTTTTGAGCATTAACACTCACAAAGATGTGACTTACATTTTTGCTGGAGTTGTGAACCCTCTTGTTTATCGTTGTCTATGTTTGTTTTAATTATAGTTGCAAATATTAGCCCCTGAAGAAGGGAAATCATCCCAAAATCCATTGGGCGTTGACAGAAGATTGTGATCATGATTAAAATGTTACAATTGTATTTACATGTATCTGTATGTATTTATAAAGTATTGATTTGGATAAAGAGGTTGATTTATTCAATCACATTTGAAGAAGAATAAACTACGGCAGTGGTCTATATGATCATGAATCAGAATTTTGTTTTGATTATAATTGTGTAAGATTGTTAAATATTGTAAAATATTTTTTTATATGTGATAGACATAATATATGTTTGATTATTGTTCATGATATATTCGCTTAGCAGTGCCCCTAGGGTTCAAGGCAGTGGTTTTCTTGACACAACTAGAATAAGTAAGGAGTGTATGCATACAACATACACACTCGAGGAGCATGCCCATATAGGGATAGTTGTATACAAGCGAATTAGAGTGCACAAGAATTCACTACAGTTATAAATTGTAAGATGCAACAATTTCACCCTTTTCCTTTGGTACAGTTGCTAATTTCTCACCCCGAGGACTTTCTCTTCCCCACTATTAAGAACTCAATATTTCTCGCACATCCTATTCCTACTTGTTTTCTATCACCAAAACAGGCATTTCTAGATTCATCTATTTGGCACAATAAACACATTAAACTGACAAACTGTTCAATTTATTGGAAAGAATGAGGAGAGAAAGATATAATTTAGGTTAAACAGTTATTTTAGAGTACTGCACTTCTCTCCCCGATTCTATACAAGTACGGTCTCTCTCCTGCTTCCGCTCTCAAGTACGAACCTTTAGAGAACGTCATTTTGCAGCACATATCAACTCTTGCTCATGCACATTCACCCACTTCTATTTTACTCTCTGACTCATTCACCCATTCCTTAGCTGTAAAGGCATCATACACATACAGACATCTTGTATATACACCTCTCACTGGCCCCAAATCTAAGGTTGAATTGCTTTGGGAATCATACATACATCGCCTTTTTTTTCACTGCAAACCTGGCATATAATTTGATCTAAGATCCAACACACTACGGAGAACGTCATAGTGGCCTTTACAAATTTAAACTGCCACATGGCAGACAAATTAACTAGATGTGGCAGAAAAGCTTCTGATAACCCAAGATGGTTTAATAAGGTCTGTTCTGGTCTGCCTTAAAAAAAGATCCAGAAGAATAAGGCTGAAATACCAAAAGCCAGGAAATATTACAAAATGGTAATTGAAGAAAGGAAAATGTATTGGAAGGGTATGGCTTGGGAAGATCTAAAAATTGCTACAACCCTAAAAAGACTCGCATTCTTTTTGGGAGGTGGTAAACTCAATCTTTATGCAGGGTGACAAAATGCCCAAACTAGATACTATAGTACCAGCTGAAGTCTGAGTAAACCATTTTTCTGAATTTTTTTCTCCAAAACTAAGTATAGCAAATAGATCTTCTGCTCTAAAAATTCCCTGTGAAATAAGATCTACCCAGGCCCTGAGTGATTCAATAGAGGTGAGTGATGTACTCTTGGCTATAGAGAGTAGTCGCCCAGAGAAAGCCCTGGGTCCTTACAGAATCCCGGCAGATCTATACAAGCATTTACCAGATTTTTGGGCCCCTCTGATGACAAATGTCCTAATGGCTGCTATAGTGGCCCCCCCCTAGTAAATACCTGGCAAGAAGCCATTATAGTTCTGATCTTTAAAAAGGGGAATCAAACCCAACCCCACTGTTACCGCCCAATCTCCCTGCTCGACAGCTCAGTTAAGATTCCGGACAGGGTAATTTTGGCCAAACCAGAACTCTGGGCCCTTGAACATCAGATGCTCTCGATCTATCAGTTTGGATTCTATCCGGGACTCGGAACTGTGAAACAAACATTATATCTGACACTAATTGTCCAAAAGTATACCAAAGCACAAAAGCGCTGTGTCCATCCAGCCTTTATGGACCTGACCTGTGCTTTTGACACAGTGAATCGCAGTAAATTATGGTCCATAATATTACAAATGGGGATTGATGGGGCAATTATCACTTTGCTCAGCAGGCTTCATGAACACACCTCAGCCTCAGTACTCTATAGTAGTAAGGGAGATTTGACTGAAGAATTCCCCTTCGATATAGGGGTAAGCCAGTGGTGTGTCCTGGGCCCATTCCTTTTATTACTCTACATCAATGGGTTGGGAGACCAATTATATAAGGTGGGGAAGGACACCCCAAGACCCAACTCATGCCAAATCCCTGTACTACTATGTGCCAATGACGCTGTTCTAATAGCTAGGACAGCAAATGACCTACAAATACTGCTTGATTCTTTTAAGGTTTTTATGAATGATCTGGGGCTAAAAGTAAATTGCACTAAATCATTTATAATGAAATGCGGACCAAACAAATCCAAAACGAGGACATTTTTATTGGGGGGGGAAGATATTAAGAAAGTCCTGCATTTTACTTACCTGGGGGTACCATTTGATGTAGATTTTAATTGGAAACACACTTTAAATATCAGAACCATGCAATTTCATAAATCGATTGATGCCGTCTTCAGATTTACTAAAAGACTGGGTCACAAGCCAACTAAAGAGATTTTATGTATTTATTAGAGTAAAAGTGGTAACTTTTGAGACTGGGGTTTGGGGACACATAAATTGTGAATCACTTCAAATAATCGAAAATAGGTTTTTAAGAAGACTTCTCTCAGTGACCCAGATCTCCTCTGATTATTTTTGTCATGGGGAAGTCAGCCTGAGTTTTTTGAGAGATCATATCACCCTACAACCGGCTGCTCAGGACAAAAACTAGAATCCAGAGGCCGCCCTCTGTAGGACAATACTGGTAGATTGTATGAAGCTGGATAACAGCTTAGATATACCCTGGTTAAGGTATGTCAAAATTATTTTTGTTCAGATGGGTGTCACAGAATATTATACAAACCCTGACACCCTAAAAACATGTATCGTCTGCCACTATTAAGTCACTTGTTTATCAAAGTCATGAGCAGGTAGGTCCTATATGTAATTCGAATGGTCACCCAGAGCCTGTCTTTCAGTTAAAAAGAGATCCCACCCTCTATTTGCAAATTGATCTAAATCTAAATGAGAGGCGGAAATTTCTGTTGACTAGGTTGAGTCTTAAAACTATACATTTTTTAATTGATTTCCCTACTCAAGGCTCATGGTTTGCATCACTCCCTTTCTGTCCCTGTGACAGTTGCACATGCCAAAGCACTATGCACTTTATCTTATTCTGTAGATTTTATACTCCCCAGAGGAAGCAGTTAATTCGCCCATTATTACTTGCAGCAGGGATTAGAAAGTATAAATGGGCAATGGAATACTTACTCTCTTTAGGAACAAATGCATTTTAAATTATCTTTTTACTGTTTTTAAGATTCGTAGGAAATATTGGATATTTTTAATAATCCGTAAAAATTCTGTGTCTGTGGATTTGCTGTTTCTCAGATGGAATTATGTATGTGCAATCTTTTATGGCTCTTTGAGAGTCGAATAAAGTATTCTTGATTGATAGGATGCCCTTCGCAAACCCTATACTATTTTTTTCTAGGTTATTTTTAACCTCAATTTATCTTCACAAATTCAATCATAACATTGACAGTACTTGTTGGCACTGTTCCCAATAAACTGCGCGTGTGAGTGCGCGCACTAAAGTCACCACAAGCGCGCAGTGTGCTGTATTTAGCGCGCACACACAGCACATCCCGCAAGACCGTTCGCGCTGCCACTTTTAAAATGCGAGCTGCGAGAAAAACTGTCATTTCCTCCTTGCGGGAGATGACGAGAACACGAGGATTGTGGCCCTTGCACTTGATGCATTCTTACAGTGCAAAGCTGAGGGGCTAATTGTGGTCCTTTGAGTTAGGATTCATTTTAATTGCAGCACACGCGGGCGCTGCAATTAACATGAATACTAACACAAAGTTTGGTCACAATCAGCGCCGTTGGTAGCTGTGCACAATTAAGAAAATGAAAAGCAGTCTCAAACACAGCGTGTGCTTTAGCACACGTCGTGTTTGAGACACTGTTTTTCTTTCCTTAACAGTGCACAACTGCGGGGCTGAGTGTGGTCTGTTGAGTTAGTATGCATGTTAATTGCAGCGCACATGGGCGCTGCAATTAACATGAATACTAACTCAAAGGACCACAATCAGCCCCGCAGTTGTGCACTGTTAAGGAAAGAAAAACAGAGTCTCAAACACGATGTGTGCTTTAAAACACGCTGTGTTTGACACTCAGCTTTTGCCTTTCTTTTATTAACATGATGCCCACTTTCATGTTTCACCATTGCGCACTTTTTATTTTATCAATCAATCAATCAACAGATTTGTAAAGCGCGCTACTCACCCGCAGGGGTCTCAAGGCGCTGAGGGGGGGGGGTCGCTACTGCTCGAACAACCAGGTCTTGAGTTGTTTCCTGAAGGAGAGATGGTCCGGGGTCAGCCGTAGGTGAGTGGGGAGGGAGTTCCATGTCTTGGCTGCGAGGTAGGAGAAGGATCTCCCGCCGATGGTGGACTTCCGAAAGCGTGGGATGGAGGCGAGGGCGAGGCTGGCGGATCGGAGCTGGCGGGTGGGTGTGTAGAATGTGAGGCGGTTGTTGAGGTACTTCGGGCCCGTGTCGTGGAGAGCCTTGTGTGCGTGGGTGAGGAGTCTGAACGTGATCCTCTTGTTGACGGGGAGCCAGTGCAGGTCTTTCAGGTGGTCAGAGATGTGGCTGCAGCGAGGGATGTCCAGGATGAGTCATGCTGAGGCGTTCTGAATGCGCTGGAGTCTTTTCTGGAGTTTGGCTGTGGTTCCAGCATAGAGGGTGTTTCCGTAGTCCAGACGGCTGGTGACGGCCTGGGTGACGTCTTCCTGGTTTCGGTGGGGATCCATCGGAAGATTTTTCGGAGCATGCGCAGGGTGTTGAAGCAGGATGATGAGACGGCGTTCACTTGCTTGGTCATCGTGAGGGAGGAGTCCAGGATGAAGCCTAGGTTGCGGACGTGGTCTGTTGTTTTGGGTGTGATGCCCAGGGCAGGGGGCCACCAGGAGTCGTCCCAGGCAGAGGGAGATGGTCCGAGGATGAGGACTTCCGTCTTGTCTGAGTTCAGTTTCAGACGGCTGGTCTTCATCCATTCTGCGACGTCTTTCATTCCTTCCTGGAGGTTGGCTTTGGCGGTGGCGGGGTCGTTGGTGAGGGAAAGGATCAGCTGGGTGTCGTCGGTGTAGGAGATGATGTTAAGGTTGTGTTGGCGAGCGATGTCTGTGAGAGGGCTCATGTAGATGTTGAAGAGGGTGGGGCTGAGCGAGGATCCCTGCGGAACGCCGCAGATGACTTCGGTGGCTGCGGAGCGGAACGGGAGAGGTAGACTCTCTGGGTTCTTCCGGCGAGGAACGAGATGATCCACTCCAGTGCCGCTCCTTGGATACCGGTGGTGTTGAGGCGCTGTATCAGGGTGCGGTGGCATACGGTGTCGAAGGCTGCTGAGAGGTCCAGGAGGATGAGGGCAGCAGTTTCCCCATTGTCGAGCAGGGACCTGATGTCGTCGGTGGCTGCGATGAGGGCGGTCTCGGTGCTGTGGTTTGCTCGGAAATCAGACTGCGAGGGGTCGAGGGATCCGTTGGTCTCGAAGAAGGCAGAGAGTTGTCTGTTGCCGGTCTTCTCGATGACTTTGGCTGGAAAGGGGAGGAGCGAGATGGGTCGAAAGTTCTTGAGGTCCGTGGGGTCCGCGGTGGGTTTCTTCAGGAGGGCGTTCAGTTCGGAGTGTTTCCAGCTCTCCGGGAAGGTGGCAGATGCGAAGGAGCTGTTGATGATGTTCCGGAGCTGGGGTGTGATCATGGAGTCGGCTTTGTTGAAGATGTGGTGTGGGCAGGGGTCGGTTGGGGAGCCGGAGTGGATGGTGTTCATCAGGTGGGTGGTGTCTTCGGTGCTGACAGGGGTCCAGGTGCAGAGGATGGTGGTGGGGGCGTTGGTTCGGTGGTCGTGTGCGTGGTCTGTGCGCTGAAGCTGTTGTGTATGTCGGCGATCTTGCGGTGGAAGAACGAGGCGAGAGAGTCGCAGAGGTCTTGCGAGGGTGTGATGTCGTTGTTGCCGGCGCTGGGGTTGGAGAGCTCTTTAACGATGCTGAAGAGTTCCTTGCTGTTGTGGGCGTTGTTGTCCAGTCGTTCTTTGAATGCTGTCTTCTTGGTGGTGCGGATCAGCTGGTGGTGTTTGCGGGTCGCGTTCTTGAGGGCTGTCAAGTTTTCAGTTGTCTGGTCGTGGCGCCAGGTTTTCTCGAGGGTGCGGCAGATTTTCTTGGAGTTTTTGAGGTCGTTGGTAAACCACGGGGCTTTCTTGCTGCCGGGTCTGCTGAGGGGGTTCTTCAGTGGAGAGAGATCGTCGGCGCAGTTGGTGAGCCACCGCGTGAGATTGCGGGCTGCTTCGTTGGGGTCTGCCGTGTTGGTGGGAGGGTTCTGGCTGAGGGAGGTGGTGAGCTGGTCGGTGGTGAGCTGGTCGGTGGTGATCTTGCTCCAGCTTTTGCGGGGAACCTGTTGCGGGTGGTGGTGGGTCGTGGTTTTCCTGAAGTTGAAGTGGACGCAGCTGAGGTCTGTCCAGTGTAGTCCAGAGGAGTGACTGAAGGAGATGTGCTTGCTGGAGGAGAAGACGGGGTCAAGCGTGTGGCCGGTGTAGTGGGTGGGAGTGGTCACCAGTTGCTTGAGTCCGAGGTTGGCGAGGTTGTCCAGCAGGGCGGCGGTGTTGCGGTCCTTGTTGTTCTCCAGGTGGAAGTTGAGATCCCCTAGCAGGATGTAGTCTGTGGAGGTGAGGGCGTGTGGACTGATGAAGTCTGCGATGGCTTCGCTGAATTGTGTGCGTGGTCCTGGGGGTCTGTAGATGAGGGTGCCTCTGAGGGTGGTCTTGGGGTCGGTGTGTATCTGGAAGTGAAGGTGCTCGGCGGCGGTGAGGGTGTCGTTGGAGTTGGTTGTGATACGGATGGTGTTCCTGTGGACGATGGCGATGCCTCCCCCGGTTTGATTGACGCGGTCCCTCCGGGTGATCTTGTAGCCAACCGGGATGGCTATGGCGATGTCGGGGGCTGAGGAGGCGTTCATCCAGGTTTCTGTGAGAAAGGCGACGTCCGGCGCTGTTGTGTCGAGGAGGTCCCCGAGTTCGACGGCGTGCCTGTGGATGGAGCGGGTGTTGAGCAGGATGCATTTGAGATGGTTGTTGTTGGCGCTAGGTCTGGTGGGCGCGTTGCAAGTCCAGAGGCAGGTGAATTTGCAGGTTTGGCAGGAGAAGGGTCCGTGGGAGCGTAACGGGGTGGCTTGGTAGCAGGCGGGGTTTCGGCCGGCGTTGAGAGCGTGGAGGGTGACGGCGGCATAAGTACGGCGGGTGCGCTGGCCTCGTCAAGGTCCAGGGGTCAAGGCGCTGGGCGCGGTCCAGGCGCGGACGGGTGCAGACGGGCTTGCCTTTGGCGCGCCTTCGGCGCACAATCGACGCGCCCGCTGCATGTGAACGCTGTGCGTACGCGTGGGCTCCATATGAGGCGAAGTGGGAGGGAGGAGCAGCTGGGAGGCGGGAGCGGGGCAGCCAAAGGGGATACAGAAATGAAAAGGGGGCGGGGCCACGAGGGAGCTGCGGCGGGAAGCGGGTAGTGGGAGGGCACACCAGGGGTACAGTACTAATGAGGGCACAATCTCTATTAACAGAAAGAAAAATAAGGAAACAATGCAAATATTTAGTACAGCACGAGACACAGTAATTGGGGGCTACAGCGGGGAGAGATCGGAAGAGCAGCAGCGAGGGGCACCGAGGCCAGGAGCGAGCCTGTGGCGCCTGGGCAGGGACACGCTACAGCTGGAGGGCCGTGCGGCGTGGGGGGTGTCCTGGGGTCAGGTCACACTCGCCTGCGCCGCGCGGGCTCCATATGAGGCCAAGTGGGAGGGAGGAGCAGCTGGGAGGCGGGAGCGGGGCGGCCAATGGGGATACAGAAATGAAAAGGGGGCGGGGCCGCGAGGGAGCTGCGGCGGGAAGCGGGTAGCGGGAGGGCACACCAGGGGTACAGTACTAATGAGGGCACAATCTCTATTAACAGAAAGGAAAATAAGGAAACAATGCAAATATTTAGTACAGCATGAGACACAGTAATTGGGGGCTACAGCGGGGAGAGATCGGAAGAGCAGCAGCGAGGGGCACCGAGGCCAGGAGCGAGCCTGTGGCGCCTGGGCAGGGACACGCTACAGCTGGAGGGCCGTGCGGCGTGGGGGGTGTCCTGGGGTCAGATTGATTGATTGATTGTTACGGGGGGTAAAATAGTGGTAGAGGGGCTGAAAAGGTAATCTGCACATCTTTGAGAGTGTTACCGCCATTTCCTGTAATTCAGAGTAGTTGTGGTCTGCCTATGCTTGGAGCATGGTGTAATTTCTCCCCTCGTGTGCTTAACCCCTGCCTCCGGGCTGCTTGATGCTGTCTCTGTCACAGGGCGGCTTGTTCTGAGGTGAGAGGCGGGCACACTGCAGGTCTCTCAGCCGCCGCTGTACCTGCCCTGAGATCTCAGGGAACACTCCCTTCTCCCAATCTGGCCAAACAAAGCTGCTATGCCAGCCGCCAGGCAGAGACAGGCCATCCTAAAACAAGTAATCTGACCGTGACATGGTGGCTTTACAGCTCAAGCACAGTATTATTTAAATCCTCGTTGTTTACCTTGAAATCCGAAGGAAAAACACTTTAAAGGGCTAAAGGGTTTCACTATCTCCCACCTTTTCTTGTACACTTGCCTTTTTTGTAGCAAGTTAAGGGTCTTGTGTGCTTTTGTTTGCTAAGCGTTTTGAGTTTCACTTGCAAAGCGAACTACTCCCTACCGCATTTTTAATAACCCTTTCATGACTCCTTTCACTGGCTGGATTCTATGTTGCTTTTTGGGAATGCACACTTAAAAAGCATGTTGCTAGGGATGGTATGGCATTCGCTTAGCTGATTTGTTGGCGCTTTACTAGAGCAGAGCACCTACTTATGTATGGCATTTTTGCTAGCGTCACTCCTTGTGACCCAGGGCATGACCCCTTCAGAGCGCCGTGCACCCTTGAGTGGAGTTGGGGGGCAGATTCACAAGAGCCTCATTGAAGCCAAGAACCTCCTTCCACTTATTCCTTGCTTCCTCATATCGCCCCTTTCTGTTCTCCCCTTATCAGCTTTGCTACCTGCGGCTCGTGAACTTCTCGTTCCCTGCGTACTTGGTATTTCTGTGTACATTCCTGCTGTCCCTCCCCAACCAGGGCAACCCTGTTCCACATGAGTGTTTGACTCAAGGCTGTAAAGGGCAGGCATAGCTCGTTTATCTATGGGCCTCTGAGGCAGACCAGCTCTACCCAGGATTATTGGACAACTGCTGAATTGAACCCTTACTCCGGCCGTAGAGGAGGAAACACATGGACATCTGTATTGTATAAATAAATATTTCTCCTGCTAATTACCGCTCGTTTTTCGTCTTGGTGTCGATGCTGCTTGGCTGTTGGTACACTTGATAAGGCCATCCTGTGTTCAGTATTGTAGTATGTTTTTACGTGTACTCTGTTAGCGAGTTTCAGTACCTTCTCTCCTCAGTGCCTCTATTGTCTGCCTGTGCTATGTACATTGTGTGGCCTGCCTCTTTCGACACCCCTGCCCTGAGAGTCCTCTCTGTCACTTGGGTCCTTTATATGCCGTGAAGGCATGTTGGACAGATCAGGTGTTATCACTATGCTTTGACACACTGTGTACTGTCCCTAGCCATTGACTGTAGGTGCCCTCACCCAATACCCCTCCCATGTCCTCATGCCCATTAGAGGAACTGCCTGCTCCCTCAGGGCTTGTAGCTCAAGTTCCTATATGTTGATATGCAGAGGATGTGGTGTAACAGCCAGAGCTGCCAACTATGGATCTGGTGAACCTTTGAATCTATGCATTGGCATAACATCCTGGGATTTTTGGGCAAATCTCTTAATTTTCATGTGCCTTTACAAAATAAGTCTTACTGTACTTACTGTGTCTTACTCTAACTGTTGGTCATGTAAAGCATGTTTGCTTTGTTTGCCCTAAATTGGCAGGGTATTCCCACACAAGGGTCCCTTGCTCACTTTGCCACTGGGATAGCTCTCCTTCCAGACCTTCTAAGAGACAACTCTGGGGCACCAGAGTCCACTGAACCTTTGCGGATTCCATCATTACTGCACCCTGGGGACCATTACATATTTTTCCTTGACAAACTTTCATCCAGGGCCACAGACAGAAAACAACGCACATGAGCTAAGCTTTGAGCCCGTCACTTATTGTTTTACAAATTAAGCACCGTTTCCCGCAGTATTTGTCAATAGTTGAACTCTGCAGACTACAGCAAGAAGATTCCATCCCACAACTTATTGTGTATATGTAATCTTGTGTAGGTTCTCGACATTTACCCACCCAATGAACAGTGCTCCAGTTAAGAATCTTTAGTAAAATCTTATGATGGTACCAGCGTTGGAGTCTTGTGCTTTTGTAAACCTGAAGTGTACTTGCCTGTGTAACCAATTCATATCATGGCGTGTGTATCCAAATTGCAAATCTGCCTTAAGACCCTTAACGTGGCGCTGTATGTGTGGAAATGAACCGTCTTTTCAGTTTTTTAAGCAAAAGTTTGGAGTGATATTTGGTGCTGCACACACGCGCGGTCTGGTTCCTGGCAAACATAGCCATGGCTGCAGCGCCCAGAGACCCTACACTGCCGCACACAGAGGAAATAAATTAGAGGGAACATTGCTTGTTGGACCTGTAAAACAGCACCTGGTTCATCTACGTATTTTCATTGTCTTTCCATTGCAACATTTTGGTTGGAATTGTGGAACAATATTTCAAAAATCTGCTCTATTAATTTTTCGTTTGAAATTTAATATTTTTTCTAAGAAGCTGTCCCCACTTTTGGGTTGACAATCATAAAATGGGTATGTTTGTGGACTTGCTAATTACTGTTGCTTTACAAATAACTCTAACTACTCATTTGAACTGTATGCCTGCTCGGTCACTGTATAGGCTCATTTTACCCTTAAGTACATTGTTAATTTATTAGCCTGGGTGAGTTTTCCAGGAGTTAGAACTCCATCTGAGGCACCTTTTTCTTTGATTAAAATCTGTAACGTTTTCCTACCCCCATTATTCTACTACTGCCCTGTTCACAAGATTCATTCTTCTGTAATTTGCCTTTAAGCAAACAAAACCTGGCACAGTCTACACCAACATCAACTGTGGCCATAAGCCACCAATATGCAACATCCTTTGCTGCTGGCAGAGTTGCAACGTTAATCCGAAAAAGTAGAGGAGACAGTGTGCCAGGCCCGAATGGCATCCTGGCATCAATTTACAAACAGGAGATCGATTTTTGGTCTGGGATATTGCAAAATGTACTCAAGAGATGCATAGTGCAGCACACAGTGCCTTTGTCTTGGCAAGGCTTGGTTCTCCATCCCATATACAAAAAAGGCCCCATCTCTCTCCCAGACAGCTACAGACACATTGTACGACTTGATACTGAGGAAAGATATTTTGTCTCATTGTTACTTGAGGATTTACAATATTGGGCAATGTCAAACAACCTGCTCTACCCTAACCAAACTGGGTTTAGAACGCAGGCCAGCACCACAGACAATCTGGTTGCATTAAAGATGCTTGCCACTAGACAAATACAGAAAAAGGAAGAGCTGTTTTGCTGGTTTATTGACAACAGTAAAGCTTTTGACCGAGTCAACCGTCACTTACTGTGGTCTAACCTTACAGCTTGGCAAATCCCAGAACCATTATTACAAGGCATCATGCTGCTCTATTCAAAGACGTGGGCAAGAGTAAAATTAGGACGACACACCGCGGTTTCGGAAAAAATCAACATTGAACAAGATGTTAAACAGGGGTGTGTACTAGTAACTACCCTCTTTAATTTGTACATGAGCGATTTGGTTCCTGAATTAAATCAAGTTAATAGTCACGCTCCTGAACTGGCGAATCAACACATCACTTCTCTGCTCTACGCGGATGACGTCGTGCTGCTCAGCCAGACGCTGGTAGGGCTTCAAAGACTGTTAGATGCCTTAGACACGCATTGCCTGGCAAACGAGATAAAGATCAACTATAAAAAACCAAATATAGCTATCTTTGGTGGAAAAAAGAAAAAACAACATCAATGGCATCGTGACAATCATCGCCTGACCATCGTGAACCAATACAAATACCTAGGCTGCTGGTTAGACAACAAAGGAGGTCACTTACTGCACTTGAAGTCAATAAAACCAAAAGTAGCCTTGATTCAAGGTGCTTTCCGAACAATATTTAAGAGCACCAACAAGTTCTCTGTTGAGACAAAATGCTGCAAATAGTCTCTGCCAAATTAGTGCCAACACTGTCATACGGATCAGAGGCCTACCCAGGAAAATTGTTGGCTTTTTTAAATAGGGCACAGAGCGCAGTGTTCAGGTCTCTATTTCAACTACCAGGCAACACCTCACCAGCTCAAATTAGGATGCAACTCGCACTACAGCATCAACTGCTTGTTCAGATGGCCTGGATAGTAAAATTGGGTTTTTTGTGTGCTACTGTCTGGTTTAAATTATCTGCCTAAAGGGGGATTCTTTCCTGACTACTGGATAGTAAAATACCTGCCCTCCACAAGATCTGCTGAGCAAGGATCGTTAAAACATCTCATTTGGCGGTAAGCTGCATGATTTGACAATACAAATCATTCAAACGCCTGGTCTCATGTCCTAGCTGAAGCACTGGTGCAAACTCGCTCAAGGGAGCTGTGAAACTTAAAATAACCTTATCTTCAGTTCAAAACAGCCCTGAACAGAAAGGTAAAAATTATCAGGCACATGCATCAACAAAGACTTTTGCGATTCCTTAATTGCGATTTTGAAGGAATCGCAATTAAGGAATTGCAAAAGCCTATGCATGTAGGAATCGCTATAAAAATAGCGATTCCTACACATTCCTTAATTGCGACTCGCAAATTGCGAGTCGCAATTAAGGAATGCCGTCCCATTCATTCCTATGGGCCTCCAGGCCCATAAGAATGAATTGCAGATTGCATGAGCAATTTGCGAGTACCAGTAGGTACTCGCAAATTGCTCATGCAATTTCAAGGGTGCAAGGGTGTCAAAATGACACCCTATTGCACCCCTGAAATTGATCTGTGCACATATGTTGCACACACACATGCTCTAAGGGCATGTGTGTGTGCAACATGAAACTTTGAAAAATGCACAAAAGTGCATTTTTCAAAGTTTTTGCAAATTACCATGAAGTTCAACTTCATGGTAATTTGCTCCCCCTATTAGCGAAATCGCTATTTTTTTTACTTTAATGCATTGCATTTAAGGAATCTCAATTTGGGATTCCTTAAATGCAATCGCAATTTAAGTAATCGCAATTTAGAGATTCCTTAAATTGCGATTTTTGCATTTGGGATGAGGCATCCCAAATGCAAAAATACCGGTCGCAAAGGGGCCGTTTGCGACCGGTTTTTCCTTTGATGCATGTGCCTGTTTATCCCTTAATTCTGATCAAAGAGCATCTGCTAGAAGAGAACATGCTTACCTGGTCCTTAGCAGCTATGACAGAAAAGGCCCACAAAAATATATCAACAAAACATTTTCCCCCTATTAAATTTCTGCAGCTTCGGATGGGCTCTTTTGCGTCCTTAAACCTGTCACCACCATGGGCCGTTAAACCAGAGTAGAAAATATGCTGACTATGCAGTCTATTCCAGGAGTCAATAACTCATTTGCTCTGTATATGCCCTACACTACTGGAAGACTGCAGAAGATTGCTTAGGTTCCTTTGGGCTAAGGAGGGGTCACAGACATTACCAGCTGCAGTCAGCTTTCTATTGAACAATGAGCAGCCACATGTGATCACAACATTGGTAAAATGTTTGGGGTGTGTGGAGAAGCAACTAAAAATATATTCAGCACCCCAAAATGAACAAGGGGAGGAACTTTGATCCTTAGTAGTCTTAAAAAATTAGCCTCCAAATAGACAGACGGTACTGCTTTTCTTTTTAACCAAAGGCTATCATATTAAGTCTTTAGCTTTTTAACAAATTATATTTTAACCATTTTTACCAGTGAGGAAACCTAAGGATGAAATATGAATCACTTGTCAAATTATGGAGACTTAAGAAAAATTGTGACAATAGCTATCATTCTGATTTTATTTGAAATTAATGCACTTTAACAGACTTCATTGTCTAAATAAAATATTTTTGAATTGAATTGAACAGAGAAAATTCTTCATTGCACTGCTGAAAATACCAGATGCAAATGTGCAACTTGCATTTTCTTGATATTAGTCAAATTAAGCTAACATTTTCAGTTTATGTAATGGAAATATGTTAGGTAGGCTAATGCGTTTTTATTTATAAAGTCCACAATTGTAGCTTGTATATGTTTAATGCAATATGAGAAATTTACCTTTTTTTGGTGCCCTGTTTTCTATGCCCAGATTGTAGAACTGTTAGTGGCTTAACAGTTAGTCAAGCACCAAACTTCAAACATTTATGGGCTGTTTATTCCATCGGACAGGGAACTGGACGTACAGGCTTATACTGATCTGCTTTCATTGTGAAATTCTAAATGTGCTCAAATGTATTCACGATAATCCTGGTAAACCGAGGCTCGGAGGTTTTATGATCTGATGTATAGATGTAATTTCCTGTGATGTAATTTCTTATGTTGTCAGTTCCTTTGACGCCACACCCCTAGGCATCACTTGCATGTTACACTGTTTTGTGAGCCCCCACTTTTTTTTGTTAGGAGTTGCACCCTGGGTACAGATACTTCCAATGTTGGCACAAAAAGGGAAAGAGTCAGTTAAACCATGTCTGACCGATATTGTGGATTACCAACGTCACGGTACTAAAACTGCTATTCTCTTTTCTTTTAGCCTGATGTATTTTCCTGCCATTGATGTTTTTTTTATTTGCCCTTTGGATGTACACAGTAGACTAAGGATGCGAATGACTCATAATTTCACTTGATTGTCTTCTCTCAGCCTCTGCTACAGTGCATTGTTGCCTCTTGGGATGCACTCTCCAAGATGATATTTATCGCTTTCTCGTCTTTCATTTCTCCTTTTATCCTCAGTCCTCTGTCGGTCTCAAAGGACTTCTCTGAATGTGAAGAAAGCTGCTCCTCAGAATGGATGCTAAAGGACTGTTTGTGCACCTTGTACGTTTGATTCTGAATACAGCACACAGTGAACTGAAGAATTTCACAAAGTCTTTGTGCGCATAAAATCACCATGACAACAGTACCGCTGGTCCTTAAATTATAAATCCCGCCGCCCCTCCGAAATGCATAACAATAATACATATTCATGAAGGCCAATCTAGATTTGGAGTACCCGTGCTGACTACCGATGATGTGACTGCATCCAGCAGAAAAGGTCACTGGCAGAGGCCTGGTGCCAGCTGGAGCCTAGCGCAGACCGACTACCACTCCCAGAGGAATGCAATCTGAGGAATCCCTCTTTAGAAGGAGGAAACGGAAGTTCAGAGGACTCGTGGCGATAATGGATTTAGTTCAAAACATAAAATGCGCTTCGGGCAGCCTGTATTTTCCTTCCGGATGTAGAAAAATGGAGGAGTTTACTGAAGTGAAGAAAAATCAAGGTATGCGAAGACATCCCACTGGCTAAATTCGATTTTTTGTTTTTCACATAAGTAAGCCACGGATGATTCTGAGTCTAATATGAGTTCATAGAGAGCAACTGGAAGAATTTAACTGGGCGAGTATGGGGGATCAGTCTTGATATGTAGAAATATGTCTATCCTACTCCAGTTCCTCTAATGCATTGTGCGCTTTGTCTTCAAAGTAAACCTCGGAAAAGTGAAATATCCTACTGCCTGCTGAAAGCATACATCGATCAAGCCTGAGGGCAAGGCTGATTCCTGTATTATTTTGAAAGAGCTTTGCATCAGGACCTCAAAGTGTTTGTGCATTTTCTGACTATGTACTACTAAGGCTGCTTTTTGTTCTTGGCTTTACTTTTGCTAATTCAGTACCAAATAGCTATATATATAGGCAAAATAAACACCCAAACGTGTGATCACCTGTGTGCGCGCCCACACACACACGCACATATATTTTTAGTTACATCAGACTTTCCATAGGAAGAGCGTTTTGTTTTTTGTTTTACCAATAACTTTGGTGCTGTTTAGGAATCTTCCCAACATTTTCTGAAAAAAAGATCATCCACCTCAGCTACTTCCTCTAAAGGTTTGGGGTGATCAGTTAAGCAAGAACCAAGAAACAGGGACATAGAGAACATTAGATAAGGATGCAGAAAAAAACAACTGAACAGAACTACACTAAATCTGACAGAAAGCTAGATCTTTACCCAGAAAGTATGCTTTTTTGTGATTTGGTGTAAATCTGTTTTAAAGTTTTGGAGAAATTAAGATTAAAATAAATAGGAATATATTGACAGTTAGTCCCCAGGAGACTATCAGGCGTCTTAAGGAGTCCGGTGGGACCGTGAATGAAAAAAGAAACGAAAACGTTGTGACTAGACAAGCAGGTCTTTCTCCATAGGTCATATCGCTCGTGCAGGGCCAAAATTGGTCCCACAGAAACAAGATCTCAGATTGCCAGGCCGCAGCATCAAAAGGAATGCTGCGTTTGCCATTACAGGGTATAAGGACTCTGTCCGCTTGTCCTGAAAATGTTAAAAAATGGGTACCCTGATTATTAGCCCTGGTGGACCCCCGAGACCAAAATAAACAAAATAAATGTTGGGTTGGCTGCACTCCTGCAGGACTTTGGAGGGACAGAGAAACTTAATTACAAACAAAAATGTGGGTGGGTGTCCAAGGGAGGTTGGCCACCTGCAAAAGGCTGGGAGTGGTACCACGCACAGCCAGAGGCCATGCATGGAGGTGGAGTGGGTGTATTCAGGGTGGTGGGTGAAAGGTGTGGTCACTGGCCTCGTCCTGCATCCAACTCCATGCAGCCACATCCAAAGGTTGTGCCCTGTGTGGTTTGGCTGCCCGCTGGGGTGAGGTAGGTGGAGGGCCTGGATATAGTCCATGCCCTCCGTTCAACTCCAAGCCATGCGCAGCTGATAGATGTTGGCCACCAAAAGGAAGTAGGGTATGGTAATAAGAACTTATTATATGTTAAAAAAGCGGAAGAAACTCACTGAAAATGGCAAAAGTTAAAGTGACGTTATAGTTAAGTCTGGTAATAGGATCTTAGTTAAAGTTTACTGAGCTAACTGGAACTTGTGCCCCCACCAGGCTCTGCTTCTAACCTAACAGACTGCAACACTGATGGCATGTTCAATGACATGATTGATGACAACACTGGGCATGATGGGGTCACAAGTTCTATTTAGCTCAGTAAACTATAACTGGTAAATTTCAGTGTTTTCTTGAGTTTAAAATGTTGAACTTTAACTAACATTTTTATCTAACTGTAAAGTCACTTAAAACATGTTTTTATTAGGTTTTATGATATACACAACAGTTGTAACAGGGTATGTTGTCCACAGTTACATTTCCAAGAATCATGCCAAGTGAGCAAACATAGATATATCAACAGCATATAGTGGTTAATAGAATGTATTCGAATTTCCATTACGGATATGGAGTAAATGTTGTCCCAGGCTGATGGATATCACCTTTACCCTGTCACAGTATCGCTAACTGTGGGATGAATATAAACTGGGTGGGGGAGAGTGGGCAGGGTACTGAGGTTATGGTAGTAGACTAAGATTATTGAGTAAAGCACGAGGGTGTGGATAGGTGTGTAAGTAGAGATTATGTCATAATTTGATGTAGGGTATCAACCATGGGTGGACAGGCCATCGGAGTGGGGAGGGGTGTGTGGGCAGGAGAGAGAGGTCCCCCAATGGGAACGTTATTGCTACATAATCTAGGGGGGGGTCAGTGCATCAGTCAAGGTTTAGAGACAGGAATGTCACACCAATACAGACAATTATCCCTTGGCCGGTCAGCTTATCTTATGAAGGGAGGTCATCATTGCCCACTAGCTGCAGGGCACTTACAGAGATGCTGGACCTCCTTGTGTCAGAGGACTTCTTCCTCCGCATCCCCCACTTGGGCATACAACCCACAACTGGTTCCACTGGAGTGTGAGCACACTCCTGGTGAGACGTAGTGCCAGGGCGCAAAGTGGTTTCATAACTTCTATTGTTGCCTGCACCTAAAAATGCCTAAGGCAATGCCTAAGGCAAAAATGCCTAAGGCATGTGTGTAGATCAGAAAGTTCAGCTCTGTAACCTCCTGCAGGGCGGTGTGCACTTATTGCCAATAACTTTGTAAAGCTGAGCCGATCCATAGTATATGTTTGAGGTCTGTATCAGGGGTGTGACAGCGTGGGTAACTGATGTGTGTTTCAGGGCAATAACAGTTCAACTGGGCAGGGGTAGGGTACACCCTGTGTAACATAAAAAAAGATTGTTTTGGAACCAGGAGTTCTGGGAGACCTGCTGGGGGAATTCTAATGCTTGCCCCCACTCCTTCTCGTGAAGTGTCCCCCCAAAGTCATTCTACCATCTACTCCTCAGTGTTGTGAGAGTTATATTCATGAGTTTGCGAATGGCTCTATACAGCCATGTGATAAGGTGGAGACCTTTGACCATCATAAGCATGGCCTGCAGGACCGGATGAGTGGCAGGTTCCACCTCCAGTGCTTCCCAAAGGGTACAATAGGTGATGCTGAGTTGCTGGTGTGTGAGAAACCGCCCCGTTGGGAGGGCGTGGTCAGTTGGCCATATAAGAGGGGTTGGCTTTCGGAGAACAAGTCCCCCGCCGCAAGCAATGACTGTGCTATCCAGGCTCTCATGTCTTTGGATGAAAAGAAACAAGGGAAGCAGGGGAGGTCGATCAGGGGAAAGGAAGAGGTGTACACCAGTAGCCCATGTATAAGATGGCGTATTCAGAGCACACAGGAGCGAGCAACTCAAGGAGATGAGGGTAAATGCTCTGGGAGGAGTAAACTCCATTCCGTGGCTATTGGAATGGTCTCCTGGTCATCACTGGTTTTACCTATATATGCTCCGCCGTCCAACGTGATAACCATTGCAGCTGTGCTGTCAGAAAATACGCTTCTAAGGAGGGTCACTTAGTACCCCCTTACCTATAGGGAGTTGTAGTTTCTTGAGAGCAATGCAACTTTTTTTTATTACTCCAGATAAGTGTGCATAGGAAGGAGTCGAGTTCAGTAAAGAACAACCGGCGTGATGACAGAGAGGTTAGCAAAATAGTACAAGAGGCGAGGCAATATGACCATCTTTTACAGTACAATCTTGCCAATCGGAGCCAGGGTTTGCCAGAAGTGCACCTGTGACCTGATGCCCGCTAGAGCCTTGCAGGGGTTCCCTTCATGCATATCAAGAGGGGCATGGTATAGACAGAACCCCAGGTAGAGGATTGCCTCCATGCCCCAGCTGAGCTGTGGATCGTAAGGAGTACAGTGTGTGGCGTTTAGATGGGACAGAGTGGGTGGTTAATTTGACCCATAATCCTGTAGCTTCAGCAAAGGTAGTCAAGGAACCATGGAGCTGGGAGAGGTCTGATGCTATATCTCATAGGTACAGAACCAGGTTGTCCGCATAAAACGATATGGCATGTGTTCTGTCCTAAAGGGGCATACCCCACTCCCGGCCCTCCCTGCGCAGTTGAATGGCCAGGGGCTCAATTGCCATCACAGAGAGCAGGGGGGAGAGTGGGCATCCCTACCAGGTACCCCGACCCACTGCAAAAGAGGCTGAGATGAGACTGCCCAGGCGAATCCAAGGGGATGGGTTTGTATAGAGTAACGGGTATAGGCAAGCAGCCGCTTGCCTATACCCATACAAGCGAGCACTAAAAAACGTAATTCCACAACTGCATATCAAATGCCATCTGCAGGTCTAATATGAGGCATGCAGCATTCGGGAAAATGGCCTTGGACCCAATCTTGCATGTGAAAGAGATGCCGCATGTTCTAGGAGGTGCTCTGGCCTGGGACAAAACCATTCTGATCCATGTGTATTAATTCCAGAAGGACCTTAGAGTACCTGTTGACTAGGATCTTTCCCAGAATTTTGTAATCTGCCCCAAGAATGTCAATGGGATTGTAAAATCCCACATTTGTGGGATCCCGGTCTTGTTTGGGAATAGAAACGAGGAGGGACTCCCAAAGGGACTGCAAAAGCTCACCCATGTTGATGGCTGCTTCAAGCATTTCTGAAGACGAGGAGCAATGAGTGAGGAAAAGTTAGAATAATATTCCAGTGACAGTCCATCCAGGCCGGTAGTTTTGTAATGAGCTAGCTCCTCGTTTGCTTGCCCCAACTTGGGCATTTCTTTTTTTTTTTTTTTTTTTTTTTATTGAAAATCTTGTGTCAAAAATACAATTGATACAACCATAAATTGGCACACAAAAAAAAGAATATAAATTGGCAAGCAGAAGGAAAAACAATACAGAATTACATGAATAAAATAATTTACACAATACGGAAATCAACCATTACACAAAATAAAGATTCCAAATTCTATCAAACTTCGTAATCCCGCCTATTCGCTGTGCATATCGCATTTCAGACTTTCTAACATTCCTAATTTTTTGCAACCAGGCAGTAAAGAGAGGGACATGAATTGACTTCCAGTTCTGCAGGATTAATGACCTTGCAACTGCCATTGCAATAAATAATAATTTAACCCACTGTTCTGTCAAACCAAGATCGGAATCGTAGCCATACAATATTAAATTAACATTATAAGTAATCCGAATCCCACAATACTTTTGCATATATACGGATATCTCATTCCAAAACGGGATTATTTTAACACAGTTAGCTATAGTGTGGGACCAGTTTGCGGGAGTATATTGCTGGCATCTAAAACAAGTGGCCGTAGTATTGGGAAACATTTTAGCAATGGCAGCAGGGGTACGGTACAGGAGCCATTTACTGAAAAACAGCATTCTTCTCCAATTAGATCCTCGAAGAACAGTGAAATTCAGCTTATTTATCATTTTCCAAGTATTAATAGTGAGTACATGATTCTCCTGTTCTTGCCATTTTTTCATTGCTTTTTGACTAAGATCATCCGCAGTATATTCTGCAAGAACACGTTTCCATACCCCTGGCTTCCTCGTCCTACAAATCGTGAACAAATCGTCCCATAGTTGATTAGAGGAACCAATGCTGACTGGCTCAACTTGTACCAACGTTTTAAAAATAAAAGCATATGAACCAAGTAACATAAAGTTCCCAGGAATTAGAAGCTGCATCTCTCCAGGTAACAACCATGTCCCTTCCCTCAAAAAATCTGACAAAGAGTGAAATCCCAAAAGTGCCCATTGTAATACAGTATCAACTCCAATTTTTATTCCTAAATAAAAAAGAGCATTCCTTAAGGGAGTTCTAAGATTAAATTGCGGGAGAGAATATCTTTTAAGAAAGACATCCTGACGCTTAAAAAACCAGAGCATCGTCTTATAACGAGTAAGTTTCGGTAATTTAGGAATATGTAACGGAGAAGGAATCTGAACCTCATGACAAATTCTATTAATAAAGAAATTAATAAACACAGTTGGGGTCTGCATTCCGGATTTAAACCGCTCTAAATATTGGGCAAAATATGCGCTATAGTAATCTTTAATATTGGGTACCGCTAAACCTCCCAAATCTGTATCGGCGTAAAGGATCCGCATTGCGATCCTGGGACTTTTTTTTGCCCATATGAACCCTGTGAATAGTGATTGTACTTTTGAAAAGAAGCTACTGGGCAAAAAGCAAGGAATGGCAGAAAATAAAAAGTTAAATAGCGGCAGAATAGATATTTTTATAAGTGCCACTCGCCCTAGGATGGAAAATGGCAACGATTCCCATCTATTAAATAAAGATTGAACCTTGCGTAGAAGAGGATCAAAGTTTAACATAACTAACTCGGAGACAAAAACCGAGTACATAATTCCTAGATACCTCTTCGGTCTAGGATTAATACAGCCGGATAAATCAGTATGTAGCTCAACCTCACCCCCCCCACAGACTAGTATTTCAGTTTTATTTTTATTAATGCGATAACCACCCAGATGTTCGAATTCCTCAAAAAGTTGAAGAGCGGCAGTTTGAGATTGAATATCCGACTTAATCAGTAATAAAATATCGTCGGCATATAGTTTGATTTTAGCCATAGAGGAAATAGGAGGAGAGATATTTTCGGATTCCCTGATGGCTATGGCTAATGGTTCAATAAAAAAAGCAAAAAGAATAGGGGACAAGGGGCAACCTTGCCTGGTGCCCCGCTGAACCGATACTTTACCGACCATGACTGAGTTAATGATTATATTTGCTTTGGCACCCGTGTACAAATTTTTAATTAAGCTAATAATCTGTGGAGGAATTCCAAAGTGATTTAAAATAACAAATAAGGTTGTCCATACCACTAAGTCAAAAGCTTTTTCCGCGTCTAATAATAAAATTAAAGCGGAAATTTTATTGGTCTGAAAATAATCTAAAGCCTCAACGAGAAAATGTGTATTTGTGGCTAATTGTCGACCTGCCACAAAGCCGTTCTGATCCGGGTGAATAAGATCCTTAGCAATATGATTGAAACGTATTGATAATAATTTGGTAAGGATCTTATAATCCGTGTTAAGTAATGTAATGGGCCTATATGAATTGGGATCTTTGGGATCTTTGCCTTTTTTTGGAAAACTCACAACTGTGCCCTCCCCAAAAGAGTCTGGAACTTGCCCACCCATTAACATATAATTAACTAATTGTAGTAGCAAATCCGAGAAGGCGCAGAAGAAAACCTTAAAAAATTCAGCGGGGAGGCCATCTGGGCCGCAGGCCTTACCGATTGGGAGGTTCTTGACCACTAATTCCAGCTCTGACTTTGAAAATAAACTCATCATTGCTCCACTATCTGCCTGAGATAAAGAAGGCATATCATATCTTGCTAAGAAATTTAAAAGCTTAAATGGTCTATTTCCTGATGATGACTATATATCTGTTTATAGTGAGAAAGCATTATAGTACCAATCAGATCAAGCTGTGATGTATCTAACAGAGTGGTAGGAGATCTCAAAGTACGAATTGAATTTGCAGCGGCTTGCTCCTTAGCCTGCCAAGCAAGGAGTTTGCCAGAAAAATTACTCTCCTCATAACTCCTTTGAGATTGTATAAGGAATTGCTGTTCACTCTGTGTAGCAAAAAGCGTACTTAATTCACGTTTGGCCTCGTTTAATTTTTTTGCGCAAGACTAGAGAAATGTGATTGTCGAAGCTGAGTCAGAGAACAGATTTTTTGATAGAGTAAGGTCCTAGTCTGTTTAATAGTACGCCATTCTTCTGCGTCCTTGGCGATAATAATACCACGAACAAAGGCTTTTAGTGAGTCCCAAATAATATGTAATGGGGCCGTGTGTGAATTACGAGCAATAAAGTCAGCAATTTCGGATTTTAAAAAGGATACCCAGATGCTATCTTGTAGGTACATTTTATTAAATATCCATCTCTTAGGGGACTTAATTTCTTCCCCTACTGTAAACTCAATAACCAACATTGCGTGGTCTGAAAAGCCATTATGCAAAAATTTCTGATATGAAAATTCTAATGAATTGGAGGCCAGAAAGAAATCAATACGAGAGGAGGATCTATGTCTTCCCGACCAGTAACTAAATTCTTGTTTATGAGGAAATTTCAATCGCCATGGGTCACACAGATCAAGTAATGCGGAGTACTTCATAACAGACCTCAATGACTTTGGTTTAGATTGTTTCTTCGAAATACCCGTGGAATCAAGTTTTATGTCGATGAGGATATTAAAATCCCCGCCTATAACTATATCTCCTCTGACCAATAGAAATGATTGGAATAACTCCTCATAAATGGCGGCACTATCGTCCACAGGGGCATAATAACTAACAAACGGTAATTGGCCTATTCCTATTTTTAATTACACAAGTAGCCCAACACCACCGCCCAGCTCCTCCATCTTCAAACTGAATAATTTCTGCATCTAAATTACGATTAATAAAAAGCGCAACTCCCCTTTGAGATTGTTGAGCACATGAAAACCCACGATATAAGGACCAATTTTTAAACATTGAAAAAGAATTAATTTTCTCCACAGAAATATGAGTTTCTTGCAGCATCACAACTGCTGGGCGCTCTGTTTTAATCCAGAGCTCAATAGTACGCATTTTTTTTTTTATTATTCAATCCATTAACATTGAAAGAAACAACTCTAACCCCTCCAATAGACATTAATTGTTAAGAAATACTTCTTGCCAACAACATTTTGCATAGTAAACCACAAGAATTTCATTTTTTCCATTTTTACCCTGCTTCCCTCTCCACCCAAGTGCGCTTCCCTCTACCCAAGTGCTCCCCCCCCTAACCCTGGTCCCGTGGCCCTGTACTGCCTCTATATCTCCCTCCCACGCTGGCCACATGGCACCAACCCCTCTCATAAGAGCGCCTTGGAAGTGCGCCCCGAATCCCATGACCCCCGAGTTCCCACCTGCACCCCCCACCCCCTAACTAAAATATGCGAATACCCATCTAAACAAATCAAGCCATATTCCAACCTTAGCCCAACCTTAAGCCAACTTGTCAAGCATCTCCCGAGCCTCATCAACATCTGTAAACAAATAGAATTTGCCCTTGATCAAAACTTTTAACTTTGATTGCTGTGCAATCGATGCTTGAGCTCCTTTGTCCTTAAATAACTGAAGAATCTTTACAAAGTCCTTTCTCCGTCTGGCAGCAGCAGCCGACATATCGGAAAAAATCCGACACTTAGTGGTGGGATTAACCTGAAATTGTCTTTGCTTAAAGGCCTGAGATAGGATTATTTCTTTAACCCGAACATCAGCAAAGTTAACAATGATAGTCCGAGGAAACGGAGAATTAGGGAATGGGCGAGCTGGTACTCGATGCGCCCTGGTAATTGTTAAATCTCCCTTAAACTCAGGGATGACCTCTTGAGAGAAAAAGGAAGTAATCCATTTTGTCATGTCCGATCCCTCGATATTTTCGGGTACACCTACTATTCGAAGGTTTGACCTTCTATTATAATTCTCTAACTCATCCAGCTTGGATTCGAAGGCCTTTGATAATTTAGAACCAGTGATGATCTCTTTTTGTGCAGTGATAAGATTGTCCTCCACCCTAGAAATTCTAGTCTCCGACTCTTGCAGACGATTAGAAAATGAAGCCATAGAATCTTCAATTTTGTCCAGACGCTTACAGATCGCCTCCGTTTCCATCTTTTGCATTTGCTTCATCTCTCTAATTTCTTGCAGGATTAAATTCAGCATATCCTTAACTGAGATCTGAAAGTCCCCAACAGTTTCAGTATCCATCCCCATAATCGGACTCTGAGACAAAGTCACCTCACTGGGAATAGTAGAAGAGGTACTGGAACCGGCCGCTGAAACAAGACTTTCAATGGGAGGGATAACTGTTGAAGAAGAAAGGTTTAAGGAAGTTGGAACACTTGAAGATACTGCCCCAGCACCAGCTGTATTATTAAGGTCGTATCTTGCTGCTTTTCGCTCAAACAACGGGAATTGTTTAGAAGCCTTGGAAACCTTAGAAGCATAGAGTGGTGTGGCCTCTTTAGATGATGACGGTGAATCGAGTGAGTCCACAGGATTAAGGTTCTGATTTATCTCAGGTAATTTAGCTTCTGAACCTAATGGAACCACGGCTATTCCCCCCACTGGTGACTCAATTATCTCCTTTGCCGCACTAACAGTAGATTTGCAAGGACTCGGATGAATAACCTGGGTCGGGCTGCCGCCTGAGAGACCATCCTCACCTTCTCCAGAGCTCTCAGAATTTTCAAGAGAGGAGATTTCTCTCTCCGCGGCTGACCCAGCCCGCTTGGCTCTTACGGAATTCTCTTTTAATTGCTGGCGTCGTATTTTGGCCTTGGCCTTCGCCGTCAATTGCTTACCCATTATTAAGACTGGTGATTGTGAAATAACTTTACACCAGTGAGTATGAGTACCAGCGATAGCAGCGGTAGCAGCAGTGCGACAGTTGTATTAGAGGTGAAATTCAGCCCATCAAAAAAGTGCTGAAGACCGAGAATCTAGCCCACACAGCGGCTGCAGTACCAAATATAGAAGTGCAGCAGCGGGGCAGACAACTCTAGCAGCATGGACTAACACCTCTGTCTGTGCAACTGTATAAAGAGTCAGTAGTCAACCAATTGGATTACTGCTGCAACAAACTCCACACTTACATTGCCAAATCCATAAAAAAAAAATGAAAACTAGAACTGGAGCTTGCGATTTTGCATAGCTCACGCACTTTAACTGCTATCACTGGCGTTACACCAGTCTTTCCAAAAGATACAATATAGCCAAGGACTGGCCGCAGCAGCGGAGGCAGCAGAAGTCTTTTACTGAAGTAATGAGAAATTACTGCAACATTAGCTTAGCTCCCAACAATGTGGACCTCGGCGTTAATTAATGAAGACAGCTCACCGTGCTGAAAACTGTGAGCATATAGCACTGCTGTGGTTCACATCTCTTCCAGATAATTCAAGTGCTTCAGGTGATTCAAACAGTCAGACAGTCAGACAGCTTCCCCCGAACAGTTATCGCTGTCCCGGTATTGCTGTATTGCTGTCCCAGTCCCGGTACCGGTATCGGTATCCCGCTGTTCCGCTGCTGTTCCGCTGCTAATCTCTACGATCGGACTCCAAAAGAGGCGCCATACCAAGGTGAGAAGAGAACAGCATACTCGCGGCGCAGAGCAGCAAACGCTGAGCAGCCGCCATCGACCACGAGCTCACGGAGGGGGGAGGGGCGACAGCGGGGCTCTCAGGTGCTACGTGGAGGCGTGGAACTCCACCGTAGCGACACCTTGTTCCTGGGCATTTCAATAGAGTCAGATAGGGAAGTTTTGGTGGTGTCAGCGATGTGTGGACGGGTTACAACTGCCAGGAAGGCACACAATGCACTTGATTGTTCTTATGGTGTGGCTTGCTAAATAGTGTAGTTATAGACATGGAATTCTTGCAGTATCTCACCCTGGGAGTGAAATATAGTGCCTGAACGTGAGCTAATTTCCATGATAGAGCCAGCCGCAGTTTCCTGTCTCATTAACCTGGCTTAATGTTGGCCTTTTTTATCCCCTTCTTTGTGTACTTTGGCCACATGGGCCGTGAATTAAATCACTTCAAATCACTTCAAATGTTTAAGGAGGGCGGAGTAGTTTGATTTTACCTCTATACAGGTCGGTGCATTTGTGGGATCACCATCTGCTTTCTTCCCTAGGTTAACAAGATGTTGCTCGGTTTCCACTATTTTCTGTCCAATGTCCTGTAAATTCCCACTTCTCCTGCATACAAGTACCCATCCTTACCACCTTGAAGGCATTCTACTGTAGGGTTCCTGTGGTGGCTTTATTATGGTTTTTGGCAAAATATTGCCGGATATAAGTCTCCTGTGTCACACGGATGACAGGATCTTCCAGGCAGTCACGGGGAAGCCTTCACATCGATGTCAGAGGACGCAGTGGTCCCATCTCATGTGCATAGTATTAAATCAAAGGAGGTAGAGAGAAGTTGAGATCCATTCAGCTTCCAAACGAGAGTTAATAATCATAGGAGAAGGGATCGCTTGTACCTGTATTACAACCAGGGTCAGGTATGGTGACCGTCTTAAAAACCTCATTGACGTACAAGAGTAGTCGAGCGGTATATCTTGATTATCCGCTTCTTATATCAACGTGAAAGCATCATCATTGGTAGTTTTTTTTAATGTATGCTTTCCTTCACCTGGAAGTTGAAAGACTGGTGATAACAGTAGTGGTCAGTAATAAAGAACGTGGTTGAGTGGGGTGAGTCAAAATTGCCTACATCTCCATACTTATGAAACTTTATTCAGTTAGAGATGGGGCAAGTAAAATCAGGGTCGTGTGCATATAGAAACATTACTAATCTATAGCACCTGTTTGTCCATCTGAGTGGCCGACATGTTTCAGTCCTTCTTGCACCCAGCTTGGTCGGGGAGGCTTTCTTCAGGACCTGTGCAAAAGTGAGGTTGCTAATCAAGCAGCTTATGAGGGTAGATCAGTAACTCACCCGTCTTCATTAGTTGTTATCATTCAAAAGTACCTATAACTGATAAGAAAAAGACCATGGTAACACAATATATTCATTATACACATCGGTGATAACCAAGATCTAGATTATGTAATGGTGATGTTTGAAACAACTTGTTATTTAAAAATTCTCATGTGGAGGAACACTTATAAGGTGAAGCACAAATACAGATACAATTATAAAATGGTGCTACGGGCAGAATATGTTTGGGCTTGGTTAACACAGTGCAGATGTTCAGAGATCAGTTGTTAAAAGAAAGGAAGGGTTCAGGGCCCCGCTTAATAAATAGGTGTAATAAACAGGTGTTAGAATATCTGTCTCAATCGTTCGGATGGTGACATAATTACAGTTGTGTACGTATTAGTAACCAAATGATTGCAGCCTACAGGAGATGGGCTGATTATTGCAAAACGTTTGGCACTTCTCTATCGCAGTCAGTGGAATATTTAAAAAGATTGTTGGGTGGGAACATGTCCCTCAATGCGCAACACTGCTCGTCGCGTTGCAGTGGTCCTTAAGCAGGAGTGGGTGAGCGCACAGAGGTTTATTGGAATGTAAGCGCTCTCAGTTTGTTAATGATAGTATGTTGAAGTGTCAAAAGGGCAGACTAAACACAAATAACATCCTTTGTCGGTGAATGCCAGATTAATAGCACCCAGGCTAGGTTCTTTTGCGAGGTTCGAACAGTTAGTATACGTTCACAACTATTGCGTGTCATTGACTGTTAAGGTGGCGCATTGCGCTCAGGCTTTGTTCTATGGTGGATACTGCTGCTGTGAACTAAGCTGATGGGCGCGAATAGGTACATAGCTCAAAAATACTTAAAATTCCCAAATCGGGCTTCTTCGTGGGACCATCGGGTTCATTAACCTGCTTTTGAAAAACATACAAGGGATGGAAAGGTTAGGAGATGGCATGCAAGCGCCCACTGTCATTCAGTTGTTCGTTGCTTGTAACTACCTGATAGCGCCAGGTTACGCGACTTGTGCTCGCTCCGTCTACGGTGCCCCGGTGACGCGGGCCCGTAGTGAGCATCTTTTATCTGTTCTGGATGTTGGATAGGCATAGTGAAGAGACTCGCCCCTTGTTATCATTTCGGGTCTGCAGTCTCGTTGCCGATAGTATTTAAACATAAGTTTATCAATCATGCATGACTGCAGGATATTAATTATTTAATACGTACATGTATTGTGGGGCAATTTGATAAAAGTGCCTTTGGTAAGTAGAGTGCAGGACCTTGTTATCATTGAACTGGTCTGCACCATATTTGTTTCACCTGGTTACTCCTACCTGTTAGTCTATGATTTGGGCTGGGCAGACATTTCAATATTTGCCTGCATAGGGTGGTAATGTGTAAGCTACCTCATGTAAGATTTGATGATTGTCTTTTTTGAAGATGACTCGTAGTGGTGACAGATCATTACTGTGTTATTTGATCTTAAATGCCCTTGTCAGTTAGGATATGATGTTGTAGTTGAAATGTGTGTCAAGGGTTGCTTCTATCTGTGGTGAGCAGACACTCGAGGTGGGTGGAGAAATTTGCCACTTCGTCCTATTGGAAGCTATCTTGTGACTACTGGTGAACAGCCATATATTACTGTGAGAGAGTGTGTCAGGGAATATTGTCATTCATCTCCTATTACATGGGTTTTGAGAAGATACACCCATTGTTGCTCTTTATCATAGAGAATCTGTTCCGCATTGTGATTTTTCACTGTTAGCGTCTCAAGGACTATCCAATTTAGTTCGTCAACGGTGTGGTTGGATTCAATGAAGTGGTTACTCATCTTCGTTGTCGCTCTTTTGCACTTGATATTGCTCCTGTGCTCGCAGTTTTGTTGTTTGATCTTCCGGCAGGTCATCCCGATAGATTTCAGGTGGCAGGAGCAACTGATCATGTAGATCACATGTGTAAAGTTACAGTTTGTATGAGGTCGAATTGTCCATGTTAAGTTTGGTGTGAGCTGTAGAGTCTTGGTGACCTTAGTTAGTTTGCACACTGAGCATGATTTGCAAGGGTAGTGACCAATTATGGGGGTCATATTCCAGGAGTTAGTAATTATTTCTCTCTTTGGGTTCAGAGTGGGTCCAAAGTGGATAAGGATATCCTTGATGTTCCTGGTCCTCCTATTGGCGAAACTAGGTTTGGGACTGTTCAGAGACCCTGAGGTGAGAATTCTCCAATTCTTATTCATGATTTTCTAAGCGCCACGGAGCTGCACTGCAGAGTGGTGTAAAAAGGGGGCGTGGCCTTGGACCACCTCTCTGCAACGCAGCTCCCTGGCACTTACTGGAGGTACCTGGTGGTCTAGTTGGTCCCCAGGGACCCTCAGGATTCAAGGGGACTTAATACCCCAACTTAAAACGCGCCACAGGGTGCGTTTGCACACTTGTCACATCAGGTCATGCACCCTCCCGGTACCATTCTGCAAATGTGCCCCCTGTAGCATTGTAAATTGGGGGATTACATCCCCTTGAGTCCGGAGTGTTCCTGAGGGCCAACTTGCCCACCAGCTACCTCCAGAAAGCCACACAGAGTTGCGTTGCAGAGAGGTGTAAAAATGGGCGTGGCCTCAACACCTCTCTGCAACGCAGCTCCCTGGCGCATACTGGAGGTACCTGGTGGGCTAGTTCACCCCCCCGGTACCCTCAGGATTGAAGGGGAATTAATCCCCCAATTTACAATGTGCCAGGGGGCGCCGAAAGTTAAAAAAAAGAAAAAATATTGTTTTGGCCCTGGGGTCCTTCTGGGACCCCCTGAGCAGGCCTAGGGGGTCAGGGTGTTTCTACCCTGCCCCCCTCTCTTGTTTTATACCTTTGTTTCTCAGTTTTCTGGTGACTCGCTTCTACCGAGCCACAAGATGGCTGCCAACACTTCCTGGTTTGGAGTGTTGACAGCCAATCACAGTGAAGCTCGTGCACGGGACTTAGGTTCCGCCCAGATATCGAAACTTTTATTTTTCTAATTTCTCAGCAAACTACTGAACGAATTTACACCATTTTAAAACAAGGTCACTTTCTGATCCAAGGACTACCTTTTTGCGAAATTTGGAGTAATTCCGTGCAGTAGTTTCGGCTGTAGCCTTGCACAAAATTTCCTATGGGAAATTTATTTTTTGCCTCTTAGTTTTTGAATATCTCAAAAACTACTGAACGGATTTACACCATTTAAAAAAGGGTCGCTTTCTGAAACAAGCTCTACCTTTCTGCCAAATATGGGGTAATTCCATTCAGCAGTTCGGGCTGTAGCTCGTCGCAAAATTTCCTACGGAAATTAGCATGGGAAAACGCGTTCCAGGACCCCCTTTTTTCTCAGCCCCCGCTTGACGAATCACCCTCAAACCTTCAAGATAGGAGCTGACCTAAAAAGTGCAACTTTAAAAAAAAATCATAAAGATTCGTTAAACGACGCCAAAGTTATAAGCAAATCAAAAAATGCTTTTCCTATGGAAACTAGGTTGTAACTATAACTACCTACTGGTGACCGCCAGTAGGTACTATATATATATATATATATATATTATCTACTGGCGGTCGCCAGTAGATAGTTATAGTTAGGACCGTGTTTCCATAGGACATCCGCAACATTCTATTTTGAATAACTTTGGCGCCGATTGACGAATCCTCGCGAAATTTTCAAAATAGGTGGGGCGCTCCGCTCCGCTCCTTCCCTGAAAGTCTCGGGGGGATTCGTCAAGTGGGGGCTGAGAAAAAGGGGGGGTCCCAAAACGCGTTTTCCCCATGCATTTTTCCATAGGACCTTTAGTCCAAGCTGCAGCCGAACGGCTGAACAGAATTACTTTAAATTTGGCAGAGAGGTAGTCCTCAGGTCAGGGATGTGCCTTTTGCAGGTCTGGTGTAAATCTGTTCAGTATTTCCTGAGAAAATAGCATTTAAATCAATATATATATCTATAGGCGCGCTCCGAGCGCGTACCGTAAGCTTACCGTACGCGCACGCTGCCGTGCGCGAGCGCGATTCTGATTGGTTGTTAGATCTTAGTAAACATTCGAATCGGTCGAAACCAGGAAGTGTCGGCCGCCATTTTGTCTCTCGCAGTCTGAGGGGGTGAAAAACAAAGGTGGATAACGTTGAAAGGGGGGCAGGCTGGACAGTTCCTGACCCCCTAGCCTAACAAGAGTGCCCCGCCATGAAAATATGGACCCGTGGTGTGACAGACGATCACCATAATGGGATGTATTCCAATGCTGCGGGCAGAAGAAAGCAGCCGTAGCGCTTTGTTACTCTGGGACCAACTAATTTTGAAAAAACATTTGATAAAGAGACACGCTCACTGTAGCATGATTATTGTGAAACTTCATTAACCAGAAGGCCCGGAGGCCACGCCTACTATGGCAGAATTCATTTAATTGGACTGAAAAGATGTCTCATCTGTGATTTTAACGCCATTGAAAAAAGGAAAATCCTGAAAAGCGTCTGGCGTATCGAACTATTTGGGTTGCCGAGGGTACAACTTGCACGTCTGTAGCTGGCAGTAAAGTGTTTGGATAAGCAAGTACCTGTGTGGCACTCTTTCTTGGGCAACTTTCGTTTGGATGTATTGCGGGCACGCCCGGCCGAACAAGAGTGCCCCGCCATGAAAATATGGACCCGTGGTGTGACAGACGATCACCATAATGGGAGGTATTCCAATGCTGCGGGCAGAAGAAAGCAGCCGTAGCGCTTTGTTACTCTGGCACCAACTAATTTTGAAAAAACATTTGATAAAGAGACACGCTCACTGTAGCATGATTATTGTGAAACTACATTCACCAGAAGGCCCGGAGGCCACGCCTACTATGGCAGAATTCATTTAATTGGACTGAAAAGATGTCTCACCTGTGATTTTAACGCCATTGAAAAAAGGAAAATCCTGAAACGCGTCTGGCGTATCGAACTCTTTGGGTTGCCGAGGGTACAACTTGCATGTCTGTAGCTGCCAGTAAAGTGGTTACGCGACTTGTGCTCGCTCCGTCTACGGTGCCCCGGTGACGCGGGCCCGTAGTGAGCATCTTTTATCTGTTCTGGATGTTGGATAGGCATAGTGAAGAGACTCGCCCCTTGTTATCATTTCGGGTCTGCAGTCTCGTTGCCGATAGTATTTAAACATAAGTTTATCAATCATGCATGACTGCAGGATATTAATTATTTAATACGTACATGTATTGTGGGGCAATTTGATAAAAGTGCCTTTGGTAAGTAGAGTGCAGGACCTTGTTATCATTGAACTGGTCTGCACCATATTTGTTTCACCTGGTTACTCCTACCTGTTAGTCTATGATTTGGGCTGGGCAGACATTTCAATATTTGCCTGCATAGGGTGGTAATGTGTAAGCTACCTCATGTAAGATTTGATGATTGTCTTTTTTGAAGATGACTCGTAGTGGTGACAGATCATTACTGTGTTATTTGATCTTAAATGCCCTTGTCAGTTAGGATATGATGTTGTAGTTGAAATGTGTGTCAAGGGTTGCTTCTATCTGTGGTGAGCAGACACTCGAGGTGGGTGGAGAAATTTGCCACTTCGTCCTATTGGAAGCTATCTTGTGACTACTGGTGAACAGCCATATATTACTGTGAGAGAGTGTGTCAGGGAATATTGTCATTCATCTCCTACTACATGGGTTTTGAGAAGATACACCCATTGTTGCTCTTTATCATAGAGAATCTGTTCTGCATTGTGATTTTTCACTGTTAGCGTCTCAAGGACTATCCAATTTAGTTCGTCAACGGTGTGGTTGGATTCAATGAAGTGGTTACTCATCTTCGTTGTCGCTCTTTTGCACTTGATATTGCTCCTGTGCTCGCAGTTTTGTTGTTTGATCTTCCGGCAGGTCATCCCGATAGATTTCAGGTGGCAGGAGCAACTGATCATGTAGATCACATGTGTAAAGTTACAGTTTGTATGAGGTCGAATTGTCCATGTTAAGTTTGGTGTGAGCTGTAGAGTCTTGGTGACCTTAGTTAGTTTGCACACTGAGCATGATTTGCAAGGGTAGTGACCAATTATGGGGGTCATATTCCAGGAGTTAGTAATTATCTCTCTCTTTGGGTTCAGAGTGGGTCCAAAGTGGATAAGGATATCCTTGATGTTCCTGGTCCTCCTATTGGCGAAACTAGGTTTGGGACTGTTCAGAGACCCTGAGGTGAGAATTCTCCAATTCTTATTCATGATTTTCTAAGCGCCACGGAGCTGCACTGCAGAGTGGTGTAAAAAGGGGGCGTGGCCTTGGACCACCTCTCTGCAACGCAGCTCCCTGGCACTTACTGGAGGTACCTGGTGGTCTAGTTGGTCCCCAGGGACCCTCAGGATTCAAGGGGACTTAATACCCCAACTTAAAACGCGCCACAGGGTGCGTTTGCACACTTGTCACATCAGGTCATGCACCCTCCCGGCACCATTCTGCAAATGTGCCCCCTGTAGCATTGTAAATTGGGGGATTACATCCCCTTGAGTCCGGAGTGTTCCTGAGGGCCAACTAGCCCACCAGCTACCTCCAGAAAGCGCCACAGAGTTGCGTTGCAGAGAGGTGTAAAAATGGGCGTGGCCTCAACACCTCTCTGCAACGCAGCTCCCTGGCGCATACTGGAGGTACCTGGTGGGCTAGTTCACCCCCCGGTACCCTCAGGATTGAAGGGGAATTAATCCCCCAATTTACAATGTGCCAGGGGGCGCCGAAAGTTAAAAAAAAGAAAAAATATTGTTTTGGCCCTGGGGTCCTTCTGGGACCCCCTGAGCAGGCCTAGGGGGTCAGGGTGTTTCTACCCTGCCCCCCTCTCTTGTTTTATACCTTTGTTTCTCAGTTTTCTGGTGACTCGCTTCTACCGAGCCACAAGATGGCTGCCAACACTTCCTGGTTTGGAGTGTTGACAGCCAATCACAGTGAAGCTCGTGCACGGGACTTAGGTTCCGCCCAGATATCGAAACCTTTATTTTTCTAATTTCTCAGCAAACTACTGAACGAATTTACACCATTTTAAAACAAGGTCACTTTCTGATCCAAGGACTACCTTTTTGCGAAATTTGGAGTAATTCCGTGCAGTAGTTTCGGCTGTAGCCTTGCACAAAATTTCCTATGGGAAATTTATTTTTTGACTCTTATTTTTTGAATATCTCAAAAACTACTGAACGGATTTACACCATTTAAAAAAGGGTCGCTTTCTGAAAAAAGCTCTACCTTTCTGCGAAATATGGGGTAATTCCATTCAGCAGTTCGGGCTGTAGCTCGTCGCAAAATTTCCTACGGAAATTAGCATGGGAAAACACGTTCCAGGACCCCCTTTTTTCTCAGCCCCCGCTTGACGAATCACCCCCAAACCTTCAAGATAGGAGCTGACCTAAAAAGTGCAACTTTAAAAAAAAATCATAAAGATTCGTTAAACGACGCCAAAGTTATAAGCAAATCAAAAAATGCTTTTCCTATGGAAACTAGGTTGTAACTATAACTACCTACTGGTGACCGCCAGTAGGTACTATATATATATATATATATATTATCTACTGGCGGTCGCCAGTAGATAGTTATAGTTAGGACCGTGTTTCCATAGGAAATCCGCAACATTCTATTTTGAATAACTTTGGCGCCGATTGACGAATCCTCGCGAAATTTTCAAAATAGGTGGGGCGCTCCGCTCCGCTCCTTCCCTGAAAGTCTCGGGGGGATTCGTCAAGTGGGGGCTGAGAAAAATGGGGGGTCCCAAAACGCATTTTCCCCATGCATTTTTCCATAGGACCTTTAGTCCAAGCTGCAGCCGAACGGCTGAACAGAATTACTTTAAATTTGGCAGAGAGGTAGTCCTCAGGTCGGGGATGTGCCTTTTGCAGGTCTGGTGTAAATCTGTTCAGTATTTCCTGAGAAAATAGCATTTAAATCAATATATATATCTATAGGCGCGCTCCGAGTGCGTACCGTAAGCTTACCGTACGCGCACGCTGCCGTGCGCGAGCGCGATTCTGATTGGTTGTTAGATCTTAGTAAACATTCGAATCGGTCGAAACCAGGAAGTGTCGGCCGCCATTTTGTCTCTCGCAGTCTGAGGGGGTGAAAAACAAAGGTGGATAACGTGAAAAGGGGGGCAGGCTGGACAGTTCCTGACCCCCTAGCCTAACAAGAGTGCCCCGCCATGAAAATATGGACCCGTGGTGTGACAGACGATCACCATAATGGGATGTATTCCAATGCTGCGGGCAGAAGAAAGCAGCCGTAGCGCTTTGTTACTCTGGGACCAACTAATTTTGAAAAAACATTTGATAAAGAGACACGCTCACTGTAGCATGATTATTGTGAAACTTCATTAACCAGAAGGCCCGGAGGCCACGCCTACTATGGCAGAATTCATTTAATTGGACTGAAAAGATGTCTCATCTGTGATTTTAACGCCATTGAAAAAAGGAAAATCCTGAAACGCGTCTGGCGTATCGAACTATTTGGGTTGCCGAGGGTACAACTTGCACGTCTGTAGCTGGCAGTAAAGTGTTTGGATAAGCAAGTACCTGTGTGGCACTCTTTCTTGGGCAACTTTCGTTTGGATGTATTGCGGGCACGCCTGGCCGAACAAGAGTGCCCCGCCATGAAAATATGGACCCGTGGTGTGACAGACGATCACCATAATGGGAGGTATTCCAATGCTGCGGGCAGAAGAAAGCAGCCGTAGCGCTTTGTTACTCTGGCACCAACTAATTTTGAAAAAACATTTGATAAAGAGACACGCTCACTGTAGCATGATTATTGTGAAAATACATTAACCAGAAGGCCCGGAGGCCACGCCTACTATGGCAGAATTCATTTAATTGGACTGAAAAGATGTCTCACCTGTGATTTTAACGCCATTGAAAAAAGGAAAATCCTGAAACGCGTCTGGCGTATCGAACTCTTTGGGTTGCCGAGGGTACAACTTGCACGTCTGTAGCTGCCAGTAAAGTGTTTGGAGAAGCAAGTACCTGTGTGGCACTCTTTCTTGGGCAACTTTCGTTTGGATGTATTGCGGCCACGCCCGGCCGAACAAGAGTGCCCCGCCATGAAAATATGGACCCGTGGTGTGACAGACGATCACCACAATGGGAGGTATTCCAATGCTGCGGGCAGAAGAAAGCAGCCGTAGCGCTTTGTTACTCTGGCACCAACTAATTTTGAAAAAACATTTGATAAAGAGACACGTTCACTGTAGCATGATTATTGTGAAACTACATTAACCAGAAGGCCCAGAGGCCACGCCTACTATGGCAGAATTCATTTAATTGGACTGAAAAGATGTCTCACCTGTGATTTTAACGCCATTGAAAAAAGGAAAATCCTGAAACCCGTCTGGCGTATCGAACTTTTTGGGTTGCCGAGGGTACAACTTGCACGTCTGTAGCTGGCAGTAAAGTGTTTGGAGAAGCAAGTACCTGTGTGGCACTCTTTCTTGGGCAACTTTCGTTTGGATGTATTGCGGCCATGCCCGGCCGAACAAGAGTGCCCCGCCATGAAAATATGGACCCGTGGTGTGACAGACGATCACCATAATGGGAGGTATTCCAATGCTGCGGGCAGAAGAAAGCAGCCGTAGCGCTTTGTTACTCTGGCACCAACTAATTTTGAAAAAACATTTGATAAAGAGACACGCTCACTGTAGCATGATTATTGTGAAACTACATTAACCAGAAGGCCCGGAGGCCACGCCTACTATGGCAGAATTCATTTAATTGGACTGAAAAGATGTCTCACCTGTGATTTTAACGCCATTGAAAAAAGGAAAATCCTGAAACGCGTCTGGCGTATCGAACTCTTTGGGTTGCCGAGGGTACAACTTGCATGTCTGTAGCTGCCAGTAAAGTGTTTGGAGAAGCAAGTACCTGTGTGGCACTCTTTCTTGGGCAACTTTCGTTTGGATGTATTGCGGCCACGCCCAGCCGAACAAGAGTGCCCCGCCATGAAAATATGGACCCGTGGTGTGACAGACGATCACCACAATGGGAGGTATTCCAATGCTGCGGGCAGAAGAAAGCAGCCGTAGCGCTTTGTTACTCTGGCCCCAACTAATTTTGAAAAAACATTTGATAAAGAGACACGCTCACTGTAGCATGATTATTGTGAAACTACATTAACCAGAAGGCCCGGAGGCCACGCCTACTATGGCAGAATTCATTTAATTGGACTGAAAAGATGTCTCACCTGTGATTTTAACGCCATTGAAAAAAGGAAAATCCTGAAACCCGTCTGGCGTATCGAACTATTTGGGTTGCCGAGGGTACAACTTGCACGTCTGTAGCTGGCAGTAAAGTGTTTGGAGAAACAAGTACCTGTGTGGCACTCTTTCTTGGGCAACTTTCGTTTGGATATATATATATATATTTATATATATATATCTACAGCAAAGTTTGCCTGTTGAAGAGAAAGCCGCACTACAGGTAAGTTTATGCCAAGCCATCATTTATTGAAGGATGCTGCGAGGATTTCGGCTGGAACAGCACAAAGTATTCGTCCAGAGCCTGACGCGTTTCGTGTGATACACTTCTTCAGAGGCGTGGACTTGCGAATTCAAAGGCACGGCAATTTTGGCGATGTTTTATCTTGCTTTCCCCGCCCAGAGTGGGCGTAGCCACTCCCGTGGCTTTCTGGTCTTAGTAGTGCCGTTTCTTGCTTCAGTGAGCTGACATGCCGTTGGTGCAAAATAAAGTTAAATGATACCGCAGTGGGTTAGTGATGTCAACCTCAATACTTCGCTGCATTCTTTGCCCTTCAACAACAGGCACCTGCTCCATCAGCAGCGGCGTCGGTTGGCGTCGCTGCAGGAATGCAAACTGCATCAGGGCGTTCTCCGTGGCTCAGGCGGGGCCACTAACATCTACAGCAAAGTTTGCCTGTTGAAGAGAAAGCCGCACTACAGGTAAGTTTATGCCAAGCCATCATTTATTGAAGGATGCTGCGAGGATTTCGGCTGGAACAGCACAAAGTATTCGTCCAGAGCCTGACGCGTTTCGTGTGATACACTTCTTCAGAGGCGTGGACTTGCGAATTCAAAGGCACGGCAATTTTGGCGATGTTTTATCTTGCTTTCCCCGCCCAGAGTGGGCGTAGCCACTCCCGTGGCTTTCTGGTCTTAGTAGTGCCGTTTCTTGCTTCAGTGAGCTGACATGCCGTTGGTGCAAAATAAAGTTAAATGATACCGCAGTGGGTTAGTGATGTCAACCTCAATACTTCGCTGCATTCTTTGCCCTTCAACAACAGGCACCTGCTCCATCAGCAGCGGCGTCGGTTGGCGTCGCTGCAGGAATGCAAACTGCATCAGGGCGTTCTCCGTGGCTCAGGCGGGGCCACTAACATCTACAGCAAAGTTTGCCTGTTGAAGAGAAAGCCGCACTACAGGTAAGTTTATGCCAAGCCATCATTTATTGAAGGATGCTGCGAGGATTTCGGCTGGAACAGCACAAAGTATTCGTCCAGAGCCTGACGCGTTTCGTGTGATACACTTCTTCAGAGGCGTGGACTTGCGAATTCAAAGGCACGGCAATTTTGGCGATGTTTTATCTTGCTTTCCCTGCCCAGAGTGGGCGTAGCCACTCCCGTGGCTTTCTGGTCTTAGTAGTGCCGTTTCTTGCTTCAGTGAGCTGACATGCCGTTGGTGCAAAATAAATGCCCTGTTGTTGAAGGGCAAAGAATGCAGCGAAGTATTGAGGTTGACATCACTAACCCACTGCGGTATCATTTAACTTTATTTTGCACCAACGGCATGTCAGCTCACTGAAGCAAGAAACGGCACTACTAAGACCAGAAAGCCACGGGAGTGGCTACGCCCACTCTGGGTGGGGAAAGCAAGATAAAACATCGCCAAAATTGCCGTGCCTTTGAATTCGCAAGTCCACGCCTCTGAAGAAGTGTATCACACGAAACGCGTCAGGCTCTGGACGAATACTTTGTGCTGTTCCAGCCGAAATCCTCGCAGCATCCTTCAATAAATGATGGCTTGGCATAAACTTACCTGTAGTGCGGCTTTCTCTTCAACAGGCAAACTTTGCTGTAGATATATATATATATATATATATATATATATATATATATATATATATATATATATATATATATATATATATATATATATATATATATATATATATATATATATGAATATATATATATATGAATCAAACAAAGTGCCCTAATTAACTCTCCACAGCGTCCTGAATCCTACTTAGGACTATTCAATTGCTTTTAATGACACTTCCAGTGGAAACCCACTCAGGGGAGACATTGTGGCTCTTTTACGAACTTGAGTTTTCAAACTAAAGAACTCAAGTTCCCAGCATGCAATAGAATATGCCTAATAACGTGCATGCCCACTCAGGGAAGATAACGATCACATGCGTGCAGATAACGGAAATAAAAGAGGGCCGATTCCACTGTCCAAGTAATAAGCAAGCCTCTGATGAGATGCTCAAGGCATCGAAACGCGTCAGGCACAATGGATAACCGAGGGTCAATGTGGGGAGCTACAATTGCAGACCGGATGGTAGACTTTGCAGCGTGTGCCCTCCCGAAAGCTCAAGGGCACTTTGTTTATTCCTATTTCTAGCGGCGGCCTCGTCGTGGGAGGAGCACCGTCTCTACGATGTGTAAAAGAGAAGCTGTGCCATCGAACTGATCTACGGCAAGTCAGCGCTGCTAAGTCCGATTTAATTAACTCTCCACAGCGTCCTGAATCCTACTTAGGACTATTCAATTGCTTTTAATGACACTTCCAGTGGAAACCCACTCAGGGGAGACATTGTGGCTCTTTTACGAACTTGAGTTTTCAAACTAAAGAACTCAAGTTCCCAGCATGCAATAGAATATGCCTAATAACGTGCATGCCCACTCAGGGAAGATAACGATCACATGCGTGCAGATAACGGAAATAAAAGAGGGCCGATTCCACTGTCCAAGTAATAAGCAAGCCTCTGATGAGATGCTCAAGGCATCGAAACGCGTCAGGCACAATGGATAACCGAGGGTCAATGTGGGGAGCTACAATTGCAGACCGGATGGTAGACTTTGCAGCGTGTGCCCTCCCGAAAGCTCAAGGGCACTTTGTTTATTCCTATTTCTAGCGGCGGCCTCGTCGTGGGAGGAGCACCGTCTCTACGATGTGTAAAAGAGAAGCTGTGCCATCGAACTGATCTACGGCAAGTCAGCGCTGCTAAGTCCGATTTAATTAACTCTCCACAGCGTCCTGAATCCTACTTAGGACTATTCAATTGCTTTTAATGACACTTCCAGTGGAAACCCACTCAGGGGAGACATTGTGGCTCTTTTACGAACTTGAGTTTTCAAACTAAAGAACTCAAGTTCCCAGCATGCAATAGAATATGCCTAATAACGTGCATGCCCACTCAGGGAAGATAACGATCACATGCGTGCAGATAACAGAAATAAAAGAGGGCCGATTCCACTGTCCAAGTAATAAGCAAGCCTCTGATGAGATGCTCAAGGCATCGAAACGCGTCAGGCACAATGGATAACCGAGGGTCAATGTGGGGAGCTACAATTGCAGACCGGATGGTAGACTTTGCAGCGTGTGCCCTCCCGAAAGCTCAAGGGCACTTTGTTTATTCCTATTTCTAGCGGCGGCCTCGTCGTGGGAGGAGCACCGTCTCTACGATGTGTAAAAGAGAAGCTGTGCCATCGAACTGATCTACGGCAAGTCAGCGCTGCTAAGTCCGATTTAATTAACTCTCCACAGCGTCCTGAATCCTACTTAGGACTATTCAATTGCTTTTAATGACACTTCCAGTGGAAACCCACTCAGGGGAGACATTGTGGCTCTTTTACGAACTTGAGTTTTCAAACTAAAGAACTCAAGTTCCCAGCATGCAATAGAATATGCCTAATAACGTGCATGCCCACTCAGGGAAGATAACGATCACATGCGTGCAGATAACGGAAATAAAAGAGGGCCGATTCCACTGTCCAAGTAATAAGCAAGCCTCTGATGAGATGCTCAAGGCATCGAAACGCGTCAGGCACAATGGATAACCGAGGGTCAATGTGGGGAGCTACAATTGCAGACCGGATGGTAGACTTTGCAGCGTGTGCCCTCCCGAAAGCTCAAGGGCACTTTGTTTATTCCTATTTCTAGCGGCGGCCTCGTCGTGGGAGGAGCACCGTCTCTACGATGTGTAAAAGAGAAGCTGTGCCATCGAACTGATCTACGGCAAGTCAGCGCTGCTAAGTCCGATTTAATTAACTCTCCACAGCGTCCTGAATCCTACTTAGGACTATTCAATTGCTTTTAATGACACTTCCAGTGGAAACCCACTCAGGGGAGACATTGTGGCTCTTTTACGGACTTGAGTTTTCAAACTAAAGAACTCAAGTTCCCAGCATGCAATAGAATATGCCTAATAACGTGCATGCCCACTCAGGGAAGATAACGATCACATGCGTGCAGATAACGGAAATAAAAGAGGGCCGATTCCACTGTCCAAGTAATAAGCAAGCCTCTGATGAGATGCTCAAGGCATCGAAACGCGTCAGGCACAATGGATAACCGAGGGTCAATGTGGGGAGCTACAATTGCAGACCGGATGGTAGACTTTGCAGCGTGTGCCCTCCCGAAAGCTCAAGGGCACTTTGTTTATTCATATATATATATATATATATATATATATATATATATATATATATTATCTACTGGCAGTCGCCAGTAGATAGTTATAGTTAGGACCTTTTTTCCATAGGAAATCCGCAACATTCTTTTCCCAATAAGTCTGGCGCCGGTTGATGAATCCTCGCGAAATTTTCCAAACTTTTGGCCAGCTCTGCTCCGCTCCTACCCTGAAAGTTTCGTGGTGATCTGTCAAGCGGGGGGTTGAGAAAAAATGGGGGGTCCCAAAACGTGTTTTCCCTATGCAATTTCCCATAGGATCTGTTGTTGCAGCTACAGCCCGAACCGCTGAACGGAATGACACCAAATTTGGCAAAGAGGTAGTCCTCAGTTCAGACTCGTGCCTTTTGCATGAATGGTGTGAATCCGTTCAGTAGTTCCTGAGAAAACTAGAGCTAAAAGTACATATATATCTATGGCTGGGGAGGATCCGCGGACCCTACCCGCACCGTAAGCGCACCCTCCCCGAACCGAGCGCGCACCCTCCCGAGCGCGTGCTGAATGCTAATTGACCGTCCAGTGTCTACATTCGAAACCAGGAACTGTTGGCGGCCATTTTCTGCCTCGGTAGAAGCGAGGCTGAAGAAGCAAGGGGAATAAGTGTGTAAAACATATAAAGGGGGCAGAGTGGATATACTCTGACCCTCTAGAGGTGCTTAGGGGGTCCCAGAATGACCCCCTGGGGCCCCCTTTTTTTTTTTTTAAACAGTGAAATGCGCGCACGGTGCGTGCATCCTATCGCGTTGGGTGCATGGATTCTCTCGCGTTGGGTGCGCGGATCCAAGGAAAAAAAAATTGGAAAAAGACAAGAAATCACTGGTTGTATGACAACTTTCTACACTGAAAGGTAGGGTCTATATTTCTGTTTTTTAAAGGCATGATTCTTATTGGTTAACAAAAACAGATTGTAAGGAACATTATATATGATAAGCTGATATGTTGAAAAGTCAAGCACACTTGCTGTCTTGTTTAGCAACATTGTGTGTTGAACTTGTGACCTGTGTGCTCAGTGCAGTGTTCCATGACCTGTTTCTATGGTAACAGGCAGAAGGCAGATTGGGGGAAGGGTTGAAATGTATTTCATCTGGAAAGGGTTGAAATGTTTAACCAATAGAAATGTGTGTTTGCTTTTGAATTTATGTGTGAAGGATTGTGCTTTGATGTTTACATGTATATGTGTGGAAAATGAAAGGGAAACTTTTCCATTCTTTGTTTTTGCTGAGAGGTGCACAGTGCAGATATTCTGTAAAAGAAATTCTGGTGTGTGACTGATATACTTCATAATCTACAAAACAACTTGAAAGGTGAGTTATTTAATTGTGAGGGGATGTATGTAGACTATTTTGATTTTAATCAGACTAATGTATTTCTCCTGCTAAAGTGTAGGGAGTACTTTTTTTCTCTACAATCTTATTGACAGTGTGTGTGCATGTAGAAACCATTCTGTGATAAGCATTTGTGTTTTTCATGTGTTTGCAGACAGATAACTGTGCTGTTTTTATATTTTGGTAGAATTAGAAACCAGTCATTGTTTATGAATTTGTGAAATGTGTTATGCTTCTATACTAAAATGTAGTACTCCTTCTAGATGAAGACATGTGTTTTGGTATAGTGCAAGGGATAGTGTTGTTTGTCTAGAATCACACAGTGAGTATGTGTGCATTTGGGAACCACTGCGAGAGAAGCATTTGGTAACATCGTGTATTTGCTGACAGATAACTGTTTTAAAACCTGTCATGTTGTCAAGTTTTAGTAGCATTAGAAGCCAGTCTTTGCTTATGCGTTGATTAAATGAGTTAGGCTTTGACACAAAAGTGCAGTCCTGAAATATGTAGATTGTGTGCAGTTCCCTTACCACTTCCACAGTAGTGACTCAGTTTTGGTAAGCTGCTAGGGATAGTGTTGCTTGTCTAGAATCACACTATGAGTCCTTGTGCATTTGGGAACCACTGTGAGAGAAGCATTTGGTAACATCGTGTATTTGCTGACAGATAATTGTTTTAAAATCTGTCTTGTTGTCAAGTTTTAGTAGCATTAGAAGCCAGTTTTTGCTTATGGTTTGATTAAATGAGTCAGGCTTTGACACAAAAGTGCAGTCCTGAAATATGTAGATTGTGTGCAGTTCCCTTATCACTTCCACAGTAGTAAATGATTTTTGGTAAACTCCTAGGTATAGTGGTTGTTGTCTAGAATCACACTGTGAGTCTGTGTGCATTTGGGAACCACTGTGAGAGAAGCATTTAGTAACATCGTGCATTATCTAGCAGATAACTCTTTTAAAACCTGTCATGTTGTCAAGTTTTAGTAGCATTAGAAGCCAGTCTTTGCTTATGCGTTGATTAAATGAGTCATGCTTTGACACTAATGTGCTGTTCTTAAATATGTAGATTGTGTGCAGTACCATTACCTCTTCTAGACTAATGAATGAGTTTTGGTAAACTCCTGGGATAGTGTTGCTTGTCTAAAATCACACTGTGAGTCTGTGTGCATTTGGGTAAGGATTGTGATAGAAGCATTTGGTAACATCGTGTATTTGCTGACAGATAACTTTTAAAACCGGTCATGTTGTCAAGTTTTAGTAGCTTTAGAAGCCAGTCTTTGCTTATGCATTAATAAAATGAGTCATGCTTTGACACTAATGTGCTGTATTTAAATATGTAGATTGTGTGCAGTACCCTTATCTCTTCTAGACTAGTGAATGAGTTTTAAAACCGGTCATGTTGTCAAGTTTTAGTAGCTTTAGAAGCTATTCTTTGCTTATGCATTGATAAAATGAGTCAGGGTTTGACACTAAAGTGCAGTACCATGTACTACTCTCTTCACTGTGCCAGAATTGAAACTTTAAAAGTTTTACCCAGGCACTGTCCTAGCAGTAGTCTGATGATTTAGTCAGTTTCCAAGTACTCATATTGTGAACCATACATTACCACATAGACTGCTTCAAATGTCTATGCAGTATGCATGCAGTCTTCTAACATACTATACACTTGTCTTTCACATCTTCAATTCCCTAGTCAGTATCCATACAGTCCAGCAAACATCCTGTCACTCCCTTTGTACTCCTCTAGTGACCCATTCAGTACCAAGTACTAATCCGTTCACTGTGTCAAAAGCCAACCACTTATAAATTCACCCAGGCACTCTCTTCGCTGTACTCTAATCATTCCGTCAGTTCCCAAGTACTCATGCAGTGAGCCAGGCCTTAGCACATAGACTGCTTCAAATGCCTATTCACTATGCATGCAGGCCTCTAACCACCTACACAGTTGTCTTTCACACCTTCAATTCCCCAGTCAGTATTCATATACTTCTAGCAAACACCCTGTTACTCACCCAGTGTGTCTCCTTATAGTACTGTAATCATTCAGTCAGTTAGCATGTAGTCTTTTAGTGAGGTAGGCTTTGGGGCATGAACTGCTTCAAAGTAGTATGAACTATGCATGTAGTGTTTTAACCATCGCCACACTTGTGGTTCAGGGCTATAGTTTCTTAGTCAGTTTTTATATAAAATATGTTTGTACAGTAATGGAATAGTATAAATTTGAAAGTTATTAATATACATTTATTTGTGAATCGTTTTTACAGATACAGAACAGGAGTGTTTCTCATCCGTTTGCACTCTTCTCGTGCAAGATTGTTTGGATGAAGGGTCCTTAGGTGTTTCATCATACTTATCGTGCCGTACGAGTATTTCTTGTTAGGATCCCCTCGCAACAGAACTCTTTTGCAAATCTTGCACGTGCCCAAGGTGGCATTGATCTTTGTTTGCTCCTCGGGAAAAGTAAAACATTTCCACAGCACTGAAGAAAAACGTTGTGGGCATGATGTCATTTGAGATGTCATCAGTGATGTCATCAGTGATGTCACTGACCATGTCATGAGTGATGTAATATGTGACGTCATCAACAGTGCATTGCTAGGCCCGAGTTATAGTTAGCTGAACTAACTATAACAGGGGAATTTCTAGGGTTTTGTACGAGGGAAATGTCCAGCTAACTATAACGCCCCTGAAACCTATGGTTTTTTTCAGTGAATATATATATATATAAGAATGAGGTCTTTGGAAGAATAAAAATCTCTGCCACCATATCTGTGGGTTCGTGTGCTTTCCTCTCGCCGGTCAGGAGGTTTGGAATAGCGGTTCTTTGGATATATATATATATATATATATATTACTCCACCACTATTTCCGATTCTGGAAATATCACGGACACAAAGGTAGTTGCAGCAAAAAAGGTTTATTTCTGGCTGCACAGCAACGCGTTTCAGCTTACGCCTTGATCACGCTGAGTGACAGGCGTTTTTTTGCACATTATTTAAATGCAGTGTAAAACATAAAAACAAACGGTGAACATGCCCTTAACCTTGTGAAAAGCGGCGGCCATCTTGTAATGTATAATTCCACATTAGAGCTCAGTAAAATCAGAGCCTCAAACAAACGTTCAGCAGGGAGATTACTAAAACCGATTAACAATCAAAAACACAAATATGTTCTGTATCATGGATTAAATGTGGTTAACAATACATCTCATTTTTAACACAGATTTTGTCAAAAAGAAAGAGAGGACGAATATCGAATCCAGCCCAAGTGGGCATAGGTCGCCAAATAATTACAAAATACATTTGTAAGTCCATCAAAATAAGAGAATAGTTATTATTGAATACACCCCCAGTGGGGATTCATCGCCCCTCATCATTTGAAAGAAAAATCATTGTAAATCTTCCTACGAGGTACAAATGACTAAAGTCCACATATAAACCACATAAAAACCGCCCAAGTGGGCCTAAGTATATTGAACTTCGATTGTTACTTAAATAAGTTTATCATCCTCCACTGGAAGATCTCACCAATTTATTATTTGTGATTTAGATATTCTATCTCCCCAAGATTTCATGATCTAGAGTAGTTGTGAAAGCCAGCCACCAAGAAAGTGCAAAACACCTGAAAAATAAGAAAACAAAAAGACCTAATTAAAATCTGATGATTCAATAGTTACACAGCTTCATATTTTACCTATGCAGGTGTACAGACAATTCTTCATTGGAATTCAAACCCAAAGGGGCCATAGTTTCAAGGTCAATGATGTACCTAGACTCCAATTTGCGTAGAGTTAGTAATCTATTTCCCCCTCGGATATTCTCGCCGACAGCATCAATGACCACCATTTTTAGAAATTTCTCGTTCTGCATATGTGTATCAAAGAAGTGTCTAGCTACCGGGTATTGCCTGTTATTGTGGCGGATGGCTCTGATATGTTCCAGTACTCGTTTTTTTGCACGGTGGATAGTGCTGCCTATATAGGCCTTGTTACAGGGACAAATTAATGCATATACGCAATAAGTCGTGTTGCATGTCAAAGATTTCCTTATCAAAAATTTGTTTTTACTGCTCAGAATATCCAACGTTGTGCAGTCGACGCTGTTACTGCATGCCTTGCAGTTTCTACAGCATCGAAAGCCCACTCTCCCACTCTGTGTTGGTCTATTCCTGCTAGTCACAAGATTGGGACTCAAATCATCCCTTAAGGATCGATTTTTTTGAAAAGTGATCTGAGGGCCATTACTAAGATGTTTTTTCAGGTGGGGATCAGTTAACAGCACATGCCAATGTTTTTTAAACGTCATTCTTACATCCCTAGCTTGCCCTGAATAGGTTGTAATGAACCTAAGGGTATCCGAATCTTTGATTTCTTTGTTAGGATGTAATAGCTGGGTCCGTGTTAGTGTCTCCACTTTCTTACAAGCTTCTGAGATGGTTCTTTTACCATAGCCCCTCTCTCTGAATCGTTGTATCATGGTCTGTTTTTCATTTTCATAGCCTATCTCAGAGCTACAATTACGTTTGGCACGTAATAATTCGCCAAACGGAATACTTTGTATCAATTTCTTAGGGTGTGAGCTTAACGCACTCAGAATACTATTTCCTGCAGTTTTTTTACGAAATAGTTTTGTATGCATCCCACAGTCTTTGATTTCAATTTGTATATCTAGGAATTCAATTTCCGTTGTACTTATTTGCCCAGAGAAGGCCAAATTGTAGCAATTGTCATTTAATTTGGCAATGAAGGTTTTAGCAGAATCACTATCTCCATTCCAAATAAAAAATATGTCGTCTATGAAGCGTAGCCACAGGACACACTGATCGAATTCTGCCATGTGCGCCACCACCTGCTCCTCCCACCAACCCATGACCAGGTTGGCATAGCTGGGGGCGAAGCAGGTGCCCATGGCTGTGCCCTGTGACTGGCAATAGACGACCTCATCAAACAAAAAATAGTTGTTGGTTAGGCAAAACTGGATCATAATCAGAATCATCTCTGAGTGCCCCAATAGTGATATTGATCGAGTTTTTAGGTAATGTTTTATGGCTTGTAAGCCAAAATCATGTTTAATACTGGTGTAGAGGCTACACACGTCCAAAGTTACGAGTGTGTAGTTCTCTTCCCAGTGGATGCCATCTATGATGGTCAGGAAGTGTGTCGTATCCCGCAAATACGATGGTAGATTGACCACATAAGGTCTTAAATAGTGATCAATGAAGCGGGAGGTGTTTTCTAATAATGAACCAATTGAAGAAACAATTGGTCTCCCTGGTGGGTTCAGTGGATCTTTATGTAGCTTCGGAAGTAGGTACAGAATAGGGATTGTGGGGTGGGGACACTTGAGATAATTGTACTCTTCCCATTCTAGTAGGCCCCTTTCACGCCACTCCACAAGCATATCCCCATATTCTTTGTTGGATTCAGATATGGAGTTCTTATCTGATATGCTGTAACATCTCTTATCTGACAACTGTCCATAGCCTTCTTTTAGATATGCAGATTTGTCTAGAATCACAACATTACCCCCTTTATCGGACTGTCTTATAACAATCATTGGGTCGGTTTTAAGACTTTCAATGGCTAACATTTGATCATGAGTCAGATTTTTCTGATTGAAAGCAGTTTTTTTATGCCGCAATTTCTTAAGATCACTTAGAACCCCTCTTTCAAATACATCGATGGCATCACATTCAATCTGTGGTAAAAAAACTGATTTAGGTTTAAAACCACTCCCTGGATTCACATTACCATCAATATCATATTGTTGCAAATCAGCAGTCACAATACTCTCATCAGTCTCTTGATCATGTTGAGAAGTTAAAATATTCAAAATCTCAACATCATCAACATTTAAATTGCTTATAGTTACCCTTTGTGTGGTGAGATCCTTGGTCACATATTTCGTGTCAAACCATTTTTTTAATTTCAATTTACGCGCAAAATAAAACAAATCTATTCTAGTCTGCGCAAAATCCAAATTATAGGTAGGACAAAAGGACAGACCTAGTGCAAGTAGTTTAGTTTCTTCCTCTGTCAGTATTCTTTTGGAGAGGTTGACCACAGTCATATTTGTTGTTTCTTCCCCCTTGTCATCATTCCCATGGGGGTTGCGGCATCTGTTTTTGCTCCTCTTCTTTGCCTGTTTGTTCCGATACCTCTGCCTCTGCTTCCGCGTCCTCTCCCTCTCTGCGCTCCCTGCACATGTGGTTGGTCTGTCCGTCCCTGGTTCATCATATGAAACTGGGCTAAAAAATTAGTAGATTTCTTCTGAGCCACATTAATGTCGGGATGAGCTGCTGAGGTTGAGGCGTCCGATAGGCTTCCATCCGATATATCACTTTCCGATATCTCAATTATTTCAGATGTTTTAATTTGATGAATTGGACCACCCCCTTCCTTGTTTTTTTCAAAGAGGTGATCATATTTCTTATGGAAGGTAAGAGTACGGCCTGACTGGTAGTCTTTGTAGTCCCGTACAAATTTTCTCTGTTTTTTAGCTGTAATTTCCTCCTCTAATTTGTCCATTTTCTTGGGCAAATTATTCATAAATTCATCAATGACTTCCTTTGTAGTTACTTTTTCCAATTTCGCCAGGGTCGCCTCGATCTCAGCCAGTAGTTTGCAACGATCTTTTAAGGCGTATTTTACTAATATACGAAGCATAATAGTTGAACATGCATTTGAATTGTTTGCCCATTCTTCTAGCATTTCTGGGGCGGGGTCTTCGTAAGTCGGTATAGTAAAAATCCGTAAGCCTCTAGGTACTCGTGCGACATCAATGTATCTCTGTAAGGACTCAGCCTCCCACCATTTGGCAAGCTCTTTCTTATGCAATTTCTCCAATTGATTGAATAGAGATTGCGTCTTGATTTCTTCCGTGATGGTATTGGTTGCACCATTGGTTCCACCATTATCATCTGTCATAGTGAAAAATAATTTGTTTGCTGTGTTTTTTCTTCTTGCCTCTAAGGCTGCAGCCATGGTCACAAAACACACTATACGGCAACTACCAATGCTGCTTGTAGGATTATTCAATCCAGATATCACAGAGCAGCTCCCTTCGCGTATCGAGAAATTCACGTTTGCATTTTGGTTAGACAAAGCCCGGACTGGAATCCCACCACTCGCATCTAAGTAATTACACGCCGTCAACCCACAGCGGTATTAAAGATATAAATAGTAGGATCTCACCGGGCAGCGCCACCTCGATGCTTAAACGTAGTTCTTGTAAAGTCTGCCAGCCACAGGCCACCGTTTCCTCGTTCCGGTATACGATAGCTTGACTCCGCGTAATCACCATTGATCAGTCCCACGAAGTATCCTGGCGACTTCCTCCATATTGCGGTCAGCCTTCGTTTCAGTAATTTACTAACACAAGAGTCCGATCAAGATGAAGGCTGTCAATCGAGCGGTCCGCGTTCAGGGTATCGGAAACCCTGTATCTATTACTCCACCACTATTTCCGATTCTGGAAATATCACGGACACAAAGGTAGTTGCAGCAAAAAAGGTTTATTTCTGGCTGCACAGCAACGCGTTTCAGCTTACGCCTTGATCACGCTGAGTCCAGCCCAAGTGGGCATAGGTCGCCAAATAATTACAAAATACATTTGTAAGTCCATCAAAATAAGAGAATAGTTATTATTGAATACACCCCCAGTGGGGATTCATCGCCCCTCATCATTTGAAAGAAAAATCATTGTAAATCTTCCTACGAGGTACAAATGACTAAAGTCCACATATAAACCACATAAAATAATTCAATAATAACTATTCTCTTATTTTGATGGACTTACAAATGTATTTTGTAATTATTTGGCGACCTATGCCCACTTGGGCTGGATTCGATATTCGTCCTCTCTTTCTTTTTGACAAAATCTGTGTTAAAAATGAGATGTATTGTTAACCACATTTAATCCATGATACAGAACATATTTGTGTTTTTGATTGTTAATCGGTTTTAGTAATCTCCCTGCTGAACGTTTGTTTAAGGCTCTGATTTTACTGAGCTCTAATGTGGAATTATACATTACAAGATGGCCGCCGCTTTTCACAAGGTTAAGGGCATGTTCACCGTTTGTTTTTATGTTTTACACTGCATTTAAATAATGTGCAAAAAAACGCCTGTCACTCAGCGTGATCAAGGCGTAAGCTGAAACGCGTTGCTGTGCAGCCAGAAATAAACCTTTTTTGCTGCAACTACCTTTGTGTCCGTGATATTTCCAGAATCGGAAATAGTGGTAGAGTAATAGATACAGGGTTTCCGATACCCTGAACGCGGACCGCTCGATTGACAGCCTTCATCTTGATCGGACTCTTGTGTTAGTAAATTACTGAAACGAAGGCTGACCGCAATATGGAGGAAGTCGCCAGGATACTTCGTGGGACTGATCAATGGTGATTACGCGGAGTCAAGCTATCGTATACCGGAACGAGGAAACGGTGGCCTGTGGCTGGCAGACTTTACAAGAACTACGTTTAAGCATCGAGGTGGCGCTGCCCGGTGAGATCCAACTATTTATATCATTAATACCGCTGTGGGTTGACGGCGTGTAATTACTTAGATGCGAGTGGTGGGATTCCAGTCCGGGCTTTGTCTAACCAAAATGCAAACGTGAATTTCTCGATACGTGAAGGGAGCTGCTCTGTGATATCTGGATTGAATAATCCTACAAGCAGCATTGGTAGTTGCCGTATAGTGTGTTTTGTGACCATGGCTGCAGCCTTAGAGGCAAGAAGAAAAAACACAGCAAACAAATTATTTTTCACTATGACAGATGATAATGGTGGAACCAATGGTGCAACCAATACCATCACGGAAGAAATCAAGACGCAATCTCTATTCAATCAATTGGAGAAATTGCATAAGAAAGAGCTTGCCAAATGGTGGGAGGCTGAGTCCTTACAGAGATACATTGATGTCGCACGAGTACCTAGAGGCTTACGGATTTTTACTATACCGACTTACGAAGACCCCGACCCAGAAATGCTAGAAGAATGGGCAAACAATTCAAATGCATGTTCAACTATTATGCTTCGTATATTAGTAAAATACGCCTTAAAAGATCGTTGCAAACTACTGGCTGAGATCGAGGCGACCCTGGCGAAATTGGAAAAAGTAACTACAAAGGAAGTCATTGATGAATTTATGAATAATTTGTCCAAGAAAATGGACAAATTAGAGGAGGAAATTACAGCTAAAAAACAGAGAAAATTTGTACGGGACTACAAAGACTACCAGTCAGGCCGTACTCTTACCTTCCATAAGAAATATGATCACCTCTTTGAAAAAAACAAGGAAGGGGGTGGTCCAATTCATCAAATTAAAACATCTGAAATAATTGAGATATCGGAAAGTGATATATCGGATGGAAGCCTATCAGACGCCTCAACCTCAGCAGCTCATCCCGACATTAATGTGGCTCAGAAGAAATCTACTAATTTTTTAGCCCAGTTTCATATGATGAACCAGGGACGGACAGACCAACCACATGTGCAGGGAGCGCAGAGAGGGAGAGGACGCGGAAGCAGAGGCAGAGGTATCGGAACAAACAGGCAAAGAAGAGGAGGAAAAACAGATGCCGCAACCCCCATGGGAATGATGACAAGGGGGAAGAAACAACAAATATGACTGTGGTCAACCTCTCCAAAAGAATACTGACAGAGGAAGAAACTAAACTACTTGCACTAGGTCTGTCCTTTTGTCCTACCTATAATTTGGATTTTGCGCAGACTAGAATAGATTTGTTTTATTTTGCGCGTAAATTGAAATTAAAAAAATGGTTTGACACGAAATATGTGACCAAGGATCTCACCACACAAAGGGTAACTATAAGCAATTTAAATGTTGATGATGTTGAGATTTTGAATATTTTAACTTCTCAACATGATCAAGAGACTGATGAGAGTATTGTGACTGCTGATTTGCAACAATATGATATTGATGGTAATGTGAATCCAGGGAGTGGTTTTAAACCTAAATCAGTTTTTTTACCACAGATTGAATGTGATGCCATCGATGTATTTGAAAGAGGGGTTCTAAGTGATCTTAAGAAATTGCGGCATAAAAAAACTGCTTTCAATCAGAAAAATCTGACTCATGATCAAATGTTAGCCATTGAAAGTCTTAAAACCGACCCAATGATTGTTATAAGACAGTCCGATAAAGGGGGTAATGTCGTGATTCTAGACAAATCTGCATATCTAAAAGAAGGCTATGGACAGTTGTCAGATAAGAGATGTTACAGCATATCAGATAAGAACTCCATATCTGAATCCAACAAAGAATATGGGGATATGCTTGTGGAGTGGCGTGAAAGGGGCCTACTAGAATGGGAAGAGTACAATTATCTCAAGTGTCCCCACCCCACAATCCCTATTCTGTACCTACTTCCGAAGCTACATAAAGATCCACTGAACCCACCAGGGAGACCAATTGTTTCTTCAATTGGTTCATTATTAGAAAACACCTCCCGCTTCATTGATCACTATTTAAGACCTTATGTGGTCAATCTACCATCGTATTTGCGGGATACGACACACTTCCTGACCATCATAGATGGCATCCACTGGGAAGAGAACTACACACTCGTAACTTTGGACGTGTGTAGCCTCTACACCAGTATTAAACATGATTTTGGCTTACAAGCCATAAAACATTACCTAAAAACTCGATCAATATCACTATTGGGGCACTCAGAGATGATTCTGATTATGATCCAGTTTTGCCTAACCAACAACTATTTTTTGTTTGATGAGGTCGTCTATTGCCAGTCACAGGGCACAGCCATGGGCACCTGCTTCGCCCCCAGCTATGCCAACCTGGTCATGGGTTGGTGGGAGGAGCAGGTGGTGGCGCACATGGCAGAATTCGATCAGTGTGTCCTGTGGCTACGCTTCATAGACGACATATTTTTTATTTGGAATGGAGATAGTGATTCTGCTAAAACCTTCATTGCCAAATTAAATGACAATTGCTACAATTTGGCCTTCTCTGGGCAAATAAGTACAACGGAAATTGAATTCCTAGATATACAAATTGAAATCAAAGACTGTGGGATGCATACGAAACTATTTCGTAAAAAAACTGCAGGAAATAGTATTCTGAGTGCGTTAAGCTCACACCCTAAGAAATTGATACAAAGTATTCCGTTTGGCGAATTATTACGTGCCAAACGTAATTGTAGCTCTGAGATAGGCTATGAAAATGAAAAACAGACCATGATACAACGATTCAGAGAGAGGGGCTATGGTAAAAGAACCATCTCAGAAGCTTGTAAGAAAGTGGAGACACTAACACGGACCCAGCTATTACATCCTAACAAAGAAATCAAAGATTCGGATACCCTTAGGTTCATTACAACCTATTCAGGGCAAGCTAGGGATGTAAGAATGACGTTTAAAAAACATTGGCATGTGCTGTTAACTGATCCCCACCTGAAAAAACATCTTAGTAATGGCCCTCAGATCACTTTTCAAAAAAATCGATCCTTAAGGGATGATTTGAGTCCCAATCTTGTGACTAGCAGGAATAGACCAACACAGAGTGGGAGAGTGGGCTTTCGATGCTGTAGAAACTGCAAGGCATGCAGTAACAGCGTCGACTGCACAACGTTGGATATTCTGAGCAGTAAAAACAAATTTTTGATAAGGAAATCTTTGACATGCAACACGACTTATTGCGTATATGCATTAATTTGTCCCTGTAACAAGGCCTATATAGGCAGCACTATCCACCGTGCAAAAAAACGAGTACTGGAACATATCAGAGCCATCCGCCACAATAACAGGCAATACCCGGTAGCTAGACACTTCTTTGATACACATATGCAGAACGAGAAATTTCTAAAAATGGTGGTCATTGATGCTGTCGGCGAGAATATCCGAGGGGGAAATAGATTACTAACTCTACGCAAATTGGAGTCTAGGTACATCATTGACCTTGAAACTATGGCCCCTTTGGGTTTGAATTCCAATGAAGAATTGTCTGTACACCTGCATAGGTAAAATATGAAGCTGTGTAACTATTGAATCATCAGATTTTAATTAGGTCTTTTTGTTTTCTTATTTTTCAGGTGTTTTGCACTTTCTTGGTGGCTGGCTTTCACAACTACTCTAGATCATGAAATCTTGGGGAGATAGAATATCTAAATCACAAATAATAAATTGGTGAGATCTTCCAGTGGAGGATGATAAACTTATTTAAGTAACAATCGAAGTTCAATATACTTAGGCCCACTTGGGCGGTTTTTATGTGGTTTATATGTGGACTTTAGTCATTTGTACCTCGTAGGAAGATTTACAATGATTTTTCTTTCAAATGATGAGGTGCGATGAATCCCCACTGGGGGTGTATTCAATAATAACTATTCTCTTATTTTGATGGACTTACAAATGTATTTTGTAATTATTTGGCGACCTATGCCCACTTGGGCTGGATTCGATATTCGTCCTCTCTTTCTTTTTGACAAAATCTGTGTTAAAAATGAGATGTATTGTTAACCACATTTAATCCATGATACAGAACATATTTGTGTTTTTGATTGTTAATCGGTTTTAGTAATCTCCCTGCTGAACGTTTGTTTGAGGCTCTGATTTTACTGAGCTCTAATGTGGAATTATACATTACAAGATGGCCGCCGCTTTTCACAAGGTTAAGGGCATGTTCACCGTTTGTTTTTATGTTTTACACTGCATTTAAATAATGTGCAAAAAAACGCCTGTCACTCAGCGTGATCAAGGCGTAAGCTGAAACGCGTTGCTGTGCAGCCAGAAATAAACCTTTTTTGCTGCAACTACCTTTGTGTCCGTGATATTTCCAGAATCGGAAATATTGGTGGAGTAATAGATACAGGGTTTCCGATACCCTGAACGCGGACCGCTCGATTGACAGCCTTCATCTTGATCGGACTCTTGTGTTAATATATATATATATATATATATATATATATATATTCACTGAAAAAACCATAGGTTTCACACATGTTATAGTTAGCGGAAATTTTACTGATAAAAAACCAGTGAAATTCCCCCATTATAGTTAGTGCAGGCAACTATAACTCACGCGACCGCAATCCTCTGCTGATGCTAATACTGTATTTAGACACTTATTTGCCCATGTCTTCTTCCATACATTTTTAGCTATACATATATTACAAATATTTTTTTTTCATAAAGACACATGTGTCATCAGCAGAAGATTGCGGTCGCGTGAGTTATAGTTGCCTGCACTAACTATAACGGGGGAATTTCACTGGTTTTTTATCAGTAAAATTTCCGCTAACTATAACATGTGTGAAACCTATGGTTTTTTCAGTGAATTTGCAAGGTTTTTTAAATGCTAATTCCTAACTATAACGTGTGTGAAACCTATGGTTTTTTCTGTGAATTTGTACGGTTTTTTAAATGCTAAGTTACTTTACGCCATTCATGGCGTGCGCGCCCACTTAACACAGTTCGTTCCGTGCGCGCACGGTGCGCTTCGCGCACCGTGCGCGCACAGTAAGCACGCGGTGCTTACTGTGCTTACGGTGCTTATAAGCCATGCACAAATGGTGCCCTTCGGGCACCATTTGCACACGGGGTGGAGAGAGTGTGGATAATTTTTTCTTTGATTATTTTTGTTAAAAATATTGTGGTTTTGCACACCACTGATAAGCCCTGCACATTTGGTGGCCTGCGGCCACCAAAAGCACGGGGGGTGGGGAGAGTGTGGATAGTGTTTTTTTTTTTACATTTTTTACCGTACGCGTACGGTAAACGTAATCGGCGAAATTAGCGAAAAAATAAAAATGGCTTTTTTGGCCTTGGGGGGTCTTGGGGGACTCCCTCATCATGGCTATGTGTGTGTGAGCTGTCAAAACAGCTCCTTTAAATGTGTATTGGTTTTATTTAACAACCTAACTCTCAGTGCGAGAGAGAAAATGGCGGCCGCCGCTTCCTGGTTTCGGTCGATTCGAATGTTTACTAAGATCTAAGAGCCAATCAGAATCGCGCTCGCGCACGCCACCGTACGCGTACGGTAAGCTTTCGGTAAGCGTACCGTAAGCTGGCTCAGATATATATATTGATTTAAAGGCTATTTTCTCAGAATCTACTGAACAGATTTACACCAAACCTACAAAAGGCACTTCCTTGACCTGAGGACTACCTCTCTGCCAAATTTCAAGTAATTCTGTTCAGCCGTTCGGGCTGTAGCCCTGTCTAAAGGTCCTATGGAAAAATGCATGGGAAAAACGCGTTTTGGGACCCCCCTTTTATCTCAGCCCCCGCTTGACGAATCCTCCCGAGACTTTCAGGGTAGGAGCGGAGCGTAGCGCCCCACCTATTTTGAGAAATTTGCGAGGATTCGTCGACCGGCGCCAAAGTTATTCAAAATAGAATGTTGCGGATTTCCTATGGAAAAGGGGTCCTAACTATAACTACCTACTGGCGACCGCCAGTAGGTAATATATATATATATATATATATATATATATATATATATATATATATATATATATATATATATATATATATATATATATATATATATATATATATATATATATATATATATATATATATATATATATATATATATATATATATATATATATCCAAAAATCACTGCTCCCAGTTGAGGCGCCTCACACATTGTGCTTTGTTCTCCGTTTTATTAGTGGGCATCAGGATACAAGAGAGTCCATACAACCATATTTTCACTGCGTCTAAATTAAAATTCATTGCCATACACGTTTCGAGCCTGATGCAGCCCTTGGTCACTGGCTTCGATATCGGTAACAGCAGCTCAAATATCAGCGCACCTGCGCACTCTTTAATGTCCTGCCTCAACGGGCATATGCCCTCAATGCATTCTGGAAGATTTAGTTCCACAACGTCTTATCCCAGTGGATACTGCTGTTACCTCTGTTTTCTTGGTGTTTAATTCCCTCAGTTGGTTGACTTTACGGACACACAGCAAGCCTCTTTCTCCGTGCTCACACCAACCGGGCACAACGTTCGTACAGCACTTCTTATCTCTTGCGCTGTTGATCCGTTCTTCCACAGCAGGATGCCTCGCGGTCAGAGCCGACCGCTAACAAATCCAAAAATCACTGCTCCCAGTTGAGGCACCTCACACATGTTTCCATAGGAAAAGCATTTTTTGATTTGCTAATAACTTTGGTGTCGTTTGACGAAGCTTTACGAAATTTTCCAAAAAGTTTCTCTTTTTTGAGCAACTCCTATCTTGAAAGTTTGGGGGTGATTTGTCAAGGGGGGGCTGAGAAAAAAGGGGGTCCCAGAATGTGTTTTCTCAATGCAATTCCCATAGGAAACTTTAGACAAGGCTACAGGTCAAACTGCTGAATGGAATTACAACAAATTTGGCAGGGGGAAAGGTCTTGGTCCATAAAGCACACTTTTGTTGAAATGGGGTAAATCCGTTCAGTAGTTTTAGAGAAATATAAAAATTTACAGATATCGATATTTGAGAATTTTGACATCTGATTAGCTGAGGCGTTACGAGCACGAGTGTGCGGCTCATTGGCTGCAAACTGTTGAAACTAGGAAGTGTTGGCAGGCGTAGGGCAGAAAAAAAGAAAATAATTGTATAAGAGGGTATAGTAGGAACACTGTGGTCTTAGATCATGCAGTCTGAATGGTGCAGAGGCAGGGAGTTTGAATTATGCGTAGGCCATGGAAATTATGTCAGTAGAACAACGGTGCGTGGTATTGCGGCAAGGTTGCATAGGCTCTGGAAATCCCATCGGTAAAACAGTGCACCTTATTGTGGCCAGCAGTGTGTAGGGTGCACACACAGGTAGTGTGAATGTGCGGTATTGCGACAATGTTCAGTAGGTTGTGTAACAGTGCACACACAGGTAGTGTGAATGTGCGGTGCGGAAAAAAAAGAGAATATTTGTATAATAGGGTATAGTAGGAACAGTGTGGTCTTAGTTTAGGCAGTCTGTACGGTGGTACATGTTCCAAGCAGGAGCTTCCCAAGCTTAATGTTCATTGGCTGCGAAACATTGAAAGTAGAAGTGTGGGCAGCCATTTCCTCCCCCTCCGCAGAGCATCAGGGACATCTGATCGGGTGCTGTGTTCTAAGCAGTGCCTTCCCAAGCTTAATGTTCATTGGCTGTGAAGCATTAAAAGTAAAAGTGTTGGCAGCCATTCCCTCCTCCTCTGCGGAACACCATGGACATTTTATTGGCTAAAGTGTTACGAGTACAAGATTGCCCCTTATTGGCTGGGAACGGTTCACTGTTGTCAGCCTTTTTGTGACACAGTTTAAAAGATTAGGGGGAAAAAAAGTAGGGGAGGGTAGGAACACTATTAACTCTGTACAGGGCTCGCAAGTGGGTTATAGGGACTGTAAAGGGAAAAATTGCTTTTTATATATTTTAATGGCCATTTATATAATTTGGTGGGCCTTACAAATCAAGGCAGGAAAATAACAGAGTGTGTTGTGGACTTCCCTTTATTAAGTCCGCGGGTGGGATACTTCCCAGAAGCACTATTTACTTAGAATGTGGTGTTTACTTTTCTGACGGGGAGGTGTGGTTGCGCTGCAAAAGTTTCCGTCTAGGTTTGAAACTGTTTTTATTAAGCAATCACTAATATACTTTCTTAGGAATTTGATGCTGTATATATCAGAGGGGTGACAAATAAAAGCGCAATTCATAAAATATCCCTTAAGCGTGGCCACACCCTCCCTTTTTTTGTTGGCTATAGTTTGTAAAAGTGTTGCCCCATATTCTTGTTAATGTACAAGAGCATCAGTTACTTTTAGATACAGTAGAAAATAAGTGCTACAACTCCCGCACTACATCATCTGAGGTCACAGCAACAATCACCAGTAAAAAACTGTTAAACACAAATGACGTGAGATTACATAGAAATGTATGCTTCATCAAAATATTACATGAAGCACTATGTATACAATTTTATTTTTGCAACTACATTTTTATGAAACATTACCTGTGTAACAAACTGTGAGGTACTAAGTTATATACAGAAATAACTATAGTATGTATTGTAAATTTGTCGTACAGATAAATGTCCAAACCCTTTGAAGTACTTGATTTCGATCCTCACACGTATATGTGTAACGTTGGAGAGATTAAAAACTGTTACCCGGCAAACCGTGACAGTTCCTTTCTCGTGACTAAAAACATCTATTAGTTGCTGTAATTCTAAATAGAAGACATCAAAAAATATCGTTCAGAATAGAAGACAAATAAAATACGTGCTAATATTTGTCATCACTATGGTTTTAAATTAAAAAAAATGCCAGGATTTGCAAAGTGTACAGCTACCTCCATAGAGGTGTCCCAGCACTCGGGGGTGTCGGGAAGATTAAGCAAGATATTGCCCACAGTGACATAGTGGTGGGCTAACGTGCCGCCCGAGTCGGGAATCGAACTGTGAACGCTGTTGTTCGAAGTCAGGTATCACAGCTGCTGCGTCACAGTTTTTCTACACTTACATTTTAATTAGTGCTAATTGAGTTTTAAACATTGTTAAATTATAACTTACATCAGACTCCTATTACAGTTATTTTTTGACTACAAAAAGTATGCACGTCTTTTTAAAATTTACTTAAGAAAAATATAGGTTTCAGGGACATTGTAGTTAGAAATTAGCATTTAAAAAACCTTTGAAATTCACTGAAAAAACTATAGGTTTTACAGACGTTATAGTTAAAAATTAGCATCTAAAAAACCTTAGAAATTCAATGAAAAATCCATAGGTTTCAGGGACGTTATAGTTAGCTGGACATTTCACTTGTACAAAACCAGAGAAATTCCACTGTTATTTCATGTTAGTTCAGCTAACTATAACTCGCGCACCCGCAATGCACTGCTCATGACAGCACATATTACATCATTCATGACATGGTGTGTGACATCACTGATGACATCACTGATGACATCTCAAATGACATCACTGATGACATCACTGATGATATCATCCACGTGAAAAACTGATGCTTCTCCTCACACTCTAATATTACTGTTAATAAACCCACTGTAAAATACAGACAACCATTTTCAAAATCAAATGTCATTTGAGATGTCATCAGTGATGTCATCAGTGATGTCACTGACCATGTCATGAATGATGCAATATGTGACATCATCAGCAGTGCATTGCAGGCGCGTGAGTTATAGTTAGCAGAACTAACTATAACGGAGGAATTTCTATGGTTTTGTACGTGTGAAATGGCCAGCTAACTATAACGTCTCTGAAAACTATGTTTTTTTCAGTGAATTTCAAAGCTTTTTAAAATGCTAATTTTTAAGTGTGATAGTAGTTATACCTAATTTTTTGTACTGATTTTCTACAGTTTTTTAACTGTTTATTTATAAATATTTTATTCATTAAATAATATTATATATTGTTCTGAAAATAACAAAAAAAATTCAAACTGAAATATTGATTAATTTTCTTGTTTTCATTTTTTATTTTAATATATTTATATGATTTTCTTTAAAAAAAATCCAATATTTTTTCGTAGTTGCACACTCTAAGCGTACACGTCACTGTGGGTGCGCGCATTCTAGCCGCCATTTTAGAAAAGTCGTGAAAGATCCACGTACGGTGTGCGACGGCTGCATGTTTTTCAGTTACATCATATACATTTAATATTACGTGATGTGCGCGATTGGTATGTGACCAGTCCGCGACTCCTGCCATCTTGATTGGAATAAAGTGGTAACTCTTAAAACATTTAATTTAAAAAGGAACAAAATGAGGGGGTTCATTTTGCCATAGAAAGTATGATTAGTGCTGCAAAACGAAAAATGAGGGCACATTTTGAGTGACTTCTCAAATCCTCTTCTATTTCATTAAAGAATACTGACATGCAGACTGAAACATGCACTTTCAATACCAGCAGCAGACTTCCCTGGTGAGCAGTAGCTTTACTACAGTGATCTAATGAGCAACTAGAGTGCTACCATTCAGAATTTATGGCAAATGTGTGACACATCTGAATGCCTTCTTGATGGAACCAAAGTAAACAAGCATTGAAAATGCAATAGGTCTCGCCCTCGTTTAAGTTAAAGCAATTCTGTTTGTAATTAGGTGGCTTTTTAGCTTTGCTTTTCTTAGTGTTGCATGCATATATGTATATGTATATGTATGCATGCATTTATATTTGTATTTATATAGATATGCAGATTATATATATGTTTATATATGTATATATATATACACACACATATATATATGCATATGCATATATATGCATATATATATGTGCATATGTGTGCGTGTAGAGAGAGGTAGAGAGAGGTAGAGAGGGCGAGATAGAGAGTGGATTAACAAAAGAAAAAAAGATTAAAGGAAACCTATGATTTGTTAACTAGAGCAGCATAAGTAAGAGCACATGGTGAAGAGCAGTCGTTGTAGCTGTTTTTTATACTGAGAGACGAGGTGGCTTGCAGGAGTTCTAACTGGAGATTTGAAATGAAAACAGATGTTGCCAGACAGTGAAATAAAACTGAGAGAACAGCAAAGTGCTTTTACAGGTACGATAATTAGGTTTTAGCATATAAAAGTATATATATATATATATAAGAATTAGTAAGTGTATTCACTGACACATACATAAGGCCATTAACACACCCATTTATTTATGTGTATTTCCAGGTTTGAGTACTGGTTTGCCCTAAGAGCATGGAGGAACATCCGCAGAATGCAACGTGGACCACAAGAAGAGTTTAAAGATGGCTACTTCAACACTCTTGAAAGGGGAGAACCCTGATTGTACTTGACTTGAAGGAAGGAGGAGGCAGACTGGAGAAATGAGTGGGTAAAGTTTCCAGAGGAAAGAGGGTATCCCCCAGAGAGAGACTTGTCTATTAGATACAGTGCAGGAAGCACTGTCTGCTCCCAAACCCAGTCCTCTGAGGACCTCAAGGACAGACAGGCTGAGTGAGACCTGAAACTGCAGCTGGCCCAGCTGGGTGCAGAGGAGAGAAAAGCTGAGGCTAAGAGAGCCTTGGAGGAGAAAAGGGTCTTTCTGGCTGGTGTGTCAAGAAGGGGCACTTGAAAGCCAAAAAGCTGTAAGAGTCCAGCAACATGGTGGGATTACCACTACTGTGTCCAGTGTAGAAGAACGAGTTCATATATTCAGAGACTTGGTGCCTGACTTTATGGAGGGGCTTGATATAGAAAGTTTATTTCTACCATACGAAGTAGAGGTAAAGGTATAGAGGATCTCGCCAGAGGATTGCAGAGGTGCCTTTTTGAGTCATATTTGTGGTCCGAGAGGGGCACCATACTGGCTCTAGAGAAGGGAAAGAGGTTGTGGTATCCTACTATAAAGTAGGCCATTGTCAGTAAGTATGAATTAACCCCAGAGGAGTGCAGGTTGACATTCAGGGTTAGTCAACAGATGTGTCACTACTGCTGAGAGGATTTTGTGGGGTACTTTTGTAATGCTTGTTAAAAGTACTGATCTTTTTAAGAAGGTGTTTCTTACAGTTTTATACTTTTTCGTTTTTTCCAAAGAGAACTGAAAAGAAGCAACTTGTTTCAAACAACAGATGGAATACATATGGAATATAAAATCTAGGCTCCTCATAATATAATCTTGATGATCTGTACTCTGCTGCAGGTATTTGCACAGGGAGGCCATCATATAGTCCGTCTAGTCCAGTTGTAAATAATTGAGGAGAATATTGAGCCTCAAACTTTTCTCCAGACACTCATTGAAGTTCTTTTAGCTTGTTTCATCTGATACAGTTCAATGGCATCCCAAATTCCCTCTTTTGAATGTAGTGGGTGGATATTTTAATGCTCATATATTTCTTCAGATCTACGTCTATCCACTTTTTCAAACTGTTCATTTGATGGTGACATTTCTTCCTCCATGCAACTTCCATGTTAGACAGCATCTACATCTTTATAGTACACATATTGTCTTTAACCCCTTGGCTGCCAGGCCTTTTCCCCCTCCTGTGCCACGCCCTTTTTTGGCTATTTGGGGTAGTGCGCGCTGAGGCCCCTGTAACTTGTTGACCACATAAGGTATCCACGCCAAATTTGCGTCCTTTTCTTCCAACATCATGGGGATTCTGAAGGTACTCAGGGTTTGGGGATTCCCCTGGAGGGGTCACAGAAATGAGCCAAAATACAGCAAAATTTAGGTTTTTCTTGGGAAAATGGGAAAAACAGGCTGCAAATGAAAGCATCTGGGTTTTTCCCTGCAAGTGTTATCAAAAAAGGGTTTGTGGGGCTGAAATCACCATTTTCCCAGCTTTTAGGGGATACCAGACTTTTGTCAGAAACCCAACATTTTTTACACTGTTTTGGCATTTTTCTGGGACATAGCCTATTTTTGCTATTTTTTGTGCTTTCAACCTCCTTCCAGTTAATGGTAGAAATGGGTACAAAAGCAATAATAGATCCTGGAAAGCTATACATTTTAGAGAAGTAGACAAAATTCTGAATTCAGTAAGGGGTCATATGTGTAGATCCATCAAGGTTTCTTTATGGAAACTAACAGTTAAATATAGGATAAATTGAAAATTTGTTGAAAAAAAGCGCCTTTTGTGTCAACGTTTTCACCAGTAACTTCTTCTAATTATGATAGCTCTTTGAAAGCAATGTACCGTTACATCCGCTGGACATTACTGGTTGTGGGGATATATAGGACTTGTAGGTTCACCAAGAACCCGACGAACCCAGAGCCAAAAACTGAGCAGCAACTTGCAATGGTTTTTTATTATGCACCGGGTATATAGTAATTATTCTGTAAAAATGTGAACATGGAAAAATCGGTATGAAAGACACCTATGTATTTCTGAAATGGGCACAAAATATAGAGTTTAGAAACAGTAGATATTTGCACATTTCCGAATTTGGGAATACTCATACTAGCATGAGAATTATCAGTCATTTTTTAGAATGACTTCTTTTTTACACAATGTCTTTCATTTGGAAGGCAGAAATGCATCAAAAGTCAATAGGTAATAACAGGTCCTTTACAAATCTGAATTACCCTAAGTCTCCCGATAAAAATGGTACCTCACTTGTAGGGGTAGGTATAGTGCCCACGACAGGAAATGGCTCAAAACCCAACGTGAACACACCACATTTTCACAATGCAAAATTACCCTTTTTTAGCAAAGTGCCTAGCTGTAGTTTTTTAACCCTAGCTCTGCCGGCACCTAGGGAAATGTTGGACAGGCCACATGAAGGGCTTGCTCCCTCCCCGCACGACAGGGCCCAAACCCCGGACTCCCAGGTGTTACCCCCAAGGGCAACCCGCACCCCGTCTCCCAACGGAACTCCTGCCCCCGGACATCCATGTATCATGGGGCCGAACCACTACCGGCTCCCCCGGCCGGATCAGCCGCCATCTTGGACACTGCGCCACGAGGCCGCGCGGCCTCAGCCCGACCCTAACCCTGGGCCTGGCCGGCCCCGACATCCCGGCACCACCATCCACCCAGGAGGTGAACGGACCACTTGGCAGGTCAATGGGAGAAAGAAGCGTCGAGGGCTCTCCCCCGCCAGGTGCCGATCACCCTCCAGCTCCCCCAGGCGCTGGCTCCACCCCCTGCTGGGTGTCTGGACTCCCTCATCCCGGACCCCCCGACCTCCAAGTGCGAGGGTCCGGACATCAAAGGGCGCCAGACCTATAACTAGGGCAGCTCCAGAGCAGGAAGGCAGTTGTATCCTGGAGTCGAGAGACACCGAGAGAACTCATCCTTGACGGACTACTGGCGCTGCCGTAGCCCTGCCTTGTGAACTATCGTCCTGCCTGCTGGCGCTGCCGCGGCCTTCTGCAACATCCATCCTCGTCGGGACCTGCTGGCGCTGCCGCGGACCGTGTAACGACCACCTTCATCGGGACCTGCTGGTGCTGCCGCGGACCGTGTAACGACCATCTTCACCGGGACCTGCTGGCGCTGCCGCGGACCGTGTAACGACCATCTTCACCGGGACCTGCTGGCGCTGCCGCGGCCCGTCCAAGCTAGAACACCGAGCTCGAGGATTGTGAGCTATCCACCATACCATCTCAGCTACCAGACTGGTAACCAGACTGTCCCGCTACCCCCCTTTCCCCGAACCAAGAGACTCGAATCGAGGGGACCCCTGAGTCCAGACCTCCTTGTACCATTTCATCGTACCTTAAGAAATCACCTATAAAGAACGCTAAATCTTATCCTTGTGTGGTGTATATCTGTGGGGGGGAAGTTATTCATCTGTACGATCGCTGGAGACGGCTCTCCCCGGAGACCTCTCCCCTTGTCCTCGGCCGACCCTCCCGGTCCGTCTAACATTGGTGGCCAGCGGCGCGATCCGAATCAACGCGTAATCGTACAGAGAGTAGCTCACCCCACGACAAAACCACGATGTCAACCAAAGAGAGCGGTTCCACCGAGAAATTCCAGATGGATAAATTGGAAGAGTATAGCCATCGCGAACTTAAACAATTCTGCATGGAACTAGGCATTGCTACCACCGGCCTGAGTACCAAAGACGATTTGAAGCACGCCCTTGAGTCGTGGGCGGAAACCGGGGTCGCCGGATCCCCCGACCAAAACGGTGTAGCACCAGAGGGGAACGCCACAGCTCCCGAGGAGCGAGGAACGGGCCTCTCGCAGGGAGAGATCCAAGAAAGAGAAAGAACCAGATTACATGAGTTGGAAATGGCACGACTCAAGATGGACGGTGAACTAAAGTTAGCCGAGCAAAAACTAAATCTAGAACATCTGCGGCTCCGAGAAGAACGGGAAGAAAAACAGAGGCAGAGAGAGCTCGAAGAAAAAAGACTAACATTCGAACACGAGCGCAAACTGGCGGAAATAGAACTTCGGAAACAGAATAAAGAACCGGGGGTGCCTGAGTGACCGCACACCCCGGGAGCAACCGAGAAGAAAGTCCACATCCCCAAGGATGTTGTCCGAGAGTATGTCCGAGAGGACGACATACAACAGTGGTTCAAAGCCTACGAGATCGCCATGACCTCCCACCGGATCGATCGGAGTGACTGGGGAGCCGGCCTATGGGGGAGGTTCGTCAACGAAGGCCGCGATGCCCTACTACAGCTCCCAGATCATCAGATGTCATCCTATGACCACATGAAGGCTGCCCTCCTCACCCGATATGGGCTCACACCCGAAATGTACCGCCAGAGGTTCCGAGACTGCACCCGGATCCCGGGTACAACTTGGGTGGAATACGTCAACTATTTCAGCCGAGCCTTCGAGGGTTGGATCAAGGGAAGCCACGTAACGACCTACGAGCAACTCTTTAATCTTATGGTGTGGGAGCACCTGTCTAACAACTGCTTCGTCGAGCTCAGGCAGCACCTCCTCGACAGTAAATTGACTGACCCACGGCAACTCGCCGCCGAAGCTGACCGGTGGGAAAGCACCCGAGTGGGCCGGAGAGGCCCACACGAGCAAAACTGAAACCACCAAGGTCAGCACCGTCCCCGAGGAGGAGGAGGAGGCCAGGGGTGAGGGAGAGACACCATCCCGGCCACTCCCGCGGCCAGCACCCCGCCCCCGGCCGGCCGGGGCAACCCCCGATGCGACCGGGGTTCCGAGCCAACGTCACGTGTCACCGATGCCAGCGAGTCGGCCACTACGCCAATGACCCGAGCTGCCAGCAGAACCAAACGCCAAAGCCCCGCCAGGTAGCTGCCGCCGCCCTGGGGGGAGAACAAATCTCCGAGGAACAGGAAGAATATGAGCAGGCACAACAAGAGTGGGAACCGGCCGCCATGGTTCTAGCGTGCCTAGGGGGAAAAGACATGGTCCCGCGGGCTCCCCTACCCGCCAACACCCGGAAATATGGCCAGTGGGTGAACATTAATGGGCGCCGGGCCGAAGCCCTACGTGACACAGGGGCCAGTGTGACGGCCGTCCGCTGTCACCTGGTGAAACCAGAGCAGATCCTGCCGAACATTCTCTGCCCTGTCCGCTCAGCCGACAATTCCGAAAGTCTGTGTCGGATGGCCTGCGTCCCCTTCGAATGGGGAGGGGTCTCCGGCATGTTGAAGGTGACGGTCCGGGATGATGCCCCCGTGGACTGTCTCCTGGGGAATGACCTTGAGAGTTCCCCGTGGGCTGCCGTCGAAAGAAGAGAGCACCTGGGGATGCTGGGCCTCCCGGACTGGGCCTGCGTAACCACCCGGTCCATGGCCGCCCGTGCCGTCCCCCGACCAGAAGAGCCAGAATGGCCAGCACCTCCTCCCCCGGTCGCTCCAGTAGAGGACAACGGCTATACCGACCCCCCAGAGCCAACGCCCGAAGGGGTCGCCCAGCCCCAGGACCTTCCCGGCCTGGCTCAGTGGCGTCAAGAAGGGGGGCCCACCCAGGAACAGTTCCGCCAGGAACAGAAGACCTGCCCCTCCCTCGAGGGACTCCGCCAGCAAGCCAGCGCCCAGAGCGCAGGGGACTCCACCGGAACCCATTGGGTCTATTGGGATAACGACCTGCTATACAGTGAACAAAGAATCGCGGAGTTAGGGGCCAGTCGAGTGCTGGTGGTGCCCCTCCGTTTCAGAGACTTCCTACTAACTTTGGCCCACGATGTTCCCCTGGCTGGACACCTGGGCCAGGACAAAACCTACAGTCGCCTGGTGACCCACTTTTTCTGGCCGAAGATGCGGAACGACGTCCTCAACCACTGCCGGTCCTGCCCCACGTGCCAGGCCAGCGGGAAGAGCGGCCGTAAGCTCAAAGCCCCTCTGCAACCCTTCCCAGTGGTCACCACCCCGTTCGAGAGGGTAGGAATAGACATTGTGGGGCCCCTGGACCCCCGCACAGCACAAGGACATCGGTTCATCCTGGTACTGGTGGACCACGCCACCCGCTACCCCGAGGCTGTGCCCCTGCGAACTGTAACAGCTCCGGTGGTCGGCCGGGCCCTAATGGGGATCTTCTCCCGGGTGGGCTTCCCCCGAGAAGTCGTCAGCGACCGAGGCACAAACTTTATCTCGAAATATATGAAGTCCCTTTGGCAACAGTGCGGGGTCACCTACCGATTCACGACCCCCTATCACCCTCAAGGGAACGGACTAGTTGAGCGATTCAACCGCACACTCAAGGGAATGATTGGGGGATTGGAAGAGCCCCTCCGTCGCCAGTGGGATGTACTACTCCCGTGCCTCCTCTTCGCCTATCGAGAAGTTCCCCAGAAGTCCCTCGGCTTTAGCCCTTTCGAACTCCTGTACGGGCACCCTGTGCGAGGGCCCCTCAGCCTAGTCAAAGAAGGTTGGGAGATGGCCCCCCTAAAGACCCCCCCAGACGTCTTCAAGTACCTCCTGGCACTACGCAATCAGACCCGGCGCTTCAGGGAAATGGCAAAAGCGAACCTCGAGGCCAGTCAGGAGGACATGAAAAAATGGTACGATCAGAATGCCTCCTCCGTCGAATTCGAACCTGGTCAACAAGTGTGGGTGATGTCCCCCACCGAACCATGTGCCTTGCAAGATAAGTGGACGGGGCCCTTCAAGGTGGTCGAACGCAAGAGCCCCGTCACCTACCTCATCGACATGGAGTCCCCCCAGAACCCCCTCCGGGTCCTCCACACCAACAGACTCAAACCCCACTTTGTGCGCTCGGAACTCAGCCTCCTGATGGCTACAGACAGTGGGGCGGAAGAAGACTCCGAGCCCCTCCCTGATCTCCTGAAGACCCAGGAGAACGACGGTTCCGTGGACGGGGTCCGGCTCTCCGATGCCCTCACCCCAGAGCAACGCCAGGGCTGCCGGGACCTCCTGCTGCAGTTTGCTACACTGTTTTCCCTCACCCCAGGGATCACCCCTTGGTGCTTGCACGACGTGGACACCGGGGACAGTCCCCCTATCCGGCACCGGGCCTACCGCGTACCAGATCGGGTGCGGGCCTGCATCCAAGAGGAAGTATCCAAGATGCTCACGCTCGGGGTCATCGAACCCTCGGACAGCCCCTGGGCCAGCCCGGTTGTGCTGGTCCCCAAAGCCGCTGCCCCCGGCACCACTCCTGAACTCCGATTCTGCATCGACTATCGGGGCTTGAACGCTGTCACCCGGACCGACGCTCATCCTATCCCCCGAGCGGATGAATTGATCGACCGCCTGGGGGCCGCCCGCTACCTCAGCATCTTCGACCTGACAGCGGGCTACTGGCAGATCGGTCTCACACCCCGGGCCCAGGAACGGTCCGCCTTTTCTACCCCCGATGGCCACTACCACTTCAAGGTCATGCCCTTCAGCATGAAGAATGCCCCAGCTACTTTTCAACGTCTAGTGAACCAGGTCTTGGCGGGGCTCGAAGAGTTCAGCGCCGCCTACCTGGACGATATCACTGTGTACAGCCGCCACTGGTCCGACCACCTCCACCACCTCCAAGAGGTCCTGCAGGCCCTCCAGCGGGCCGGCCTCACGATTAAGGCCGGCAAGTGCCAAATTGGTCAAGGGTCCGTGACCTACCTCGGACACCAGGTGGGAAGCGGTCTGGTGGCCCCTGTGCAACTCAAAATTGCTGCCATCCAGTCCTGGCAACCCCCCGTCACGCAGACCGAGGTCCGAGCCTTCTTGGGACTCACCGGCTACTACCGGCGGTTCGTGAGGGACTATGGCAGCATTGTGGGGCCCCTCACGGGTCTCACGTCCAAAAACCACCCGAAGAAGATTAACTGGACCCCCGACTGTCAAGCGGCCTTCGAGAAGCTGAAGGCCGCCCTGTGCACCGCCCCTGTGCTCCAGGCCCCCGATTACAGTCGGGAATTCATTGTACAAACGGACGCCTCCGACCACGGCATCGGGGCGGCTCTTTCCCAGCTGAACCCCGAGGGTCTTGACCAGCCGGTGGCCTTCATCAGCAGACGCCTCCTGGCCCGAGAACAGCGCTGGAGCACAATCGAGAGGGAGGCCTTCGCAGTGGTGTGGGCCCTCAAAAAGCTCCGGCCCTATCTCTTCGGTACCCACTTCCGGGTGCAAACCGATCATCGACCCCTGCAGTGGCTAATGCAGATGCGGGGGGGAAAACCCAAAACTATTGCGCTGGTCCATCTCCCTGCAGGGAATGGACTTCACTGTGGAACATCGACCGGGCCAAGACCACGCCAACGCAGATGGCCTGTCACGCTTTTTCCGCCTCGACGAGGAGAGTCCCCAAGAGGATGGGTGACTCTCCCCGCCTTCAGCTGGGGGGGACGCATGTTGGACAGGCCACATGAAGGGCTTGCTCCCTCCCCGCACGACAGGGCCCAAACCCCAGACTCCCAGGTGTTACCCCCAAGGGCAACCCGCACCCCGTCTCCCAACGGAACTCCTGCCCCCGGACATCCATGTATCATGGGGCCGAACCACTACCGGCTCCCCCGGCTGGATCAGCCGCCATCTTGGACACTGCGCCACGAGGCCATGCGGCCTCAGCCCGACCCTAACCCTGGGCCTGGCCGGCCCCGACATCCCGGCACCACCATCCACCCAGGAGGTGAACGGACCACTTGGCAGGTCAATGGGAGAAAGAAGCGTCGAGGGCTCTCCCCCGCCAGGTGCCGATCACCCTCCAGCTCCCCCAGGCGCTGGCTCCACCCCCTGCTGGGTGTCTGGACTCCCTCATCCCGGACCCCCCGACCTCCAAGTGCGAGGGTCCGGACATCAAAGGGCACCAGACCTATAACTAGGGCAGCTCCAGAGCAGGAAGGCAGTTGTATCCTGGAGTCGAGAGACACCGAGAGAACTCATCCTTGACGGACTACTGGCGCTGCCGTAGCCCTGCCTTGTGAACTATCGTCCTGCCTGCTGGCGCTGCCGCGGCCTTCTGCAACATCCATCCTCGTCGGGACCTGCTGGCGCTGTCGCGGACCGTGTAACGACCACCTTCATCGGGACCTGCTGGCGCTGCCGCGGACCGTGTAACGACCATCTTCACCGGGACCTGCTGGCGCTGCCGCGGACCGTGTAACGACCATCTTCACCGGGACCTGCTGGCGCTGCCGCGGCCCGTCCAAGCTAGAACACCGAGCTCGAGGATTGTGAGCTATCCACCATACCATCTCAGCTACCAGACTGGTAACCAGACTGTCCCGCTACCCCCCTTTCCCCGAACCAAGAGACTCGAATCGAGGGGACCCCTGAGTCCAGACCTCCTTGTACCATTTCATCGTACCTTAAGAAATCACCTATAAAGAACGCTAAATCTTATCCTTGTGTGGTGTATATCTGTGGGGGGGAAGTTATTCATCTGTACGATCGCTGGAGACGGCTCTCCCCGGAGACCTCTCCCCTTGTCCTCGGCCGACCCTCCCGGTCCGTCTAACAGGAAACCTATCAAACCTATACATTTTTGAAAACTAGACACCCAGGGGAATCCAGGCTGGGGTGACTTGACTGCCTCCCACCAGGTTCTGTTACCCAGAATCCCTTGCAAACCTAAAAAATTGCCAAAAAAACACTTTTTCCCCACATTTCTCTGGTGGAAAGTTCTGGAATCTGCATGGATCCACAAATTTCCACCCACCCCGCGTTCCCCAAAGTCTTCCGAGAAAAATGGTACCTCACTTGTGTGGGTCAGCCTAGTGCCCGCGACAGGAAACGGTGCAAAACGCAACGTGGACAAACCTCAAATTCGATGTGAAAAATGACCCGTTTTTGGCAAAGTGCCTAGCTGTAGTTTTTGAACCATAGCTCTGCCGGCACCTAGGGAAACCTAGCAAACCTATACATTTTTGAAAACTAGACACCCAGGGGAATCCAGGATGGGGTTACTTGACTGCCTCCCACCAGGTTCTGTTACCCAGAATCCCTTGCAGACCTAAAAAATTGCCAAAAAAACGCATTTTTCCCACATTTCTCTGGTGGAAAGTTCTGGAATCTGCGTGGATCCCCAAATTTCCACCCACCCCGCGTTCCCCAAAGTCGTCCGAGAAAAATGGTACCTCACTTGTGTGGGTCAGCCTCGTGCCCGCGACAGGAAACGGCGCAAAACGTAACGTGGACACACCTCAATTTTGTAGCGAAAAATGACCCTTTTTAGGCAAAGTGCCTAGCTGTAGTTTTTAAACCATAGCTCTGCCGGCACCTAGGGAAACCTAGCAAACCTATAAATTTTTGAAAACTAGACACCCAGGGGAATCCAGGATGGGGTGACTTGACTGCCTCCCACCAGGTTCTGTTACCCAGAATCCTTTGCAAACCTAAAAAAGTGCCAAAAAAACCACATTTTCCCCACATTTCTCTGGTGGAAAGTTCTGGAATCTGCGTGGATCCACAAATTTCCACCCACCCCGCATTCCCCAAAGTCTTCCGAGAAAAATGGTACCTCACTTGTGTGGGTCGGCCTAGTGCCCGCGACAGGAAACGGCGCAAAACGTAACGTGGACACACCTCAATTTCACAGCGAAAAATGACCCTTTTTTGGCAAAGTGCCTAGCTGTAGTTTTTGAACCATAGCTCTGCCGTCACCTAGGGAAACCTAGCAAACCTATACATTTTTGAAAACTAGACACCCAGGGGAATCCAGGATGGGGTGACTTGACTGCCTCCCACCAGTTTCTGTTACCCAGAATCCCTTGTAAACCTAAATAATTGCCAAAAAAAACACATTTTCTCCACATTTCTCTGGTGGAAAGTTCTGGAATCTGCGTGGATCCACAAATTTCCACCCACCCCGCGTTCCCCAAAGTCTTCAGAGAAAAATGGTACCTCACTTGTGTGGTTCGGCCTAGTGTCCGCGACAGGAAACGGCGCAAAACGCAACGTGGAAACACCTCAATTTCGCTGTGAAAAATGACCCTTTTTTGGCAAAGTGCCTAGCTGTAGTTTTTGAACCATAGCTCTGCCGGCACCTAGGGAAACCTAGCAAACCTATACATTTTTGAAAACTAGGCACCCAGGGGAATCCAGGATGGGGTGACTTGACTGCCTCCCACCAGGTTCTGCTACCCAGAATCCCTTGCAAACCTAAAAAATTGCCAAAAAAACACATTTTCCCCACATTTCTGTGGTGGAAAGTTCTGGAATCTGCGTGGATCCACACATTTCCACCCACCCCATGTTCCCCTAAGTCTTCCGATAAAAATGGTACCTCACTTGTGTGGGTCGGCCTACTGCCCGCGACAGGAAACGGCGCAAAACGCATCGTGGACACACCTCAATTTCGCAGTGAAAAATGAACCTTTTTTTGGCAAAGTGCCTAGCTGTAATTTTTTAACCCTAGCTCTGCCGGCACCTAGGGAAACCTACCAAACCCACACATTTCTGAAAACTAGACACCCGGGGGACTCCAGGGAGGTATGGCTTGCGTGGATCCCCCAACGTTTCCTTACCCAGAATGCCCTGCAAACCTCAAATTTAGCTGAAAAAATCACCTTTTTCACACATTTTTGTGTGTGAAAGTTGTGGCATCACCGGGCTGACACAAATTTCCTACCACCCAGCGTTCCCCCGGGTCTCCCGATAAAAACGGTGCCTCACTCGTATGGGAGGCCCAAGTACCCGCGACAGGCAAGGGCCCACAACGTAGTGAGGCGACATAAAAATTGCCTACATCAAAACAACCTGGTTTTGCAAGGGGGGTCACCTGGGTTTTTGGCCCGGTGCTCGGCGGCCACCTAGGGGAACCTACCAAACCCACACATTTCTGAAAACTAAACACCCGGGGGATTCGAGGGAGGTATGGCTTGCGTGGATCCCCCAACGTTTCCTTACCCAGAATGCCCTGCCAACCTCAAATTTAGCTAAAAATTCACCTTTTTCACACATTTTTGTGTTGGCAAGTTGTGGCATCAGTGGGCTAACACAAATTTCCTACCACCCAGCATTCCCCCGGGTCTCCCGATAAAAACGGTGCCTCACTCGTGTGGGAGGCCCAAGTACCCGCGACAGGCAAGGGCCCACAACGTAGTGGGGCGACATGAAAATTGCCTACCTCAAAACGACCTGGTTTTGCAAGGGGGTCACCTGGGTTTTTGGCCCGGTGCTCGGCGGCCACCTAGGGGAACCTAGGGCAGATCAGGGGCCACTGCCACCATATGCCCTCCTGGGGGGCAGAAAGACTGGAATTTCTCTGGGGGTGGGGTGGGGTATTGTCATGCCCATTTTGGGGAGCCCCTACCCCTACACTAATAAAACAAAAAAATCCATGGTTTCTAGTGGGCATTCTGCGCCCCCAGGGGGAGCCAGATTGGGGGCTACAGCTCCCATCTGCCTCCTGGGGGGCAGAAAGACTGTCATTTTTGTGGGGGGGAGGGTGGGGGCATTGGCGTGCCCGTTTCGGGCAGCCCACACCCTAAAAACAATAGCGCAAAAAAAATCCCTGGTGTTTAGTGGGCTTTCTGCCCCCCCCCCCCCGGAGGGGCAGAATAGGGGCCAATGCCCCATCTGCCCCCCAGGGGGGGCAGAAAGGCTGTAATGGTGGCGGGTGGGTGGGGGCATTGGCATGCCCGATTCGGGCAGCCCCCACCCTAAAAAAAAACTGAAAACAAATCCCTGGTGTATAGTGGGCTTTTTGCCCCCCCCCCGAAGGGGCAGATTAGGGGCCAATGCCCCATCTGCCCCTCTGGGGGGCAGAAAGACTGTGATAATTGGGGGGTGGGGTGGGGGCATTGGCCTGACCGTTCTGGGCAGACCCCACCCCTATTTTTTTTTTTTTTACAATTCCCTGGGGAAGATTGGGGGCCAATGCCCCATCTGCCCCCCAGGGGGGGGCAGAAAGGCTGTAATGGTGGTGGGTGGGTGGGGGCATTGGCGTGCCCGTTTCGGGCAGCCCCCACCCTAAAAAAACTGAAAAGAAATCCCTGGTGTATAGTGGGCTTTCTGCCCCCCCGAAGGGGCAGATTAGGGACCAATGCCCCATCTGCCCCCCGGGGGGGCAGAAAGACTGTGATTATTGGGGGGTGGGGGCATGGGCCTGCCCGTTTTGGGCAGCCCCCACCCCTATTTTTATTTTTTTGAAAATTCCCTGGTGTCTAGTGGGCTTTTTGCCCCCCCGGGGGGGAATATTGGAGGCTACTGCCCCCATCTGCCTCCCAGGGGGGGCAAAAAGACTAAATAATGCCACAATTATTTGGGGGGAGCAAAGGCCCTTGCCCAAGGGGCCGCTCCCCCCTCCCTGGTGTCTAGTGGGTGGATCCCTGCTTGGGGATCGCCCTCCTGTGGCGATCCCCAAGCAGGGATCCACTGGGGAGGGGTACCATTGGAAAGGGGAGATTCTCCCCTTTCCACGATACCTCTCCCGTCTTTTTACGTGCTCAGGGGGCTGAGATAGCCCCCTGAGCACGTACGAAGTGGGAATGCCTCATGACGTGCTGGACACGTCATGGGCACAGCGCGACTGTGCTCCATGACGTGTCCAGCACGTCATGGACACACAAGGGGTTAAGAGATATAACGCAGCGCTCTTCACCTTATTTGCATCCACTAGTTCCTGACAGATTTTTTTGTTTTACATGGGCACACCACTCACTTGGATTGCAAGCGGTTCTTCTAATCTCTCTCTACACCCCGAGATTCAATAGTGCATTTAACATCTAAAGGTAAATATACAACTCTACCTTTCAGGCCTTTCTGAAGTACAGCTGATGATACATTTAATGTTAGAATTTTCTTCTTTCAGAAAGTAATGTAAGTAGTCCATTAATATTATGCACAACTCAGGGTTAGAAACCAAGTTGGTGTTCCTTAATTTCACAACATGCAGTTAAGCTCAACGTGATGATGATACCAGTACTCATTCGTTCCCGAAATTTTCAGAGGTAAAGTAAAAAGACAGCAGCACTGCAAGTACATTGGTGGGGTCCTACTGAATCAATTTATTCCTCTCAAATAATACAAATACAACTGCACTCTCATTTCTACAGAGGAGCATGTCTAAGCCTTCCTTGTACGTCTTCGCCTATCTTTTCCTCTACATTTCTATAGCCATCTCTTCTTTTGCAATGGGGCAACTGCCTTTTTTTTTTTTTTAACCATTCTTTTTATTAGCATTTGATATACAGAGCATTTGATATACAGAGCATTTACATATACATATATAGCATCATTTGGGCACTGGCTCAGGGCAAGTAATAATATTGCGGTACATATCGTCGCTCCCCAAGGATTATACATTGTAGTTCCATGTATAATACGTCAGGGCGACATGTCAAGCACAATACACTTTGCATCTGTTTAATCAATAGAATATAAATAATCATGCCCCTGAGCCACCAGGCATTAGTCTGTAGGTGCTATCCAGGGTAATAATACTATATTTCAATCGTATTGCATTGTCTCATGGTTCTTTTTTTTTTAAATTTATTTTATTTTTGTACTAACATCTCACAGTGATGTTCATTGCTTCTCGCCTACAACCCGGAGGCCGGCGGTCACCTGCTTCTTGAAATTGATTGCAGCACGACTCAACCCAAATCCCGGCAACCTGTTAATACAGCCGTCAAATTTGCAGTGTGCGATGCACAGCCATTAGTTCAGCGCAGCACATCATTGCTATATAATACTCTCTACCATAAATCACAATTTTCTCAGTTAATATACTTATACAAAACGCCCAACTCCCTCCCAACTCTCACCCGAGCCTGCAGTAGTTTCTAGTCAGCAACCCGTTCGCAATTGCCACTCCTATACATCATCCTACATTGTGGTCCTTTTTTCAGATGCCTCCTCCCCACTACTCTACCCATTGCTCTCAGCAGTGTGTCAACAACGAACTCCAGTCTTTACGCCCCATCAGTGCAAAAAGGTGTATCTGCTCCTCAAATACAGTGCTACCTCAGATTTATGACAGTTATCGTAACAGCTAACTAGGCATCAGCACCCCCCACATCCACCTCATCTTCCGCCCCCTGCCCAGTGTCCGCCGCCCCACGGTTTTTCTTCAGGTACTCCGCATATAGGCCCCAGACATTTTTTGGTCTGCTACGCGGCGGGAGTAGTTCGCTGAAAGTGTCTGACTGCGTGCAGCAGTAAAGCACATCTCGCTCCCACTGCGCCATTGTCAGGAGAGGGCCCCGCATCCAGCACATCGCAACCCTACGTTTTGCCACCAGGAGTCCCATGTCCACAAGCCTCCGCACCGCCTTAGGTAGTCCCCTAGAGTAGCCCAGTAGTGCAACTGCAGGGTCAGGGGGGAGCTCCAGTGTAGCTATTCTACCTATCTAATGAAAAATAGTTTCCCAGAATTTGAAGATGCCCGGGCAATCCCACGCTAGATGATAGAAATCCGCTACTGGGTGGCCACATCTGTCGCATGATGCCTCCTCTCTTAAACCATACCTATGCAGCCTTTCCGGCGTGTAATACATTCTATTTATATATTTGAAGTGGATCAACCTATGCTTGCCGTGAAGAGAGATACGACGAGTGCCTACACAGCAGTAGGACCACATGGCATCATCTATGACAGTGTCCAAGTCTCTCTGCCACGCTAATCTAGCCTTGGTGTATTGCTGGGATCTCTGTGACATCGCTATGTTGTATAAGTGAGATATCAACTTGCGAGGACTTTTGTGTTTAATGAGGTAAGTCAGTTCCAGGACCTCCGGGGGCTCGTCCATGTCGTCCCCCAATTGTTGTCTCAATGCCCCCCTCACCCTATGGAACTAGAAGCGCTGCATTTGAGTAGGGGTTTCAGCCGCCTCCGCCACTTCGTCCCAAGTTTTAGCTGCGCCATCTACGAATAATTCCCCCACCGTATGAACTCCAAGCTCTCAAAGTGCTAGTGTTACTCCCTTGTCCCTGCAAGGAGACAGCCACATCGCCCACTCCAAGGGCATCAATTGAGAGTATAGCAATGCCCCGGCAGTTTGCTGTAATATACAATGCCAAGCGTGCCTAGTGGAATTGAGCGAATCCAGAAAACCCACCCTGCGATCCAACGGCTCGCATATTATCGCCGGAAGGGGCAGCGGATCGGCGAACAGTCTCTCCAGCTTTAGATACGGGACCGACTCCTCACCATGTATCCAGCTATGTGCCTGAGCTCCCTGTGCCACTCTGTAGTACAGCTCCAGGTCTGGCGCCCCCAGACCGCCCATATCGCAGGGCAATGTCAGCACGAGCCAACTGACCCGCGCCTGTCTACCCGCCCATGCCAGTCGCAGCAAAGACTTATTAAGCCTAGCGAAAAAGGAGCGCGGCAGCACAATAGGTAGCAAGCAAAAATAGGAATCGGGGTAATATTACCATCTTCATAATTGATATTCTGCCTGCCAGTGACAGGGGCAGCCCAATCCAACTTTCAACGTCGTCTTCAAGCTTATCAATGGCCCTGCCATAATTTTCGCGCACAACTATTTCAGAGTCAACATGCAGCTGTATTCCAAGGTACCGTACCGGGTCGTCAGACCACTGGAGCGGGTAATCCATTTCAAAAATTGTGGTAGACGGAGTCAGTGGAAAGGCAATAGATTTGGACCAGTTAACTCGTAGGCCAGACAGCGCTCCATAGGGCACAACCTCACGCAGGACCGATGACAGATTGTGCTCTGGGTCCCGGACATACAGCAGAGTATCGTCTGCGTACGTCGAGACCACAATCTTATAGGAAGGGAAACTCACTGCCCTGAGGGCATGGTACTCCCGTAGTGCGCACGCCAGAGGCTCCGCAACTATGGCATATAGGATGGGCGACAGGGGGCATCCCTGTCGTGTCCCTCTGGTAATTGGAATTGTATCGGAGACCCGATCGCCGAGTCTTATTCTCACAGTTGAGCTCCTGTAAAGCGCCCCGATCATCTGTAAGAAGACCGGTCCCAAACCCATTCTTGTCAATACCTGGCTCATAAAGGCCCACTCAACAGAGTCGAACGCTTTCTCCATATCTAGAAAGACCGCGAGAGCCTTAGAGTCCGGCCGAACATGCTGGATAGTGCCAAACACGGTGCGCAAATTATAAGTAAGGTTCCGGCCCGGTACAAACCCCGCCTGCTCCGGGGCAACCAGCTCCGGAGTGAGCAACGGCAAGTGTGTGGCCAGGACCTTTGCAAACAGCTTGGCATCTACATTAAGCAGGGAAAGCGGCCGATACGAGCTGCACTCCTCCGGGGGTTTCCCCGGTTTGGGGATAGCCACAAGGATAGCCTCGCACATAGAGCGCGGCATCTGGCCCTTAACGCATATATCATCGAACAGTGTCGAAATATGCGGGAGCAGCAGGTCAATAAAGGTTTTGTAGAACGTGACCGAGAGGCCATCCACACCTGGCGTGCTATTCGCCCTCATGCTCGCCAGAGCTTCTAGTATTTCGTCTTTCTCTATAGGGAGGGCCAGGAATTCCCTGTGCGAGTTGGTTAGGAAAGGCAGTTTTATATGGTCAAGATAGTCCCGTATGTCGTCATCCATTCCAGTCTGTCTTGAGGCATAAAGCGCTGTGTAGCAAGCCTTAAAACGCTCAACTATATCCATTTCGTCTGTTAGCAATTCCCCTCCATCCGACCTAATCTTAGTGATATTGGCCTTACCTCTCCTAACCTTCAGCATGTTTGCGAGTACGGAACCGGGTCTCTCCCCCTCCCCGTAAACCCTGGCAGTAGCATACTTCCCCAAATGCTTCACCTACGCATCCGCCGCCTCATGATAATCTGCCAGCACCTTCTTCAACTCCTCTGCAGCATTTCCCCCTGGCTCACTTTGCTGCCGAACCTCCAATTCCCCCAGCCTGCGCTCCAGTGCCGCTAACCGTCGCCGGATGTCGCGAAGTACCCCAGAATGTTTCACCATAGCTACCCCTCTGATGCAGACCTTAAAGGCTTCCCAGACAGTTTGGAAACTATCCACTGTGCCAGCATTAATTTCAAAATACCCTGTTATCGCCTCCGCGATTTCCTCCTTAAAGAGGGGGTCAAGCAGCGAATACGGGGGAAACCGCCACGTAAAGGGCGGAATAGTCTTTTTCGGCAGGGAGAGTGTCAGCACTATAGGGGAGTGGTCCAACAGAGTACGCGGCAGAACCTGGCAAGCATGTATCTGCGGAAGAAGAGACACCGACACCAGCCAGTAGTCAATCCGCGTGTGCAGGTCATGATATGCCGAGTAATGTGTAAAACCCCCCTCCGTTGGGTTAAGCGTTCTCCAAACATCAGCCAATGCCATACTCGTCAGTGCTCTATCAACTATCTTAACTGCAGCAGCCGGACCTCTGCCCTGACCTCCCGATCTGTCTAGTCCCGGATGTCTGACCATGTTGAAGTCTCCGCCCCACAGTATATGAGGTACTGCGCAGCTCCTCATCACGTTAATTAAGGATTCATAAAATTCCGGGCAGTCATAGTTTGGCCCATAAACGTTTACTAACAGAAGATCAAGGCCTCCGCCCTGACAGCGCGCTATCACGTATCTGCCTCCACTGTCCGCCGCAATCAGCTGCAGTTTATATGCTGATTTAGGGTTTGTCCAGAGCATGACACCTCTAGCATGCGTTGTGAAGCCAGCCGCCAGCGCATTCCCTAGTACCCCCTTTGCGCGCAGCATGGGACTCTCGTCAGGAAGATGCGTCTCCTGTAGGAAAGCCACATCGATATTATGCCTATTAAAGTAGTGCAACACCTTGCGCAGATTCTGATAATCGTTAAGGCCCCGGACGTTCCAAGTCACAACTCTAAGGGAACCCTTCGGAACCCCACACGCAACGTCACTCGACATTACTCTCCTGTCTTTGCATCGTGACATCGCGCAAATAGCGTAACACAATTTCGAGAATGGGCAAGGGACAGAAACAGACCCTTCCTGTCTACATGCGGCTCAAAAACAAAACAAACACCCTCCCAAATACCCCACCCACAGCAGACCTCCCCCAACTCGGCCATGCCGCTCCCTATCTAGGGTCTACCCACACCTCCCCCTACCCTTCCCAAACCAAATAACCAAATAACTCCTGACTTCTGTGGTTCACACTCACGGGCGGAGGTTGCTCAGTGCTGAGACTCTAAAGGGAATCAACCCTGCTTCGCATCAGAGCCTCCGCGCGCCTGTAACTTGCCCTCACTCCTTCGTCGGAACTTAAATTAACTCTACATCTAGCAAAGCCGGGCCCAAGAACCGCTGCCAGGCACATCTCCAATAGACTGGCCGGGCTCCAAGTATCGCAGACACCAAACCTAGGCTTCGCAAAAAACCAACGCGCTCAGTCGTCTCAGGCCCCCGCATCCCCATCAATCCATCAGTCGCTGCCCTTACCTCAGGACTTCTTGATAATGTGCACCCCACATCACGTCACTGAGGTCAAACAAACCCTCACCGCCCGCACCACATCACCAAAACCCAGCCCCCCGTGGACACAACCAGATATTTCTCTCATGTACAAATATTAGTCCTGGTGATCAAGCGAGCTCTCGTCACCCTGCAACAGTTTCTCTGGACTTCGCCGCTTCTCCCTGCTCCAGTCATTTAGCGCCTTTTGCAGTGTCTTAGGATCCAGGAAAATATGAGTCTTCCCCTGCCGATTAACTCTCAACTTGGCAAGATAAAGCATCGCATAGTCCAGTCCCATATCTCACATTTGCTTTTTGGCCGGGATGAACTGCCGCCTAGCCTCTTGGACTCGGCCCGTAAAATCCGGGTATAGTGCAATGGTCGACCCCTCGTATGACAGCGTCTTTTTTTCCCTGGCCGCACTCAGGGCCGCGTCTCTGTCGCGGTAGTTCAATAATTTTGCTATGATCGTCACGGTGACGCACCCGGAGGAGGCCTGGGCCCCAGGGACCTGTGCGCTCGCTCCACCACAAACATGTTAGAGAATGTTCCCTGACCGAGCAGCTCACCAAGCATCTTCTCCACGTAGCATTCCATCCGTCCCGTGGGCGTCGTCTCTGGCAGGCCCGTGATGCGCAGGTTACAGCGTCGCGAGCGGGCCTCCACGTCCTCCATTTTATCTTGCAGGACCTGCATAAGCCGCCCCATCTTCACACGGTCCGCCTCCGCTGCTGTCTGCACTTCTTCAACCTCTACCAACTGCTGTTCCGTTTGGTCCAGGCGCTCCGTGTGCTTGTCCAAACGCTCCGCCATGCGGTCCATACGATACGAAAGGGCGTCGATCCTGACCCCAAGGGAGGTTATGCCTGACTGCAACCCCTTTTCCATCATGAGCAGCAAGCTCCGGATATCCTGTTCTTCCCCTGGCGCGCTGCAGGTCGCCCCTGCACGGGAGAGGGGGGGGAAGCCCTCCACCGCCCAGCTGGTTAGCGCTCCAATGAGTTCACCGCTCCTCGAGGGCAGCAATCACAGCTACTTATCTGGCCTGTGCTGCGTGATCCTGGCTCCCCTCCGCCGCTGCAGCGTAACGGCAGGACCACTCGTATATCGGCTGCTGCCCCAAACGCCGTTCCAGCACTCCTCCTCCGCGACTTCCGATGTTGTTGCAGCAGCTCCCGCCGTGACACCGCTGCTTCGTGGCCAGTGGGCTACGCTTTGCGAGGCACTTGCAGCGAAGGCGATGCGCGGGGCCAGTATGCCGCCCGCAGTCCAGCCGCACGCACGGCCACGTCGCCCGGCAGCCTCCGTCACTAGAGCCCGGGGATCGGCGGCCCTCCTCCGCACTCTGCTCTGCCAGCCAGCGACCATCCACACAGCGTCCCTCTGAGTCTCGCTTTGTAGCCGCTTAGCGTGTACCGGCTTCCGCTTTCCAGCCGCAGCTTTTAAATCGGGATCCCGGCAGTAGAGGGGCAGGATATTAGGCGGATAGTGATACCGCGCAGCGGAGCTTAGGGCTCAGGTGGCCATTCTTTGTGCGAGCCAAGCTCCGCCCCGCAACTGCCTTTTACTTCTTAAAATTGGCCAGTTGTTTAAACTGCATACACTAATTAATTATCTTGTGAGTAGCTTTCTCTACTAAAGAAAAGTTCAATACTAGAGGTACGCTTCCATTTGCCTTTGAATATTTAGCAAAAGTTACTTTTATTAATAAGCCTTTTTTAAACGTTTTTCTTCTTAGACAACACTCTTATCTATTTTTTTCATTCTGTTGAGTATCAAAGTAAATAGTTTCTCTTCAGAGCAAACACTTTATCAACCACACTCTCTATATATTATTTTTGTTTGAAAAGCTGCTATTCTCGTCTTAGTGTCCCTCATTTTTTGTAACAAATACTATATTACTCTACTTCTAAACATTCTTATTTTTATTTCTTTAAATTGTTCCACCACCTTGTCAAATTAGGTGCTTTTTATATGTTTTTTCTTTTAATCTTACTCCTTCTCTGGTACGAATTTGGAGAGGTAAAGTAAATAGACAGCAGCACTGTAAGTACATGGGTGGGATCCTACAGTAGCTAACCAAACGTTCACGTTTCAATGTGTTTCTGTGTTTGTAAATAGTTAAATAAACTAGGTTATGTTTGTTTGTTAATTTTTAGTTTAAATTGTATTCTAATATGTTAATAAAATGCACTTGCAAAGTTGCAAATATATTTATTATTAATTTAAATGAAGGGCCACAAACACACCAATACAGGTACTCATACATGTACTCACACACCTATACAGTCATTCACACGAGTACTGACAACCCGCAAACTTTCACACACACACACTCAAAACCCATACAGTCAGTGACAGGCCTATTTGCATATGGAAACATCTACTTACTTACATAATGTGCAGGTTTTTTTTACTGCAATCTTTATGGTTGTTTTTTAACCAACTGCTCAATAATCATTATTTCAGCAGTACATCAATTGTGCTATATGGAAATACAACCTGCGGACAGTAGAAGGGGTAATTAGACTGACAGAACATATTTTTTCAGGCACAAACATGTGTCATTTTGCACAGTTTGTAATCATCTCACTCAAATCTACACAGGCTTCTGGTATTGTGATGACTGCAGCTGATGAAGGTTCTCCAAAGGGTGACGCAGAGGTGGAATATTCTGCTGCACCTAAATTCTCCTGCATCATTCTGTTGTACACCTTTTCATGAATTGTTTTTAAGTGCTACCAATTGGAACTTGTCCCATGTGAATACTTCTTGGCAGTGATGCTGGGTTACTGTATGCCACAAATATTACACTACATACATTTAACTGTAATATTTTTCCCTGAAGGCATTCTTAAATGCTTGCAGACAACTCTTTCTTTTGTTCTTGCTTGTGTAAAGATATACCTGCATGTGTTTAAAGTGGTTGTAAGCAAAACTGTATTTGTAAATAGTTAAATAAGTTGTGTTATGTTTATTTGTTTATTTGTAGTGAGTGCAATGTACAGTGGTCCATTTGTACGATCCTATTTTGCATGAACAAACGGGTTTGCGACCTGTTTGCGCATGCAAAATGTCAAAAGGCTATGTACAATTCCTAAATAGCGAGTCACAATTTATTTGTGACTCGCTATTTAAGAATTGCAAGTCGCTATTAGGAAGGGGCGTTCCCTTCCTAATAGCGACTGCAACCTCATGTATGAATGCTTTGCAACCGCAATTGTGGTCGCAAAACACTTGCGCCCTTAAAAAATGAAACATTTAATTTATTTAAAAAAAAAAAAATGCATCCCGTTTTCCTTTAGGAAAACAGGCTGCATTTAAAAAAAGAAAAGGCTGCTTTATTTAAAAGCAATCCCACACATGGTGGTCTGCTGAGCCTAGTACACGACCATCCCAGGGAGGGCCTGTCCTCACCAATGGGCTTGCAAATTACGAGAGGCTCATTAAAATTCATGAGCCTCGCAATTTCCATACCCATCGGCAATCGCAACAGTGTTAAACACACTGTTGTACATGCAAGATAGCGCTGCGCAGATTGAGATTCTCAAAAAACTCGCAATTTGCGAGGCACTATTTTGCGCAGCATACATCTGGCCCAGTGTTCCTTAATTGCAATGAGAAAGTGTGTAGTTTTTTTCTACAATCTTTAGGATTGCTACTCAACGATGACTGCTTAAAAAGTATATCGTTTAAGATAGGCCTGGGTGGTAAATTCCATTCCGCTTGCGGAATTTGCGGAAGTTGGGCAATTCCGTGTTCCGCGGAGAACACGGCATTGGCAAAAATTCTGTGATCCGCTGCGTTGCAGAATTTTTCCCTTGTTCACGCTTTCAAAATGCGTGTTCGCACGCGCGGGAGTGACTTACCGGGATACCTGCATTCGCCGATGAGTTTTCCTATCCGTTCGCGTGCGCATAAGATTTTGGTAGCCGTCCGTGTGATCCCGCGAGAATGTGCGATCGCGAACACGTCATTCGGATGCGCCCGCATTTTCGAACAGGATACATGCATCGTGAGCAAGCGGAACAAGTGAAAGAAGATGGCCGCGCCAATTTGGCGACTGCATTGGCAAGTTTGCTAGATATTTCCCGCCCAGCACGCAAACAGCGTTCACGAACAAGAAAAACGCATCGTGAACATGCGGAACAAGCAATTCCGTGTCTTCGCGGAACTCTGCGTCCTCGTGGAGATTTTTTACCATTTCCGGGAACTTTGCGTAGCGCGATAACGCAAATTCCGCCCACCCTTAGTTTAAGGTGAATGTGTAACAAAGTTGAGAACAGTAAAAAAGGGAAAAATAAATACTTATTTATATTGATACATACCTTTACAGTATGAGAAATGTTTAGTTGTTTCTTTGATTTATGTCTTTATGCGTTGTTGAAACTGTAAGTCACTTTTGTAATTCAATTAATTGTGAAACTAATAAAAAAAAAATTGTAAATATTTATATTTAGATCAATGTCAAAATCTATTGGAGTAATGTAGTTTACTAATTAGTTCTTGCAGTGCTTCTCATTAACATTATATTTTGAGGATGCTCACCCAAGCACAAATTGCTAGAGTTACTAACAAACCTAGGCACACATCAGTACAGCAACTCACATACCCAGCTGGACACAGACAGAGGTAATTAAAACAAAGGCTCATACTTATAAAGCCACTTACCCACCTAGACACACATTGATACAGTCACTGACATATCAAGCTGAACACTAATGCATCCAATAACACCCAGGTACACACTGACACACCAATGCAGACTCTGATGCACACAGGCATACAGTAATACAAACACTGACACAGGCAGCCAAACACCAATGCATCCAATAAGACACCCATGCATACACTGACACATACACTGACATACCCAGTGTTGGAAACTCATCCTGTGTACTGGGCACACCTCAACTTTTTGCTGACTGGTACTGGTGGTAACTGACTCTGACTGACCCTGGGCTCTGCCTAACCAGGCCCAGGTCCAGTGCTATGCTGAAAGAGACACATTTGGAATACAGTTAAAACACCTACATGCACTAGGGTACACTATGGGTTGGGGAACCACTGTAATTGGCATGACCAATCCTAAAAGGCCCTAGTACATAATATGGCAGGGGGAGTAAAACTACCTCTCAGTCCCTAGTATATAATAGGGCATGGCAGTTTAGAGGCCAGCAGCCCTTTCTGCACTTGCATGTGTGCAATGCTGAGCTTGAGGTCCGTTTAAAAGTAGCCCTGTGATGCAGGACTGCTTTTAAAAAGTAAATTGTGCCCCAACTCAAATTTGGTGTTTGGAGCACTTAAAAATGGATAACCTACAATGTTTGGGCCTATTAGGTATCCCCAGGGTCTCCCCTAGGTATCCCAGAGGTAGGAGGTGAGGTATTTATAAGGAGGACCCTTATAAAATGAGTTTTAAATGCCCTTGGTTTAGTGAAATTGCACATTCCACTCCCCGCGTTGTGATGAAGTGCTGCCCAAAATCGACTTTGGTGATAGAAGCACTGTGGAGGGAGGATCTGCAATATTTTTACATATTCAGAACCCCTAAAGTCTCCCCTAAGTGTTCCAGGGGTGGGGGTCCTGTAGGTATAGGCAGATTACTTATGAAATATATTTTTATAAACCCTGTGCTGGAAAAATGGCGCAGGTCATTGTTCCCGTTGCAAATCCCATGCCATATAGGTTAACATGGCAAGAAGTTATTAACTACTAACTCTTGATAGGAGAAGGCTAAACATACCATTCAAAGACTTCTCAGAATGGTATTAATAAACTCAACAATATGATATTGCTGAATTTCACCTAAAATGTACAGACAAGAAGTTGTAAGACTTTCTTTTTTGTAAACCCAGATTAAGCCTTCCAGTGGTCTGTCCTGATTGGTCAGAGTTAAGTCAATTAACCAGGTTTCTTTGAAGAGGTGATAAAGAACCCCTGTGGCTGACCAGATCTGCTGGGAGGGCAGTGTCCTGTTGCACAGGAATGCCAGAGCAGGGGAAGAAGTCATAAACAATGGACTTCAAGGGAAGGGGAAGACACCAGTGTTATTTATACAACTCTACTCTCTTGAACCCAGCCAGATGCTAGGATTATGGAAGGAACGAGCAGATGCAAGGGGAAGAGACTGTGAAGATTAGCCATCCTAGGGGTGTGTTTAGCCATCTGTTCACTCCCTGCTTGAAAATCAGCCATTATGAATTTGGAAAAATTGGTGCAACACTCTTCAGGAAGTGGTCAGACCTTGGGGTGGGACCCTATATCCCATCGAACAGGAGTGACCTCCTTCTTGACCCAGAGAACTTGGAATAAGTATCTGAGAGGAGCAGAGCCTCTCGGGTCTGCTGCTTGAAACTTAAGAAAGCACCTGGTGGAGAACCACCCCATCACCCCGGGCCTCTTGGACTTCCTGATTGATATTAATAGGGCATCGGCCCTGATTTTTAGGCATTCAAACTGCAGGCCGCCTTGCATGTCCAGTTTGTTTGGGGCCACCAACTCCCCAATCCGGAAAGCGCCATAAAAGGCTAATGAAAAGGCAGCAGTGAATAACCTGACCTCACTTGCGGTGTTGCAAATTGCTGGGAAGGCTGCTAGTATTGACGTGAGAAGCTGCACCCCAATTGGCTGCCTCGTGTCTGGGGCCGATCCCTGGAGGCGTCACCACCCTTTCAGAGCTTTTCTTACCGTGAAACTGTTAGTGGGGTCACCCCTGTCCTTGATCTGAGCGAAGAAGGAAATCGCCGCTACTTGTTTTCTAGCTGCGGCCGCCGAGCGCCCATTGACCCTCAGCCAACCCAAATATGAAATGAGTGCCCCCGTGTCATGCCAACGCTCCACCCACCCCTCACCCAGGAAAGAACAATACTGCCAGAACGCCCCTTCGTATGCTTTCCTGGTCCTGGGTGCTAGACTCGCTGCCACGAGGTCTGGTAAGCGGGGGCACCAATCTGCCAAAGTCGTTCTGGGAAGAGGGTTGCCTGCTCTGCCGCTGTTGGGAGATGAGCCCTGAAAACCTGCATCTTAAAGCGAGAAAGCGCATCAGCCGCATGATTAAGTACACCAGGCACGTGTTTTGCTCTAAATTGTACATTCAATTTCATACAGGTGAGAACAATCTCCTTCAAGAGGCGGAGAATCATCTTACATCGGGCTGCCTGCTGATTGCTGCACTCAACAACGGTCATATTATCAGACCAGATAATCACTGACTGATTACACAATTGTTCAGGCCACACAATCAATGCCACCCAGATGGGGAATAGCTTAAGGAAGCCAATGTTCCCTGTCAAACCGCTCTCCACCCACCACGCTGGCCAACGTTGAGCAACCCACTCGGTACCGAGTATGGCGCCAAATCCCTCACTGCCCACGGCGTCAGTCATTAAACCCAACTCCGCGGATGCAATGGGCGGACCCGGCCACACTACCCTGCCATTAAAATCCTGCAGGAATGCCATCCAAATCCGCATGTCCTGCCGGACCTCAGCTGACAGCCTTGTGTGGTGGTGTTTTTCTTTGAGGCCAGTCATGGCTTGGGAGATGGATCTGGAGAAGGGTCTGGCCATTGGAATGACCCGCAGTGCGAAATTGAGTTGCCCTACTGTCTGCTGCAACTGATGTAATGTGACCTTCTGCTTGCTCAAGCATAGCTGCAAACATGCCCTGAATTTGTTGACCTTGTCTAAGGGTACCCTAAAACACTCCTGGACAGAATCCAGCTCAATGCCCAGGAACTCTATAGTAGATGCGGGGGGGCGGAGCTTGCCGGGATCAATGGCGGACGCGTGAGCGCTGAGCTCCTCGTCTCGACCCTCGCAAGATCCGCTAAATGATCCTGTACTGCTGAGCTGCTCGGTGTTCCTGACGGGGGAGCCCCCCTAGATCCTGGCGGTGTGTGCTGCGGCCCTCCGACGCCACCGAGGGAGCTGCGCGGACCGCGCGAAGTGAGCGGAGGCGGGTGCGCCGGGCTGGGCCGGAATCCCCGAGCTGTGGTGTGTGGCTACCTGGAGAGCGTGCGTCGACGTGCGGCTTGACCGAGGGATGGTGTCCCGGTCTCCCGGTGCCTCTGTCGAGGGGGTGGCGGCCTGCATCAGCGGCTGAGCGGACAGCTCCGGGGAGAGCTGGGGGTACTGCAGCCCCCCCACGAGCGGTGAAGGGGACGCCGGCATCGGCCTCAGCGCTTGGGACGGAGAGTCACCCCTGCGAGTTGGAGTACAGAGAGTGGAGCTGCCATCTGGTGTGGGCCCTGGGGCTGCGGAGACAGACGGAGTGCAGCGGAACCTTGGCCACGCGGGTGGTGCCTGTCGGGGTGCCCCCCAGCGCCTGAAGGGACCTAGAGGAGGTGCCCGGGCGCGCTCAGCCGGGACGTCGCATGAACGAGTGGAGGCGGCCCCCCAGCTTGGACCGGTGGTGCCGGGGAGGCCCGTAAGTGGAGAGAGGGGGGCTCCGGGCGCAGTCCGGAGCGGCGTGACGCGGGTCCACGGTCCCGCGTAGGAGCCTCGCAGCGCCCCAAATCTGAGCTTGGGAGCGCATTGGGTGGTCGCCCTTGAAAAGAACTCGGGGAAGTTGCCCGGGTGCCTCATTGCCTCCTTGGGACCTCGGGGGTTCTGATACCTACCGCGGCGTCCTGACTGCGGCGCACAGACTTGGAGGTGCGGTGACAGGTAGTCACCGGCATGGGGAAAGGAGATAAAACGCAGCCCAAACTCACGTTCGACCCGCGCAAGCCTAAGGGGACCGCCGGCGCGGGTCAGGAGGCACCCGTTGGTGGCGCGGGCGCGGAGGGTGCGGCAGGAGCGGACATCAGGGAAATGCTGGTGGCGATGGAGAAAGGCCTGCAGGGCAGCTTAACTGCAATCGATGCCAAATTGGACGCACTCACATACCGCATGGACCGCATGTCGGAGCGTGTCGATAAGAATTCGGAGAGACTGGACACGGCCGAGATGAGGGTCTCGCAGGTGGAGGCAGCCCAGACGGAGTGGGACGCGGACCGCAAGCAATTCAGCAAGCTGCTGCAGGTCATACAGGATAAGTCGGAGGACCTGGAGGCCCGTTCCCGCAGATCGAACATTCGCATCACAGGGGTGGCGGAATCCACCTCGACAGGGAAGATGGAACTGTTTGTCGAAAAAATGCTGCGCACCTTGCTGGGGGAGGATGTGTTCTCGCCCATGTTTGTGGTGGAGAGAGCCCACAGATCGCTGGGCCCGCGCCCCAGGCCGGGTGCGCCGGCGAGGCCCATCATTGCGAAGCTCCTGAATTACAGAGACAGGGACGTGGCGCTGCGGATGGCCAGGGAAAAAGGCAAGCTGCAGTACAAGGGCATGGACATTTCGATCTATCCGGACTTCACGGCCAGGAGGAGAGACGTCAGTTTGCTCCGTACAAACGACAGCTACGTGATCTTGGTCTGGACTATGCCATGCTCTACCCGGCGAGGCTGAGGATAAACAGGCAAGGACACTCGCACTTCTTCACGGACCCGAGAGAACTCCAAAAATCACTGAAGGTATGGTCCCGGGAGCGGCAGGGAAGTCCCAGGGGTCCGGGGGACGCTCCGGAGACGGCCTCGGGCCTGGATGGGCAGGACTAGTTGCCGGTGTGTGGCCGGGCATAACATGCAAGCAGACTGTTGGTCTCACAGGCTGTATGCGGGACATGTGCTACCCTAGAGGTGATTGGGTTGCCTGGAACTGTACGGACACTCGCTGCTGATACCCCGGCGACTCGGAGCTGAGAGGCGCTCCTTCGGATGGGACTCTCTCTTGGGTGCCATTGACTGTGGTGTTCTTTTTGGGCCCCTTCGGCTCCGAACTCAGGGGACTCTGGTTATTATGCTAGGCGCGATGCGGACTGCCCACCCGCTGTGAATACTGGAGCGAGTGCCCTAGGGAAGTTTGCATTCTAGGTCCTGGATTTGAGGAGGCATGGGTGGGGGAGGGCCTGCGGGGTGCTTCTTTCGAGGCCACGCGCGCTGTTCTGCCTTATAGTGGGGTCGTCCTTGGGAGGGGGTTGCGGGGTGCCCCCTGACATCCTTGTAGGTGATGGAACGGCAGCTCGCGAAGCAGTAAGGTTGCTCGAGGGTTGGGCGGCTGAGATGCGCTGCTATTTGGCTCGTTGCCAGGTTGTGATTGGAGCAGTGCTTGGTACCTCTGCCCCAGCGCTATTGCCTAGTTTGACTCCTGTGGGGTCTGGTTCAGGGTATGTTTGAGGGGTATGTTTGTGGGTTAGCGGGGTGGGGGGGTGGCTGGGGGATCTGTCTGGCCAGGTTGGGGGAGGTCGGCTGTGGGCGGGGGGGTAAGTTGGGGATCGGGGCGGGGGGTTCGCACGCACAGTGGAGTGGTAGGTCGTTTGCTTTGCTGTTCAATGTCTGGATTGGGTCGTCTGCGCACTGTCGGTGGGTGACACTTCTCACTGGGGCGATTGGGACATGCCCGCTGTAAGACAGAGTAAATGTGATGGGAGACCCTAGTGAATTGTCTGGTGATAATGCCACAGCGTCCCTCAGGGCGCTGACGTGGAATGTGCGGGGGTTGAATGATTTTCGAAAGTTGAGGAAAGTATTGAGCTTCCTGCGTAGGCATCACATCGATCTGGCGCTCCTGCAGGAGACTCACCTCCCTCCCACGAGCCACATGCTTAACGCGCGCGGTTTGGCGGGCAATAGTGCCGCAGCGGGGTTCACCTCGCACTCCAGGGGTGTGCTTACCTGGGTAAATCCCCAATCCCGCTTGGCGCTGACGGTCCTAGACGCAGACTCGGCCGGGCGCTATCTGATAGTTCGGTGCGTAGGGAAGAGTCATGATTTAGTAGTAGTCAACGTGTATGGCCCCAACTACGACAACCCTGAGTTCTACGCGGCCTTGGCCGTCGTTTGCCGTCGCTATACCCACGCCCGCATGGTGTGGGGGGGGGATTTTAACTTCACGTTTGACCCAGCTCTGGACCGCTCCTCGGGGCCGGCGCGCCGCCCGGCGGCGGCTGCCTTGTGTATGCAGGCGGAGCTCACCAGACTCGATTTGGTGGACGTCTGGCGACAGGGACACCCAGGGCAGGGAGGATTTACGCACTACTCCGAATACCACGACATCCACACTAGAATAGATTACTGGCTGATGTCGCGGTCGCTGCTGACCCTGGTCAGGGGCTGTGCGGTCCTCCCTCGCACGCTCTTGGATCACTCCCCGCTACTACTAATATTGGATACATCGGTTAGACGTATCCCACCGTTCATATGGAGATTTCCGCCATACTCGCTCCTAGATGAGTTGTTCCGGGGGGACCTGGCAGAGGACATAGAGACCTTCTTCGACAACAACTTGGGCTCGGTACAGAGTTTCCACACGGTCTGGGACTCGTTCAAAGCTTACATCAGAGGCATGGCCATGGCCAAGCATTCTGGGGTCCTAAAATCTATACGGGGGAGCCTCAAGTCCATAGAGACGCAGTTAGCAACTCTGGAGGAGAGCCAGCGGTCCTCTGCGGACCCTGCAGTGGGGACCCAGATTCAGGCGCTGATTGCGGAGTATCACAGGGAGGCGGACAGGGAGGTGCAACATATGGGCAAGTACGCAACGGCCCGAGCATATGGGGAGAGCGAGCGCCCGGGCTCACTGTTGGCGAGCATACTGCGTAACAGCAGGAAGCCCCTGGTCATCGACGAGCTGGTTACAGAGGCTGGCACAGTGGTCACTGGGGAGGAGGCGATATGCGCCGAATTTCGGGACTACTACGCGGGGCTTTATACAGCCAAGTCCGCCCAGATGGAGGAGGAAATAGAGGACTATCTCAGCTATATCAAAATACCCTTCCTGACCGACTCTCAGAGAGAGTTCCTGTCGCTCCCCATACAGCAGGATGAAATCTTGGAGGCACTAGAGGGGATGCGGTCTGGTAGCGCCCCTGGGGCCGATGGATTGACGGTGGCTTTTTATAAAGCATTCAAAGATAAGCTTCTCCCCCATTTGATCACTTTATTTGATGGCATATGCCAGGATGGCTACATGCCTGACACGATGCGCGAAGCGCTTTTAGTCACTATTCTGAAACCAGGGAAGCCCCCTAACGCGTGTGGCTCGTACCGGCCGCTCTCCCTCATCAATGTGGATGCGAAGCTGTACGCTAAGGTGCTGGCCACGCGTCTGGCGCTGCTGGTACCGGAACTCGTAGCCCCGGAACAGGCGGGATTCATACCAGCCAGAAACCTTACATACAATATTCGCACGGTTCTGGGGACCATGCAACATGTGCGCCCTGAAAATAAGGCACTGGCCATTTTTCTAGACATGGAAAAAGCGTTTGACTCGGTGGAGTGGCCCTTTATGGTACGGGTGCTTCGTAAGATTGGACTGGGGGAGCCCTTTCTGCAGATGCTGGGAGCAATATATCATCAGCCTACAGCTAGGCTACGATTGGGTGACTGGGTCACGGAAGCCTTCCGGATCAGCAGAGGGACCAGGCAAGGCTGCCCTCTCTCCCCTCTCCTCTATGCCCTGGTGGCGGAACCCTTGGCATGCGCTATTAGAGAGTATCACCGCTATGAGGGCATTAACTTTCCCACCTACCAAATTGGCATCTCCACGTATGCAGATGACACGTTGCTTTACGTCCGGGATCTGGAGACGAACCTCTCGTCCATACTGCGGGAAGTGGTCAGGTTTGGGGCGCTGTCTGGCCTCAAGGTGAACTGGAGCAAGTCACTGGCATTTCCGTTGACGCCGGTTACGGTGCCTTTTCCAATGGACTACCCACTGCAATGGACTACGGACTCGGTTAGGTACCTGGGGATCCGGCTACATAAGGACCCCGAGGTGCTTATTAGAGAAAATTACGGAGTAGCATACGCTAAGCTGGTCGAGGACGTGGAGAGGTGGAATCGACTGCCCCTATCTCTGTTGGGCAGAATCGCCATTATGAAAATGGTTGTCTTACCGAGATTCCTGTTCCTCTTCACCAACATCCCCATTGTGTTGTCCAGAGCCTTCTTTAAGCAGTTGACCCAAACCCTAATACGGTTGGCCTGGGGTGGCAAACAGCCTAGAGTACAATGGAAGGTGTTAACTCTTCCGTACGAACTGGGAGGACAGGGGGCGCCGGACATGGAGAAATACTACAGGGTGGCACAGGCGGCACACCTGCACGCGTGGATACATGCCAGCGCTGACATCACCCATGTTATCTTGGAGCGTCTGTTCGCGGACCCGCTCCCATTGCCCGCAGTTGTCTTTCAGCCTGTGAGCCGCTCGGTGGGGCGCCTGGACTCCCTCCAGGCCACGACTCATGCATGGCAGGCGTTAATGAGGGCACATGATTGCGCTCTTCTGTATTCCCCTTTGCTGCCGGTGGAATGGGTGCTTTTGCTCCCCCCGCTGCGGGAGAGAGGAGTGGTACAGGCATTGGGCTCCTTGGGCATTACGCGGATTGACGACTTATTCGCGGATGGGGTGGCCAAGACATGGGATCAGCTTGGGCTGGCGCAGTCTGCCCACACGCTTCTGCAGCGTTTTCAGTTCCACAGGGTTCGCAGGGCTTTGGCGGTCGCGCTGGGCCCGGGCATGGCAGAGCCTCCGGAGGTTCCGGAACTCACCTACATTATCAAAACGGTAGCGCCTCCTAGATTGCTCTCGAATCTTAAAAGAATGGGGGACCGGCAGATGGCGCGTACACAAGCTTCGGCGCGGCTCGCCTGGCAGGGTGACCTGCACTTAGAGTTCACAGACGAGATGTGGAGGTACTGCTGTGTCAGCACCAAGGCGATATCGCTTAACGGCCGGCACAGATTAGTGCATTTCAAGTACCTACAGAGGGTGTATTATACCCCGGAGCGATTACATCGGTACGGGCTCAGAGCGTCTGCAGAGTGCGAACGTTGCCATGCCCCGGTGGCGGACTTTATGCATATGTCTTGGCGTTGTCCTGGTATCGCTAAGTTTTGGACCGATGTGTTCCTTGAGTTGAGCCGGATCCTGGGCACGGAGATTGTCCCAGACCCAGCCCTGGCGCTGTTAGGGTACTCCTGGCCTCTCCCGGTGGCGTTGCGCCGGTTGGTAGACATGGCATTGCTCATTGCGAGAAGGGTCGTTGCAGCCTGCTGGATGAGGGGGCCCCTTCCCACCAAGAAACGGTGGGCCAGGGATATGCTGTGTTGCAGTACACAGGCGGAGACCTATAGTGAACTGCTGCCGCCGAAAAGTCATCCCAAGAATTTCTGGGGGTTATACAGAACGTATCTGTCGACTGCGGCCCTAGAGCCGGCGGCCCGGGAGGCAGCCCAGGGGGAGGGGCGCGATGGAAGTGAGAGTGCTGAGTGTGCCCCGGCCCCTGATCCAAACTAGGGACGTCTGTGGGGGAGAGTGGCAATGGCTTGCGATATGGCTAGGACGATGGCCGGGGGGTCCGGCGTGCAGGACTGTAGCAGGACCTGTAGGGTGGCTGGTGCGGGGGCAACGGGAAGAGTGACAGTGCGGTATGGATCGGGAAACGGTATGATGGGGGCGGAGTGTGATGCCTGGCAGGAGTGGGCGGACGTACCGACGGAAACACACAGATAGGGAAGGATGGCCGGACAGGACAGTGTGCGTGCGAAGGGTGGGTGGGGGGGTGGGGGGAGGGGCTGCGAGTGGAGTGCATGGGAGTGTGGCTGGGCTCGCCAGTTCGGGCTGACAGTCCCTGATTTCCCTGAGATTTCTACAAGCTTTTACATAGGCTGGCGGCGACGGGGCTGCATACAGCAGCCTGTCACTGAAGGACGTATTGCTCCCAAGTTGAACAACCGAGACGCCGCCGGTCCTCCGGGATGTCGGCTAAATGGCTGTGTTAAGTATTGGTGGGGCGACTCACCCGTGTGGGTGGCGCCCAGTCGTTGTCATGTGAACTGTGGGCAGCTGGCCCTGTGTATCTCCTACTTGCAAATAAAGGTTTTGGAAACTTTAAAAAAAAAAAAAAAAAAAACTCTATAGTAGATGCAGGACCAACCGTCTTCCCCGGGGCCAAAGGAACCCCCAGAGCCTGCATAAGCGCGCAAAATTCCTGCAGCGCCCACCCACATTCCGGTGAGCCCTGTGACCCCAGGATAAGAAAGTCATCAAGGTAATGCATGACCCACTGGTGCCCTGACTTCTGTCTGAAAACCCATTCCAAGAATGAGCTGAACTTCTCAAAGTATGCACATGAAACAGAGCATCCCATAGGCATACACATATCCATGTAAAAATTACCCTGAAATTTAAAACCAAGGAGATGATAATCGTCTGGGTGCACCGGGAGTAACCGAAAGTCTGATTCAATGTCGGATTTCGCCATCAGCGCTCCAGGGCCCAACCCTCTGAGAATCTCCACTGCTTGGTCAAATGAAGCATATTTAATACTGCAGAACTCATCGTTGATCGCATCATTCAGAGAGTTACCCCTGGGAGCGGACAAGTTGTGTATGAGTCTGAATTCCCCTTCTACCTTTTTGGGGACTACGCCCAAAGGGGAGCACACAAAGTTCTTAACTGGCAAAGACTTGAAAGGGCCGGCCACCCTACCCAGGCGCAGCTCCCTGGCAATCTTTGTGGAGACTATGTCTGGGTTGGTCCGGGCGGAGAGTTGGTTCTGGCAATCAGATGCCCCCACATAATTTGGAGCTGGTATCCTAAACCCATCCCTGAAACCCTCCAATAAAGCTCTGGCTGTCAGATGACATGGATACTTGTTGAGCCATGGAGTCAGTGCCGTGACGTCGATGGGTGAGCGCGCTTTAAGCGGGGGAAACCCACCTCACTCCTGCTTCTTTCTGCCCTTATCTTTTGATCTTTTAAGACATTTGGACTCCGGGTGGGATGGATTGGCACAAATGGAACACGCGTGCTTGAACCTGCACTGGACCTGTGGTCTGGTGCAGGTCCGCCTGTTGAAATCCCAGCACGTCCCTTTCCTTCCACTGTTATTGCTCGAATTCGTGGTGTAGCTTGTGTTACCCTGTGCCCGAAAGGGCTGTAAAGGCTGGGCTGGCTGAAAGGACTGACTCTTTAGACCACCATGGCCCTCACCCCCAAATAGATCTAACCATGATACCATGTAAATTCGATCCCATGACAGGGTTGGGTCAGACGCCTTAGCCACCCTGAAATTCTTGTCATAAACCAACCACCCCCCACCGCGAATTTATCGTGGGCCAACACTATTCTGTTCTGGTAACAGGCCATCAGCGCCTGTAAGTTTGAAAAACGCTCAGCAGTGACTGCCATGAATATGGAAAAGGTCCTAATCCAATTGAGTAAATTCTCTTCTACCCTAAATTTTTGCATCTCACTAGCCCATTCCCTTGGGAGCATGTAATCCTTGTTCTTTCTTGACTCCTCCCTTTCCCTCTCGCAGATCAGCAGCGAAAACATGTTAATATATTCTCCAGCCCAAATTCTATTTTTTAGCTCCAGTGACACATGCCTGCCCAAGAACTCGCGCTCAGAGCTGATCTCGCCCACACCCAACATTGGCAATGGAGGCAGTTTACCTGTTACCGATGTCCCCGGCGCCTCCGGTGGAATCCCAGTTGTTGTACTGGCGACCGACACCCCTTTGTTCTCCAGAGTGGCAGTACCCCCCCCCCTGAAACAATAGGTAACGAAGCAACAGGACCAGCAACTCCCTGCTCCTTGCGCCCTGCATTGAACTCACCCACAATTCACATTGCTTCCGTTAGCGCATCGGTACCCACCTCTTTCACTCCCACTGCAGGGGCTAAAATGCCTGCCTTCCCCAACCAAGGCAGAATTGCCGCCAGGTGCGACACAACATCTTGAGGGACCTCCCCCCCCCACCGGTGGCGCCCCCCCCCAAAGGTGTTGTTACCGGGACGGGACCCGGGGTCGGCGGCACTGGCACCCCCAGGGGAGCGGGTTGTGGCACTGGGCCTACCGGAATCGCTGGTGGCCCTGTATACGGAGGTGGGGCAAGTGGCTCAACCGGTGATGCAGGTACCGGTGGTGATGTTGCTGGCACTGGCACCGCCGGGCTCCCTGGGCATGGAGCTGGTACAGGGGCAGGTGGTACCTCATCAGCGCCCCCAGGGGTCTGGGGGATGGACGGGGGTATCCCAGATGGCGCGCGCTTCTTGGTTCCCACCCTTTTGGGGATTGCTGGGAAAGCCGCCTTGGGGGGCACATTCGGGCGCCTAGGCCTCACACCCTCCTGTCCTTCAACCTTCTCCTTAAGGTTAGCAAGATCCTGCCCCATCTCTGTCACTTTACGCATCATCTCTTCCATCAGCCTCTCCATACGGGAGCCCTGTTCCCCTCTTTTTGCCTTCCCTGCCATAACGCCAAATCAACCACAATGCCACCCAACACCTACACTTAGTTTAAGCTGAGCTTACTGTAGCTGCTCCAATGCTTACGCAGGCCCTGGCAGATTGTTTAAGAACACAGGTCAAATTACTTATGCTAATGTCCAATGAGATAGCAGTTGCATAAACTTTTAGACAGAGCCAATAATTATAAACCACCAAAACAAAATTGTTATAGTTCTTTGTAGCCCCCACAAAAGAAATGTGCATCAACCCCACATCCAGCTCTGTATTATTGTGCACACTGAGCAAATACAATTATAATCCCCCAAGCAGCTGACTCAGCAATTGCGCACGTCCCCCGAGCAACAAGACTTCAAAACCAATGCCAGATACAGCCTATACCTTTCTAACGATGACTATGAAATGTCCGGATTGCAAACCTAAACACGCGGGCGAGTGAGATGCCTTTACAACCTCACACTGAAAACGGGAATTGGACCTGTAACTCTGCGAGCAAGATTCACTTAACCGCTATGCCACAGTGACCCCCTATACCCAAAAGGCAGACCCTCCCCGTGCACCCGATATGCCTGTGCACCCGATATGCCCGCGCGCGCTATGCCGAGCGCTCAAAATGGGACCACAAAGCAGAATACAGCGTCCTAATCAAACCGGAGGGGTGAGTGCCTTGCACAACCCCCACCGGGTACCTCCAAAGGGATGTTCCCGCCTCGACCCCCGCACGACGATGCGCTCCGGCCGATCTCCAAGACGCTCCTTCCTCGATTCTAGGCACGAGACGCTTCGCTGCTCAGCCGATCGACTGGATTCTCCTTCCTTGGCCTCAGCACGACGATGCTTCCTTGCCACGGCCGGTCCCTTAATAGCACGCGACAGCGATTTCTCCCGGCCTCTGCAGCGCCACACCTCTTCCTGACGACACCCGGAACTACTGCTTCCCCCTTTTCTCGATGTACGACGATCCAAAGCCGACCTGTAAAACAAATAAAACAAATATTACCGCCTCCTAGCGAGGCGTGTGGGGGGCAAGCTGGGGAGCCAGGAACCAAGAGGAGGCTTCCTGGGCTCCCCAGCCCTTTATACCCCTGCGATGCTGTTCTCCCTTATCGCGACCCGGAAGCGATTCGCATCGCTTCCGGGTCATGCCCTATGTCCGAGACCAATGAGCGAGAGGGGGGGCGGCCGCCGCGTCACAAACGCGCGTGACAGGCACGCCCCCCCCACCACCACCGTCGCGGAGGGGGCCGGCTCAACCGCCATACCTTGTGGCGTGGCCGATGCCGGCCCCGCCGTTCTAAGAAAGCAAAAAGGACCATGCTCAGAAGTTGATGTGCATTTCCTAAGGCCTGTACTCTGAAGATTGCAACTTGTGCACCATCTGAAACTACAGCCCTGGGGACTACCTTGCTGTAAAAGGATTAAAGAGTGGACTCCCTGCAAGCTACAGGTTAAAAGAGCTCACCTGAAATACCACCACCAAAAGAACTAACAATGGATTTGTAAGGGTTTTGTCCAACTGGATTGTGGGAACTGAAATCCTCAACTTTCAAGGATCATCTTGGAGCTTCCAGACCCTTGGAGTGAGTTTGAGACACTTTGGGAACCTTTGGAGAACTGCAGGAAAAAGTTCCAGAAGTTTGGAGAAGTTTGGATCAACTTTGGAAAAAAGCTCCATAAGGGGACCGACTCAACCTGACCAGCCAAGCCGCCTGCCTTAAACCGCGAGTCGGCCTCAGGTTTGTGCTGCTGAAAACCTCCATGGGTCTTAGTTCCAGAGTTTGACCGGGAGTAGACGACATCTGAGTCTGGTGAACCCTCACCGAATCTAGCCTGGTGAAGATCATCGAGGGACCCCGCGACCAAAAGCTTTGTAAAAGTTTCTAATTCTGAATAAAGAAAAGGTGACTAGGAGCAACCGCATAAGCCAAGCCGCCTGCCTTTGACCGTCTGTCCCGCTGGAACGCTCCGGAGGTCAGACTTCCATAAGTTTGACCGAGAGACATATAGCAATGCAGACATACCCAACCAAACAGTAATGCATCCAATAATACACCCAGGCACACACTGATGCACACACGGACATACCCAGGTTCACATTGATGTATATGCTAACACACCCAGGCACTTAGAGATGCATACACTAACACACCCAGGTACATACTCACATATACACTAGCACTCCCAGGCACATACTCACATATACACTAACACACTCGGGCACACATTCATTCAATCATACACTAAAACACCCAGGCACACACTGATACATACACTAATATACGCAGGCACACAATACACACACTAACATAGCCAGGCACACACTGATATATACATTGACATACCCAGGCGCACACTGATGCACACACTGACACATCCAGGGACATACCAATGCAGACACCGACACAACCATCCAAAAACGAATGCACGGAATAAGACACCCAGGCATACACTGACACATACCCTGACAGACCCAGCGACATACCCATACAGACACTGACAACTCCAGGCATACAGTAATGCAGACACACCCAGTCAAACAGCAATGCATCTAATAATACACCCAGGCTCACACTGATGCATACACGGACATACCTAGGCTCACACTGATGTATATGCTAACACACCCAGGCATACAATCACATATACACTAACACACTCAGGTGCACATTCAGGCATACACTAATACACCCAGGCACACACTGATACATACACTAACACACCCAGACACACACTAACATACACAGGCACACACTGACATATAAACTGACTTACCCAGGCACACACTGATGCATACACTGATATATCCAGGGGCATACCAATGCAGGCACTGACTAACTCAGGCATACAGCAAGTGCAGCCACTGACACAACCATCCAAAAATAAATGCATCCAATAAGACACCCAGGCATACACTGACACATACACTGACACACCCAGGGACATACCAATACAGACACTGACAGCCCCAGGCATACAGTAATGCAGACATATCCAACCAAATAGTAATGCATTCAATAACACACCCAGTCACACACACATGCAAACACTGATATACCAAAGAACAGATGCAAACAATGACATACCCAAGCTCACAGTGGTGCATATGCTAACACACCCAGGCACATAGTGTTGCATACACTAACATACCCAGGCACACACTCACATATACACTAACACATGCTTGTGTACATTCATGCATACACTAAAACACCCAGACACACACTGATACATAAACTAACACACCCAGGACAACACTAATACACACACTAACACACCCAGGCACACTCTGACTTATATACTGACACACCCAGGCACATACTGATGCATACACTGACACCACCAGACACATACCAATACAGACACTGACACCCCCCGGGCATACAGAAATGCAGACATAGACACACCCAGTCAAACAATAATACATTCAATAACACACCCAAGCTCACACTGATGCATATGATAACACACCCAGGCACATACTGATGCATACAATAACATATTCTGGCACACCATAATGCATACTCTAACACAGCCAGGCACACACTAATGCATACAGTAACATACCCAGGCACACACTGAGGCAAACACTGACACACCCAGGCATACACCGATGCATACAACCACACACAGGGAGACTTACAATGCAAACACTGACACATCCAGGAATACAGCTTTGCCAAAACTGACACAACCAGCAAAGCACTAATACATCTAATAACATGCCCAGGCACACACTGGCACAGACACTGAGACACCCAGAGACTTACCAATACAGACACTGACACACCCAGGCATACAGCAATGCAGACACTGACACACCCATCCAAAAACAAATGAATCCAATAGCATACCCAAACGCACAGGCATACAGAGACAGACCCAGGGTGATAAAAATGTATACACTGACACTCCTTGGCAAACACTAATGCAGACACTGACATGTCCAGGCATACACCAAAGCAGACACTGACACACCCAGCCAAACACTAAAGCATCCAATAACACACCCAGGCATACACTGATTCATACACAGATGAACTCAGGCATAAATCAAAACAGACTTTGGTATGTACAGGCATACACCAATACAGACACTGACACATGTAACCTAACTCTAATGCATCCAATAACCCATCGAGTCACACACTGATACATACAGTGACACACCCAGAGTGATACTAATGCATACACTGACACACCTGGGCATACATTAAAGCAGACACTTACACACAACCAAACACTAATGCATCCAAGTCAGACACTGACACACATTCTGACACACCCACTCTCACACCGATAAAGTCCCAAACACATTTAAAACACAGACTTAGCTCTTTGCTTGAGTAGATGGTGGTTCTAACAAAAACTAGAAGGCTTTTAATTTTTTTTTCTTCTTTTTTCTTTTTTTAATACAAAGTGAACAGGTAGCAAAAAGGGTAATGATGGGGAAATGCAAAAAAAGCAGCTGCATTCAATCTTCAAAAAAATTGTTTAGTCATAGGAGGCAAAAAAAACTTATTGTATCTAAGAATGCAATCACAGAAGATATTTTTACAGCGACAAGCATGTGGCATTGTGCACAATGAATAACCATGTCGCTCAATTCTTTAGAGGCAGCTCGTATTGTAATGACTGCAGCTGATAATTGTTCTCCCAAGGTTGCTGTAGAGGTCGACTGTCCTGCTACACCTGCTTTCCCTCAGATCATCTGGTTGTAGACACTTTAGGTGCTTCCACATGAAACTGATCCCATGTGAATACTTCTTTGCAGAGCCTCTGGATAACTGCTTTCACAAATATTCCACCATTCATATTTTGCTGTTACCTTTTATTAACCAGAAGGTATAGTAAGGTACTTCCAAACATCACTTTCTTTTCTACGAGATGGTATGTCTTCCTCCTCATCCTCAACAGGTTTTGGATGCTCATCCTGGACAGACGATGTAGCCCCAGCCATTGTGTAAAAGCAGAGCACAACTGGTTCTCAATTCTCCTTCTCGAGTCTTCACTGGAGAAATAACTGCTTCTGGGTGTGGTTTTTCATGTGCAAGGGTGGAGTCTTAACCCTTTGGGTGCTCATGACGGAAGCATTCCGTCATGAGCACAGGCTCAGAAAATCCCTCTGCTGCAGACAGCGGAGAGATTTCCAATTTGTTTTGCCTTGGGAGGTGGGGAAGAGTTTCCCCAACCTCCCCAGGCCTATTTTGGGTTTTCCTTCCAATGAGAAGTGCGCACATGGCGCGCTATCGTCATTGCAATGAAAACGAAACTGAAACTCAGTTTCAGTTTCACAGTTTCGGTGCTTGTGGGACTATCTCAGCCCCCTGAGCACCGAAACACATGGGAGAGGTATAGTTGGAAAGGGGAGAATCTCCCCTTTCCAATGGTTCCCTTCCCTAGTGGATCCCTGCTTGGGGAACACCATAGGAGAGCGATCCCAAAGCAGGGATCCACCCAGTAGCACCAGGGAGGGGGCAGCGGCCCCTTGGGCAAGGGCCTTTGCTCCGCCCATACATTTTGGGCACATACAGTCTTTCTGCCCCCCCGGTGGGGCAGAAAGCACCCTAGGCGCCAAGGATTCTTTTTCTATAGGCCAGGGTTGGAGGATGCTCAGAATAGGCATTCGAATGCCCCCACTCAACACCCCAAAAAAAAGAAGGCAAAAGTAGTTCTGCCAGGAGGCAGATGGGGGCAATAGCCGCTGAACTGCCCCCAGGGGGGCAGAAATCCCACTAGGCACCAGTTTTTTTTTCTATTATACATAGGGGTGGGGGCTGCCCAGAATGGGCATGCCAATGCCCCCAACCCCCAAAAAAGGTACAGTCTTTCCACCCCCCCGGGAGGCAGATGGGGTAATAGCCCCTTATCTGCCCCCCCAAGGGGGCAGAAAGCCCACTAGGCACCAGGGATTTTTTTTCTCCAAAGTTCGAGGTGGGGGCTGCCCAGAATGGGAATGCCAATGCTCCCACCCCACTACCCCAAAAATGCCACAGACTTTCTGCCCTCCCAGGAGGCAGATGGGGACAGTAGCCCCTGATTTGCGCCAGGGGGGCAGAAAGCACAAAGGCACCAGGGATTTCTTTTAATATACGTAGGGGTGGGGGCTGCCCAGAATGGGTATACCAATGCCCCCACCCCAAAAATAATTACCACAGTCTTATTGCCCCCCCAGGAGGCAGATAGGGGTAAAAGCCCCTTATCTGCCTCCCGGGACAGCAGAATGACCAAAAGGCATCAGGGAATGTTTTTGTTCTTAAATCAGGGTTGTGGACTGCCCAGAATGTTACACTTCCAGATTGGGCAGGGAAGAATACTCAAAAGAATAGAAAAGATGAAAAGAGGAAGACTTCCAGCAGACCACTCCCCATTCATCACAGGGCCAGGATCCCTGCAGGGTATCATAAGATTACTTTAGGGCCAACCGAATCACCCTGACCCCCCAAGAAAAAAACAATAAAATCGTATCACCTTTTTGCCGACAAAATGTCGTCCCTAACCGTCATAGGGTGACCATAACACCCTTGATATGTTCAGCCAAGTGCAGTTGCATTAGCGGTCATGCCTAATGTCCTCTGCCAGCTTTGTCATCGTGGTAGCCCGGTGCGTGTAATCGCCATAATATGTAGGCCTGGGCTAAAAAGCTGTTCCGCTCGCGGAAATTGCGATAATTTGTCATTTTCGCGTTCCGCGGAGAGCGCGAAAATGTCTAAATTTCCGCAATCCGCATTTTACCGGAAATGTTTTGCTTGCTCGCGCTGTAAAATAATCCATTCTTGCGTGCGCGCGATCGCCTTACCTGAATCCCCGCGTTCGCCGACAAGTTTTCCCGATCCGTTCGCGTTCTCCACGAGATGTTGGATTGTTGGTAGCCATTTGTGCTGTCTCGCGACAGTTTGCGCCCGCAGTAACATCATTCGTCGCGCGATCACGTCTTTCTTCTCGCGATCATGCACCGCGAGACAAGTGAAAACAAGATGGCTGCGCCCGCGAGCAACCACATGGGTAAGTTGGCGAGCCGCAACCACGCAGAACATACCGCGAACGGGCGGGAAAAAAACTTCTGCATCTTCGCGATATTTCCGCGTGTTTGCGGAGATTTTTAACATTTTCGCGGTAATTTGCGAAAGTGAATTTCGCAAATTCCGCCCACCCCTAATAATATGTGCTGTAGCTGTGTGTCCATCAAGATTCTCCTTCTCCGGTATACAGACGAAGAAGACGGGCTGCTCAGACCCGTTCAGTTTACAAAGCCCGCTTTCAAAGGAAAACACAGAACACCTGTGGGAGGGGTGTGTCTCAAACAGGAAGGGCGCATGTGAATAGCATGTTGTGCCGCTGGGGGCATCATATTGGAAGGGTCACCACCGCTATGAGCAGAGTATGGAATTTGCTCATGCAAGTTGATTGGGAAAGCAAAACCCTGGCATAAACCATGAAAATTTGTTGGCACGTATTGTATTATACAAGGTGATCAATAAAAAACACTCCAGATCAACGTTTTAATATAAGAAAAAGTACATATAGTTAATCGAAGTGAACAATTATATACAATTGTCCAATGGAGAAATAAAAAACTAAGAAGTGAGGGGGTAAGATAGCATCCAGATTGACACCCACGTGTAAGGAGGGTATGATCCAAGTGGTAATAGTTAAGAGAACCGGCACAATGTGCGCAAGTGGTTGCAATATTCAAAAGGTCACTGTTATTACGGCTAGTATACAAACTGTATTAATAGTTTTCCAGAGGACACACGTCACAGTAGTATGAGACCCAAAGATACTAGGGGTGAGAACAGGCACAATGTGCGGGAGCAGGCGCCATATTTAAAAAATCACACCTATTATTACTGCTATACAAACTTTGTCAATGGCATTCCAGGTGACAATCAAATCCGTATACGTAACCATGGAAAACAAAAAACAATGATCAAGAGAAGGAAGGGAGCAAAATAGTAGTGACTCAAACTCAAGGCCGGTCAAATAACCTAACCTTAAACTTTCCAAGAAATTTCAAGGTGACAAGGTAGCATCCATTATATCATCTACACCTAGGGAACCTAGAAGAATGAAAATAAACCCAAAAGAATGAGCCAGAAAATGGTGGCGGCCATCTACGAGTAAGTGGTCCAGTAGTGCCCCATTAAGCAGATCATGAATATAGCATATAGTTAGGTTTTTTTAATAAATGATTTTTAGTGATTTTAACAAAGTAACATCCAGAGCATTTGCATAGTAATCGGGGTATACCATTGTCAATACAAATTAGCAAGAAAATCGAATGGCTTAGGTAGGGATAGAAGGAAACTCATAATCATTTAGCATTTCCATGACTACTGGGCAGGGCGGCTAACTGCTTCACTCCGCAGCGCGCACAGCCAAACATAAGCAAATTACTACAAAATACACAAAAGGAGAATCAGGGCATTGCTCCGCAAATCCAGTTACGACATATATCACATACCTCCGAAAGAGACACTATGAATTTGGACACAAAAGGCTCAACAATCGAGAAAAGGAAAGAGAAAAAATGAAAATTCATGTAGGATCTGAATAAGAGAACAAGAGCTGATCTCCTATATAGAACAACCGCAAGTACTAGTCTGGTGTGGTGGAAGGTGACGTCAATATAAGCATAGGGACAGAATGGGATGTGTGCTGGTGTGTCGTGCACCTCGGGGGTGAACTTAGGAGTAAATGGACGCAAAGGTCGGGGGGGATAAGTGGACACACAATGGTCGGGGAGGGGGCAGTAAGGTAAGTGGGAGGGTGAGCAATCTCGCATCCCCGTTAATACGGGGGAACTTCAGGGAGGAGGAACGGTCACAGCAGCCCAGGCCTCAATCACCGTTAAAAATCCCTGCCACCGCACAGGAGTGTGCTGCAGGGGTAGTGGCGCCCAGTCCTCAGCCTCACGCTGATTTATGCATTCCAAAACCAGTGCCCTCCGCAGATCAAACAGCCACACTGCAATCCCAGGGCCTGCCTACTCCTTCCAGGCCATAGCAATCCTCCGTTTGGCCAAACCCAGAGCGAGATTCAGAAATGTATTCACACTCTTGTGGGACGAGTTGCGCCTTGTGACTCCCAACAGGAAGTGAAGGGGTTCCACCTCCACCCGCGCATCCGTCGCTGCTGCAAGTACAGCAGCCACTTCCAACCAGAATGTGCGAATTGTGGCGCAAGTTCAAACCATGTGAGTAAAGGTAGCCCCCTGATTTCTGCATCTAGGGCAGATGTCCAGGGCAGTAGGGTACATGCGTGCCAGTCTGTGGGGGGTGAGATACGTGAGGTGAAGGTAGTTAAATCAAGTATATTTCTCCCTTGCATTGGTCGAGATGGTCTTGGGGTGGGTAAGACATTGTTGCCATTGTTTATCCAACAGGGTAAGAGACAGTTTGCCTTCCCAATGCGTTTGCAGTGTAAGCAATGCAGGAGGATCATCTAATCTAATGGAGGTGTAAATTGCTGTTATGGCTCGACGCCCACGGCCATGCGTAAGCACAGTAAGCAGTAAGTGCGAAGTAGCAGGTTCCATCCCGTCAGCATCCCAGGACTGCAAGGACAGGTGAGTCAGTAGGGCATGTAGTAAAAAGGAGCCCTGCGGCACCCCATACGTTTCCACTAGGCTCTCAAACATCAGCAACTGCGAGTCAGTGAACATATCCCCCATCTGTCCAGCCCACTCTCCCTTCACGCCCCCAGCTCTGGACGTCCATTGCACGAGTACGTGCCAGGGAGCAATTCCAAGGGTAGACTAGGAGCATAGGGCTGTGGTCGGGCCCTGGACGTCACGTATCTAGCCCAGTGTCGCCTGGCTGCAGTCATTAATAGGTTGCCTTGACGCCTTTGGGTCGGCAGAGCCATTCCCGAGAGCCACTACAGGAGCATTGGGACATCCCAGGTCATGGCTCCAGTAATTAACTCAGTGAGGTTGCTTTTGGCGAGCCACAGCATCGGCCACTGCAGTTGTGCCGCTGCGTAGTACCGTTCCTAAATTGGCGCACCCAGGCCGCCATCCGACAATGGCAAATATACTTTATCTGGGCCACCCGAGCCCGCGAAGCACCCCATAACAGTGATATCAGCAGAGATTCCAAGTCTCTGAAGAGTTTCCGGGGCAGGCGATACGGGAGGACACAGAAAAAATATAAGAGACGGGGAAGGACTAGCATCTTGGGTATTGCTACCCGGCCCATAGGAGACAAAGGGAGGCCCGTTGAAAACGGGAGGGTCGTGCACGCTCATGTGATAGCTAGGCCGAGGTTCCCATCAACCGTATCCACACCCAAATGGTAAATCTGTACCCCCAAGTATTTAAAGGTGTCGAACGCCCACTTCAGCGGAGTAAGCGGTGCTTGCTGTCTTTGCCCTGGTGTTATTGGTGTCATCGGAAACACCACGATTTCTCCCAGTTAACCTGGAGACCAGACACGCCCGCATGTTCGTTTAAAAGAGCCATGATGTACTTCAAAATCCCAGCCTTGCTGCTTAAGTAAATCAGCGCATCATCAGCGAACAACAATACAATGTGCCATCGGTGATCAACCCTTATACCCCAATCCCGTACACGCAGCCGTAATTTACATGCTAACAGCTCCATGGCAAGAGCAAAAAGGATCGGCGACAGGTGGCAGCCCTGTCGTGTTCCCCTTGCTATTGATAGAAAAGGTCAGTAAGTGTGACCCGTTTTCACCCTAGCCTGAGGCCTACAGTATAATAGTCGTATCCATTGTTGGAAGTGGGGACCCATGCTGAACCCTGTCAGGATCGCCTCGAGGTAAGCCCAGCTTAAGGTGTCAAATGCCTTTTCTATATCAAATGAGGCGATCCAAGGCTGCTCCCCGCCACCTCGCGCCCACGCCCTCATGGACCAGCAGAGGGACAATGGCAAGTAGCCGATTAGCCAGTAATTTCCCCATGTTCTTATAATCGACGTTTAACATTGACAGGGGACGACAAGAGGCCATAAGAAGGGGGTCTCGGCTTGGTTTAGGTAAGATGACCAACGTCGCCTCTCTCATAGTGGGTGGTAACACACCTGTCTCGAAGGCCGCAGCATACACCTTGGCCAGCCTAGGTGTTAGCTGTGCAGAGAAGGTACAATAAAATTCTGCCGGCCACCCATCCGTCCCCGGCGTCTTGCCCGCTGTCAGCTGTCGGATGGCATCCGTGATCTCATCGAGCGCAATGGGCTGTTCCAGAGCATCACGGTGGGCCGGGGTGATCTGCGGAAGCTGGACTCCTTCCAAGAATTCCTGAGTGCGAACAGGATCGTGCGGGGCCGGGGTTGTATACAACATTGTGTAGTATTCATAGAAGGAGAGATTGATAGCTGCCTGCGTGTTCACCAGGGTCCCAGCACTCGTGAATATGGCAGTAATAGGAGGTTGGGAAGTGTTGGATCAAAGGAGCCACGCCAGGAGCTTCCTGGTCTTGTCTCCCTGACCGTGCCTACGTGCCAAATACGTTTTGTAATCCAAGGCACACAGGTCAACCATCGCGTTCTTTTATGCCAATCGAGCCTGGGCGAGGGAGGGGGAAAGCAGGGGATCAGTCGGAATACGCTGCTCATAGCTCTGTATCGCGGACTCATGTGTAGTTAGCGCTGCAGTCAGGGATTTACAAGCCCCATATGTGGTCTTGATGGCCTGGCCTCTTAACACAGACTTAAAGGCGTCCCATTCCATCCCCACCAATGAGGCAGTCCCCTCATTCTCCCCAAAGTAGGAGGTGATGGACTCCAGTAGGGTGGCCCAATAGGAGGGATAAGTGTGTGCTGCCCCAGGCAAGCGCCAAGTGGAAATCGCAGGACGTTGGGCACCCCAGGTTAGGTTCAGTTTTAGGGGTGTATGGTCTGAGAGTGTGGTCACTAAATACTCGGCATGTACCACAGTGTGTAGAGCACTATCCGAGCAGGACACCATGTCGATCCACGTGTGTAAGCCATGCAGTGCCGAGTAATGAGAATATACGCACGTCTGCAGATGTAATCTGCGCCATACATCATGTATCTGCATTCGAAGCACCCATTCTTGTATGTGGTGCGCTAGTGTAATGGATTGCGCCCCTGTAGGAGGGGGGCGGGAGTTATCCAAGGCGAGATCCCACACCCCATTGAAGTCCCCCCCAGTATGTGGGGACCGTGGGGTCCGCAAGCAGCGAGGGTATGAGCAGTCGCAAGAAATTGGATTGACCCAAATTCGGGGCATACAGGGAGACCAGCGCCAGAGGGGATCCATTCATCACACCCTCCATGGTAACATCCCGGCCCTGCGGATCCACCCTGGAGTGCGTAATTTGAAGAGGAGTCCCAGGAGCTACCAAAATGAGCACCCCCCTAGCGTAGCCCAAGTACGCCGTGCCCAGGGCCGTGCCCCGCCAGCGCTTGTGGAGCGACGCTAGTGTCTGTGTCGTGAGATGTGTCTCTTGGAGCAATGCTATCGTGATCCAGTGACTGCATAGATATTGCTGCACCTTGTGTCACTTGGCGCAACCTGCCAGCCCCCTCACATTCCAGGTCAGAAAAGAGCAATCCCCGAGAGCCATCTATGTAGATGTGTGAAAGAGCTATGCAAAGATCCTCCCAGCATGTGACAGCCCACATTCCCATTGATACACTCACATTCCCAGACCACCGGACTCAGACATGTTTCGACATCAGACCTCGTGAAGTGTAAGCATGAAAAAAGAAAAATAAGACCATCAATAATACCCCAACTTCCCACCCCAGGCTTGGTTGCCAACGGGCAATGGGCAATTCGCACTAAACTGCAAAACCAAGAGCACACAAGTCAAAACATATGATATAAGAAAAACCAAGTGAGTTACTGTATCAGCTACTTATCGCACGTTGGGGGGGTAGCAAAGTTCTCGAGCAGTGTCCATTCCGCCTCCCATGAATCAGTCGGCTCTCAGCGCACGTGTGCAGGGCGCGCATCTCCACATCAAAGAAGAAGAACAGGCCCAGCCTCGATGTCTTCAACCAAGCGCATCTGCCGTTTGCAGGGTAGGGCCGGGCTGCCCCCGCCAATGCCTCAATCTGTGAGTCCGTGAGTGGTAGCATGCGGTCCATCTGGGCATCGGGGTCCGAGTCCCGTCGAGGAGATGAGGTAGAAGAGCTCACCTGTTCCACCGATCTGACGGCCTGCCCCCGTTCCTGCGCAGCCTGTGTCCTAGTTCGGTGCCGTGTCTGATTCCCTCCCCGGCCTCTATGTGCCATCACCAGGGTCCGTGGCCGTGCTGTGTCCACCTGCAGTGTAGGAGGATAATGTGCCATACCCTGCCGGTCGATCCAAGCCCATGCTTCTTCGGGCGTGTTGCAGAAGACTATGCCCTCTTTGTGACAAATACAGAGACGTGCGGGGTACTGGAGGGAGTATTGGATATCACGGTCCCTCAGGCATTTCTTGGTCTCCAAGTAGGAGGAGCAGCGGCGCTGCACGGCCAGGGTGTAGTCCGAGTAGATATGAACACTGTAGCGTTGTCAATCTGCCAGGGGCCCCAGGTCCTGATGACTTGCAACACATGGTCCCTGTCGCGATAATTGAAGAACCTGGCCACCACTGGACGAGTGAACGAACCTGGGCATGGGGGACCCCTCCGGGACTCTGTGCAAAAAAATCTACATTTTGCCCTGCAGGACCTCACATGAGAACCATTCCTCCAGGAAGAGCTCCATGCTGGGACCCTCCGCCTGCTCAGGAAGAACCACAAGGCGTACATTATTGCGGCACGAGCACCATTCTTGATCCTCCACATGCGGCGTGAGATAGTCCACCTCCTGCTGGAGGGCCTGCAGCTGGGTGGTCGTTGTGGTCACCGTAGGCCTCATGGAAACCAAGACAGATTCAGCTTTATCAACTCGCCCCTTCAGTTTCTTGTGGTCCTCACGCAGGAACCCCGCATCGGTGCTAAGAGAATCAATTTTTGCACCCAAGGAGGTCTTTATATCTAGTATTGCCGCTAAGAATTCACCAAAGCGATGAGAGTGGTCATTGTGGCACCCCTGGGTGGAAAGCTGCATGGGGTCTGCACCACTGCAGGCCATGGACCCCGGCTCTGTCTCCGGAGGTTGTGCCTGAGGCTTGTCTGCCCTGGGTTTGCCCATTATTGCACCCGTAGAAGAACACAGGCTGGTGGCGTAATATAGTGACACCGCCAGAGACCAGGATCAGCAGAGGACAGAGGTGTAGGAGAAGGGGCGTGTGCTGCACTTTTCTGAGACCAAGGCGCCTCTAGGTGCCGGATTCAGCCGCTCAACTCCTCACAGTCACACAATGTCCAAGGCCTCCCGTACACCTCAGCAGCGGCGTTTACTCCAGAGCCCCAGGGCCTCACCGGAGTTCCCCCGTGCTGCACATGTAGGCAGGTTCCAGCGCTCCTCAGGTTCCTCCATACTCCAACCTGCAGACAACAGAGGGGCACGCCGAGCTTCCACCAGAAGACACGATCTGTCAGCAGGGCATCCTATCGTTCACCCTGTGGGTCCACAGCCCATGCGCAGAGGTACAGGCAGGATTCCAGTCACTGTAGGGGGCAGCGTACAGCCAGCCGGCTGGCCCCAGCCGCCCCAAGAGTCACCTCAGGCCCGGCAGACCCCTCATATCATGTCTATCACATACATTGAGCGTGCAGGCCAGGCAGCTCCGTCACAGTCCGCTCCGCACCCACCAGTCGCGGAGGGGCCAGGAAGAAAAAGGGGGAGTCCCAGATAGTAACTCACCCCATCCAGGGCGCAACCACTGCGCATCTGCTAGGCTCCCCAGGCACTGGCACTCGCTGCAGTGGGCCTGTCCGACACAGGTCGCCCAATCCAAAATGGCGGGCCGGGCGCGTCTTGCACCGCGGCCGATGTTAGCAGGCACCTCTGTTGCATACACTCCGGGCACAGCTCCACAAGCCCCCGGTTCCACAGTGGGGGAGGGATGCACACATCTCGCCGCCTTTATGTGGCTCGCGCTGGATCGCACCAGCTCCGCAAGAGAAATCTGGGCCGCAGGGACACGCCTCCGTCGCGGGGCCAAAGACCGGAGCCTTCCGCCACCTCAAGGGGCCCCGGAGAGGTCCAGTTTTTTGCAGGATCAGATGCCGGACACCCTCCGCGCCGGGTCCACTGCAGGATATTCGGCCAGGCAAGTGCAGAACAGGATGATTACGGCGGGGACAGAGCGGAGCTCAGGGCTCTGCGTCCGCTCTAGCCGCCATCTTGGCCACCCGTGCATAGCATATAGTTAGTTAACAAGTCATATGAGGAAAAGCTTACCATCCTCACATGTAGAATACACAGAACACAAAATACAAAATAAGAGACAGGAGAGGTGTAGGGGGGAACACCCAAACAGTGGAAGAGCAGAGAAATTAATTATCTTTGAAAGCATATCAGTACCCCACACCTTGATAAGTGCACATCAGGTCAAATGGTGTATTACCAAAGGTAGAAAGATGTACATAGACTACATATAAATTACAATAGGTAAGTGTAAGAGACGAATGTGATATATACAGGAACACATTCAAAAGTAAACAGTCATACAAATACAATCTGACAATCATAGGGATGTAGGTCATCTGTGGATTGCATCCATCATAGCAGAAAGTAATTACATTGAATGTAGCAGGACTGAGGGAGGTTACGGTCAGACATTGCAGGAAGTAGTGTAACTCCTCATACTCAGCCTTCCCCGCCCCTGTCTCTTATTTTGTATTTTGTGTTCTGTGTATTCTACATATGAGGATGGTAAGCATTTCCTCATATGACTCATTAACTAAGTACATGCTATATTCACAATCTGCTTAATGGGGCATTACTGTACCACTTACTCATAGATGGCTGCCACCATTTTCTGGCTCATTCTTTTGTGTTTATTTTCATTCTTCTAGGTTCCCTAGGTGTGGATGATATAATGGATGCTACCTTGTCACCTTGTACAAATTAAGTTTAAGGTTAGGTTATTTGATGGGCCCTGAGTTCGAGTCATTACTCATACTATTTCACTCCCTTCCTTCTCTTGATGATTGTTTTATGTTTTCCATGTTTCATATTTGGATTTGATTATCCCATGGAATGCCATTGGCAAAGTTTGTATCTCAGTAATAATGGGTGTGTTTTTTTTTAAATATGGCAGCTGCTCCCACACATTGTCACTGTTCTCAACCCCAGTAACCTTGGGTCACACACTACTCTCATGTGTGTCCCCTGTAAAACTATTAAAACAGTTTGTATACTAGCTGTAATAACAGTGACCTTTTGAATATGGATGTAGAGATGAGGGGTCTAGTGGTTGTATGGGCGGAGCAGGATGGGCGGAGATAAGGGAGGACTCTGGGGACAGGAAGAGGCGGAGTGGGAGGTCAGGTCGGCAGTTGAGGGAATGACATGCTGGTGTAAGGATTGAAATAAAGCACGTGAATAGAGAACCCTCCGTGTCTGTCGTCATTGATAGCGAGTAGACACGACAGCTGGCGACGAGGGTGGGATGGAGCTGGATGCTCTCCCGAAACACCAGCACGCCGAGTAAGCTAACGAGGGGCCGGTAGCAAGGAACCAGCGAAAGCGCCGCCACCCGCGACAGCGTGTGAAGAGCCTGCGGCTGAAGGAGCGAGCGCTCTGCAGCGAAGAGGACTGCCGCCGTGACAGGCAAGAGGAAAGTGAAAGCGCCGACGCGCGTGTTTCTCCGGCCAGATCGGAGCGGTGAACGTGAGGACCCCGCCCGCCCGCCTGTGAAGCCGTGAGTGAAAGGAAATAAATAATAGATGAAACAGACCATGAGAGGGGCCGTCCAGGCAGCGCGCTGCCCCCGGAATGAATGACTCGAGAGCCCGGCACCACGTGGGACGTCTGCACACGCTCCCCAACCGGTGGCCATCTTAAAGTCAGGCGGACTCTCGGACGCCCCATGCAAATAGGCCCGGGCGGCCATTTTGAAGTCAGGCAGCATTGAAATTCCATCAAGCACAAGCAAATACAAAAAAAAAAAAAAAAAAAAAAAGAAAGAGAGAAACGTGGGACCTACCTGAATACAGCGCAAGCCTCCACGAGGGATCCCCTGGGCCTGCTCTGCGCTGCTGCTGCGCGCATCACACGCACACCGCGATGTCGAATCATGGGTCCCCAGCTCATTCTCCAGCGCGCCAAGATGCGAAGCCAATCATCATGGGGCTGTCGCACCTGCGCCCCCCAGAACCCCTAGCGCTCGTGGTGGGGAGCAGCATGGGCCCTCGCTGGGAAGAGTGGATTGAAGACTTTGAGGACTACATAAAGGGCTCGAAGGTGACAGGGGACGAGGATCAACTGATCGCACTTCGGAACCTCGTGGGCAAGGACGTCAGCAAGATGATAAAGGAACTCCCCGCCGCAGACGCGGGAACATATGCGAATGTGCGCGCAGCCCTGGATCGGAAGTTTGTGCGCAAGAAGAATGTAGATTATGAACGATACGTATTCCAAAGAGCACGACAAGAAAAGGATGAAGTCATGGGCTCATACATCACAAGGTTGCGGCGCCTGGCGCGCCACTGTGAGTTCGACGAGTTCTCGACGGATGACGCCATTCGCCTACGGGTGATCGACGGCTGCCAGTCGGAGACGCTACGCAGGAAGCTACTAAAAAAGAGTCACACGCTGGATGAAATAGAAGAGATCACGAGACTCCATGATCAGACTGAAGAGCAAGCCAAGACAATGGAGGCAGGACGCGTGGACCGCAAGGAGGTAGTCTGTCAAGTACGCACCGATCGCCCTCGCCGGTGGTCGAGAGAGCGGGAACGACAAGCTCGGCCGCCATCGAGACACCACCGTCGCCCCGGTCATCGACGGCCTGATTCGGGGAAGAGAAGCAGGCGCCAGGATCATGGGAAGAAGGCGCCATTGAGAAGATGTTACCGATGCGGGTACGACTTCCCACACATCGGAGCGTGCCCGGCCCTGGGACAGAAGTGCCACAAGTGTGGTCGCAACAATCACTTTGAGACCATGTGCGGCGACTACCGCCGGGAGAAAGAAAAAGCCTCCACGAGGTCACCAAGAGGTGAGACACGCCGCCACCACGCGCGGGCGGTACGTGACCGCCGGAAGTCCTCCTCCAAATCCTCCCAGTCGAGCAGGGAGTCACGGTCTTCAAGATGGTCTAGAAGATCACCATCAAGGGACTCCGAATCACCTTCGAGTGAACACGAATACTTTGTAGAGTATGCAAACATGATTGCCGATCCCGATCAGCTCAAAAAATACCCTCGGCTGGACATTTGCGTTGGCACGCACCCCACGAAGTTCGTGATGGACAGCGGGGCATCCCTCAACTACATCCCAGTGACCGAATATCAGAAAATGAACCCTCGGCCTTGGCTCGACCCCGCACATGTGCGTGTCTACACCTGGATGTCCAGGAAGCCGCTCCCATGCTTGGGGAAGTTTTCAACGACACTAAGGCATCGAACAACATCTATTCCGGCCGTGATTCACGTCTTCGAGGGACCGGAAGCCGACTGTCTCCTCAGTCTACCAACTGCTGAACGGTTGAAACTGGTGGAAATCCTGTATCGCGTCACTGGTGAAAATGACACCGTGCACAAGTTCCCAAAGCTGTTTTCTGGACTCGGGAAAATGAACAGAGGCCAGATCCGCCTTCACATAAATGACCAGGTCCGCCCGGTTGCCCAACACCCGCGGAAAGTCCTGTTCCACCTCCAGCAAGCGGTGGAGGATGAGCTACAAGACCTGCTGGACGCCGACATCATCGAACGGACGGAGGGCGCCACACCGTGGGTATCTCCCGTCGTGATCGTACCAAAGAAAGGCGCACCCGGGAAAGTGCGACTCTGTGTGGACATGAGAATGCCCAACACTGCCATTGAGAGAGAGCGTCATCCCGGACCTCACTTAAGTGACATGATTGCCGCCCTCAATGGGGCGAGGGTGTTTTCCAAATTGGACCTAAACAAAGGCTATCATCAGCTGGAACTACACGAGAGTTCCCGCTATATCACAACATTTGCAACGCACCTAGGGTTGTTCAGATACAAGAGACTGAATTTCGGCATTTCATCAGCCGTTGAAATATTCCAAGAAGCTATCCGGCAAACGATACATCACATCCCAAATACGCTGAACTACAGCGATGACATTCTAGTCTACGGGGCGACGCTCCAGGCCCACGACACGGCCCTAGATAGGGTTTGCCATGCTCTCCTGGAGGCCAACCTCACGCTCAACAAGGAGAAATGCGAGTTCCATCAGTCGCAACTGAAATTCTTTGGCCACATCTTTTCAGGGGCCGGAATGCAACCAGACCCTGCCAAAGTGAGCACTCTGAACAGCACCAAGAGTCCACTTGACGTCAGTGATGTGCGATCCTTCCTTGGCATGGCGAGTTACTGCTCGAGGTATATCAAGGACTATGCCACAATAAGTCACCCACTTCGCACGCTCACCAAGCAAGGACAGGCCTTTGAGTGGACTCCCGAATGCGAGCAAGCCTTCCAGGACATAAAGAGAGCAGTGGGCTCGGTGGAAAGCCTGGCCTATTTCAGCCCAGATCGCAAGACTGAAATAACAGTGGACGCAAGCCCCGTCGGGCTAGGAGCCATCCTGGCTCAATATGACAAGGACACAGACCACCGCCACATTGTGGCGCACGCCAGCCGGAGCCTCTCCGACACGGAGAAAGCCTATTCCCAACCGGAAAAGGAGAGCCTTGCGGTGGTGTGGGCGTGTGAGCACTTCCATGTGTTCATCTACGGGAAGCATTTCACCATGGTAACAGACCACCAAGCCCTCGTCACCATCTATGGCAACCCCCGGTCCAAGATGCCACCCCGCATCGAGAGGTGGGGACTCCGTCTGCAAGAATACACATTCACAATTGTGCACAAGCCAGGGAAGGCTGCCAACCCGGCTGACTATATGTCGCGCCACCCGGAAGACTCACAGCGACGCACACCGTCCATGGCAGACGAGTATGTCCATTTTGTGGTGGACCAAGCGCGGCCACCGGCGGTCCCCCTAGAGGCCATCCTGGTCGCCACCCAGCAAGACACCATGCTGCAGCAGGGGATCCGGAGGGTCCGAACGAACAGGTGGCGGCATGAAGAGTTGGAGGACGAAAATGGTGACACCACAAGGCGTCAGGAGTGGCAAGCATTCCGGAATGTGTGCGAAGAACTATCCGTCACACCTGATGGCCTACTGCTGCGAGACACTCGAATTGTAATACCCCAACAACTGAGACAGGGAGTCGTCAACCTGGCACACGAAAGTCATCGAGGAGTAGTCACGACGAAAAGAGCGCTTCGTGACCGTGTCTGGTTCCCCTTCCTAGACAAAATGGTAGAACACACCCTAAAAGACTGTCTGCAGTGCCAAGTGGTAAGGCAAGGAGACCCACCCGCTCCACTCCAGATGACGCCCCTGCCACCAGGGGTATGGCAAGAACTGGCCATGGACTTCTACGGCCCCATGTCATCGGGCAAGTATGTGTTAGTTATAATAGATGAGTACTCACGGTTTCCCATCGCCCGGTTCGTCCCATCCACCAATGCTGCTGCTACGATCACCATCCTGGATGAAGTCTTCGCGGCCTGGGGTCTACCCGCGGAGGTGAAAACAGACAATGGGCCTCCGTTCAATGGCCGGGAATTCAGTGATTTCCTGACGCTCATGAATGTGCGACACCGACGAATCACACCACTATGGCCGCAGGCCAATGGCACAGCGGAGAGGTTTATGGCCACCTTAAAAAGGACATTCCAACAGGCCGCTCTGGACAAAAGAGACCCGCAGGCGGCCCTCAATGATGTACTCCGAGCCTACCGGACGACGCCGCATGCCACCACAGGCAAATGCCCTGCTACGCTCATGTTGGGGCGCCCGGTCAGGACACGGATACCCACTTGGGAGGGAGCGCTGCGACCCATTTCTCCCAACCGTATTCATCGGGAGGTCGAAGCCACCGACAAAGCTCGCAAAGAAAGCATGAAAGCATACGCAGATGGCAGACGGCGAGCTCGCTCTTTTTCGTTCCACGAAGGGGACTGCGTGATTGTCAAGCAAGAACAATCCAAGAAAACAGACAGCAGGTTCAGAGCGGAACCTCTGACGGTCACTCGTCAGAAAGGCACCATGCTGACAGCAGAGTCAGACACCAGGCGGGTAACCCGGAATGTGTCCCACTTTCAGAAGTGCAGCCCGGCTCTGCGAGAGACTCTAGAGTCGCAATCTGCACCTTCACAAACCCTGCAACCTGAAGCACAGAGCAAGAGTGACAGTCCAGTGGGGCAGACACCCGGAGCCGAATCTGATACAGTGCCTGAAGGCCGCACACTCCGTCCACGACAAACTATCCGTCAGCCCAAGCGGCTGATTGAGGAGATGTAACTTTTGGTGACCCCGTTCGTTGCTAACAAAGGGGGAGATGTAGAGATGAGGGGTCTAGTGGTTGTATGGGCGGAGCAGGATGGGCGGAGATAAGGGAGGACTCTGGGGACAGGAAGAGGCGGAGTGGGAGGTCAGGTCGGCAGTTGAGGGAATGACATGCTGGTGTAAGGATTGAAATAAAGCACGTGAATAGAGAACCCTCCGTGTCTGTCGTCATTGATAGCGAGTAGACACGACAATGATGACCTCTTGTGCACATTGTGCCGGTTCTCTTAACTATTACCAATTGGACCATACCCTCCTTACACGTTGGTGTCAATCTGGGGGCAATCTTACCCCCCTCACTTTGTAGTTTTTTAATTATCCATTGGATACCTGTATATAATATTTCACTTCAATTAGCTATATGTACTATTTATTATATTAAAAAGTTGTTCTGGAATGTTTTTCATTGATCACCTTGTATAAGTATAGTGCTAATAGATTTTCGTGGTTGAATACCACGGTTTTGTTTTCCCAAAACAACTCTCATGAGCAAACTCTAGACTCTGCTCGTAGCGGTGTGATATGGCGCCCGCAGATGCACAACATGCTATTCACTAGCACCCTTCCAGTTTGGGACACACCCCTCTTACAGGTGTTCCGTGTTTGCTTTTGAATGTGGGTAACATTTGTTATCTCAAAATGTTGATCTGGAGTGTTTTTCATTGATCACCTCGTATAAGTATTGTGCCAATGAATTTTCGTGGTTTATGCCAGGGTTTTGCTTTTCCAAACAATTATCATGAGCAAATTCCATACCCTGCTCGTAGCTGTAGTGACCCTTCCAATATGGCGCCCGCAGAGGCACAACATGCTATTCACTAGCACCCTTCCTGTTTGGGACACACCCCTCCCACAGTTGTTCTGTGTTTTCCTTTGAACGTGTGCTTTATAAACTGAACGGGTCTTAGCAGCCCGTTTTCTTTGCCTGCATACTTGAAAAGGAGAATCCCGATGGACACACTGCTACAGCGCATATTATGGTGAGTACATGCACCAGGCTGCCGCGATGACCAAGCTGGCAGAGGATATTAGGCTCGACCACTAATGCAACTGCACTTGACTGAACATATCAAGGGTGTTATGATCACCCTATGATGGTTAGGGTGGACATTTCGTTGCCAGAATGGTGATAAGATTTTATTGTTTTTTTCTTGGGGGTTCAGGGCGATTTGGTTAGCCTTAATGTAATCTTGTGGTACCCTGCCTGGGTCCTGGCCCTGTGATGAATGGGGACTGGTCCACTGGAAGTCTTCCTCTTTTCTATTCTTTTGAGTATTCTTCCCTGCCAAATCTGGAAGTGTAACTTTATAGTCTTGCTGCCCACATGGCAGAAGCTTATTCTTTGAACACACTGCTTGCCGCTGTAAATTATGTAGGCTGTTTTGACTCATGATTTTTAATATTAGGATATACTCCTGTGATGATCCCTTAATTCTCTCTTTCTAGGTGCTAAGTTGATTGGTCTGTCTGTCTTGGGCCGCCTTAATTGTGTATGACCCATGGTATTAACCTGTTCCGCGCTGCGTGAATATTCGTGCTGTGCGGGCGTTTTATTGAGTGGGTGGAGTTCGGACGCCCCCTGGCTGTCCTCCGCACACGCCCACCGTGACATTGGATGGCCGGGGGCCGCCCGAAGCATACAAGGGGTTAATGACCATTGATACCCCGCATACTATTTACAATTGTTATTAGAAAATAGCTGTTTACAGCGGTTTTATGTGAGTATCCTGTATCATCTTTTGATATTCCCTGGTTCTTAAATTATATACATTTCATCTATGACGATACTTAGGACATTTTTTCTGATTCAATTTCTTTAATATATAGAGTTTTGCAGCAAATCAGAAGCAGGGATATTTACAAGGATTTCGTAAAATGACTTATCCCTGGAAGCGCAGCGCACTTTTCCGAATATGTCAGAATCCCCACGCGTTGGAAATGACGCATCTGCTGGTGTAATAAAATAGAAGGCTGATAGAACAGTCTGGCAACAAAACTGACAACATGGACCTCCTAAACTTGCAGCTGGGAGTTGGACGGAGAAGACCACAACCACCACCAGCCCAACCACCACAACCTTCTCCATCTCCATCACCGCAAAGGCAGAGCAAGAGAAGGGAGCACATCTCCCGGCAGAGGACCGCCCTCATTGGGCTCAGGAATGATGACGTCATTACATACTATTGCCTCAGGAGGCAGTCCATTGTGTAATTGTTGTATCAGATTGCACCAATTGCCAGGGTCAACAACATTCTGCCGCAGGCTAAGCTCCTGGCTGTATTACACATATTGGCCTCCAGCTCATTCCAGACCACAGCTGGACGAGTGGCAGGCATATCTCAGTCATCGTTCTCTGCGTTCCTACCATCTGTCCTGGATGCCATCATTCACCTCACACCAAAGTACCTCCACTTCCCAAACACCCAACAGCTGCAGCTCGAGATCAAATAAGGCTTTTATGCCATTGCAGGCTTCCTACATGTCCTTGGGGCTACTGACTGCAAGCATGTGCAACTGGTTCCTCCTGCTGAAAATGCCCATCTCTAATGCAACAGGAAGCACACTCACTCAATAAATGTCTAGGCTATCGTGGTCCATCGGGGACTATTTACAAATGTACTGGTCAAATACAGAGGAAGAGTGCATGATGCATGCAATTTCCCCAACTGTATCATTAATAGGGGTGGGCGTAATTTGCGAAATCCACTTTCGCAAATTATCGTGAAAATGTTAAAAATTATCGCAAACACGCGGAAATATCGCGAAGATGCGGAAGTTTTTTTCCCGCATGTTCGCGAGATTTTCTGCATGGTTGCGGCTCGCCAACTTACCCATGTGTTTGCTCGCGGGCGCGGCCATCTTGTTTTCAGTTGTCTCGCGGTGCATGATCGCGAGAAGAAAGACGTGATCGCGCGACGCATGACGTCACTGCGGGCGCAAACTGTCGCGAGACAGCGCAAATGGCTAAAAACAATACAACATCTCATGGAGAACGCGACCGGATCAAGAAAACTTGTCGGCGAACGCAGGGATTCAGGTAAGGCGATCACGCGCGCGCGAGAATGTATTATTTTACAGCGTGAGCAAGAACCAAATTATCGCTAACCTGCGGAATGTGGAAATTTTGACATTTTCGCGCTTTCCGCGGAACGCGAAAATGTCAAATTATTGCAATTTCCGCGAACGGAACGAAATTTTCGCCCAGGCCTAGTAATAAGAATGCCACAACATGAAGTGTAGCATCACTGCTTGCAAAGGAGTGCTGACATGATGGTTGTATATTGTGCCATAGGCCACTACAATGGTTTGTCAAGCACCCTTGCAACATGGAGGCAGGGTGCCTGTGCTGGTGCCAGGCTTCTTTTCAGAGCCAATGCCATGTAAATCACAGGGGTGCACTGTATTCCTATAAAAATGGCACATCTGTGTGCTGTGAAAATCTTGGAGGTTGGCATTGGCAGAATATGTATTACACTGCACCCCTTGTTTCTCAGCAAACTGAAGGTTGAGGCTATAGCAATCTGCACCTGGCAATACAGTGTCTGAGCAGTAAATGGCAGTGCAAAGAACCAAGGAGTACTACCCTCTATACTCCTAAATCAGGAAAACATTCTTACACAAGCTTTACCGGCAGCGTATACGTGCATCTGTTTCCAAACAGATGCACGTATATGCTGCCGGTTACCAAGCCGTTAGAATGTGAACGAATACCTCATAAAGTGTTTGAACAACGAACCTATGACAGACCGCTGAACAAATATCAGTCTTGAAAGTTTATTGTGATATTGTTGAGCCCTGAAGAAGTCTCTATGTGAGACGAAAGGCGTCAGCTATGGTCTTTGAATTTTAATGAACAATCAAACAAAGAACAACTCTGAACAAAAGAAAACAACTGATAATTGGAAGTCTTTTCGTGTGCTCACTGAAACTGTTTTGATATCTCCCCATGATTGTATAACAGAAGTAATATGTAAGACAATGTCAGCACACAGAAAACACACAACATGTCATGTAATGTGAATCATGAGCCATTGCAATGATATTGTCCTTCTCATCACTTACAGATGATCAAGGATACGGCCTACATACGTGGTTGCTGACCAAAAATGGACACCCCCAGACAGAAGCTGAAAAGGCCTACAACCATGCACACAGCCAAATTCACAACATAGTAGAGCAAAGCTTTTGCCTGCTCATGGTCAGGTTTAGATGTTTGGACCTCTCTGGGGGCGGGTTGTTATAATCACCACCTATGGTATGTGAGATGATCCTATCATGTCCTGCCCCGTACTTGTCCAAAAAGTTAGTCTATTGTCCAGTCATTGAGTTTGTGTACTTTTGTACTTTGTATTGTCGGGTGTTTGTCATTTTTGTTATCAATAGTCATAGGTGTAGGGGAAGGATAGGTCTGAGGTTAATATACATTACAGTTTGCGGGGAAGTGTAATTGCAGGATATGTCTGGCAGGGCCAAGAACCTGTCCCACAATGAGTTTCGGGGCCTATTGTAGCCACTCATGCATTACTTGCCACAAATGCTGGGGTGTGGGGGCCGAGTCAGCAAAGGCTACCCCACAGCAGAAATACGTTATAGATGGTAGAAGGTGCGTATGCAAATGTGGAGGATCTTCAGGGTGGAGAGAAATGTACACCAACTGAAGCACAGGTGGCAAGATGTGGTCATCCATGAGAGGGATCTGCTGGATCATCTGGGCCTGGAAATCGGTGGGCCTGTTGGTGAGGCATTACATTCAAAATAAGCCATTGCTGTGTGGTATATGAATACTGCTGTTTTTGGACATGTAAATGGTAGGGCCAAAAGTGCACATAGATCACCATGGCACATATGTGTGTACTACGTAACTGTAACAGAAACTGCACTAACGGCATGAACACAGGGATGTGACCATAGTCATCCATAAGCACAAAGAGCTGGTGAGGCAATGTTTTGCTGCTGTGAATTGGGGTCACTGTACAGGGCCTAAAGTATGTGTGCATACAATGTCAATTCCCACTCTGAACTGTGTGAACCACTCTTAATGTTTGGAGAAGGGGACTACACTATACATTCATCCCAACACAAGTGCTGATGTCCTTGCTGATGTTGCCAAACACACTTTGGGGCCATATCTATAGGTCCAAAATAAAGGCACCTTGCCTGGTCTTTCATTGTTAACTAGCTATGGACAGAGTCAACGAAGGACAAGTAAGTGGGATGGCTCAGATCGGAATAGGAAGGCATGCCAAGGGCCTTAGTATGGGTGTTCACACCTCTAACTCATGGCACTTCATACATTCCCCTATTACTGTATTTTGTGAAAGTGGCAATGTGTCACAAAACCTGCATCTCATGGGGGATGCATAAGGGAGATGAAATGAGACAGATAACTTCATGTCACATAAGTTATTATTTAGAATAGGTGTACTGTAAGCAGCAGCAGTCATAGACAGGGGACTATTACTATGTCATTGTGTAGGAGCATGAAAGTGTCCCTTCACACTACCAAAATAATCTTCATCCCTGAAACTATGCCACCCTGCTGCATGGAACATGGAGTGCCTGTGTTGGAGCATCACCACCCATGACGAGACACCACAGGGGCATGAGACATGAATGAGCCATTGCTCCTTGTTACAAGTCAATCATCCCCTTTTACATTGAAGCAGGTCAGCACACAAAGTTTACATCTGTAGATACCCTGAGCAAAAACCACATAAGATAGGCCCACAGTTTGGACAGGGTGTGTTGAGGCCCGCTAACTGCACACATACATTGACAAGGTGGGTATTTGGGACATGCAGGATAGCTGAGCCACCATGTTCCCAGAGTTGTCAAGGAAAATAAAGTTTGAATGTGTCACATCTTACAAGCTAAGGGAAGAGGTACAAGGAACATGTGAACAGTGTGACATCTGTTGTAGATGTGATCAAATGTAAGGATCAGAAAATACATTGTTGGCCTACAAAGCACAGTGTACAACTACCAAATGGAGTCTCCACACAGCCCTTACAGTATGACATCCTTCACCCATGTAACAAACTATGTTGCCTTTCGTACCTGGATTGAACTCTGTCTCCGCATAGGTGAAATGACTTCTGTGTCCTGGAATAACTGCATGACGTGCCATTTGTCATCAATCAGGCGTCAGAAAAGGACTCCAGGACACAAATGCCAGTGTAAGACAATTTCGGGCATGTGTAGTAACAATGTTCTGTACAACATGTGATCACTGTGTACATGTACTGCATTCACAGGTCAATGTACCTTTGTTTATGTCTCACAAGTGGACCAGAGCCCTACACATGAGGTGAAGTGGAGAGTTTCCATGAGCCAAATGCTACCAGTGAGTATCTACTTATGAATCTGTTGACCTTGAAGGGTAGTGAGAATGTATAGAATGAAATATAAGCTATGACATGGGTAAGAGCTATCATCAATGTACAAAAAGAGGGATAGAGGGCCATTCAAGGTCAAGCAGACATGCCCCCAGGAATGTAAGTATACACAGATGTGTGCAGTTCCTATTGTAGAAAAAGGTCGGAGGTGCCTGAGGGATCAAGTTGGGGGATTTGATTCTTCAGGAGCAAGGGCCCTCACACACCCCTCAGGCACCTCCAACCTTTTTCTACAATAGGAACTGCACACCTCTGTGTATACTAAGAACTATCATCAATATGTGCAGACAAGCTGAATTCAAACTTGTGCCTTGACATACTAACTGGGATATTTTCACAGCAAACAATACATGGAATAAATGGGTATCCAGGCACACTTAAGGTCTCCTTACAATACCATTTTTCTGCGGTTGTATTTTTTTTTTGTCATGCACAGCTGCACAATGGGCTGACATAAGTTGCACTAGCCAACATGAACTCACCCTGCGTGACCTGTCATGTCCTTGTAAACTTCATAGCCTTACACTCATTACTCTGTGTAAAAGGGGACTTCCATGGGCATTGCTGTGGGTGATCATATGCAACACCAATGACACTTGCCACATTTCCTGATTTGCAACCTGTTTAGAAGCTGAAATTGCATACCTAGGGCTTTCTTTACAAGAAATCAATGCAGCCCGTCACAGCAAGCCATTTCACTGCACTGTGCTGCTTTACTCTCAAAGCACAGGAATGCATCATATGTACAAAAATATGAGGCATGCGTGTCCTTTCCTAAGCGCTGGTGCACCACTGGATGGTAAAAGTCAAAGCAGGCGCACTTGCACCTTGGTGTAAGGATGTCTGATTTTTAAGAGAGATTGTTTTTGTGAGGGAAGGGACACCTACCTGTACAAAAACAGTCATGTGAGTGGTTTTCCACTTTTTATGCATGCTGCAGAATGCAGCACACATATTAAGAGGGAAATGTCATCACACATGATGTTTGTGCAAGGAAGTTTCCTTTCCAGCGCAATTAAATTCACGCCAACAACACAGACACACTTATACCACAGTGCATGGGTGCCAGTATTGTGGCATGCTGGGCCATTGTGTGGTCCCGTAAGTTATGATGACAGGAATGTGCCACACCCCAAATGTAAGAGCCCTTCATTTCTTTAACACACTGCAGCGCAGCAGGAATGCTAACAGAGCTGTTGTGCTTCAAGTAATGTTTAAAAAGGCCCAAAGTAGTTACATAAAATCCATTCCTACAGCCATATTTCATAGATGAGTGGAATATCAATGCTAGTGTGCTTTACAGACACAGTATATGTGGATAAGTATAGATTGTTGCAGTGCCCAGATGTGTAAGCTGTGTGACCAATAGCATCTCACATGCTTTGCCTTGTTTCAGCATGTATCTATGTGGCATGTGCCCTGTGAAGATTCCTTCAGCAAAAACATATCCTTCCTGTGTGTGGACGTACAGCCATGGATGAGGCAGCTTTGTATGTAGCTCCATCCCATCTAAAATTCTACTGTGTCAGTATTTGAAGACAAATCAACGATTATCCTCACTTGGATTGTCATGTATGAGTAGAAGATTATGATTATGATTTTCCAGTAGGAGAGTGTCCAAAACACATTTTGAAGGACAAGTTCTTTAAACATACTTGGGAGCAAGTTAAACATGCCAAAATAAGAAGAAAAGAGCTGCACAATTTTGGGAATTTGACATGTAATGGTGATGTGCCATGGTCCAAATGGATCAGTCATGTATGCTAAACAAGTGTACAAAATCTCATACCCCAAATATATGTTGAGAGTGTATGACTCCATTGTGACACGTAATTGGTAAGACAGGTGTAACTTACTTGCCCACATACAACATGTCATTTGTCACAATAGCCTCCATCAGGGTTGCATCTACAACCCTCTAAGTCATGCATGCAAGGGACATGTGAAATTGTGGATCAACCAATCTAATATCAAAATTACATGATGACTATTGTTAATTGGCCAACAAGACAGCTGGACACATGGGATGGAAGGGATTGACTGCAATTGCCGTGAACGCAGGACAACGCATACCAATTGTCTCGAACTTGAGATTAGCTTGTTTAAACGTATGCACAATTTACGTTTGAGACACTTCTTTGAAAATGTTCTCGAAGAATGCCACAGTAACGAGGAAGATCTGCTATGTGGTTCAAAGCCTAAGAGCTCCTACATTGCACCTGTAAGCCATAAAAGTTTGGACATCTTTGAAAATCTTGTTAAACAAGATATACTCAAACTAAATTTTTTGAAAAAACCCAAACAAAGAAATTTATCGAACTAATAATTTGGGATATTGAGAAAAATTGCCAGTAATCCCAACATCACATGTCAAAAAGCTTACAAAGGAGTTGCACTCATTGTTATGAACACGACTCACTATGAGACAGAAATAGAGGCACACATCTCTGATGAACTTACCTACGTAAAGCTAGAAACTAACCCCACTGAACATTTTCTAATATTGTTTAAAAACATTGTGAACAAGGCTCTAGATAATGGCTTCATTAACCAAAAAGTCAAGAGATTCCTCATACACAACAATCCTAAAACTCCATCCATGTACATGCTACCGAAAATACACAAAGACTTACATAACCCACCGTCCCGACCGATTGTGTCAACGAGAGGCAGCATGCATGACCCTATAGGACAATTTCTCGATCGATATTTACAACAAAGCGTGGTGAAAATGAGCACTTTTACATCAGGGATACCACTGACTTTCTGACCAAAATCCATCAAATCTCTCTTGCAAAAGATAAATCCATTCTATTATGCACAGTCGACTTCAAGTTCTTATACACATCGATTCCCCATCAACTTGGAATCGAAGCCATTGAACAACATTGCTCCGGACTGACTTGAATCTGGATCTACAACTCATTCTCATGGAACTGTTACATTTTACTCTATATCAAAGCTACTTTAAATGGAAGAACCAATGGTTCCTTCAATTAACGGGTACTTCAATGGGCAATTGCGCAGCACCTGCCTACGCGAACCTCTTCTTGAGTAAGTTCGAGGAGGATAATGTTTTATCTACACCTACCTGGAAAACACACATCAAATTATTCCTGAGATATATAGATGACATTTTTATCTTGTGGAATGGGTCACACTTAGAATTGTCAAATGCTTTGAGTGAGCTGAACCAAATCAATGAAAGGATTCAATTCATGTTTGAAATACAAGAACATCGTATTACTTTTTGGGGCGTTGAAATCAGAAAAACTTAATATGGTCTAGAAACTGACATCTCTAGGAAAAAGGCGGACAGAAACAATACACATCATTACAATAGCTTTCACCAACAATCACTTAAATGCCATTTACCATATTCGCAGTTATTCAGGGTCAAAAGAATGGTATCCAACCCTGCAACATCGACAGAACGGATGGAAGACATGGTACAAAGATTCACGCAACGTAGTTACCCTAAGCAGGTTCTGGATCAAACGAAACTTTTCTGCCAACAAAAAACTCACAGGGAATTATTTTTGAGTAGGATCAAACCCACACAAAACCGTATGGTAATTGTATCCAAACTACACTGGTCCATTTTAACACTGGAGCCTGATTTCAACCAATTGTTCCCGGAAAATCTAATCTTTGCCTACAAAAGAGGGAAGAATTTAGGAGAAATCTTGACAAACCACAGAGAAAACGACCAACAATCCAAATCCAAAGGGATGGTTCAATGTTACAATTGCAACAAATGCCATAATGTCATCCAAGGTTCCACCATGACACATCCAAGGAAAGGTACTAAAATTAATTTGAAAGTCGCAGCCACCTGCGACACCATGAATGTGATTTACCTACTGAAATGCCCGTGTGACAAAGTATATGTCGGTAAGACAGAGAGAAAAGTTAAAACCAGGATCAAAGAACACAAAAGTAACATCAGAACTAAAAATATGAATCCTGTTGTGACTAGTCATTTTATTGAACATGATCACAACATTAGTCAATTTAAATTCCTGGTTTTAGAAGTCATAGTCAGGATGGAGGGGAGAGACAATAATAACTACTTGTTGCAAAGAAAGAACTTCTGGATTAAACACCTCAAGGCATTGAAACCACACGGGATGACTAATAGAATGGAATTTTAATGTTACTTGTAACCGTTGATTGATTGGACAGTTATCTCATTGAATTAATCGTGATGTTCTTAACAGTACTGTGATTCACATTTGCATAGCACGTGATAACAGATAGAATGGTCATTTTGCCATGCATTTTCTTCCTTTAAATCTACTTCCATTAATCCTTATCTTTGATACCTGTATCTATCATTACGAATTTTCGATCCATTTCCTTTATTTTGGGGTCCCTAATTTTGTTTACACTTCGTTTACTAACTTAATAATGGCCACCACCATTGATTCTACCTTAATATACCCATGTGAGTCCTTTTTCTATGCTCACACCCGGAAACATAACGGAACGTATTAGCTCCGTCTTAGACGCGTTCACCGCGCTCACTCCTTACACATTGGAAGCAAGCTACTATTGTGAACTTACTTTGTACGCAGTGAGTCAACCTATGCAAGCTTTACGAGTAAGTACTTGAGCACTAAAACATGCCAACTGCTAGACACGTCTGTGCCGGTGTGTTTAGAGACACTCAAAGGTTTTAACTCGCTGATTTCCACTAACCGGTATCTGAAACTTGTTTGCTTCACTCTGTCGTAACACCTATGTATATTCACGAGATTCCATCACGGGTTTGGATTTACTCATGAATTTTATCACTGGAGTGATTCCTTGAGTAAAGCTGGAGTGTCACACTCCACATGAAATATTTTATGCATGTTGTGATACTTAAATTTACCATGCATAGTTTTGATATTTAGGTCATACCTATCACTGAGAATGCCGCACAGTTCATACCACTTGTTTTCATTTCCATCACTATATTTCCTAACTTTCTTCTTAACTTCTAATGACGACCATTTAACCCTCCATGATTATGTGACTTTAGCTTTCATTCTATATTGAGGATCACGATCGTTCTCATTATTTGTGCATGTGATTACCATACATCACTTCGAACCTCACCGACGTATAACATGTCATACTGTTATTTCTTTGTTATACTTTAATTTAGGAAGGTTTCCTCATTGTATTTTATTTTCTTTACACCATAGAACTGTTCCCTGATGAAGGGCGAGACACCCAAAATGGACTGGGACGCATAAATTAAAGGAGGACAATCATTATCGAATAATTGTCATTGATAACCTTTGCCAACACTTTATTGTTATGGATTGAAACTAAAATGTTTGCAACAAAGAGAATATACAAGGAATATTCAACTAATTCTGGATTATTTTCTTTATTTTCGAATTACTTAATGTGAAAAACCCTACGCACGGTCCGGATTGTGCCTAGGGGGACTCACCCTTTTCTTGAGTGCGCTCCTACATTGATTTGTTTACTCTATGCTCCAGACCGGAGATCAGTACCCCGGGAGCACATCAAATAGTTGAAACCATTTACGCTATTTTTTTCTGTACACGAGGAGTTTAGAAAAGGTGTCATACACCTCCATTGTCTATGAGGTGGCTACCCACATAGATGACCATGTTTGTTCAACAAAGAAAAAGGCCAAACAATGGTTGACGTAAGTTTGATATAGTGTAAATGCCTTCACAGTGTAAGTAAGCTGGATGACCATGCTTGTTCCTTAGGTAGTACACTCTAGTCACAAAGCTGGGTTCCCATAGCTGGTACCTTCTTGCATGCTGCATGACATAACCCATGGAGTAAATAGTTGTGTGTTGTATTTAATTTTGTATGAACACCATTTTGTACATCCAATTAGATTTTTAACTCAGCAGAGCTCTGGGTGTTTTCTTTGTCAGACACTGTCATTTCCTGTGCCTACAAGGCTATGACAAGGCTGCTTATGTGTTGATACATAATATGAGGAACCAGGTACATGAGTAAATTGTACATAGGTTGGCCAACAAATGGGAACAGTTTGGCATTCCACAAACCGTGTACATCAACGATATTATCATGCATGTGATAGTTGAAAGTGTCATCTATAACCACAATGTCTGTGACATATGTCCTTCTTCTCCAACAGTCCAAATTAATGCAGAGGAGAAACTGAAGAACTGCAGCCGTCTGGAGGGTTACCACCACATAAGGCACATAGCTAAGGGTTTCCACAAAATGGCCACAGGTTTGAAAGAGAAAAAGCTTCCAGGACCAGGGTTTCACCTCGTCACGGAAAAGTGCCACAAACCGCACGGGACACCATCGCAAGCCACTACGGGGGACAGGTAGGAGGCCAGGACTCTGTTGCAGGACCTTCAACCGCACCAACACCACTGGTAGCCCAGCCTACACAAGGCAGGGATGGGCAAGCTGTGGTTGGACTTGAGCTGCAGATGGCCACATTGTTGAAAATGGTACACAACCTGCAGCAGTCTGTGGACAGGATCCTACAGCAGTTGTAATGCTGCAGGATCCTGTCCACAGTAGTTTTCAAAATTCATATAATCCCTGGTACTGAGCTGTTGTATATATGTTTCACATAGTCATTTGATAGTTTAGGTTTTATTAATTAGGGTTAGTTAGCTTTAGATTAGAATCAATGATGTCAATGAATGTTATGGTAAATATTTCAATGGGTGGTTTGCATACTGGGGAGGTGGGATCTACCATAGATCTATTATTTTGGTCAAATAAATCCTGACAAAAATATATAATACTGCATGCTTATATGTTTAGTTAGTTTCTGTTTAGATTAACTAAATGTTTGTCTCATGTGCTTCTATGTGTTAAGGGGGTGGGGGGTTGATGTATAACTGGTCTTCTGTGCTAAATGTTTAGAGTAGGCTAAGGTTTAGGATAAGTAAAGCAGGCTAGTGATAAGTTAGGACAGTTATTGATAGTATAAAAGTGTAAGGTTAGTAAAGGTTTAGGCATAATGAGGTTATTGAATTAGGTGTAAGAATAGTTTTTTGAATAATCCTCATATTAAAATTTCACTTTTGGTTTTTGCTATTTTAATTACTATTGGGCAGCATGACAGTTGTCATTTCCTTTAACTGTTTGTGTATGTGTGACTTGCTGTGGGCCATTGGGATTGGATCTAATTCCATATGCTATCTACTTACTAGACGTATCCCAACATGTGAATTTACAATGTGAATCATTCTCTTGTGGTTAATGTCCAACCTGCTCAAAACAGTTGCCCCCCTGCAGAACTCGGTGTGTGTGCACATGTTGCAACACGTATTGCATGAAGTACTGTTTTCTACCAATACTTAAAAACCACTAAGTATTAGTTCATACACTCATGACACATATTTACACAGCCAACATTGCACCATTCAGTGATGACGAGATTTGGATTTGATGACTGCTTACCATGGTAGTGTCCAGGACAAGGACATTACATACAAATGTTATGCCCAGTTGTTGTATTGTATGTTTAGCAGGTCATGATGTAGCACTGGAGTCGATACTTGCTACTTGCTACGTTGCATGCAAAAAGGATTCTGAAATAATAGTTTTTCTCCTAAGTGGCTATGTTGTCACGTGGACATGGAAAGATATTCACATTAGGTTGTAGGTATTGTCATGGTATTGGCGCATACACAAATGAGTACTTCCTGGACACTCAATCGGACATTCGACACAGTGGTGCAGGTGACTATCTTTATTTACACATCTTCTGAGGAGCAAAGAGCAAGTAGCATTCCTTGCAACAACGACCCAGAATCATGTGGTGAGCCTTTAGGTGTCTAGACACGTTTCAGGGGTCAATATGGGATGTATGTCGTTACAACGCACACTTTTACAACGCATGCACTTACAACGCATTTTTTACAACGCAACATCCATTACAACGCATTCCATTACATAGCATGACACTACAACGCATTTTTAAAAACTACCTTTACAACGCATTCCATTACATCGCATACTACCTTTACAACGCATACCATTACAACGCATAATATTAAATTGCATTTAAGGTAAGTATTAGATAGTATAGGGGTAAAAATTACTTTTCTAACTCCAGGGGGTGCAACAGTAGGGTAAGTGTTGGATAGTATAGGGGTAAAAATTACTATTCTAACTCCAGGGGGTGCAACAGTAGGGAAAGTGTTTGATAGTATAGGGGTAAAAATTACTATTCTAACTCCAGGGGGTGCAACAGTAGGGTAAGTGTTGGATAGTATAGGGGTAAAAATTACTATTCTAACTCCAGGGGGTGCAACAGTAGGGTAAGTGTTGGATAGTATAGGGGTAAAAATTACTATTCTAACTCCAGGGGGTGCAACAGTAGGGTAAGTGTTGGATAGTATAGGGGTAAAAATTACTATTCTAACTCCAGGGGGTGCAACAGTAGGGTAAGTGTTGGATAGTATAGGGGTAAAAATTACTATTCTAACTCCAGGGGGTGCAACAGTAGGGAAAGTGTTGGATAGTATAGGGGTAAAAATTACTATTCTAACTCCAGGGGGTGCAACAGTAGGGAAAGTGTTGGATAGTATAGGGGTAAAAATTACTATTCTAACTCCAGGGCGTGCAACAGTAGGGAAAGTGTTGGATAGTATAGGGGTAAAAATTACTATTCTAACTCCAGGGGGTGCAACAGTAGGGTAAGTGTTGGATAGTGTAGTGTAATATTATGCGTTGTAATGGTATGCGTTGTAAAGGTAGTATGCGATGTAATGGAATGCGTTGTAAAGGTAGTTTTTAAAAATGCGTTGTAGTGTCATGCTATGTAATGGAATGCGTTGTAATGGATGTTGCGTTGTAAAAAATGCGTTGTAAGTGTAGTGCGTTGTAAAAGTTGCGTTGTAAATGTTGTTCCCCGTCAATATGTGATGACACATATATAGGCGAGGTGTGTCCCACTGAGAAGGTGGGCCACAGTGCCACTATGGAATTTCAACCACATCTGCAATCCTTCAGAGGTGGAGTACAACATGTGGACAATGTAAGTAATGGACAGTACCTGTTGTTCTGACACATGCAAAGTTGTGAGCACAGTCCAAACGAGTTTCTGCATATGTGATATATGGAAATGCTAGGGCCGAATCTTGCGCTGGAATTGTGTGCCATCCACATCTTCTTCCTCTGATGGGTCAGGCACTTCCTGCATGGGTGCTATTGTAGGTGTCATGGGTGGATGAGGCACTGACACATAAGGGACTGAGAATGCACTATCCATGCCTGCAGCAACATTACCGGGTTCCAAGAAGTGAGGCATCACAGCACTAATTAGGATCTGCTTGTTGTTCAACACGGCTCTGACATCACAATGGCAGGCAGTTATTGTAGCAAGGTACGTATCCTGCTTCTGTTTCATGCCATCAAGGGTGTTACGTATTGCCCCCAGCTGTATGGCAACCTTGCTGATGCCACTTTGGCAAGGCATTTGATAATGCCTTTGCCTTATGACACCGGCGAAGATTGCTTTGGACTAATCCAGGCCACAGAGCAGTGGGTAGGTGCCTGGTACATCTTCCAGGCTGTCCTCATTGGAGCTGCGGCACCTATGGATGGCCTGTATCCCCACATGTACCTCATTTACAAGCTCACACTGGCGTCCGACAGCATGCTGTTGGAACACAAGTTTTGTGTCTTCAGAGACCAATGATGGCTGTGTACTGACAGATGCTGTCAGCGCTTGTTCGAAACGGGGATTCCCGGTAGGCTCGGGCATGTGCCAAAGCCAGGAAGAAACCCCCGTTCTAGTCAGGGCAAGGGAGCTACACCCTGAGGATAACCCCTGCTCACCCCCTTAGTAGATTGACACGAGCAGTCAGGCCTATCCCAGAGGCAATGAGTAAAGCATTTGCGCAACACACAAACACAGCAGCGACACACTAGGCACACTACAGAAGAGACTCCACACAAGGTTATGTAAAAATAGCCTTTAAATTATGTAAATAAAGGAAAAAACAGTATTGCAACTGGTAGCACTATAGAAGACAATTAGACATGTGTGTATAATACATTATGTGGGAAAAAAGCGGGAGACTCTGAAATGGTTTTGAAATGTGCACATGGCATCATATAATTATGTTCAAAATTAAAAGGTACAGTTGTAGCAGCACTGTAAGCAAACAATGCGTGAAACAACCCGAATTGGACTTGGTGCTCAATTGTGTACGTGACACAAGCAGGTGGTGACACAAATGACAATTGTGAAATCAGCGAAAATGGCGCAAAGTGTGGATGTGAACAAATATATACAGTGGATGTTGTGGCTCAAGACAATGATTTACAATGTTAGATTTGCGAAATTGAAACAATTTCATTTGAGCCACAGAAGGAAATGTGCCATCAGTTGTGCTGAGGAGTCGACGACGTTTCGATCCTATCAATCAGGATCATCTTCAGGACCGTGTTGTCGGTAATAGCGGTGCTGGAAAAAGCACAGTGCGTCAATCGCGCGTTGCCAGGGTAGAGGGTCTACCCAAGGGGCCGGAGATCCTTGATGTAAATTGCAGGAGGAAGTAAATGACGTGTGCGGTGTTCATCGGCGGTAAGGAATAGGGAGGCTCCGCGGCGTCCCATGATAAGGGAACTGATTAGGGAGACCTGGTTCAGTGGACTAAATCCGGCAGAGGGATAGTCATCCGGGACCCGCCACTTTCGTGTGCAGAGTGTATTATATAAAACACATTAGAAGAATCACAAGCACAGATATATACACTGTGCCAACCGGCACCGGGTCACAATTTACAGGGGATTCTGTGCAAGGCAGTGCCAATCGGGCCGCTGCCAGAACCATCACAAAAGTACAAAGAGTAAATTCAAAACCACCAGCAATAAATGTATAACAGCCAGTAGCTACTGGTGAATAATGAACTTAGCATCATCACATTAGCATCAACCACATTAGCATTAGGCATAAACATGTGATCATAGAGGCATCATCATTAGTGTAAAAGCATTAGGCATAAGCCTCATTAGCAGTGGGCATAACCCTAAAACATCATGGCATGACGTTAGGCATCATCACATTAGGCATTCCCTTAGGCATCATCATTTGCATGAATACATTAGGCATAGAAATACATTAGGCATGACCATCAGCAAAGTAGTGCACACATAATAGTCACATCCCTGGAAATGAGAGTAAACATCCCAATAGGGCCTTGCGCCCTCAGCGCACACCAAAGAAATGGCCCCATGTTGCAGATGAGCTTTTGGCGCCACTGCGCCTGGGGAGCCCCTTACTCTGGGACTCTAAAAGAATGTTTTGCCCAATGATGCAGCTGCCCGCCTCTGCGGTGCAGCTGTGTCCAAAAACAAGCACTGGCAAGTGGGGGCCCCCCTTTTGGGACTCAAGAGAAAAGTTGCCCACATTGCAACTGCCCACTCCTGCGGTGCCACTGGGAGCAGCTGTGACCAAAGTCAACAAGTACTGGCACTCTCGGTGCCTCGGCGGGTCTGAGCCCTTGGTGCTTAAACAGGGCCCCAAACAAAACACAGGCTCCTCCGGTGCATGAGACCTCTCCCGGTCTCGGGTGTTGCGTCGGGAGGGAAGCCGACACCTTGCTCTCTCCCCTCCTCTGCTCTAACTCTACATGAGCAATGTCCCTGCCTCACAATAGTCAGAGCCCAGCCCCACTCGCCACTCCTTGGGGGCTGGGCAGGTGAATCTGCTGCTGGTCTCGCCCTCCGTTGTCACTGCTGCATGCGGGGCTCTCCTGAGCTGGGAAAAGGCACCGGCAGTGTGCCTTCGTCACCCCTGCTCCCGGAGCCTTCCCTGACTTCGCCGGGACTTCAATGGGGATCCCGCGAGGCTACGGAAGGCTTCTTGACAGGCCCCGCCCACCGTCCGGCGCGGGCGCCTGTCTTCCGTTTTCTTTTCTTCAGCGCTCCTCTCTCCAGCTACGAAGTGCGGGGTAGGCTCCTTCCTTCGGTTTAAAGGCGATATAACGCATGTGGGCTTCCGCTTCATCTCCTTCGCTCCAGGCAGCAACATAATGCAGGGTGGGCTTCCGCTCTGATAAATATAAATGCGGCAATGTGGGGTAGGCTCCTGCTCCTCTGGCGAGACATAGAGGGAATCCCACACACCGGGATTCCCTTACAACATGTCGGCAGCCCCACGCTGCAGGATCCATGCTCTTTTCTTCTTGGGGGAATTCAAAATAGTGCTCATGAGGCGCTGGAGTCCAGGAATACAGTCAGGGTTGGGCAGAGGTCAGCAGACCTCATGGCAGCTTTTTCCCAGCAGCATAGCAATCCCGGGGGACAGTCAAACACGGCGAGGATGGCAATCCTGAAGTACAGCAGCCCCTGCTCCAGCAGAGTTTTCCTTGGACCAGCAGAAATCAAGAGTCTTTGGCGCTGGGGAGACCCCAGCAAAGCACAGACAGGCAGGCCTGTACACAGAGACCCCAAGGAGCCAGCAGCTGGGTCACATGGTGGTTCCTCCTGGTGGAGTGTCCCCTCAAAGTAAACACAAGCACAACCCTCTCATGAGGTCACAGCCCCTGTATTTATACACTCTTTTGCCCTGCAACTAGAAAAGGGCAGAAGCTTCTGGAAGGGTCTTTGGGGAAACCTGTCCCAACTGGTTTTGGGGGAGTGTAGAGCACTTTGTTTACCAGGCTTCCCTCCTCCTTTTGTGAGCTGGGGCGTGGTAATCAGACACACCACAGAGGGGCAGAGCCAGCATTGTACAGGGCAGGCACAGACCTATTCAGGCACAGGGGACTTCTCCGCCCGCTACTCCAGTTGCAGATCTCCTATTCAGCCTGACACTGACTCACCCTGCCATCCTTGGAGCCACCCACTCCTCACCAGCCCCGGTCACTTCTAGAACCAGACATGCAATACACAACCGGCAGGCAGGCACACAGCACACAGAAATGCCAACTTCTAAAAGTGGCCTTACTAAAATAGTGAAAATTGATCTGCGCACACCATTACGCAGCATGTATTATTGCCATTCCACACATACCAAACATCACATACTTATTTTGTTCCATTTAGGAGTTATCCCATAAAGGGGGGGGGTCTCAATGTTAGCCTATGGAGGGCAGAGAGCACATGCACTTTGCACTGCTAACCAGTGTTAAAGTGCCCAAAGTCCTAAACCTCCCAACCCAGGGACTATACCCTGCGGTTGAACCGGTGCCAGAGGCGAGTCTTCCTTCCCTCGGCACCCCCTTCCAGAGTTCCGCACCCTCCCACCTGGAGAAGTACCCCTGGAAGACAAACTGGTTGGGACACTGATTACAGCTGTCCCTTCCTCCAGGTCAGGCAGTACCTGAACCTGGCATCCAAGCCCAGGATCTAAACCCTGCGGCTGAGCACACATCAGAACCACTGGCGCTCTGTTTACAGATGCCCAAGGTTCTCCTGACACTAGGGGATCCCCTCTAAGGATGGCCTATCAGGACAGACCAGGCTCCCCACCTGGTGTTCCCTTATTGAACCCTCCAGGTCCTGAGACTGCGGTTGGGGCACCTCGGGACACCACCCCATCTCACTCCCTCTCCTTGGAGACAGGACGTGAGGCCCTACAACCCTCCAAATACACTGGGACCTAGCCGGCTACTCTGAACCTCTCCCACCCCTCTGGGTTGGAAGATCCTTGAGCCACTTCCTTCAGGATCACTCCCCAATGCCTCTTCAGATCCTCTGGCACTTACCCAGAGGTCTACCTCCCATGCAAGCTCCCTGGGATCAGAGAACCCACACCCCAGCAGGTGTTGGCCTAACCCCGGAAAACAATTACTGAGCATGTGCTCTCTGATTATCAGATGGAACAGCCCTTCAAAATTGTTTGCCGTACTACACACCACCCAATCCTCCAGTGCACTACAACACACATCCACAAACTCCCCCCAGGACTGGTGAGACAGTTTTCTACCGCCCCTGAACCTCAACCTGTATCCCTCTTCCTGGGAACCAGGCCCCATACTCTGAGATCTGGGAGTGGGACTTTCTACACTGGACAAAATACTGCTGCCATCACTGGACCCCACCCTCAATGGTGAATCCAGACTACAGAAACCACTCTCAGGGGAGAACCTACCCTCTAAAGCTAGTTTCTCCCTGGTGAAGGCCCTCACGGCCTCTGCCATCCTTTCCAGTGCCAGGACCCTTTTGGTCTCTAGCCCTTTTTCTTCCAACCACAGCTGCGCTAGCTCTATTCTGAGTCTTCCCAATGCCAGCTGATGCTCCCTTTCTTCCCTCCTGTTCACCCACTCCTCTGAGGACAGGGAAAGGGGTGGGGCACTGCCCCTGGCACTGGACCCAGCAAGGAACTCCCTATCTATGTGGTCCTCTCTATCTACTGGCATCCCCGCCCGGTCATTTTCTTCCTCCTCTTCAGGGCCACCGCCCCCCAGGGGTATGGACTGGGACCCTCGCTCTCAGAGTCCTCCCTACTCTCTGGATCCTCCTCATGGTCTCCCTCAAACACACCACTTAGGTATGTGGAGGGGTAATCTGAAAAGTGTCCACAGGGCTCTAAGGGTTCTCCCCTTTTAAGGGCTTCATAGAGGAACAATTTTCTGCGGAAGTTACATTCTATGGGTATCCCCCTTTCTCAATAATAACAAAAGGTGTTCCTATAGTTCCTCGAAAATAGAGTAGTGTCAACGTGAAGGCTGAGGTGGATAAAATGCACCGTGTAAACCTGATGGAAAATCCGTATGTCGGATATAAATGCCCTCACACACCCTTTCAGGTGTCATGCTTCATCATTTGGGCTGCTCCTCGTCGGGCCGGCGGTGCAATGCCCGACGGGCTCCCTAAAAAGGGGCACTTTAGCGGAGATCTTCAATCCAACTGCAGTATAGGTGAAGTGCGGGTGTGGGGCCTCGTTAATGTAGATATATAGCAGTGAAGTTAAAATAAGGTGGGGAGTGCCTGGTGAAAATGAGTTTTATTCTGATGGCCTCCGACCTTAAATTAAAAGCGTGTATACATGGCACTTATTCGAGTGTAATGTCTCTTATTCAGGTGGCATGTAATTTTAAGAAGTCGGTCAACATGTTTCTCGCCTAGAGTAACTATACTCGCGATTCTTCAGGACCTTATTAGAAAAACTATCTACATTTAATAACCTACTCAAGTTAGGGTTATTCTACGTATTACGTACAGACTCAATTCCTGTTAGTGTCAGGAGCTACCTGAAAAGAAGAAAAAGTATGGTCAAACATATGTACAGGTGCTTATGATATAAAACAATTGGTAAAGCCTTCAGTGTGACTCACACTCTATAACTTGAATTAAAGGTGGTGCGGTGTCACAACATCCGTCCAAGTTTATAAAACAACGAAGTGGTGGATCCCTCGGTGAGCTAAAGTGACTACTCACCGATGTGGAACATCTATTAAAAGCAGCAAACATCCATGCATGAGTGACTCACCCTAATCAGTCACTATCCTGGCATCAACAGAACTCGGTGGACTGTACATGAGTATGACTTCCTCAAAATTATAGGACTGTATTCAACGAGATTTACATCAATTATATGGTATGGTATGGTTGTTTTAAAACAAACAAAGAATAAACACTAGAGAAGTGGTCTGTAAACTCAAAGGTCTGGTATGAGAAGAACTTTCATTTATTAATATTAAAATACATAAAATGCCACTGGCACACAACGTATACTAATCACTAACCTCAACCTGACTATGCCTGTTTCTTTATGCAATAAAAAAAATTATAATGTGATCAGAACAGGAGGAATAGTGGTAGTGTATAGCGTATCGTAGGGTAAGTATCTTAATGTAAGGAGGTACTTCCCTTCAGTCTGGCATGGCATTGTCACCACGAATTTGCAATTAGTAAAGTTTGCATCAGGGTTGTTAAATATCTTGCATTTTATTAGTAACCCACGTTAGAGTTTCCTCCTCTGGCGTTGTCAAAGGATGGGGTCATAGTATTAACCTGCGGTGTTATGTTATTTTCAATATTAGTCGTTGATGCTTTGTTATTTAATCTCTGATTGAGCGTGTCAGAGTGTGGTGATTCTAAAAGAACCAGCGTTTGCTTCGCGACCCAAGGAGGAGTCTATGGACGGTTTCTTCCTACTAAGTGGTCGAAAGACTAAATCTGGCTAATACGATATTTCCTTGTGCAATCAACAATGTTAATCGTGACTGCTATATAAATGATTCTTACCTACCGCATATTAGAGCTAAGTATTCGTCATAGCAAGCACGTATTGCCTACTACTAAACAGTCGAGAGATTAGGTCTGACTAATACGGCAATTCATTGAGCAATCCTCAATGTTAATCGTGACTGCTGTATTAATAACTCGCTCCTTGCGTATATTAGGGCTTAGTACTCATCGTGGCAGGCATGTATTGTAAAGGAAGTTAGAAGTACTAGAGAAATTCGTGTACTTACATGTCTTCTCCTCACATAGCGTGAATCGACCTACCCTCTCCACCGAGTCCGGGAGGTGGCGTGGTGGAGAGAGAGGTAGGACTTATGTGTGGGGGCTTGTCATGTGACTCGCAGTTTGGTCTCATGATTCAGTCCGAGGCCAGAAAGGAGTTTACTTTGGCCGACATGTTGAAATGGGGTTCACAATCGCTAGTGCCATGCCAAAGTATAAGAAATTGGCCATGTATGCGCGCCTCATTCAATTCATGGCGTACTATGTGCATATAGAACTTATCAATTAAGGTATATGATGGAAAACTTAAACTGAAGGCAACAAAAAATGGATTGTTAGTGCCCGGAGTTTAGGAAAATGTCTTAGAATCGAGTATACAACGTCTAAGTTCGCTACAGGCGAGAGAATTAGTCGAAGATTAAAGGCCAGTAACGTATTGGTGTAGCATGAAAATCTCGACAATAAGTATTTCACCCTGCCCTTTAATCCAGTAGTGTGGTAAATACATTGGGGTGGGGTGTGCAAAGTATTGGTGTACTAAATGTCAAGGGATTCGGACAATGGTTAAGAGACCTACACCATGTTAGTACGAGCAAGAGACCTCAACATCTAAATCTTCATTATTTATATATAGTCCTATCGGGCAGGAATCGATGATTGAATGGTAAGATCAAATCATCATAAATAGTGTGTGAGGAATATTTGATGCATGTTGAAAGGCGGCTCTGAAGCAACATGACCAGTGTAGGCCCAAAAGGGCAGTTTCAGGTAATGTTCATACATTAGTTAGATTTAGACCTTGATTGTACCCCAGGGGATATCATCGTTAAGCCCATTGGTACTAGTTGATAAGCGATGTATCCACCGCTGTTCTATACCGCGATCAATCCCCCTTTCTCTGCAGAAATTCATTACCTCCTCCTCAGTGTACTCCCAAATGTCATCCTCATTATAGGTTAACCCCATCTTGGTGAGATACACCACCCACTGTGCCACAGGGGAACACAATTGCAAAATTCAAAAGATGGCACTTTTTAGGAGGAAAAACAATCAGGAAAAATAATCCCCAAATCTGTGATTTTTTAAAATGCAGAGTTTGTAGTGCAACCAGTTGTCGCTGTAATACTGCGCAAACGTAAGTCTAATCCTCACCGCTGACAACCAATGGTAGTAAGCTAGGGAATGCGCCAAAGCCAGGCAGAAACCCCCGTTCTAGTCAGGGCAAGGGAGCTACACCCTGAGGATAACCCCTGCTCACCCCCTTGGTAGCTTGGCACAAGCAGTCAGGCCTATCCCAGAGGCAATGTGTAAAGCATTTGCGCAACACACACACACAGCAGCGACACACTAGGCAAACTACAAAAGAGACTCCACACAAGGTTATATAAAAATAGCCTTTGTATTGTGTAAAACACATTAGAATCACAAAAAATAGCCTTTGTATTGTGTAAAACACATTAGAATCACAATCACAGATATATACACTGTGCCAACCGGCATCGGGTCACAGTTTAGAGGGGATTCTGTACAAAGCAGCGCCAATCCGGTCGCTGCCAGAGCCATCACAAAAGTACAAACAGTAAATGCAAAACCACCAGCAATAAATGTATAACAGCCAGTAGCTACTGGTGAATAATGAACTTAGCATCATCACATTAGCATCAACCACATTAGCATTAGGCATAAACATGTGAGCATAGAGGCATCATCATATGTGTAAAAGCATTAGGCATAAGCCTCACTAGCAGTGGGCATAACCCTAAAACATCATGGCATGACGTTAGGCATCATCACATTAGGCATCCCCTTAGGCATCATCATTTGCATGAATACATTAGGCATAGAAATACATTAGGCATGACCATCAGCAAAGTAGTGCACACATAATAGTCACATCCCTGGAAATGAGAGTAAACATCCCAATAGGGCCTTGCGCCCTCAGAGCACACCAAAGAAATGGCCTCACGTTGCAGATGAGCTTTTGGCGCCACTGCGCCTGGGGAGCCCCTTACTCTGGGACTCTAAAAGAACGTTTTGCCCAATGATGCAGCTGCCCGCCTCTGCGGTGCAGCTGTGTCCAAAAACAAGCACTGGCAAGTGGGGGCCCCCCTTTTGGGACTCAAAAGAAAAGTTGCCCACATTGCAACTGCCCACTCCTGCGGTGCCACTGGGAGCAGCTGTAACCAAAGTCAACAAGTACTGGCACTCTCGGTGCCTCGGCGGGTCTGAGCCCTTGGTGCTTAAACAGGGCCCCAAACAAAACACAGGCTCCTCCGGTGCATGAGACCTCCCCCGGTCTCGGGTGTTGCGTCGGGAGGGAAGCCAACACCTTGCTCTCCCCCCTCCTCTGCTCTAACTCTACATGAGCAATGTCCCTGCCTCACAATAGTCAGAGCCCAGCCCCACTCGCCACTCCTTGGGGGCTGGGCAGGTAAATCTGCTGCAGGTCTCGCCCTCCGTTGTCGCTGCTGCACGCGGGGCTCTCCTGAGCTGGGAAAAGGCACCGGTAGTGTGCCTTCGTCACCCCTGCTCCCGGGGCCTTCCCTGACTTCGCCGGGACTTCAATGGGGATCCCGCGAGGCTACGGAAGGCTTCTTGGCAGGCCCCACCCACCGTCCGGGGCAGGCATCTGTCTTCCGTTTTCTTTTCTTCGGCGCTCCTCTCTCCAGCTACGAAGTGTGGGGTAGGCTCCTGCCTTCGGTTTAAAGGCGATATAACGCATGTGGGCTTCCGCTTCATCTCCTTCGCTCCCGGCAGAAATATAATGCAGGGTGGGCTCCCGCTCTGATAAATATAAATGCGGCAATGTGGGGTAGGCTCACGCTCCTCTGGCGAGATGTAGGGGGAATCCCACACGCCGGTATTCCCTTTCAGCGCGTTGGCAGCCCCGCGCTGCAGGATCCATGCTCTTTTCTTCTTGGGGTAATTAAAAATAGCGCTCATGAGGAGCTGGAGTCCAGGAATGCAGTCAGGGTTGGGCAGACGTCAGCAGACCGCAGGGCAGCTCTTTCCCAGCAGCACAGCAATCCCGGGGGACAGTCAAACACGGTGAGGATGGCGATCCTGAAGTACAGCAGCCCCTGCTCCAGCAGAGTTTTCTTTGGACCATCAGAAATCAAGAGTCCTTGACACTGGGGAGACCCCAGTAAAGCGCAGCCAGGCAGAACAGCACACAGGGACCCCCAGGAGCCAGGAGCCGTGGCAGTTCCTCCTGGCAGAGTGTCCCCTCAAAGTAAACACAAGCACAACCCTCTCATGAGGTCACAGCCCCTGTATTTATACACCCTTCTGCCCTGCTACTAGAAAGGGGCAGAAGCTTCTGGAAGGGTCTTTGGGGAAACCTATCCCAACTGGTTTTGGGGGAGTGTAGAGCAATTTGTTTACTAGGCTTCCCTCCTCCCTTTGTGAGCTGGGGCTTGGTAATCAGACACACCACAGAGGGGCAGAGCCAGCATTGTGCATGGCAGGCACAGACCTATTCAGGGACAGGGGACTTCCCGCTACTCCAGTAGCAGATATCCTATTCAGCCTGACACTGACGCACCCTGCCATCCCTGCAGCCACCCACTCCTCACCAGCCCCGGTCACTTCTAGAACCAGACATGCAATACACAACAGGCAGGCAGGCACACAGGACACAGAAATGCCAACTTCTAAAAGTGGCATTCCTAAAATAGTGAAAATAGACCTGTGCACACCATTGCGCAGCACTTATTATTTCCATTGCACACATACCAAACATGACATACTTATTTTGTTCCATTTAGGAGTTATCCCATAAAGGAGGAGGGCCCAATGTTAGCCTATGGAGGGCAGAGAGCACATGCACTTAGCACTGCTAACCAGTGTTAAAGTGCCCAGAGTCCTAAAACCAACAACACCATGTCAGTAAGTAAGTAAGTAAGTAAATTTATTATGCATAATTAATTAAAATCATTGCATATGGTGATCATACAAAGAGAGCACAATTTCTTAATAATATAGCTTTTGTACATGTAAAATGAGTAGGTCAATATTTTAAAAAGCCGAAGATATTATACAATACTAAAAGAGAAAGGGTTAATATTCTTAAAACGTGCAAATAGGAGTGATTTGTCGATCATCAGGGGAATAGTCTATGTTTCCATGAGCCAATTTTGAATATTTAATATTTTCTCAGTAATATCCAGAAATTTTGTAAGGCGGCAGTTTAATTGAGTGACGATCTGATTAAAACATAGAAGTATTGCTTGTCTGCAAGACCTCACACCATGCTGTTTAAAAAAAGGTTTTAATAAAGATACCCTTATATCTTTCAGTTTGTCACATATGCAGATGATGTGGGTAATGTTCTCTTCTCCCAGTCCACATAATCTACATTTACTGTCTAGTCCTGTTCTTTTCCATGGCGGCAATAAAGCTTTTATGGGTCCAATCCCCAGCCTTAACTTCAGGAATTTTTGTTTTGTATGCATCTTTAGTCCTAGATTTAGATAGGTTTGAGGATTGCCATTTTTATAATTGTTAATAACTGTCCATCCATGAGCTCGTCTTGATAGTGCTTCCTTGTCTAGTGCGAGGGAGATGCTTTTTGTTACCTTTGTTACGAGTTTTTTAAAAACAATGTGGGAGACTGAAGTATTCCATAAGTTCTCTAAACCCAATTTCTCAATTGAATCTTTGAGATATTTGTTTGATGAAGATTTGCTGGTCCTTGTTAACTCTGTCCATAAAAGGTTGTTTAAAGTACCTTTTTCAGCTAGTCTGATTTTATGCCAGCTTTTTACGTAGGCTCCCATTCTTTCCACTGTTTAGTTTTGTACACCAAATTCCAGTCGAAGTTGGGCTGGAGAAACATATCTAGGAAGTTGGAATATCGAACGATATGCTGTTGTTATTATATTATTTAATGTCAAAGCGTCTCTTCCTCTCATTTGTTCACTCCCATATAAGATTGTAGGCTGAAATTTGGCTCTCAATATTTTTTAAAAAGGTTCCAGGGAGAGATCTGGTCGCAGATTCTTCAATGGTTTGAGTGCCAGACAGGATGTCATACCTTTTTTTTTCAAGGTATCCAGCTGTGGTTTACATGAGTTGTTGTGATCCAGGAGGATACCCAGGTACTTATAGGTAGTGGCTTGTTGTATTCTTTGCCCATCAAGGTACCATTTTGACGTGGACTTTTTATGGTAGTTAACTGCCATGATCTTGGTTTTTGTATAATTTATTTTTGAAATGTTTCTTTTTGAAAATCTATTGGTTGTGTCCAAAAGGCGTTGTAGGCCAATAGGGGTGCGACTGAGTAAAACTAAGTCATCGGCATAAAGTAAGTTAGTCAGGGTTTTTCCTCCTAGCGATGGACCATGAGATGAACATCTGTCCAATTCTTCAGGTAAGTCAGCCATGAAGAGGTTAAATAATACTGGTGAAAGGACGCATCCTTGCTTAAGGCCTTTGGTTGTTGTAATTTTTCTCGATAATCTCGTGCCTTCTCCCAGTTTTATCCTAATCCACGTATCTGTAAATAGATGTCTGTATAGTTGGTTCAAGAGAGAGGAAGGAATTCCCCATTTTGTCAGTTTGCTCCAGAGAATATTACGGTCCACATGATCGAATGCTGCTGCATAGTCTATGAAGCAGAGATACAATGCATGTTTTTCTCTCTTGCAGCATCCATAAGTATGGACAGGGCCATGATGTTCGTTGTAGTTCCTTGGCCTTTTTGAAAACCAGCCTGCGTTATAGGAATGATCTTCTTTTCAGCTGCCCATCTTGTTAGTTCTTCCAGAAGGATCCCTGCATAATATTTGGGCTCTACATCTATTAGGGCAATTAACCGATAGTTGTTTGGATTGTCGTGCCCTCCTTGTTTGTATATCGGGCTTACAATTGACCCCCTCCATGAATCTGGTAATTTCATATATGTTAGAGCATATCTATAAACTGGCTCAAGAACTTTACTCCAGAAATCGGTATCTTGTTTAAATAGCATTGGAGGTATTCCATTAGGACCAGGTGCTCCTGTTCTCCTACCTTTGGCTATTTGTTTCCTGATAAGTTGTAATTCTATGTCGGGATTCACTTCTGTTGAGCTCAATTTGTTTGTTTTAATCCTCTGCTCTTTCTTCTGTTCTGGCAAATGGAGAATTTTATATTTTGCCTCATTTATCTTTAGTTTACTAATCTCTGGGGTTAGTATAAAGGCAGAATTACAACTTGTTGTATTTATCATCTGAGTATCCACAATTGGTTCCGAATCGTTAAAGTGTTTAAATAAGTAATTATTCCATACTGCTTCGGTAACATTGGAGCTTATCCCATGGTGTCCTGGTCTCAACAGCATTGTAACCTTTTTCCAAAATTTGGCGCTGTTTTTTTGCTTTGCCTCGTAGTATAGTAATGCCCAAGCTTTATGATCTTTCTCTTGCTTAGCTATCCATCTCTTTTGTTTTGAATATTTTCCTTGTTTGCCGCAAGGTATTTTGCAGTTGCCAATTAAATGGGTGTTTACGTAGTTGTTTCAATGTTTGATTTATAATTCGGGTCAGGGAGGAGCCTAGCGCGCAACCAAGATGGCCGCGTAGGTGCGAGGCTCCCGAGGACCACCACGACCTCCTGAATTAATCCTGGCTATATCCTGTCCTTGTTGAGGGGACTGCATCGGTGAACCCGAGCTGAGGCGCCATTCGTTTTTCTTTTTCGAATCGGAATCCGGACACCGGTGGGAGCACCGATTGAAGGTTGCGGCCTTCTCCGCGCTGGCCCCCCGGATTGGAGTAGTGGGGCGATCCGGGGACAAAGCGAACAACAGCGGCGGGCAGGGCTGGGCGACTCGCGTATCCCGTGCTTTCACTTTCGCTTTTGCGCTCTCCTTGCCCTCAAGCGAGGTAGGGTTGCGGAGCGGGGTGCGGTGGTGTGGCCTTGTCCAGGTGCCCGGCTGACCCGCCGGCCGTGAGTCGTCCTGCGGCCCAGTGGTCGCCCTCCCCCCCCCCGGAACCCGTGAACTGGTTTATCGGCCCTTTCGAGGAGATTGGCACGACGGTGGGAGAGCAGGCATGTCCACCAAACAAGATGGCGACCGGGCGAAGGTGAAGACGACCCGCCGCGGCCCGGCGCCTCAATCCAACAGTATGGACCGCTACACCCTCCAGAAGGGATCTCCGGAGACATCGCGCACATCCCCGGCGGGCCCGACGGAGGCATCTGCTCAACCGGTGGATCTGACCCTCCGGGACGTCATGGGCGCCATCGCAGAGATGAAGGCCTCGGTGGACCAGCGCTTCGACACCCTAGCGCAAAAGATAGACTCGGTCCTGGTGGATGTTAGCCTGGTGAGGGCTGACTTGTCCAAAACCAACGACCGGGTCGATTCCCTGGCCCACACCACAACGAGCCTCACGACGGACGTGGTGGCCCTCCAAAAGGAGGTGCGCCGGCTTGGCCAGGCGAGCGCCCTGATGGACCGGCGACTGGAGGATTCCGAGGGTCGGGCCCGGAGGAATAACGTTCGCATTGTGGGAGTGCCGGAGGGACGAGAGGCGGAGGCGGCAGATCTTTTTGTGGAAGAATTGATCCTTACCCATCTCCAGCCCCGGGGGCTGAGTAAGCTTTTTGCGGTGGAACGTGCTCACCGGGTCCCTGGGGGCAGACCTAAGGCCGGTGCCCCGCCGCGGCCTCTCATTGCCCGGATTTTTAATTTTCGGGACAGAGACGCTATCCTGCAGACCTCCAGGCAACAGGGACCGGTCAAGCTTGATAACATGGATGTGCATTTCTACCCAGACTTTACTCCGGCGGTCCAAAAACAGAGATTGAGTTTTCTCGGAGTTAAACGTCGCCTACGGGACCTGAACCTTAAGTACTCAATGCTTTTTCCAGCTAAGCTAAGGGTGGAGGTGGACGGGCGCACGCACTTTTTTGACCGACCCGAGGCGGCTGGGGACTGGTTGGACACTCTGCCTGGAGATCGGGGCCGAGGGGGTGGGGGGGGTGCGGTTGGCGGGGAGGGCCCGCCGGATCAGAACTGAGGGGTGAAGAATAGGCCTTGCTCTGGACAACATTCCTTTACCATTTACTGATCGTTTATGTTCCCCTCCGATGGAGGTCGTGTGGGGTCTGTTGGGGGCTTCCCTCCTCCTCTGGGGGACTAGTTAGTTTTTCATCTATGGGGCGACAGGCACACTGCACTTTGGGGGGGCTGTTTGGGCTCATGCAGGGGTGCAGGGAGGGGGGAGTTCTGTTGGGATGGGGGGGTGGGGGGGGTGTGTTGTTTGTTTGCACCGCAAGGCAAGCCCTTTACTGTACTGTTGCTCTCGAGATGCTCTGTGGGGGACGACTGATTGCTTCTACGTATGATGGGGGGTAGGGATTTGACTGTGTTGTCATGGAATGTTAACGGCCTGGGGGACAGGATTAAGCGTGGTGTGGTCCTGCAGTACCTGAAACGTATCTCACCAGATGTTATCTTCCTGCAGGAGACACACCTTATAGGTAACTCCTTTCATGCCATGAATCGGCGAGGCTATCGTTTGGTGGCCCACTCGGGCTTCACCTCGGGCTCGCGGGGGGTGGGTATCATGATTAAGAACTCGCTCCCGTTGGAGATTGATGAGGTGCGCCATGATGAGAGGGGACGCTACACTGTTCTGGTGGGTAGAATGGAGGGTAGAGTGTTTGTTTTTATATCAGTGTACGTCCCGCCTGGGTTACAATCTACTACATTTGCGGACTTGGGGCGCCTCCTCCTGGACCTCCCGGGTGGCCTGCTGGTGGTTGGGGGGGACTTTAATGCGGTAGTTTCTGGGTCTATGGATCGCCATCCCCCTAGGGACCTCCCCCGGGCACGGGCCTGGCTGTCCGGCCTTTTAGATACTCTGGGCCTGGTGGATTGCTGGCGACTAAAGCATCCCGCACAGCGGCAATACACCTTCCACTCGGGTGCCCATGGTAGCCTCTCGCGGCTTGATTACATCCTTGTCCCGGCGGCCTATGCTGGGAGGGTGGGAGAGGTGTGCCATCTGGCGCGGGGCATTTCAGATCACTCCCCAGTACTGTTACATTTCGATGTCTTCCCTAGGGGGGAGGGCAGGGTGGCTCCAATCAATGCTTGGTACTTGCGTGACCCCACTATTCGTGCCGACTTGATCAAATCCTTACAGCGATACTTTGATGAGAATGTGGGGTCTGTCCCTTCGGCCATCTCCCTGTGGGAGGCTTTTAAGGTAGTTCTCAGAGGGGAGGCCCTCTCCTTTATCTCCCATGCCCGGAGGCGCGAGCGGGAGGAGGTAACCCGGGTGGAGGCCGAAATTGCGGAACTAGAGGGTGACCTGGGGAGCGGGGTAACAGACGCCAAGTTGCATGTTCTGCACCTCAAGCAGGCGGCCTATAGGGCCCTCGTCACGGAGGCGGCCAGGGGCCTCAGTAGAGAGCAACAGGGGCGACTGTATGATGTGGGTGATAAGGCTGGTAAATTGATTGCGTGGTTGGACAAGAGGGAGAGAGCGAGTCGTGTGGTTCCTTTGATTGAGGGGATGGATGGTGTGCCTGTCACCGAGCCGGAAGCCATTGTCTCCTGCTTCGCGGATTACTTCCGCGAGGTGTACTCCCCGGTTTCTCCCTGCTCGGAGGAAGATTCCCATGCCCTGCTTCGGGACATCGCGCTGCCCTCCCTTACGGTGGAGGACAGGGATTTGCTGGACGCTCCTCCCACCTCGGACGAAATTGCCCTGGCTATTCGCTCGGTCGCATCCGGCAAGGCCATGGGCCCCAATGGTATCCCCATCGAGCTTTACAAGCTGCGACCGGATGTACTGGCGCCCCACCTGCGCGCCATGTTCCTGGCGGCCCACTCGCAGGGTTCCCTCCCGCCGGACCAGCGTCTGGCCACAATCGTGGTGATCCACAAGGAGGGGAGACCCCGTGAGCGGGTTACATCCTATAGGCCTATCTCGCTCTTGAACGCGGAGCCCAAAATCCTCGCCAAGGTACTGGCCAACCGGCTGGTTGGCGTGGTGGGCGATTTGGTCCACCAAGACCAATCTGGCTTTATACCCCATCGCAACACGGCTCTTAATCTGCGACGCTTGCATGGGGTGCTCGCGCGTGTCCCGTTTGTGCGGGAGCCGGCCATCTTGGCGTCCTTAGACGCCACCATGGCGTTTGACACGCTTGAATGGCCATACATCTGGGCGATGCTGGCGAAATTTGGATTTGGACCGGGATTCATTAGCTGGGTCAAATTGTTGTATTCGGGCCCATTGGCGCAGGTGGTGGTGAATGGGCGAGTCTCGGCCCCCTTCGCGCTGGGGCGGGGCACGCGTCAGGGTTGCCCCTTGTCACCGCTCCTGTTTGCATTGGCCTTGGAGCCCTTGGCGGAGTGGCTGCGGTGGCACCCCTCTATCCGTGGTCTCCGCTGGACCCCCGAGCATGAGGACCGCGTGTCCCTCTACGCCGATGATATCCTTTTGTATCTCGCCTCCCCGCGTAACTCGCTGATTGTCCTGGTTGATGTTTTGCGCTCCTTCGGTCGTAACTCAGGCCTTGTCATCAACTGGGCGAAATCCTGCGTGTATGTGCTCTCCGGGGAGGCTCCGGCCCTACCACGGGACTGCCCGATCCAGATTGCCTCCCAGGGGTTCCGGTACCTGGGTATATATATTACTCTAGACCCGGAGGCCCGCTACGAGCGGAACTTGCTACCCCCCCTCCAGCGCTTGCGGGAGGATGTTGCGCGCTGGCGGCGTCTTCCGCTTTCGCCGCTTGGCCGAGCGGCCTTGTTTAAGATGATGTCCTTGCCGCGCTTTCTGTATGCGCTTCAGAACACTATGGACTTGGTTCCGGCGCGCTACTTCCGTGAGGTGGAGAGCCTGCAGCGGCGCCTGTTCTGGGACGGGAGGCCGCGTATTGCTCTGGCTAAATTGACGCTCCCGTGGTACGATGGGGGGGTTGCCCTCCCGGACATTAAACGGTATTACTGGGCCTCCCAGCTAGCTGCGATTAATCATGGCCTTTACGGGCCCGCCCTGAACCCGGCATTTGAAATGGACAAGATGCTCCTGCCCGGTGGCGACTACAATCGAGCGCTCTACTCTGGCGCGCCCGACTCCCGTCTGACGGGACCGACGCGTGTCATGGTGCGTGTCTGGCACGCGGCTAATGCAGCGATGGGGTGGAAGGACCGTTTGACCCGGGCGACACCGCTATATGCGTCTGAGAGGTTGGGCTCCCTGTGGACATCGAAGGGCTTCGAGAAGTGGGACACGATCGGAATCAGCACAGTGGGAGACCTCTGGACAAGGGGTGGATTCAAAACTTTTGAGACGCTGCGGACGGAATTTCAGCTGCAAGGCAGTGAGTACTTTCGGTACTTACAAGTCCGCCACGCGCTGGGCTCCGTCTTCCCTGATGTCGCGTCCATTCCGGAGTCTTCCCCCCTGGAGGACAGAGTGCTGGATGGCCATGTCCCAGACAGCACGATCTCCCTTATATATAAAAAACTGATCAACGACAGATCGTGCCTGCTGACTAGTCTCCGCGAGGCCTGGGTTGCCGACGGGCTGGAACTGGACGACGAGGACTGGATTTCCGCGGTGGCCTCTCCGAAGGAGGTGGCCATCCCGGCTCGCCTTCGCTTCGTCCAGCTTAAGATCCTCCACCGGGTTTACGTGACGGGGCCAAGGCTTCTACGTATGGGCTTTGTTGGTGACGGATTGTGTAAGCGTGGCTGTGGTGCCTTGGCAACTTTCATGCATATTCTGTGGGAATGCCCACAGGTGGAGCGATTCTGGCGTGGTGTGCATGAGGTCCTGCGTGTGGTGACGCGTGTTGCGCTGTTGCCTGAAGCGAGGAGATGCTTGCTGAATGTGTGGGAACCAAATGACTATTCGGTCCCGCAGACGCGGTGGGTGACTCTGGGATACATGATAGCTAAGCGCGACATTGCTCAATTGTGGGGATCCCAGTGGCCCCCAGCGGTGTTGGCCTGGAAAGAACATATGGATTGGTGTATGTTTCGTGAAAAGGTAGTGTATGTGGCGAGGGGTAAGCCTGGGGCGTGGGTGAAAATCTGGGGCCCCTGGAACGCCTATCGCGGGGGTATTTGTGAGCCGCCACTGCTACCGGCCGCCTCACCAGCTCCGTCCCCCTAGCCGACCCCCTCCCCCAGCCACGGGCATGTGGTTCCCCTGTCCCTGATCTATTCCCATTCCCCTCTTCAGAGTTTGGCTGCTGGTTGGGATCCCCCACTTAAGGAGCACGTGCCGTCACTTTGGATGGCGGGTTGCCTTGCGGGTGTGGTTTTTTGTGTTGTTCTGTTTGGAAAAAAAAAATATATAATTTTTTTATAATTTGTTAAATTTTTTTTTTTTTTTTTTTTAAAGAATAAATATAATTCGGGTCAGTCTCTTGATCTCCGGAAATTTCACTATTTTGTTGGAATTATATGCGATTGGCTTTTCCTTCTTCTTTAATTTATTCGGAAATGTCTCGCCGAGAGATTTAGTAAAATTGATCCAGCGTTCTAAAGGGTTGCCACTCTTTTCATCCGTTTGTGCATAGAGTTGTTTTGCGGTTACGGCTATTGTTTCTATATTTTTCGAGTTGCATCTTATTCGCTTGAGATTGATAGTATTAGTTTGGGCTATTTCTGCAGTTGCTAAAAATACCTCGGTTGGGTTTGCTCCCAGAGTTAATTCTTGTGGAAAATGATCACTAAGATCATTACTGCCAATCTCGAATGCAGTTATATTATTAAAAAGACCTAGGCTCACAAAGGTATAGTCCAAATGTGTTGAAATTTTGGTCGTGTGGAAAGTTGCCGCCGATGGTTGATCCTCGCTAAAGCGGCCATTCAGAGCCCTCATATTACGATGCTCTAATTCCTGAAGAAGTTTTTTAGCTCCACAAGTCATTTTAATTTTAGGGCCAGAAATTTGCATTGGTATATCCCATGCATCAGATATTTCTTGTATGAAATCTGAGGTTTGGGTCGTTTCTATAAGATGCATATTAAAATCTCCAGCAAGCATTATATGGTCCGTTTTTTCCTCTTCCATCAACCTGTCTAGTTCAGCAGGTAGTTCTGAAATAGCTTTTTTCTTCCCGTTTGGATGTAAATAGATGTTTATTATTATTACTGTCTGTTTTTGTTTATCTATTTTCAACTCTATTTTTATGGCCTGCACACCATTTGGTGGTGATATTTTAATGGATACTGGTATTGTTTCTCCAATAGTTGTTGCAGAAGTCAATATCGATAGTCCTCCTGAGCTACGACCTAGATTTGAGGTCTTGGTTGCTAAAGCCGATAGTGATGCAAATCCTTTCAGACTAAATGGTTCCTCTTTCCAAGTCTCTTCCAGGAGTATTATATCAAATTTTTCTATATAGCTCAAGAATTCTTGCTCTGACATTTTAGCCGCTAGACCATTAATGTTCCAGGTACATATTTTTATCCCACTTTGTTTAGTTTGTAATGGGTGAGTTATTATCCAGTCAGGTCATTTTTTGGACTCTATTGTTAGGGTACGCTGTATTCCTAGCCAGTTTTTATTTGTTGAAAGTTGTGGCCGAGAATGTTGAGGACCAACCTTCGCTATTGTAGTTCGGAACTTCTCATCTCTATTAGCTCCGGGACTTTTACTTCTCGCACCTCTTAATACTGAGTTAATTGTCTTATTTAAGTTGCTTGTTGTATTTGTTAGGAAAGGAGTTACATATGGTGGTTTTATATCTAACTCCATATCTATTCCCCAGTTTTTGAAGCATACCTTTTCCTGATAGATTCTTCTCGTGATCTCAGAATTTTGCCATGTCGTTCTAGTGGATTCTGAGTTTTGGGTGTTTTTTCCTAAAAATTCAATCGATAGTAGGTCAGAGGACGAGATGTTTTCTAATTTTTTATTAGAGTATAGGAGCTGTAAGATGTTCTGTCTATTAAGTATGTCCATGGGCCCTCTAGATTTATATTGCGGATGAAATATAATGATGTTCGATTCTTCTTTATTTTCATACTGATGGTTATCGTAGGACGAATTTTCAATCATATGACTTATATTTACCCGGGTGTTCTGTACCGGTGCTATCTTTTCTAAGTCATTGAACCCTACTAGTTGTTTGATTGCCCGAGGATTTATTTCGATGATATTTCTGTGCTCCACAGCTTTATATTCTTGAGTGTTAAGTTGAGTATTTGAGGTTTGATTTGTTTCCTCCTTTTGAGAATTTGTTCTTCCTTGAAGGCTTGTATCTTGATTATATTTCATTTCTTCTGACTTTACCATTTGGTTTTGAATAATTGGTAAGGATTTTTGCTTCTCCATAGCCACTGTAAGTATTTCCGAACAGCTGTCTTCGCGTGTTACTATTTGTTGTTGTTTATTCTTAATTGACTTCAAGACTTGTGGAGGTGAATTTTGTGATATTAGCCGTTGTTCTCTTGTGACTTCAGGAGAAGGATGACACACTATACTTGTCTGTTTGTTTTTCCTTCCTTTCCTTTTGTTTTTACGATCATTTTTTGCTCCAAGAGTGGCATTTCCTATGGTCTCTATTCGTCCGCTCGGATCTTGAGATTCATTTTGTTGTTGCGGAAAAAAAAATTCTACAAGAATTTCCATTTTATCAATTGATGAGAGTACGTCTTTTTCCCTCATATTTGCCATTTTTATTGATGTTTGATCGGTGAGTACTTTTTTCATGTCCAGTAATAAATCTCCACATATAGTTGGTAGTATAGATAACTTTTCAATTATTGGTGCACATGAGCATTCTTGTCTGACTTGTTGTATAGCATAAGTTCCTTCCTGGCCCCTCTTTATTAAATCCTTCAGGCCAGCTACTTTCCTGTCTATCCCCGCTGTCGAATCAGCAAGGGCCTGTAGAATTGTCAACTGAAGATCCATTTTGTGAGATTGATACTGCAATGCCGCTGTTGAATATTGCATTGTGCTTAACATTGCCTCCCAAATTATATTATTATTTATGTGTGTTTTATCTTCCGGAAATTTTTTGTCTGATATTGTTTCTTGATTGTAAGAAGCGACCCTTTCTTCCCATTCTTGCATGGCTAGGAAGGAGATATCGCTTTTATTTGATTTAGCCACAAGTGAGATTTGGTGGATGCTGTCTGAATGGATATTTTTAGATGACATTGTTTCCACCTAGTTTAATGATGATTGGTCTTGATCTATACCTGGTCCCCTATTCAGCTCTAATGTGAGTGGGGATCCCTTTACTTTGATGTCTTTTCTTTTTTCTTCCTCCGGATTTTTATCTTTTGCTATTTTCTCATGTAGATGTTTTACCATGGACTCCCCTCTTGTTTTGTTTTCTTGTGACTTCATATTAACCGGCGGTTTTGCGTTTGTCATAGATTCAATATCAACCACCAACTGCTGTATAATTTGTGGACTCTGTGAGATTTTATCGATATTGTCATTTTTTTCGTTTTGCGATTGGTGGGCTAGTTCACTTCTGTCATCAAAAAGCGCCGAAGTGACCTGTGTAGACGGTGTTATCAGTTGGTTTTTATGTTCCAGATTTAAGTTACTTGCCTTTTCTGATTGGAGATCAAATTGGGGACTGACATTATTTGTTTGAGAGCCTTTCGCACAAGGGGTGTCCGTTAATTTTAGTGGTTCATTATTTATTTGAAAAGCCTGCCTAGCTGGTTCAGTGCTCCTGCTGGCTGCGCTAAAGGCAATTCTTTGCTGATCTGGTGTTGTCTGTTGCATACCTGAGTCACTTTGAGATGTCAAATTAAAACAGTTTGAGTCAAGAGGCAAAAGAGGGGTTTGCAAACCTTTTAACACACTGGTTTTAGAGAAAATTGGAGTTGTTGGATCTTTCAAGAAAGAAAATTTCATATAAATCTTGGGTTGGTAAACACAAGGGTCATTTCCCTTATTTCCATTAGTTGTGTTTCTTGGTGTGCAAATTGTAATAATTGGGTTAATTGGCTGAGGTTTATTCATTTCCCATTGATTCCATGTGGGGTCTATAATTGAAGTGGTAAATTGTGATTTACTTTTTTCTGAGTTTATGTTTGTTAAAGTTTTATCTTTGTCTTTATCTTTATCTTGATCATTATTTTTTCCTTTTGCCTCCATTATGTCCAATTTTTCGCGTTTTGTCTTTAAAAAGTCCGCTTAGGGTTCATTAGGATTTGTCTCTCGTAGAGGACTGTTATTCACACTCTCAGCTTTCCTTTTCTCTGCCTTGAGTGGCGACTTTGACTTCGCCTTTACTATCGTTTTCCTTATCCTCCCTGATCGCATAATTACAATTTTGATCTTTGATCTGTATTCGTGTCTGAGGACCTATTGAGGGCTTTGTAGTACCTAGTTACTCCTTGCGCCCTAGTGCCCTTACCCCTGGGATCTAAATTGCTAGTACTAATAATATATTGATCGTAAATTGAGGCTTTTTTCTACGCCTTTGTCTTTCTAATCATCCAGACGTGTCCTCAGTCATACAGATACCTCAGATTCTGTCTCAGGGAATCCCCTGGGGTCCTGGGGCCCAACTCCCTTGCAGCGCACTCTCACCCCCTCTCCTGTCAGGTCTGAAGGTGTACTTAAGTCTGGGTCCGTTTTCAAGAATGGTCCCCCGTTTCTCTATTTTTTGCCTTACCCTCTCCGGCAGAAGTGGGATCAATTCCGTCGATGGCGTCTCACTTTGAGCTGTCCGAATGTTGCCCTGCTGTCACATAGTCACGTAGTCAGCACCGCCACCTCCTCACAGGTCGCTGTCTCCAACTCTAAGAGCACTCCAAGAGCACGTGTGGGTGCAACACGGGAGGAGCCGAGAGCCGCAAGCCGCGACACACACTATAACTGCACTCCGCTGTTGAAGGTGTGCAGGAGCGGGGTGCGGGAGCTACCCAGAGCCACACAACTGCTCAGTGGACCGCTCGACCGCGCCGGCAGCACACAGCGCCGACGCCGATGTCCGAGGAGCGGAGCGGGAGCGGAGCGTGGGGAGCAAAGGCTAAGGCAGAAGGCAGAAGGCAGAAGGCAACGGCCAGGCGGGGGGGAGCTCCCGGCTCCTTGCTCCTTGCTCCGGCTCCGTGTACTTCCTCCGACTCCTCCGATTTCCAACTCCCGGAGCTTCCTGCAACTTCCGGATAGCAGCGACGCCCTGTGGTCAGAATCAACTGACTGGCGCTTGTGCACGGTAGGGCAGACTGAGAAGGTGGCTTGACTAGCCCCACTTGCCCCCCCTCGGACAGCTCGTTAAAGTCCTCGGTGGTGGCTGCAGTGGTAGCAGTGGCGGCAGTGGTGATGACGGTAGCTGCAGTGAGGCTGAGATGAACTTTCAGCTGATGATGGCTGCGGGCTGCGGGGAGCGGGCGAGCAAGCGCAGGGGACAGGCAGGTGAAAGACGAGCGGGGCACACAAAGCAGGATCGCAGGCTTCACCCGATCTAATCAGGCCGCCTCCGCCACCCGCCAACTGCCAAAGGCACACACTCACTGCAGCTGCTGTGGGGGCTCCGGTACCAGGCTCCAGCAGGTTCTCTGCCGAATTCCGCAAATTCCGCTGAGTGCCAACCCCCACACGGTCAAGGGGGTCTTCGAGGTGGTGCTAGCTGTGCTAGTGGTAACGGGGCTCTCTACCGCTCTCTGCCGCTCCGCTGACCAGACGCGCCTCTTCCTGTCAGCTGCTCACTCCATGTCAGGAAAAAGGCTAGGAGGAAGGCAAAAAGTTCTGGGATGATCATGCAAAAATTGCCAAGTCCAACAGTGATATTGTGGATGGCTCATCTGTGGACCTCGCAATGTTAGTGACCCTCTCAGCAACCGGAGGCGGAATTTTTATGGAGTCTAGGATTTTTGTGGATGGTATCCTGATCAAGGGTTGACACGCTGTCATCCATGTCAGAAAAGTCCAGTGTGACAGGCACCTGGCTAGGAGGAATCAGCACATCCTCTGCAAAGAGATACTCATATTTGGGTATGGAAGTTTGGGATGTGTATCCTCTACTGCTTTATGGGAGGCACATTTACAAAGGTATGGCATAGGCAAGCACTGTGTACCTTCTTGCTGTGCTACCCTATGGCATGACAGACAGGACAGCAATGCCGTATGTCTAAGTCACTCATCCCAATTCTGTTCTATTCCTCCTGTGCTGTTGCATAATTTCCTTCCATGCACCAATGCATCACCCTTGCACCATGATGTCAAGGTGCATGCATTGCAGGTGGAATTGATTATGAGACATTTCTTAGCACAATATGCAATGTTTTGTGGCTTTTTGCTATTCCCCTGTATGTTGCTGAAAGCAGCACATATTCTCATATTCTAACTCAAGTTTTGGAACCTCTTTGAAAAACTCAAATGCTACTCATGGTGAGGCATGGCCTTTGGACACATTCTCAGATTAGCTTTATGTAGTACATCTGCTGATGTGTCAAATGCCATGTGTGTTAGGTAGGAACCCCGATCATTACAACCATGGCATCCACCCACATCAGAGAGTGATTAAATGCAGCTACTTGTGCTGCGTTGCCTCACACACAGGGGGCCTTATTTCCAAGGCCCCTAGCAGGACTTTGGCACCACCTGAGTGTCACTTTTTGGATGTTCTGGTCGCACAATGTTCCGCAGCATATTCACAAGGCCATACAAAGCCACTTTACGTGGCTTTTAATGACTTTCAAAATATGTGCACCTTTCATGCAGAACACTGCGTTAAAGGGGTGTCCCATGGGTCTTGCTGTGGATGTTCCCATGCAAAACCCATGGAATCAGGAGCATTCCCAGATTAACCACGAATGGCAAACCAGGGAATGCATCAGAATCTAACGCTAACCCAGGGGTGTAGTTAGTAAAGCGTATTGATAAGAAATGTGTTTATTTTTCCTCGTGTTTTTCTCTATTCGTGTGTGCTGCATTGTGCAGCACACATAGAAATATGAATATGTCTGAACTGATAGAATATGTGCAGAAATGTGTCCCTTCCTGGCTTCGGACTATAGGACTTGCAGTGCTGGTAATTCATGTTGTAAGTTGTACAACAGTTAGCAGTATGCCAAGGTGATTGTAGACTGGTGCTAGACTTCACATGTGGATGGTGAAACGTGACAGTGCTTGACTGAGCTCTGCAATATGTGACAGGCCTGTGTAAATTACTTTATGTGTTGTTTCACAGAACATGAGCCAAATCCCAAACCATTGACCTGCTAACAGCGCGCAGGAGCACACAGATATAGGTTGCTGCACTGCACCATATACCATTTTTGCCCACATTGCCCCTTGTTGTGACTTACTAGTTGGGTCTTGTTGGTCCTCGAGGACTGCACTGCCTTATCCCGGGATTCCTGCCACAAACTTATCAGGAATGACGGATGCCACCCGCTCCTCCAAGGCATCCAGTACCTCCTGGTCTGCTGGGCTTCCTCCTCCAGTCTGCAAAGCGACCTTGAGATTTGAGGCATGTTTTGTCTTTGTTCTGTGTTTACAATCGTACCAGCGCTTTTTGCAAACTGTAACTGTCCTCTTGGCTTGGCCGGAGCAGTTTATTTTCTCTATGATGGTCTGCCATATGGCATCTTTCTTTCATAGTGGCAACTTATAGGTGACAAATATGTGGTGTTGATAGTTTTTTCACCTTTGTGAAAACTATCTGATTTTCCTCCTAAGTAAAGTTTGACTTCCTCTTCCCCTGGGAATCAACCTGGGCATCTGGGCTGGTACTGGGTTTGTTGGGTTGGTTGTCCTCAGTACTGCAGTGTGTTCCCTGCTCCATTGCTACCTCCAGTGTAGTTCCCCAAAATGTTTTCTCATGCAATACTTCGTTTTTGTTGTATTTATCGCCATTTGTCGCACGTGAACTGTCACTCGGGCATTCAGCATTGCGCTGCGTGACTGAAGGCTGCCTTATGTCACAATTAAAGCCTTTGCATCAGATTTATTTTCACCACTTTTGCAGCCCCTAGGTCATTTTGTGTTTTGTTGGCTCTCACGTTACATCACGGTGTGCCAACTTGTAAATGTGATGCATTCGTGGCGTTTTGCGATGTTGTACGACGATGCATTTCATCTTGACGCATCACTGTGTTACAGCAGCGATGCGTAAATTATTGTAAATAAGACCCTAAATAACTAGGCCATGGGGTACAGGCCGTTTCCCACATTTCCTGTAGACACACTATGTAAAATTCCATCAATATGTCAAATTCCATCAATCGTCTAATAGACAATTTTTTGTCATTAGATTAATTCATGCCTATTATATTCCTTGAGCAAATCCTCACAGACTTTTCCACTTCATGATTTTGACGAGGTTGCTAACTACAAATTTGAAGTCCAGTCTTCAGGTAGGATTTCCCGATGGGTGCAGCTCTGAGTGCCTCCAGTTCAGGGAACCTTTATAATTACGTTTCAGAACTCACACTTTGGATGATCCATTGGGCTAAAGGCGTTGATCAATGCTGGCCTCCAGTCTTTGCGTGGGGTGAGAGGTTGTCCACTCATATTGTTGGCAGCACTACTGTAATCACCTGGGGTTGGCTTGAGCAAAAAGATTGCCAGATATTTCTGTGTAGGAGGGCGAGAGATTTTGAATCCCCAGTCAGATAGTTTCCCATGATGGCTCTCACAAAAACAGGTAAAATCGCAGATTCGCGAATTGTATTTTAGTACATTCATTGAGTTCACCTGGTCCCAGAGGCTGAGCAGAGTTTTATAATGTTCCTCCTAATAAGGATGTCTTCTTTACAACCGAAAACATAGTCCGGGTGAAGGATTATTACCATTGAGGAAGCATTTCTTGATGTGAAGGGATTTTCGAGTTGAAGTGAACCAGACGTACCTGGGCTTAGGGGGCCTGCAGATTCCAAATGTCTGCTTTTTAGTTAAGATGCTAGTTGGTGCTTCTGCTGCTGTTGTACCTGCTCCACCAATTTAGAACCATGAAACATGCTAGACCTATTTATCATGTTTGTACAAGAAACAGGACGCAGGCCTCTGGTGGGAGATGGTCCTTGCTTCTGAGCTGCCTTCGGTGTCTCGTTCCTTGGGGTTCCAGAGGGTGTCCATCAATGGTAACCCAGATCCTCACTTGAATTATTATTTAAAATGGCAGGAGACAGTTTTGCAGTTTTCTTTTCTGTTTCTGGATGCAGAGTGCAATCAGGGACCGAATTCGGGTCTGAATTTTGTTGTGCCTTTGAGCAAGGTGCAACATGGTGATGGGGCTCCTTTTCAGTTGTGACAGATTTGCCGCCCACTGGAGCACCAACATCGGCAACCAGATCTTTAGAGGCTGACATTTGCGGAGGAATGTCATCTGCCATGCTATCTGCTGAGATTTTAGTTGTTACGCTCAAATTTGACATAGAAATGCCTGGCCCCCTCAGATATGTTTGTGGGGCTTTCGCAGAGCAGCATCTTTGTTTTCTTATTTAGCTTCCTAAGATGCTTTTTGTTTTTCCGAGAAAGAGGACAAAAAAAACCCACCTTCTGTAAGTAGCCCATGGGATGCGCTATGTTCCGTAAGTGAGGACCTTAGGGCATATGTATCAAGCTAATTTTTACTCGCAAACGCTGCGAATCGCAAAATACAGCGTTTGCGATTAAAAATTCGCAAAACGGGATGTATTAGGCAAAATCCCATCGCAAAATTAAGGAATTGCTAATTTTGCGATTTCTTAATTTTGCGTAAGCATTTAAGAAATCGCAAATTGCGATTTCTTAAATGATATGTAAAAAGCACCCAAGTTGTGCGAACTGTCCTTAAGAAATCGCAAATTACCACCAACTTCCAGTTGGTGGTACTTTGCGATTTCCTTTCAAAATGCACTATTTTTAATTTTGCAAAGTGCCACGTGACGCTCATACATGCCCTTAGGGCATGTATGTGCGCCATATGCACACACATGCTCATTTCAGGGGTGCATCAGGGTGTCATCATGACACCCTTGCACCTTTGAAAATATTCTCAAATAGCGATTAGCAAATTGCGAATTCGCTATTTGAGAATTACTTCCCATTCATTCCTATGGGTCTCCTGGCCCATAGAAATGAATGGCCAGGTATTCCTTAATTGCGATTTCGCAATTTGCTAATCGCAATTAAGGAATTTTAAGAAATCGCAAAAAGTTTGCGATTTTCTAAATACATCCCGTTTTGCAATTCTCAAATAGCGATTCTTTAAAAATCGCTATTTGAGAATCGCAAATGGTGATGTTGATACATATGCCCCTTAGAGAGGTTCCTACAGCCTCTATGCCATCAAATCCAGGACTCAGATCCAGGTTAGCATTGCTGTCGGAATCAGCATTTGGTGCCTTGGTCTGGCAATTAAAAGTAACTTTAGACTAAGCCACTTCGGCGTAGCTTGATCCTGGCTTTTTAGCCGGCAAGATAAGAGATGATGGTGAAGGGGCAGCAGGCCGAGATGCTGTTACCTAATAGGGAAGCAGTAGGCAGGGCCTTATGGGGGAGGTTCAAGACATGCCCTGCCTCAGGTGACTTCGCCCTTCAGATCTCTAATTACTGAAGATTTTATTTCTGGAATGGCTTTCAATTTCTCTACCAAAGGGCTACACTGGCATTTAGACTGTACACTATACGAGGCATTTTGAGCCCTCATAATTAGTTGAGTCTGTTTGTTGAGTTTGGAATCAATTGATATAACCATGGAGGCCAGGTATTGCACTACTGATATTTGATTGTCTAATTCATCTGCGTGCAGTGTTGCAGCCTGCGCCATAGCTGAAAGCACATTATTGATTGTCTCCCATTCAAGGTGTGAGTCCGGTGCCAGCTGGGCAGCGAGAACTTTGTTAATAACAGATGCAGTGGGCAGGGCCCTGTCCTTTAGGGAGAGGTGAGGAGCTAACATGGACTCCTCAGCCAGAAACTCTGAAAGCCCTGGGAGCTCTTGAAAGACCCTATTCTAGACAAAGGGCTCTTTGATCATTCTGGTAGTTACCTGAGGCTAAGTATGAGTCTTTCTCACGAGGGTGACACAGTCTCTTAAATTAGACTGATTGACTAGATACCAACGGGGACTCGATGCACCTTATGTCCCTATGGTCTTGCATAAATGCATTCTGAGCTTTGCTAACGGTGGACTTATCTAGCTGCCTACCTTGGGATCAGGGAAGTCAAAGTTATATTTTAACAGAGTCTAACCCCTGGAGTTGACTTGATTTACTATTTTGATTGTGCTAAGAGGATACCTAGCGTGTGCTGGGGCTGATAGCTTTGAGGGGCTGCTAGACTCCTCCCTTAGTACTCCATGCCTTCTACTTCCAAATCCGCATGAATCCGCATCAGAAACCTTAATATAAAGCCTTAGCCCTTCATGCTTTTATTGAAGTGTTGATTGTCCTGTTTAGTTGGGCTAACATATATGCTTGCACTCATTCCTGTGGCATCATTTTTGAGGGGAGGTCATAGGCCGGAGAGTTAAGGGCATGTATAGCACTGGCACTGGACGCTGCTGCACAAAACAGTAACCTCTGAGCATCCTGCTAGTGAAAAGTAGTGACCTATGCCTTTATGTGCATTTTTATGTCTGGACACATCCATGGCATCCTCTGCAAGGAACCCCATTGCTTATTCCTTGTGAGAATGCCTGTTTTCATTCTAGCTCGGACAGGTTCTGCGCAAGATTGGTTTTATTTCCTTTGCTATGGTTCATGTATATTTTGCTAGTTCTACTTGTCCGCTGTTTTCTCATTTGATTGATTGCCCGAGCATACGCTTGTAAAAGTAATGAGCTCTAGGTGTATATCCAGAGCCGGCTTAAGCGCTGGTGGCACCCAGTGCGACAATAATTTTTGGCGCCCCCACAACCCATGACCGCCTCCTCAGATTCTCTCACTACCATCTCTCCAATCATGAGTTATTGCTAAACACAGCATCCCCCCTGAAGTCAGCACCCCCTCCACAGATCAGCGCCCAGTGCCACTGCACCAGTCGCACTGCCCTAAAGCCGGCCCTGTGTATATCATATAAAGGCCTTGGGAGTTAACGGAAAAGCCCCGGAAGCTTTTTCAAAGCAGAAAGAAGAGTTGCAAGTCACACCGGGGTCGCCAGCCAAGGGCTCCTGCGAAAAGCGAAAAGCAGGAAGGAGGAAGCTTCTCCAGCCTCATCACCAGCCCCCCTTCAGACCGCTGCCTAAGGCACCAGCCAGCCCCCACTCGACCAGGAGCCAGCCAGCAACCCCCCCAACCTTACCCACTTCACCAATCAAGTGGGGCATAGCCAGAAAGTCAGTAAGAATGCACTCAGCGAACAAGTGTGCGGGCCCCCCTTCGCATCTTCTCACCACTACGCTGCCACTGAGTAGTTCACCATTCCACAGTAGCCCTGCTGCTCTGCACTCCTCTGCTCCCTGCACTCCTAGCTCACAGAACACAGCCTCCACCTCCCCTGACCTCCGTCGCCAAGCCTTCAACATCTCACCACGCCCACAACTCCATGTCTCAGCATCGTGGCTTCCTCCACTTGCACAGTAACCTCACTAGATAGGTGAGCAATGAGCATCACCTATCGACCAGAACCAGAAATCAGTGCAGTAGTGGAGTCATATCCCTTTGCTATGGGTGACTATGTGGCATCACTCTCTGCCAGCCAGAGGTCCATTACCTCCTCATCTGTCTTCCCGTCCCAGTCCTTACGCATGAGCAGTTTGCCTGCTCAACAGAAACGATTACCTAGCTGATGTTAAAATACTTCCACCAATGTGGTGCTGCCTACCCAGCATGCATAAAGGGCGTAGCACGTTAATAGGACATCAGGAGAATGCTGAAGAAACTCCTAAGAAAGAAAAACATAAAAACAATCTCCATAAAGAGAAACCAGGGAGGGAGGCAAATGCTAAGAACAGGACTCGGAGTAATGAGGATTACCAGTGAGTAAACGGGCATGATGGCCATCCTTTCTGCTCACTCAGGACTGTCTCAGAGCCCACGCAGGGACCACCATCACTGGAAGTCTGGGGATTGACTAACCAGCAAATCACCTCATTCGACCTAGACAGTCAGCTGCACACTCGTCAGGTGCAATGAAGCCTTTTGGTGGTCTTATTGAGCAGTATTGTATTGGATTTCAGGGATTCAAGATGGGAGGGCTAGCTGGTGGTGTCCACCATCTTTGGTAGTGAAGCCATATGCCCTATTTAGTAGACCTGGGCAGAGTCTGCAGAGTTCCATATAGCAACAAAAAAACTCCAGCGTGCTCTGCGTAGTTCCGCAAGCAGTGAAGTGAGGTAAGTCATGCTTCTGCTTGCCCTTATTTTTGATCGACAGCTTCCTTAACGTTAGCAGCAGGTTTCTCAATGCGAGTGGTAGCGATCTGCCGTGACTGACCGCGTTGAGAAATGTCACCGGGAGGTGGTCTAGCATTAGGTTTTCCTCATCCCGCGCTCGCCACTTAACGTTGGTGAGCTGTGAGAGAGAAAAAACTCTGCTCTGTGCCACTCCACCATGTTTTTGGGAGCTCCACACTCTATGTGGAGCACGTGGTGGGGAAAACTCCACAGACTCCGCGAACATAACAGAGAGTACCACCCAGGCCTACTATTTGGCCTTTAGTGTTCATGCAAGATTTATTTGTAAAACCCTTGGTGACACATTGTTAGCCAGGAAAGCTTCTACTAATCTACCAGGATTACATTCATTTCAATGTATTGGAAATCCTACTGTCACTCCAAAGTCATTCCAAGGTCAACATATATGTTTTGGGTCTGTGGCACCCTGTCCCTGCAGAACGTTTGCACCCTAGGGTAGATGTTGCATTACGCAAAGATGCCACCATCCATTTGATATGTTCAGAACTTTACCTGACAAATATGCTAACACTGTCTCATTGCATTTCTCGAAAAATGTGTTATGAATGTGCCAGAGGTCTGTTGAGAAGGTTTTTGCTAGTCAGAGGTTCCCCACAACATGTACACCTTTAAGGTTTATTGTAACCTAATTTAATAAACACATAATTGCAATGGCGTCAAGTCAACTCCTCTGTGATTATGCGGTTTGGGGAAATTACGATTTATGTGCAAATCAGAATTCTGACTAGTGAGGTAAATAGTTCGGCCATCTTCTCTCTCTCAGTCAAGGCTGCTGAAATGTACTCGGGGAAATGCGCAATAGATTCCCGTAAGTGCCAAATTCGGTGTGGACAGTAACGATTTTTCGTGTAACTCCAGTTTTCTTGTATGAAAAATCAATGTACAGGGTTTTAACCACACAGCCAACTAAATACTGCAAACAGGGTATCAAGATTTACCAGTTGATGGAAATGCCATCTCGTTTATTGGCCCCTGTTCTTTCACAAGAAACCCTTTGCAAGTGAGGCCTTGCCTGCACCACCTGGTTAACAAAGAATTTGTGATTTGAGCAGCAAATTATCATTATCATAGAAGCTCACTATTTCAGAGGAAAGAGGATCCCCAGCTGGTCTCAGAAATCGAGCCGTCATATTTTCAGAAATAGCTCCTTACCATTCAGGTGCTGTGCCATTTAGGGACAGAGTGACGACTCCATTTCTAATGTGAGAGCCAATAACCATTTAAATTGGATTGAGCTGCGTGCAGTGCGAGCCGGCGGAATGCCAATGACTTGCTCCACAACGTTTGATGAAGGTGCTCTCCGTGGGGCACGGGGGTCACTGTCTCGGCAGGAGAGTGAGGCGCCCGCCTCTCCATGAGAGATTGCACAAATGAAAGCGTCTGCGTTCACATGGATAGCAAAAAAAAGTACGCAGCTATGTTGGAAACTGGAAGTACGCATTCCTGCGGTATGTGATGAGATGTAAATGCACCTTGGAAGTCCATGTGCCCACGACAAACTAATTCCCATTTCATATTGAGAGGCAGTATTTGCAATTCTTGAGAATCAAATGGTTTCCTGACGATTTCCTCTTCATTCCGAGGCAGAATATGCAACAGGTTTGCTAGTCCCGCTGGGGCAGATCTATGTCGGAGATGCGCCACTTTTACGCCGCCGTTGCGTCACTTTTGTGACGCAGCGGCGGTGTAAACCCTGCGCCACGTTGCGCCATATTTACATCGTGACGCATCTATGGAGATGCGTCACGATGTAAAGCCCTGCGCCACGTAAAACCTGCGTCAGGTTTCACGTGGGCGTGCCGACATAGGGGGGGGCGTTCCGTCGCAGGAACGCCCCTGAAAAGTGACTCAGTCAAATCTATAAGATTTGACTGAGTCACTTTCCCAACGCTGATGCGCCAAAACCCTGCGCCTGCTTGAAGCAGGCGTAAGGCTTGACGCACCATGTTAGGGATAGGGTTGGTTGGAACAGTGCTGGAGTTGCGTCGCGCTTGCGACGCAACTGAAGCACTGCGCCAACCTTACGCCATTGGATGCGTCACGCATCTGTTTATTCCTGCGCCATGATGCGCCGCATTATAAATGCGGCGCATCATGTGTGGCGCAAGGGTAAACTTGCGTGACGCATCATTCCTGGCGCATCCTTGCTGATTTGCAGGGATGCGCCAGGCAACATAAATCTGCCCCTATATTTTTAAACAGCAAATAAAAGATAGAACACGCATTTATGACCATCAGGCAAAGCAGCGCGCTTCGAATTGAGACAAAAACCGGAGCAAAGCAAATGATTACCAAAAGTAGAAAAAAATAGGAAAGTGCATTCAGGTCACTGCAGCGGTGACTGCGAACGTGACGTGGTTGGCAAATTATGTGCAGTCTCTAGGCGCACATTCCCCTCCCGCCTGCAGCCAGATACAGTAGCACTTTATGTCTCAGATATTTCACGATCGTTTAAATATAAGATTTGGAACTGCTCTGACCAGATGCGAAGGTGAATGTTGGAAGATGAGCATGATCCACAGTGCCCTCCGGGAGGTAGTAAATTTGAGAAGAGTTCTAAATGGAAGCTTTTATGAGATTCACAAATAATTCGAGTATCATTCGTGGAAACCTATGGAGTCATTCATTTCCAAAAGAACCTGAAGTCTAAAAAAATATGCAGAATTTCTTTGAGGTAGAAAATTCTACAAGAGTAAGGGCCTCATGTAGGTAGCTAAATACCGGTCGGTAACGGCCGAAATTCGGTAAATATCCCGTTACCGACCGGTATTTAGCTATTTGAGATGTAGGAGGCATATTTCAGGATTCGTACCGATTCGGTAAATACCGAATCCTGAATGTAGGGAGCACTCTAAAGAGTGAAAATTAGTATTAAGAATTCGTTATTTACCACTAAATACAAGTTGGTGATAAATAACAAATACCTTGCAAAAAGTAATATTTTGCAGATTTAAGAGTGCCAAGTGGCAGACATACATGCCCTTAGGGCATGTATGTGCGCCACATGTGCACACATGCAAGATTCAGGGGTGCAACAGGGTGTCAATGTGACACCCTGCCACCCTTGAATATGCTCCCCCCATTACCGAATCGGTATTTACCAAATCAGTAATGAGGCATACCTTCCCATTGATTCTTATGGGCCTCCAGGCCCATAGGAATCAATGGGAAGGTATGCCTCATTACCGAATCGGTAAATACCGATTCATAATTACCGAATTATTCCGATTCGGTAAAATGTACCGAATTATTACCTACATCACATTTACCGATTCATAAATACCGATTCGTTAAAATTCGGTATTTATGAATCGGTAAATGTGAGGCTACCTACATATGGCCCCAAGTAACGAAAAAAGCACATGTGCAATACATTTTTCCCATGTGCAGAAGCCACTTCCTTTGCTCCTCCATAATATTTGTGAGTGCTTTCTCCCCTTCCCAAGTCAGAAATACTCTTACTCCTGTCTTTCCTAGGGGCAGGAATACATTAGCATGGATTTTCAGGGAAGCTACAAGTCCATTGATGGCATATCTGAGTTTTTTTTTTTTTTTAAATGAGGGGATAATCAGAGCAGCAGAGGGACTGTCGACATTTAACGTCTATCAACCCTATGCCCTGCTCAGAGTCCCCCGGTCATCCATTTTATCAATGGTTGATTAAAAATGCCTAAACTGCCACCCAAAAAAATGCCCAAATTGATGCCAGGTCCTGACTCCCATTCGTGGGAGACTGTGGCCTGGGTCACTATCTTTGTTTTCAATCCTGAAGCAGAAGCAGAAAATGCTGGATGGATTAGCCGTGCATGTTTGTCACGTCTCTACATTCACCAAGTTCTCCTCCAAACTGGAGATCACATTTTGAAATGGCAAAGTAGGCTACACTCTCCCAAAATACACCAGTAGGGGCTGGGGACAGAACCCTTGCAATATTTATATAATAATTGCATAGGAATCAGATTGGAACCTATCTACAACCATAGGAGTGGAGTGGGGTAGAGTGGGGTGGGGTAGAGTGGAGTGGGGTAGAGTGGGGTGGATTGAGGTGGATTGGGGTAGATTGGAGTGTGGTGGAGTGGGGTACAGTGGGGTATACTGGAGTGGAGTGAGAGCAGGAAAGTGCCTCTTTTTGCATGGTTAGCCTTCACTTTTTGCCTGATGTCTGATGTGTTTCCCAGTGTCAAATCTCTATCCTAAAACACTTTACCACGATTGGCACAATTACAGCTACACCTGTAAGTCCCTAGAAAGTGGTACCCCTGGTACCTAGGGCAAGGGTTTTGAAGAGGGTCCTCTGGGGCTGCAGCACTGGTTGTACCACCCAGGGACCCCTCACCAAGGCTATGCACTCTTCCATTGCAGGCTGTGTGTCTTGGTGCAGGAAAATCCAAAGAGTCGACATGGCACTCAGCCCTGTGTGCCATGCCTCCCATGCACTGCATAATATATAGGCAAGTCATCCCTACCGCAGGCCTTTAGCCCTAAGGCAGGGTGCACTATATCCGATGTGTGGGCATATCTGCATGAGCAGATATGCCCATACAATGTCCAGTCTGTTCTGGGATCTTGAAAGTGAACAGGGTAGCCGTAAAGAGTACATGGGCTGGGTAATTGTCAACACGAGTTTCCTAGCTCCATGATGGCTTCAGTGATTTGTAAGACGTTTGGTACCAAACATCTTGTCCTAATAAATCCTCACTGATGCCAGTGATAGCTTTATTAATAAATGTACACAGGAGACCTTTCTAGAGGGTCTCCATAAAACCTACCAAGCACTGGTGTGGTTCCTGACTGGTTTTCATCCGTCTGCCACCACCAGACATGTTTCTGACCTCATGGGGTGAGAGCCAGAGCTCTCAGAGGACAGAGACAAAGCCTGCTCTGGGCAGAGATGCTTCACACCTCCCGCAGGACAGGATGGCCCTAGTGGGTGGGAAGCTTGAAAGGCAATGCCACCTTTGAAATCCAACCCAGGTACCTCCAAATAGTGGGGAAGGCCAAGCCCCCTTTCCTGCTCCACTTTTGGTAAGAAGAAAGGCGGAAAAATTAGTTACATGAGTAGGAGGGTCCCCACTTAGCCTACACTACCCCTAGGGTGGGGCAGGCAATGTGAACCCCTCTACTGAAATTCTACCCTCTTGACATGATGGAGAAACCTCCAATCAGGGCTAGGGTAGTGCCTCTTTCCACAGGAAGTGGTCACTAGATGGTGCAAACAACATCAAGGTAAGTAGCCCATTGGCTACTACCTGCCTCCCCAAAGAAACACCCCGAAATGTAGTATTTAGGTGGCACCCCGAGACCAGAACATCGGATTCTCTGGAAAAGAGAAGACCAGAACAAAGAAACTCCGCTGCACGAGAACGCAATCCCTGCTGCAGGAAGAAAGGAGCCAGACCCTGCTGGCTGTTTCTAGGACTCAACAATCGTTGCTGCTGAGTCATCCTGAAAACCAAATGTACTCCAAGAACCCTGGAGCTCCTCCAGCCTTCAAGAACTCACCAAGAAGTGAAGGTATCACTCCCCTGCCCACCGCAGCATTTTAACCCATGGTGTTCGGTTTGTCGACTTGCTGCTTCCTGATGACCTTGATGAAGTGCCAAAGAAAGAAGAGGTACAACAGCTTGAGAGGGTCGGATCTGCCTCTCCACCAAGTTTGAAGGCACCAGGATCTACTGGAACCACGGTGTACCAATATCAGGTGTACCCGACCCCCAACAGTGAAAACCAAGAAGAAGAATTCACACCAGAATCCTGACGCACCAGAAGCAAGCACCCATTGAGGGATGTCAAGACACTTGAGACCCACTTACATAGTGGCCCAGCAGTGCCTGCTCTTGGTCATGAGGACCTCAAGACACAAGACGCCTAGCTGACCTGTTCGCTCTGCACCCGGCCCCACCGGCTCCGGCACCGACAGACAGACCTGCTGTGCTCCTGTGGTCCCCAGGCCCCTGTGGCCTCATCCCTTCAAGGAGACCCACCAGACTTACCTGTCAGCGCACCTGTGCAGTGTGTTTTCAAGAAGCCCCCTACGTCTTTGCGCACCAGTTTCCAAGACCCTCAGCCCTCTGCTCCCATCCGATCCGGGATGCTCCAGAACTTCTACTGCTGGAACTTTGGACCTAGTCACAACATCAACTTAAAACGAGAAAGTGAACTTCATGAAAGCATTGCCTGATCTTAAATGGATTTATCTACTTTTTCCCCATTGTTTCCTATGGTGCTTAATTACGCATCAAAGTGATACTGAGGTTCTGGACTTTTAAGAGTCCAGAGGTGTCAGGGAAACAACACCCAAAGACCCCTGAGTTCCTCCTGTCTCGGTGCACAAATAAACAGAGACACGGGCTTCTCGATGGTGGCGTCAAAGACCAATGTTTATTTACTGCAGGGACACAGAAGTCATAGGAACCACACAGAGGCAGAATCTACGAGACTGTTCAAATTGCATTAAGTGGGTTGTTCCTTAAATACACGGAAAATGTCTTTAGGCAACATTACACGGATATTTCTCATGCCCAACCCGGTATCCCAAACAAACAGTAAATAGACATCAAACAATAATTAGTCGTAGGATTTCGGTATTCGATCAGGTTCCCTTGACAGTTTTCCATTCTTTGTCCGATCCTCCCCATCATAAAAATCGTAACCTCCCCATTGTAAAAGCCCAGAAGGAGAGGAGCAGAGCCAGGTGCAAAGGATTGAAAAGTAGGATAAGAGGTGTTTATGGATCATAAACGGGCATGGCTACCGTCTTTGGCCTTTCAGTCAGGACAACGGACACGAGAACCAGTATAGCAGGACTGGCCTCAGGCAGGGGAGGCAGCTTGATTCTGCCTAGTCATGTAGCGTCAGCCTTTCTCGGGGCTTGAGCTTACGTGTCCTTAACAAGGTGACTCTGCCGGGGTCATCGCCCGTTCATTGACTATGTGAGGGCAAGAAACAAAATGGATGCCGTAACTAAAATGGATGCCATGACTTTACAACAGAATGCCCTATTTCTCAGTGAATTCATGCTAGTTGCGTAGCGAAAACACTGTTATGCATATAATGGATCATTTACGGTTCATTGGTACCAAAATCGTGTCAGTACTACGATACCGATTTCACGGGTTCGGATCGCTACAGAACCTCAGACCGTCCTTTTGCCCTTATATAGGCAATAACTCACTCTATGTCAGAATCCATTTCTATGTTCATCAGGTCACTGATATGTTGTTGAAGCATTACTCTATCCCGTGGCGTATCTCTAAAAACAGGTGGTCTTCTTACGCATGTTGAAATGCAGAGGTTACATAAGGCAGGACCACACTGAACAATGAGACAGCACGAAAATAAAAATACCAACGCAACACCAGTGACTATCAGAACCTTCCATCCCCACGCAGACAACAGGCTCCAGAACCATCCCATTAATGACCAGTCACCTTCCTCTACAGGAATAGAGTCAGAGATTTTGTGTAACTTAGAGATGGCCTTGTATACTGTTGGCGCATTATCTGGGATAAAAACACAGCAACTCGATTGGATCATCTTACACACTCCACCTCGATCTGCAAGTAACACATCAAGAACCATACGGTTCTGTAACGTCATGAGGCGATCCGCTTGAAGCTCAGCTGTCAGGTTACTAAGGGCACCCGCAGTTTCGGTGATAGTGGATTCAACTACCCGTGTTAGTTGACATAAGTTTCTACTGTTGGCCATAGGCCCCCAGAACGGAAGGAAACCTTTGAAGAAGTCTCCTGCTTCTTGGCCAGCAGTATCTTCCTTACTGAAAACACCTCTCACAACTCTAGTTTTGTGATAGTCCGGTGCAGCAGTGTATGTCGGAGGTAGCAGTTGAGCGATATAACATGAGCCTGAGAAGTCAGCAGGCAGCCATGTGTATGCTCTGTCTTGGCAAACAAAATAGGTACCCTTAGCAGCTAAGAATGCAGGGGAAGACTGTGACGGGAAAACATATGTTTCGATACAGTCACTCTTCCCTAGTCGAGCTTTCGGATTCCTCCCATTTCCTTGCAAACAGACCTGACCTTGGTGGGGTACGACCCAGATCGGAGTCGAGCTTTTACGTTTGTTCTCACCCAGAGTAATGCCATATTCCGTAACATTCCAACCCATGTAAACTCGCAATTCATCCTTGGGAATGAACGGAGTGTCATTGACATCTCTAACCATGTCAGTGATTCCTTTTACCAAGGCTCTATTAGCAGAGTTATACCGAGTGGAACGCGGAGGTCGTGGAGGATAGGTCTCTAGGGCATAAGCGAACATGGTCTGAAATGCCCAGAATGATCCATTATAACTAAAGGGCAGGACCAGATAAGGGATGCCCTTGTCCATGGTATGTGGTATCAAGCCACACACCCAGCAGTTTGTTGTGTTAACCACTAGTTGATGTTGGTGCAAGAGCTGAATGAAAGTGTTATTTATAAACTCAGAGCGTCGAGCTTGCTCGTGGGCAGGAAAAGGATGAAAAGAATGAAGAGAAACAACAGTCGGAGAAACAGGAACATGGGGAGATACTGTAGATGTAACAGGTGTAAAGATCAACTGAATACCAAAAATAATTCCGCCTACCAAAGTTATCAAAACAATTAGAAGTGTCAGAGTACATTGCATTAGAAAACATTTGCTATATAATATGTCATATAGCTTTGTCTTGTGCACATTTATGACAGTAACCCGTCGCAGTTCAGGAAGCTCCATCTTCTACAACCGTTCGCAACGGATGGTTTGTACCTGTTAAAAACTTGCCTCTGTTTACCCTGGGAGTTCCCAAGATAGACAGAAGAAACCAACCTTATGTCTGATTCCCTGCAAATTAAAACAAGGCACACGTTACGACCCTACGGTAACCCAGACGGCAAGGTGAGAGAAACAATAAAATAAAAGATAAAAATTTGAGCAAACTTCCTGACTGAATGGAATGCAGTAAGATCAAAACAGTTTTCAAACAGAAAGGTAATTATGCAATGTCATTAGTTCATAACATGAGAACGTAGATTATATCTGTACTTTCCGGGTCTTGTCTGATCTTGAAATAGCTGGTCTACAGGTGCGGAAATGTTCGACTCCACAGGTGACAAATGTTCACTTTGTACAATACTCGGTCCAGGATTCAAAGGAGCGGTTCCTGCTGAGGTGTCAAAGTTCTGTGTTTCAGTTCGCGGGTGGTCCGTTATGTACTCTGCATCACTGAAAGGGATGTGCCTAGGAACAGGTTCTGTCTCGGATACACCAAATCCCTGTCTAACCCAATTGTCATAGGGGAGTGGGAGAGGGACACGCTTCGTATGGCTAGCGTGCACCCAATTTTTCCTTCCAGCTAGGCGTACAGCAGTTCTTGTTGTGAGGAGTACCTGGAACGGACCCACGAATCTTGGCTGGAGGTTCCGAGTTCGTTCGAAATTCCGAACTACAACTTGGTCGCCTGGTTTCAACGTGTGGCCTGGACTCTCTGGCAGTTTAGGCAAGGATTCGAATACCTGTTGATGAATAAGGCTTAATTTAGCAGTCAGATCATAAAGATAATCAATCAACATTGGGTATTCAATCTGTTTGAATTCCTTTGGCCTAGGGACTCCCCAAACATTAGCAGGACGACCGAACACAATCTCATATGGGCTAAGCCCTACTCGAGAGTGTACAGTCACTCTGGTGGACAGTAGAGCTAAAGGCAGTGCGTCTGGCCAAGAGAGACCAGTGGAAGCTTGAATTTTAGCAAGTTTCAGCTTCAGGGTGCCATTGTACCCTTCAACCAAACCCGCTGACTGTGGGTGATTCGCACTGTGAAATTTCTGGGTAATACCCAGACCCGCACACACACTCTTCATAACTTTCCCTACAAACTCACTTCCATTGTCCGACCAAACAATCCGTGGCATACCATACCTGGGGAAGTACTCTTTGAGGAGGATTTTGGCAGTGGACATAGCAGTGTTATCCTTTAACGGATATGCCTCAATCCATCTTGAAAAGGCACAGACTACCACTAAGACTTATTTAAGATTGTTACACCTATCCATGTGGATATAATCCAACTGAATCACTTCAAAGGGACAAGAAGGGGGAGCAAAATGACCAGTTGGGGTTGGGGTTCCCTTGCCAGGATTATGCATCAGGCATATCATGCAATTTTTCACCACTCTTTCCGCACACTTAGTAATTCCATCGTTCTTCCATACTGGAGCTAACATTTTACAGATCCCTTTCGAACTGATGTGCGCCGCTCCATGCGCCATCGTGACTACCGCAAGTACATACACATCAGGTAACATCCAACGTTGCTGCTCAGACAAATCAACCCAACATCCACTTGAATCCATTTTACCCGATTTCTCCTTCCATTCATTCTTCTCATTTTCAGTTGCTTCATTCTGGATTGCCTTCACACTTTCAATCGTATTCTCGCACATCCCTGATTCAGCAATCCATCTTGCAGACGTTGCAACATACATTCGGCTCGTCATGTTCTTGGCCGTCTCTTTGGCGACCTCATCAGCAAATGCATTCCCACGGCCAACATCATCCGTAATCTTCCGATGTGCACTGCACTTCACAATCGCAACTTCATTCGGTAGGGTCAGGGATTCCAATAGATCACTGACTAACTGTCCATGTTGGATCTTAGTCCCATGGGACGTGAGAAAACCTCTTTCTTTCCACAGACGTCCAAAGCTATGTGATACGCCGAAGGCGTATTGGCTATCAGTAAACACATTCACTCTCTTTCCCTCAGCTAAAACACACGCTCTTGTTAGTGCAATTAATTCTGCAGCTTGGGCAGAATTCTGACTTACTCTTGCAGTCTCAACAATCGTACTCAAAGTCGTAACTGCATACGCGGCCGTCACATCACCATTCTGTAATTTAAAACACGACCCATCGACATATAAGGTGCCGTCTGGATCTAGTAACGGAGTATCTTTCAAATCAATCCTACCTTTTGTCTCTTCCTCAGTTCTGAAACAACAGTCATGGGGCTCTGAATCACTCGACTCCTGAGTAGTCGGCAACAGCGTTGCTGGATTCAATATGTTGCATCGCTTGATCTGAATGTGACTTGCCAAAAGCGTCAGCTCGTAGCCTGATAGTCTAGCACTGGTGAGGTGCTGAGTTTTCGTTCGATTCATGAGTGTATCCACAGCATGTGGAACCATGACTACTAACATGTTGTTCATGACAAGTCCAGCAGACTGTCGAATAGACACTGCAGCTGCTGCTGTAGCTCTCAAACAACTTGGCAATGCTCTGGCTACCGGATCTAATGTGGATGAGAAATATGCACAAGGTCGCTGTTTGTCACCAAATTGTTGCGTTAAAACACTCAAAGCACAACCTTCTCTTTCATGGACATATAGTGTAAACGGCTTACTGTAGTCAGGAGTACCCAACATAGGAGCTGAACACAGCGCATCACGTAAGTCGGAGAAACTCTGTTGACATTCATCAGACCATGGCAAAGGGCTCGGAACACCTTTTCCAGTCAGGGCTACCAATGGTTTTGCCATGAGAGAAAATTTTGGGATCCATTGCCTGCAGTATGACGTAATACCCAAAAACGCACGCACTTCTCTCTGTGTGCTTGGTACAGTCATCTGCGAGATTGCTTTGATTCTCTCTGGGGTCAACCTTCTTCCCTCCTTTGACAAAGGATGACCTAAGTAGGTCACTTCTTGGCAACAATATTGCAGTTTAGAAGGTGACACCTTGTGATGGAAGTCTGACAAATGACGTAATAGAGAAATTGGAGCTGCTTTGCAAGTTTCCTTGTCATCAGCAGCCAGTAAAAGATCGTCTACGTATTGGATCAGAGCAACACCAGGAGGAAGTACAAGAGCATCTAATTGACTCTTCAATGCTTGACTGTAAATTGAAGGGCTCTCACAGTAACCTTGTGGAGCGCGCTTGAATCTGAAACTGCGACCTCCTAAGGAGAAACCAAAAATGTCTCTACTTTCCTCGGCTATCGGAATGCTGAAAAATGCATTTTTCAAGTCGATAACTGTAAACCATGAGGCTGAGGCAGGAATCAACGTCAATAATGAAGTGATATCTGGGACTACAGGAAACTGCGGAATCACTATTTTGTTAACTTCTCTGAGGTCAATCACAAATCTGTAGATTGGAGGTTTGGAAGGGTCAGTGCGTTTCAAAATCGGCAGAACAGGTCTATTGCAGACATTTCCTCTAGTTTCCTCTATCACATCTTTCTGTATTAAGTCTTTCACAATCAGTAAGAGTGCACGTTCCCCTTCATTCGAAATCCGATACTGTGGGATTTGTGGGAATTTAACATTCGCTTTCAGACTTACCACATAAGGGGGAATTTCCAAGAGGCCTACATCGTTAGGACCAGTTGCCCAAAGAGTATCAGGGAGAGAACGCAGCTCCGGTGGAAGCTTATCCATCGACATATACATTGGAGAGATTACTCTTTTGCCTAATGTGAGCTGTACTCCCGAAGGAGAACAGTACAGTGTCGCATGTAGGCGTTTCAACAGATCTAAACCAAGCAGATTCTCATTACAACCGGTTGTTAGGATAAGGGGTGCTTCTAGTTCGCATGGCCCAACAGATATTGACAAAGGACTAGAAACAGGATTGTGAACAGGGGCGCCTGAGAAACCTACTGAAGTGTTCGTTAAGCCAGACAAAGGTGCGCCAGGGAGTTTCGCATGCATAATTGAACTTTTTGCCGCACCAGTATCCAACAGAAACGGTTCGGCCACGCCTGAGGTAACTACTGCGACATAAGGTCCACTCTGATCAACTGGAACTGATACTACTCCCTCTCTTTGCCTGTGGCTGTCCTAGTGCTCGCTTCTCTGAATCTCCTCATTATGATCATAATAATCTTCAACATGATACTGTGGAAATCTTCCTGCTTGCGCAGATTGTGCATTTCGCTGATCGAAATAATTCGATTGGCGATCAGCCTGTGGTGTCATAGTACCACGTCCTCTACCTCTAGGAGTTTGCATAGATCCAACAGTACCTCTCTGAGCTGGGACACCACTAGTCTGTGCGTGCAGTACCGGACACTCATTCTTATAATGGCCCTCCTTTTTACAATAGGCACACTGATTCCATGCTAACTGTTGTCGGGAAAAACCATAATTAAATCTTTGGGACGTCCCTTGCTGGAATTGTGGCTGTTGCTGAAACTGGGGTCGCTGCTGTGAATCTGACTGATTCGAACGAGGCGGATACGCCTGTTGCAAAAGAACTTTAGTCTTTAAATCTTTTGTTTTCTTTTCTGACTTTTCCTTCTCTTCTTTCTCTCTATTCTCGTAATACTGAGCAGTTGAAAGTATCTGTGCTGTCGTCGACCCTGCCCATGCACTTTCAGAATCCTTTAACTTGTTACTAAGTTCAGGTAGTAAATTAAACACGAACTTGTCGACGAACAATCTCTGGCCTCCTTCAGTACTCATATCTTGCCCACTGTGGTCTACGAATGTCTCTTCAAATCTAGTGAAAAAGTCAGAAACGCTTTCGTCCTTCTTTTGTTTGCATGCCGATAGTTTATCCCAATTGACTCGTAACGCTGGCATCAGCGTTTTCATCAGATTAATTATTCTGCCAGGTAGGGCCACAATCAGACGTTCAGGTTTAGCACCGCCAACTTGTTGCGCATCTGCTGCTACAATAGCTGGCCAATCACCTCCTAAGGCGACTGGGTGGTTCTCTTGTCGAATCTTGGCCCATATAGGCTGTGGCACTACATTACCAAATAACATTTCAATGTCTGCCAAATTCATGATGCACGCTTGAACTGTCTGCGTTAACTCTTTGTAATAACCAGCAGGATTTTTACGTGGGTCTGGTAACGCTTGTTTTACTGCTAATACTTCGGCCCGCTTCCAAGGGATGTGTATCCACACTCTCTGGAAATGTGCCGGGGCAGCTACAATATTATTAGCCTCATCAGCTTGAACTGCATCACGCCATATCGGCGGAACTTCCCTCATCGGATATTGACCTCGTTTTTTCCTAGTAGTAATCGGTGAACCGTCAGGGTCTCTTGTCGCTCGAAGAGGGGAATCATCCCTATGAGCTAAAATCAGTTCTATCGCTCCTCTTACTTCTGAACCTATCACCATTCCTGCGGCGAACTTCTGTTGAATATTTATCAGATCAGAGGGGACGGAATCTAAGTCATCATCTTCCCATTCTTCACGCACAAGAGAACACATCACGTCAAAAACATAACGTTGAGTAGGTTCATTCCATTGCATAAAAGTATCTAACACTCTTTGTGCATCATACTTCACAGCTTTCGACATCCACCTAAGAGCTGTCGAATCTAACATGTCTCGTTCCTGAGGACCAGGAAGCTAGCTACGTCTCTGTATAGAGTCAGAAACGGGGGTCTCAATTAAAGACCTGTAGAGAGGAGTTAAGATATTAGTTACAGAGTCGGTTATTTTCCGACGAATGGAAAGCGGAGTCAGAATGTTCACAGGGTTCGGGGATAGGGCAGCTGGAGCAGATGAAATAGTAAGGGTGGGAGTAGCAGGTAAAGCAGTTTGCGTAACGACAGGCAAAGGCGGAGCAGGCGACCCAGGAAGAGGGGGTGCCGAAGGAACATTAACCACGGGAAGGACAGGAGCTGGAATCAAAGGAAGTGGAGCAACTATTCCAGGCTGACCAGCAGCTGGCTGTACAACAGGTAGTAACTGTGGTACTGTAATACCCTGTGCATACGGTGGAGGTGAATTCAACAGGTAAGACAAAAAAGGATCCTTTTCATGATCCTCCATCGGCTTAGTAGGGCAAGATGGCAATACAGGGTAACATTTATCAATTGCCAAATTATATTTTCTATTTGCCATCTCCATTGCTTTCTCGGTCTCGTTGACATGCAGCTGCCTAGCAGACTCCATTAAGGTCAACCCTTTCTCTTTCTGTTCTTTCTTCGTCTTCCTAATTTCTCTCTGTTTGGCTTCTATGCGCCATACGCGAAAAGAATCAAACATTGCCGGCCGGGCTTTTCTCTTGAACAACTTCATTTCTAGATTGTCTAGAATTTCGGTTTCGAAGCTACCATGCGGGGGCCAACTGAGGACACCATCTTTTCTGGTATAACGGACCCATACTTCATTATACGTAATAGAACCAACACCATGTTTACAATAGAGCTCGTATGTAGGAGTTCCAATCGGAGGAACCGAACACGAATCCTCCAACCGGGAATCCCCGTTGCAACGTAACCAGGTCAGGAAACAATTACTACTGGTAGTCATGACAAACAAAGACAAATTCCAACCAAAATGTGCAAAGAACTTAGGCCTACCAAAATGAACTAATACCAAAACAAAGATTATCTAAACAAGAGCAAACAATGATAATCTACGAATTAAACCAGAGCAACAAGGAACAACCAAACTGAGCGTAACCCACTTAATACTTAACTGAAATGTGGAAGACGTCACCAAGGAGAACCCGTCTACGTCTCGCCGTACTAAGGTCTGCACCTCGGGTCCAAGACAGGGCGACAGTCAGGGCAGCGGTCCTCTGTAGCCGTCTGGGAACGGTAACCCTCGTGGAAGAGATCGTCGGGCCACTTTTACGACATGCAGGGATCGATGAAGCGGGGTACCTCCCTCTGGAATCTTCACACGAAACTTCTCGAACTTTTCAGGCTTTGGACCGGTACCGGATGACGTCGCCCCACGTTGGGCGCCAATTTGAGGTTCTGGACTTTTAAGAGTCCAGAGGTGTCAGGGAAATAACACCCAAAGACCCCTGAGTTCCTCCTGTCTCGGTGCACAAATAAACAGAGACACGGGCTTCTCGATGGTGGTGTCAAAGACCAATGTTTATTTACTGCAGGGACACAGAAGTCATAGGAACCACACAGAGGCAGAATCTACGAGACTGTTCAAATTGCATTAAGTGGGTTGTTCCTTAAATACACGGAAAATGTCTTTAGGCAACATTACACGGATATTTCTCATGCCCAACCCGGTATCCCAAACAAACAGTAAATAGACATCAAACAATAATTAGTCGTAGGATTTCGGTATTCGATCAGGTTCCCTTGACAGTTTTCCATTCTTTGTCCGATCCTCCCCATCATAAAAATCGTAACCTCCCCATTGTAAAAGCCCAGAAGGAGAGGAGCAGAGCCAGGTGCAAAGGATTGAAAAGTAGGATAAGAGGTGTTTATGGATCATAAACGGGCATGGCTACCGTCTTTGGCCTTTCAGTCAGGACAACGGACATGAGAACCAGTATAGCAGGACTGGCCTCAGGCAGGGGAGGCAGCTTGATTCTGCCTAGTCATGTAGCGTCAGCCTTTCTCGGGGCTTGAGCTTACGTGTCCTTAACAAGGTGACTCTGCCGGGGTCATCGCCCGTTCATTGACTATGTGAGGGCAAGAAACAAAATGGATGCCGTAACTAAAATGGATGCCATGACTTTACAACAGAATGCCCTATTTCTCAGTGAATTCATGCTAGTTGCGTAGCGAAAACACTGTTATGCATATAATGGATCATTTACGGTTCATTGGTACCAAAATCGTGTCAGTACTACGATACCGATTTCACGGGTTCGGATCGCTACAGAACCTCAATACATTTACCGAACTTTGAAAAATCATAACCCCAAAAGTACTTACCTTAGAACTGTGTTCTTGGTCTTACAAATTACATAAAAATCGACTTTATTTTTATAAATTGGTCTCAGCTTTATTATTGAGTGTGTGTCTCACTTTTTGCCGCTTTGAGTACAAAAAATGCTTATCACTACCCTCTGATAAGCTTAACTGCTTGCCCACACTACCACAAAAAGAGCATTAGAATTATCTGCTTTTACCTCTGCTAACCTACTCGGGATTCACTGGACTTTCTACACAGTGTTATTCATTTAATACACTATATTCCTACAGAGAGGTAGATTGAAGTGGATTTGGGTAGATTGGAGTGGGGTAGAGTGGAGTGTGGCCGATTGGAGTGGAGTGGGGTAGATTGGAGTGGGATGGATTGTGGTGGGGTGGGGTGGAGAAGATTGGGGCAGACAGGAGCAGGGTAGATTGCAGTGGGAGAAATTGGGGTAGATTGGAGTAGAATGGGGTAGATGGAGTGTGTAAGATATTGGGTTGTTGGTTGACTAGGGTGTGAGCCCTGTTCAAGCAGCAACCACAATCCTTGTCAGGGTAAGGTACAAGCAAACCTCAAATTAAACTGTGCTCAACCCCCAGGTAGATTGACTCAGAGCAGTCAGGCTTACCTTAGAGAGAATATGTTAAATATTTGTGCAACACTTCACACAGTAATACAGTGAAAAGGCACCACAATTGGAACCCACCACAGTATTAGAAAAATATAATGATTTCTAATAATTATAACAAAACCAAAATGACAGAAATCCAAATCGAAAGAACCGGAGATGTTGAATTTTTAAGTTTTAGATGAAAATAGTGCCAAAAAGCACAAAGCTCCAATTGTGGATATCTGGTAACGCTGGACAGGAACAAAGTACCAAGTTCAGGCTGATTACAAGGGAGGGCGGGCTGGCTACAGGGACCCAGTTAGGCCTGCTGAACAAAGTACCTTAAATCCTGGTTGCAGAGCGTTGAGAGGATCCGCTGCACTGCCGAAGCAATGCATCAGTTCCTAGATGTAGCGTGCTGAGAGTTTCTGTGGTTTCAATGCTGAGGATCCCGTCAACGGGGCTCACGATGCGTAGTCTGGTGTCGGGGATATGGCATGCAGTCGGGGCGATGCGTCAGTTCCGAAGAGCTGTGAGGTTGTGATGCAGAGTCTGCCATCGTCCTCGAGGTTTCAGTCGACGAGAGATGTGAAGGCCTGTGCTGAGGCTGCATCATGCAGCGGCGGTTCCATAGCCGATGCAGGATGCAGTGGTGATGTGTGTCTTAGCCATGAGTCAAATCTATACAGCAACGAAAGTGAGTCCTTTCGTTTGGGCCTGTGCTGTGCAGCAGAGGAGGTCCGGTGGCTCTGCTGGATCCACAGAGACTGGCAAAGCACCTTAAGCCTACTTCCAAAAGCCTAAAACTGGGTTTGAACCATTTAGCAGGGTAGACTCACAGACAGCAGAGTCCAGGTGCAGATGCAAGGTTCTTGTATGCCTGTTATGTCCCTGAGGCTTCAGATCAGGAGGCCAGCCAGCTAACCCTTGGAATCACTCTAGGTTCTGAGATTAAGAGATGCAGGTCCAGTCCTTCTCACCCAGGCAAGAGGGCCGCAGGTCAGTAAAGCAGGAGTCCAACAGAGTGCACTCCAGCAGAGTGGCAGTCTTTAGCAGCACAGCAGTCCTTCTTTCGGGCAGAGTATCCACAGGTCCTGAAGTGTTTTTAAATGTTGATGTCTGAGGTCCAGTATTTATACCAAATTGTGCCTTTGAAGTGGGGAAAAAGCTTGCCTTTGAAGGGCATAGATGCCCTGCCTTTCTGGTCCTGGATCCTAACTACCTACGGGGGGGGGGTGAAGCACTTTGTGTGAAGACAGGACACAGTCTGTTCAAATGTAAGTGGGGCTGGGCCCAGCTTCTCCCTCTCATACAGCCAGTGATGGACAATCCAGTCACATCTAAGCTCACATTGTGTGTGGCTACTACGAGGAATACACAAAGCCTAACTGTCATGTCATGTGACCAGATATAAGGTGGAGGCACCAAATGGCTATGGCAAGAAAATGCCAAATTTCTAAAAGTGGAATTTTCAGAATTGCAATTTGAAATCTGACTTCACCATATGTTAGAAATTTAAATTAGGATTCCAGAGACACCAAACATGATCCAACTATCTCTTCCCATTTGGAAATTATGCTTATAAAATGTAATAAGACAACTCCAATGTCATCCTATGGGAAATATAGGCCTTGCAGCAGTGAAAATACATTTTAGAGTTTTTCACTTCTAGGACATGTAAAAATTAAAAGTTCATGTCCTACTTTTAAATGTATTGACCCTGCTATCTGGGCTGTACAGGGCCTACCCTAGGAGTCACTTAAAATGGAAGGTTTAGCCTGGTACAATGTTTATATTACAGACAATGGTTATAATGCACTCAAGTAAACAATTTTAACTAATGTAAACAAATGTTAAACACATTTAAATAAACTTTGTGTGCTAGTGCTGGAGAAGGTCCTGCCCAGGCCCACGAATAATCTGAAGTGAAGGAAACTCGAACACACACGCACAGCAATGCCCTCAGGCTTCAATGTACACAATATTAAGAAAGTTTGTCAGAGTCCAAAACAATAATCCGTCTTGTACAATGTAGGCTTGAGATTTATGAAGCTGCTTGCAGAATAAAGTTCACAAATGTTAACATCACATTTGTTTGTTTCAGAGATGTAGCATCCTTAACAAAGTGAACATTTCTATCGTAGTTGCTCTAGAAACCCAATACATTTTTAGGTGAGGTTCACCCTTCATCAGGGGTGTGAGAAGTTGGCCTGATATATGCTGTCCACTATAACTAGTGGAGAGCAATGTGAGAAGTTGGCCTCATATATGCTGTCCACTAGTTATAGTGGGCACCCTGTATCAGTCCAAACAAACCCCTTATGATGATAGGTTAAAATCAACCTTTATTGAAAGCTATCCTAGTGGTAGCTATGGAGAGCAGCCTTCAGGCTAAGTCTTGAAGGAATGTAAAGCAGCTTGTTGTACCAGTCTATAATCTCTTGAATGACCAAATGAAAGGACAACCACACCAGGTATATATTTAAAATATATGTATTTAAGATAAAACACACCCCTCTAGTCTCTTTATGAGGCTAGAGTTCGAAGTACTTAAGTTACAAGTCAGTATTCAACAGTAAAAGCACAAATACACGTTTGGGCCCTAGGGGCATACCAAACCATATACCAATAAAGTGGTATAAGAACCACGACTGAACTAGACACAAGGCCTAGAGCCTGTAGAAGTGCTTGGACCACAAGGAACCACCCAAGATAGTGACACAGGGGATCCAAGGGGGACGAGTGCAGTGTGAGAACACAGCCGTGAATCGCCGTTAACTTCTATGGGGAAACTCACGGTTGGAAATTTAGAGCTTAAGGACACTTAGAGGATGACTGCAAGCAAACCCTTTTGGACTTAGAGGTGTCTAGGGCCCACACCCACGGGAGCACTGGAGTACTCGAGTTACCTCACCCAGGGAAGCCGGATGCATGGGTGTCTTTTGGTGTTGGGTCGCGTCTCTGTTTTCAGTGGAAGCTGGCAAAGAAGTGCTGCTGCCGTGAAGAGAAGAAGTGTCTGAAGAGATCCAAGCCTGGATCGGGGATGGAAGGAACCTGAAAGCAGAGGGGACTGAGTCTGGGTCACTTACCAGTGACCAGGGGCACGATGGTCAAATGCCCACAGATGTCGGGTGCTTCAGGTGAGTTGATGGGTGTCTTGACTCTTCAGCCATGAGGTCCAGGAGGTGTCGTCGACAAGCAGGAGCTGGATTCGAGCTGTCCCACAAAGTTTGTCGAGTGCTGCAGTATCGGTGACCAGGATGGACCCAACAAGCCTTGACAACGGCAAGTTACATGGAAATAGAAGAAGGACGTCGGTGCAGACCAGCAAGGTCTGGGGGACTCACCCAGTGAGGGTAAGTCGGGAGTTGCCTTCGTTGGGACCCACTAGCCAACGGGCTAGCGATCACAAAGGAGACTCGAGCGGTCGCACTTGAAACTGGCCCACGGGTCACTCGTGGAATGGAGGCTAGAGATCTTCGGTGCAGGAGGTGCTCAAGGCTGGGGCTACTCGGAGCCCAAAGCACAACTTCAAGGAAGACCAAGAAGATGATGGATCTGCTAAAGTTCACGGTGTCCAGGGGTCACAGTTCCACATCACCCACGATAGCCACGGGCCTCAGCTTTGCTGTGGACTCAGGGTAGCCTCGGGGAAGTCTGGAAATCCACCTCTGGTGATGCAAAGACTTCGGCGTCCGGCGGGAGCTTCAGAGTTGCAGACCGAACAGTTGCTTCTTTGGTGCCTGCTAAGCAGGGGAGTCACTCCTTGACCCCAAGGGAGTTTTCTTCAGTCTTCTAGCGGAAATAGAAAGTCGAAGGTCCAGGATATATGTTGCAGAGTTTCGTCCAGGGCAATCTAAAGTCTCAAGGACTGGGTTCCCATACTTATACTAAGTTTGGGGGTTGGACATACTCTAGGGACCTACCTATGAGAGGGTTTGGAAAGAGGGGTGGTTACACCCATTTCCTTTGTCCAGTTTCGCACCAGAGCAGGGGCAGGTAGCCCCTGCAACCGGTTTGCACTGGACTATGCACAGGGACACCAAGTGTGCCCCCAGTGCAGGACTTCAAAGCCCCAGAGAGTGCTCCCGCCCACCCCCAATACACATCTGCCTGTCTGGGGAGGTGGTTACACCTCCCTGGGACTGGAAACCTATTGTCCAGGCCTCCCCTGCCGGAGTTTCGGTCAGCAGCAGGAGGCCAGACCCGTGTCTGTGGCAGTGGCATCCATTTTGTGATGCCAGGGGTTTAGAAAATCTTTACCGGGTAGACCAGTGTGAACATGTCTCTCCCTCTAGAAGGGTGGAATGCTACCCCCGTCTCCTGAACTGGCGGGGGGGGGGTAGTATTCCAAAGCGTTTGACACCAAACACAACACGTTTCCTTGCAGCCAGTCCAAAGTTAGCATTTACCGCGAGGTTATAATGCACTTAAGAGTATATGGTCCGGCTGCACCACAAACAGCATCAGAGGAGGTACTCTGAATGCTGCAGAGGGGCTCTGCTCATGCAGGGGCACCCTCTCACATAAAAACCAAGCACTTTGCCTTCAGGATTGTTAAGGCCTGCCATAGGAGTGACTTATAGGTTTTATATGTGTGTGCAATGGTAGTGATATAGGTAGCCTATACCACAGTAAGGGGTGCATGCACCACCTTACCCAGGCTGCAGTAGCAGACCTGTGGTGTCATTTTGAAGTTCTTCCCAGGGGTTGCATAATACATGCTTCAGCCCCTGGTAGGCCTCTGAGGTACCTATGCCCTAGGTACATAGTATACCATATACTAGGGGCTTATAAGGCACTCCAGAATCCAATTAGAAATGTACCTAATGTACATGGAAACCATTTTAGAGAGGAAGCAGCTAGGCTGGGGTCCTGATTAGCAGGGCCACAGCCAGACTAAGGTCGAAAAACAGTGAAACACCAGCAAAAAGTGGGGGTACCCATGTGAAGCAGATCCTACTCTCCTACAAGGGGTAACTACAATTAAAGGAAAATCACTAATTATATGTCTGAAGTCACATCATTAGGTCAGAGTCAAAAGGCAACCATGCAAAAAGAAAATTCAAAATACAAACACGGATGAGAAAACCACCTTAGTAATGTCTCTTTAATGTACGGGCAACAAAAGTGCAATTGTCAACCCATCAAACAGACTAGGGTCCAAATGGAGACCAAATGAAAGCTGAAAAACTAAATGAACAGTGAGTCTCAGCATGCATCTGGGTTGACAAACAGAGGAGAAACAAGGAATAACTGTAGTGCCTGCCAGCACATGAAGGCCTGATTAAGTGCAAGATACCAACACCATGCCATTTTGTGGTAAAAAAATAAGCATGCCCAAGCTACAATAAATAAACTACATGCAATAAACATGCAGAAGAAGTGAAAAGCAACCAAACCTTTGAAGTCATGGAAAGTGATGGAAACATGCCAATTAGTTGGCATCTAGTTGATTTACCTAAATAAAGGCTGAGAAGGGAAGAGATATACAGGTGGTGAGAGTCTACCATACATTTAGCGCAATTAATGTGCCCAGAGCAATAACGGTATAAAAATACCTGAGCCTGTGAGAAGGACCAGGTCAACCAAGAAGCTGCAAAAGTAAAGAGCACTGAGTTACAAGTTGATCCTCAATTAGCTTGGTGTCAAATACAAATATTGTGGAAGTGAGACTCACTGGAGGCTGAAAACTAGGCAAAAAACTCTGCTGCGCTACGCAGGGTTCTGCAAGCAGCAGAGTGTGCTAGATTTCTCCGTTTGTGCTGATTTATAGCACCAGG